>NC_064644.1:600768261-601499079 GCF_023864345.2 Schistocerca serialis cubense | reverse complement strand
GCAACCAATCTGGCTTTAAAGCGAGTACCTCCATTGACTGCGACCTTTCGCCGTAGAACCCAGCGGTTTTGCAATACTTTGGCATTCTTCGGACGGTCAACCAGCACCCAGGTATTGTTTTCCTTAAGTGATTGAAGTTCTTCACTAATAGCTTGCATCCATTCTTCCTTCTCGTTTGACTGCAATATTTCTGAAAAACAGTTTGGATCTTTGTATCCAAGTGCATCAACTTTTGTTTCCATACAAAATTCACCACTTTCCATCCAGGTTGGTTTTCTTCGTTGTCTTTTATTCTTCTGTTTCTCTTCATTAGAAGAGTCAGCAGCTTCTGCTTTTAGAAATTCTGTTAATTCTTTACTTTCTTCAGATTCACTCGACTCTTGACTTTCTCTAGAATCGAGAGTGCCAATTTTTTCTTGAGTTTGGCTTCCTCCAGAAGTGTACAGCCTAGGAGATTTACATTGGTCATCTTTAGATGAATTCGGATCATTAAATTCTTCCCGAGGGACTTCAAATTCAACATGATCACTATGTAAATCACAAACAATTTCTGGCTTAAATTTTACATCGTGACTCAACACCACTTTTCTTTTAGATGGAATCCAAACTCTGAACCCATCTTTGTCATTAACATATCCAACAAGTCGTCCAAACACTGCCTTATCATCAAACTTGGAACGGAATTGTTTGTTAATGTGAACATAGCAGCCTGTACCAAAAATTCTGAGATGATCAAGTCGTCCTACTGGTCGATTAAACCATAGTTCATAAGGGGTTTTATTTTCAACTGAAGATTTTCCAGTACGATTTATTAGGTAGACTGCTGTGTTACATGCCTCTGCCCACAACCCTTTAGGTAATTTACTTGGATTTAGCATTGACCGGGCAGCTTCAACAATGGTTCTATTTTCCCATTCAGCCACACCATTTTGTTCAGGAGTGTAAGGAGGAGGAATCAGTAGCTCTATTCCCCTGTCTGCAAGCAGTTCACTGACATTCTTATTGTTAAATTCTTTGCCACCATCACATCTAAATTGTTTGACAACATGTCCATTAGTTCGTGCTTCATTTAAAAACGGCTTAAGCACAGTACACACTTCACTTTTGTGTCTTAAAAAGAAAATTCGATGAAATTTACTAAAATCGTCTTCGAAACCACGTTCTGCTACCATGCTGCTCCATGACTCTGCTGTCAATATCTTTATTCTTGGCTTGTGTGTAACTTCTGTGTGTTTTTTTCTTACAGTAAATGTGTTTTGTTTTTTTTTTTCGTATCCAGGGTGTAATTACAAAGCTAATAAAATGTTTTCTTGCCTTTAAATAATATTTTTCATCAGGTTATGGGCCCAGTACACGTGTAAAGGCAAACAACACAGTTTAATTAAAATAATATTTTTCGTCAGTTACAACTCGGGGAAGCAGTTCATAGTGCACCATGTCGTCACTGTTCCACCAGATACATAACTTTATCTTTTGTGGATGCATGCAGGTCTTTACATGGGGAGTTACTGCTTTCTTTGGGCTCAACCATTCCTTTCTTTTCCTTACAATACTATAAAGACAGCATTTCTCAACACCAGTAATAATACAGGATAGGAATGGTCAGCTTTGTTCACGAGACAATTGATTATGAGCTAGCAGAGGCGTACATAAGGCTAATTTTTGTGATTTTGGCTTAGAGCATGCGGTACCCATACACCTGATTTTTGAACCTTCCCTGTTGCTTGCAACTCTCTACAGTGGTGGAATGTTCACAGCTCAACACATCTGCCGGTTCTGGAGTACACTGACATGGATTATTGTGAATTAATATGTTTAAACAGTCTTCATGAAACACTGAAGTTCCTCCTGAATGCAGAGAGTCATTAATGTCAAAATAATTCTCCTTAAAATGATCAAAGCATTTTTTTGCCATGCTCTGCCCAATGGCGTTATCCCCATACATGACACAAATGTTTCTGGCTGCCTCCACTGCTGTCACCCCTGTATTGATCTCAAACAGAGGACTATGTCAGAAGTGTTCCAATTTCTCCACTTACTCCATTTTTAATGTCCACAGCTCCACTCACTATCTGAAATGACAATACATAACCTCAAAAAGCAACAGTGAACTGCAAATAAAAAATGAGAATTGATAAATAAACTCATAGCAACCAAGTACTAACTTGCAAAACAAAAACACTATGAACCTATGCACCAACCTAATAAAATAAAGAAGTATGAGTAATGTCACATTGCATCAATATACCGGTAGCCCTTAAATAACAACCAGTCAAAAAAATCTAGTCATCCATAATTATCTGTTGTATGTTGGGAACATATCGGCTGACCAAAGTTAGTGATGGGAACAATTGAATGAAAGCAATTGATTCATTCGGTTGTTGGAAAACAATCAGTTAATTCTGTTGTAGTTATACATATCAGTTGAATTCATTCATTCTTTTGAGTGAAACTAGTCTGCAGGAGTAACCAAATGAAAACAATCGATTTAGCCAGTTGGACTACTCCTTCATTGTTTCGAATGAAACCGGTCTGTGGGAGTCTGTGGGAGCAATTGAATGAAAAGATTTGACACCGTTGCAGCTTTGCATATTTATTGAATTATTCATTCTTTCTTTTCAAGTGAAAACAATCAATAATCTTCTGTTGGTTGAACCATTTACTTATTCTTTTAACTGAAACCACTCTTCAGTGTTTTAGCTGACTGAGCTATCCATTCATTCTTGTGAGTGAAACCAGCCTGGAATACTTTAATTAGCTGAACTAAAGCAGTGCTACATTATACTGACAGATGGTTGCCCTAAGTGAAGACATATCTCAGGGGTATGCCAAAGTTAACATAGGTAGTACACATGTTCATTTAGTGATGAACTGAATCCAGTAATTGTTCTTTTCATCATTTAAAATTGGTTCATATACCGTTGTGGATTCAACTGTTCGAGATGCCATTAACGCATAATTAATCAACCTGATGTATCATCGAGGCAGGCCTGGCATCACTTAAATTGCCGTTGCCAGACAAAAGCTTCAAAAACCCTGGATGTGTGTGTCAAATTGCATTATTTTCCCAGGCACAAAAAGTCTGTAGATGATAAGGTGGGCAATGGCCATGATGTTCCATGGGGAGCAGGAACATGAGAGGGGGAATGTTTTCTCATTGGCATTTCAGTGCTAACAACGCCAGTGGATGCATGCCTGCTACTGATCAGCAGATGCAAATTACACATGAGAGTAGCAAGGTTTTGTGAAAGTGCATTATAGGGACATTCATATTCAGATGTAATACTAATTTGCAACTCAATGAATAGAAGGCAAATGACATTTAAGGCATTCAGTTGTCCAGCGGGCAGGGTGGCATTGCGCTATTCACCGTTGCCCATTGTCAGCAGCTTCCCATTGTCTCAATAACGAAGTATGGAAAATACAGGTTATTCCAAAATTGTCTTTACTACTTTGATCACATATATTTAGGAAATGGGGCTAGTAGAAAAGTGCAGTTTGCGGCACAACGTTCATATGCACCTAAGATTCTAGTAGCCACTTAGCAGAGTTCAGTGTATCAGGGTGACCACATGTTCTAGAGTCAAATTCGGGACACATTAAATAATTGTAACATTATAAAAAAAGTCCGAATTGAACATAATAAAGGCAGATTGTCACTTTAATTTGTTACAAAAGGTACATTAATTTACATATTATTAGTACCGTCTAAGACGAAGGAATGTACGCAGGCATACAATATTTATCAGTCATATAAATTTTCTTCAGCATGTCTGTATTCTCAAAAGCCTTATGAAAACATTCAAGTCTCATAATAATTCTTTCTAGTCACTAACATTGCTTTCGTAGTTCCTACAACAGACTGTGTTTTGTCACTGTTCCATACAATACTCATTTGGGAAAATACCCTTTCAGTAACAGCATACCGATATAGGTGAAATGAACATACAGTTCAGGATAAATCATTTCATAATTGTTAAATCCAGGTGTCCCAAATTACTTTTGAAAAAATTTGGAACAGAGCTAGAAAAATCATGACCACAAAAAAACGGAGTGATGGATGATCACCTTAAATGCGTGCCCTGTCTGTAGCACACAAGTTATCTAAGTGATATTCCAGTTCCATGTCCTCATTAAAGTGTGGTGTTGCTGCTCTGATGTGATCTCACAGTTCATGCAAGTCCCACCCGGTAACAAAATGTGATAACTAATATGGGCAAATAAGAAAAAAACAGCTTTACGTGTGTGTGAACATTATGCTGAAAACTGTTCCTTTCTGTCTATTTCCGTGGTACATGATCAAAGTTATAAAGACAATTTTGCAACATACAGTATGTGCACAGGATAGCAGCTAAGTGTGCTTGCCGCTGTGTTTATAATAGACTGAAATGAAGAAACTACCCATAGTTAGGTACTCCTTTAATGAATTTTTAAGTAAGGTATATTACAATCTATTTCCAATCAATAAAAGTTCCATAGGCACAAAAATTTGTTTTTCAGTAAGTAAACCATTAATACAGGATATGTCCATGTTTCACCTTTACGAGGGCTTGAACTCTGCTGTGGACACTTTCAGTGAGGTGTTCAAATGTGTGTGTGTGTAGGAATGGCAGCCCATTCTTCCTCAAGAGCCAGAATCAGAATAGGTAGTGATGTTGCACGCTCTGGTCTGGAGTGAAGTTGACATTGCAATGCAGGTGCTGCATTTGGTTAATGTCGAGACTCTAGGCAAAGAATTCCACTTCAGTAATGTTATTGTCAGTAAATCATTGCCTCGTTTACTCAGTGCGGATCAGTAATAACTGTTCAGCGTGAATTTTGTACTAGGAGTGGTGTGGATCCTCCTACAGCACAGATCATTAGATGATGGCATGAACAATTCTGAGAAACAGTTTATTGTGTAAGGAAAAATCACTGGGCCATCCCCAAGAGTCTGACACAGACATGGAACGCATCCACTGTAGAAATCCTTTCGCCGTGCAGCTCAACATGCCCCTAATGTCTCTCTGGTGTGTGTTGCATCAACGTTTACACATGAAACCATACAAAATTCAGCTACTCCAAGCTCTTCATGAAGGTGACAAAGAACAACTTGTGGAGTTCTTTAATGTCGTTCTTGGCAAGATGGAGGATGGCAATCTTCTTCCACACATTTTCCGTGAGGCAACATTCCATTTAAATGGAAAGGTGAACTTCCATAATGTGAGATTATGGGATACGGAACAACCGCATGAAGTTGTACAACATCTGAGGGACTCTCCAAAATTTAATGTGTTTTGTGCACTTTCACTGGGGAAGGTGTATGGTCTGTTTTTCTTTGCCGAGAATGCTGTTACAGGAAGCACATATCTTTATATGCTTGAGAACTTTCTTTTCCCGCAGCCGGAGACTAATTCGAACGACTTCATTTACCAACAGGATGGGGTACCACCACACTGGCATCTGTAATAGTGGGAATTTTTAAATCAAAGGATTACTGAATAATGGATCAGTTGTGCTGGACCAAATTATTCAGCCTGACATTACTGGCCTCCAGGGTCACCGGACCTGACTGTATGTGATTATTTCTTGTGGGGGTTTATAAAAGACTCTGTTTTTGTGTCTCTGTTACCAACAACAGTGAATGAACTGAGACATTTCATAACATCAGCTGTGGAAGCTGTAACTCAAGATTTGCTTGTTGCAGTGTGGGAATACCACACTGACATATGCCATGCATCTCAAGGGGGCCGTATTGAACACCTGTGAAATGGTATGGGGGGGGGGAAAGCTTTTTCATTTTCCTTTTCATCAAAAAACAAGATTCATTGTGTATGTATAGTAGTTCCAGAAATATAGATGTGCCAAATGAGATGATTCTTTTTGATACACCCTGTATACAGTGATGTTTAATAAAGAGAACACTCCCCACATTAAAAGACACCTACAGCCAATTATTTCATCTGATCCGTGTGTTTTCCTGATCAACAGCTTAGAGTAACTTTCCCTTCATTCTTTCAGCTTTCTGCTTGTCTGCATTTTCTATTTGGCATTGTCCCTTTTCTGTAGATGGAGGAATTACATATAAAGCTCTGAAGGCTTGAAATTCAAGGTTCACTTTTCCACTTCTTTGTCTATCAGTTTTGCAGTTGTTATAGTTGATATGGTAATTAGTAATGGGGATTAGCAGATTATGAGCTAGTTGGTTGTCTCAAGTACTTCAGTACATTGGAAAAATGAGGGTTTGTGCTCAAGTAGGGAAGCACTAAATACATTTTAATATAGCTCTAAATAATGTTTACTTATTATATTCTGTGTTCCTCAACATGCGCAAATAATTGTTAAGCCTTTTTCTTCCTTGTTATTATTGGTGCCATAATTGATAACTTATTATTTTCCAGCACTCAAGGCAAAAGTTGCAAGATCAGTATTGAACAGTTGATTACATTTCTCAATGAGAAGCAACGTGATCAAAGACTGAATGAGATCCTGTATCCCCTATATGACAAAAGGCGTGTGGAGAAGATAATATCATCATATGAGCCAGATGAGCGGACAAGGCTGGAAAGTAAGTAATGCCTCCAGTTCTTAGGAATGTGCATACTAAAAGTAGCTTCAAGCTTCCTCCACATCTCCTCTCTTATAGGCCTTCAGAGGACCACATTTCAATGTTAGTTCCTCATATTCTATTGTTTTCTCTGCAGTTACCTTTAGTAGTATCCCTTCTTCCTTTCACTGTATTGCTTTTTCCTCTCCTCACTCTTATTTTCAACCTGTTCAACCTGCTTTCTTTCCCCCCTGCCTTGTAATACTTCCATCTGTAACACTTCTTTCTAAAACTGCCCCTAAGTGTTGCTCTTTTTTTTTTTAGTAAATCTTTCTTTACCTCCTCAATCCAGCTTGTAATCAGCTTCTTTTCCAAAACTTTTTAGAATCTGTTGTCATACAATGACCAAAGAACATCAGGCTTCACCTTCTTATTTTTTATATTGTATGTGACAACAATGCTTCTTAATTTCCAGGATTCTGTCATTTTTAGTGTAGTAAAGATTCTGTAACTTACCAAACGAAAGCGTTGGTATGTTGATAGACACACAAATAAACACAAACACACTCACGAAATTCAAGCTTTCGCAACCCACGGTTGCTTCATCAGGAAAGAGGGAAGGAGAGGGAAAGACAAAAGGATGTGGGTTTTAAGGGAGAGAGTAAGGAGTCATTCCAATCCCTGGAGCAGAAAGACTTACCTTAGGGGGAAAACAGGACAGGTATACACACACACACACACACACACACACACACACACACACACACACACACACACACACACACACATCCATCCGCACATATGCAGACACAGGAAGACATTTGTAAAGGCAAAGTGTTTGGGCAGAGATGTCAGTCGAGGCGGAAATACAGAGGCAAAGATGTTGTTGAATGACAGGTGAGGTATGAGTGGCGGCAACCTGAAATTAGTGGAGGTTGAGGCCTGCTGGGTAACGGAAAGAGAGGATATACTGAAGGGAAAGTTCCCATCTCCGGAGTTCTGATAGGTTGGTGTTAGTGGGAAGTATCCAGAGAACCCGGATGGTGTAATACTATGCCAAGATGTGCTGGCCGTGCACCAAGGCATGTTTAGCCACAGGGTGATCCTCATTACCAACAAACACTCTATGTCTGTGTCCACTCATACGAATGGACAGTTTGTTGCTGGTCATTCCCAAATAGAAAGCTTCACAGTGTAGGCAGGTCAGTTGGTAAATCACGTGGGTGCTTTCACACGTGGCTCTGCCTTTGATCGTGTACACCTTCCGGGTTACAGGACTGGAGTAGGTGGTGATAGGAGGGTGCATGGGACAGGTTTTACACCAGGGGCAGTTACAAGGGCAGGAGCCAGATTGTAGGGAAGGTGGTTTGGGGATTTCATAGGGATGAACCAAGAGGTTACGAAGGTTAGGTGGACAGCTGAAAGACACTCTTGGTGAGTGGGGAGGATTTCATGAAGGATGGATCTCATTTCAGAGCAGGATTTGAGGAAGTCGTATCCCTGCTGGAGAGCCACATTCAGAGTCTGGTCCAGTCCCGGAAAGTATCCTGTCACAAGTGGGGCACTTTTGTGGTTCTTCTGTGGGAGGTTCTGGGTTTGAGGGGATGAGGAAGTGGCTCTGGTTATTTGCTTCTGTACCAGGTCGGGAGGGTAGTAGCAGGATGCGAAAGCTGTTTTCAGGTTGTTTGTGTAATGGTTCAGGGATTCCGGACTGGAGGAGCAGATTCGTTTGCCACGAACACCTAGGCTGTAAGGAAGGGACGGTTATTAGGAATGGGTGGCAGCTATCATAATGGAGGTACTGTTGCTTGTTGGTGGGTTTGATGTGGACGGATGTGTGAAGCAAGCCATTGGACAGATGGAGGTCAACGTCAAGGAAAGTGGCATGGGATTTGGAGTAGGATCAGGTGAATCTGATGGAACCAAAGGAGTTGAGGTTGGAGAGGAAATTCTGGAGTTTTTCTTCACTGTGAGTCCAGATCATGAAGATGTCATCAATAAATCTGTACCAAACTTTGTGTTGGCAGGCCTGGGTAACCAAGAAGGCTTCCTCTAAGTGACCCATAAATAGGTTGGCGTATGAGGGGGCCATCCTGGTACCCATGGCTGTTCCCTTTAATTGTTGGTATGTCTGACCTTCGAAAGTGAAGAAATTATGAGTCAGGATGAAGCTGGCTAAGGTAATAAGGAAAGAGGTTTTAGGTAGGGTGGCAGGTGATCGGCGTGAAAGGAAGTGCTCCATCGCAGCGAGGCCCTGGACATGCAGAATATTTGTGTATAAGGAAGTGGCATCAATGGTTACAAGGATGGTTTCCGGGGGTAACAGATTGGGTAAGGATTCCAGGCATTCGAGAAAGTGGTTGGTGTTTTTGATGAAGGATGGGAGATTGCATGTAATGGGTTGAAGGTGTTGATCTACGTAGGCAGAGATACGTTCTTTGGGGGCTTGGTAACCAGCTACAATGGGGCGACCAGGATGATTGGGTTTGTGAATTTTAGGGAGTAGGTAGAAGGTAGGGGTGCGGGGTGTTGGTGGGGTCAGGAGGTTGATGGAGTCAGGTGAAAGGTTTTGTAGGAGGCCTAAGGTTCTGAGGATTCCTTGAAGCTCCGCCTGGACATCAGGAATGGGATTACCTTGGCAAACTTTGTATGTAGTGTTGTCTGAAAGCTGACACAGTCCCTCAGCCACATACTCTCGACGATCAAGTACCACGGTTGTGGAACCCTTGATCGCCGGAAGAATGATGATAGATCGGTCAGCCTTCAGATCACGGATAGCCTGGGCTTCAGCAGTGAGGATGTTGGGAGTAGAATTAAAGACCCTATCCAAATTGAACACTGCCTGGAACAGTTCCGTCCTCCGTCACAGCCGGACCCACCTCCTCTTCCTCAAAATTACCCTATCCAAACCTTCCAGGAATTTCTCAATTCCAGCCTTGCTTCTCAATCCTTCTTGAAAAACCTTAATCCTACTCCCAACATCACCACTGCTGAAGCCCAGGCTATCCATGATCTGAAGGCTGACCTATCTATCATCATTCTTCCGGCGGTCAAGGGTTCCACAACCGGGGTACTTCATCGTCGGGAGTATGTGGCTGAGGGACTGTGTCAGCTTTCAGACAACACTACATACAAAGTTTGCCAAAGTAATCCCATTCCTGATGTCCAGGCGGAGCTTCAAGGAATCCTCAGAACCTTAGGTCTCCTACAAAACCTTTCACCTGACTCCATCAACCTCCTGACCCCACCAACACCCCGCACCCCTACCTTCTACCTACTTCCTAAAATTCACAAACCCAATCATCCCGGCCACCCCATTGTAGCTGGTTACCAAGCCCCCACAGAACGTATCTCTGCCTACATAGATCAACACCTTCAACCCATTACATGCAGTCTCCCATCCTTCATCAAAAACACCAACCACTTTCTCGAACACCTGGAATCCTTACCCAATCTGTTACCCCCAGAAACCATCCTTGTAACCATTGATGCCACTTCCTTATGCACAAATATTCTGCACGTCCAGGGCCTCGCTGCGATGGAGCACTTCCTTTCACGCCGATCACCTGCCACCCTACCTAAAACCTCTTTCCTTATTACCTTAGCCAGCTTCATCCTGACTCATAATTTCTTCACTTTCAGAGGTCAGACATACCAACAATTAAAGGGAACAGCCATGGGTACCAGGATGGCCTCCTCATACGCCAACCTATTTATGGGTCGCTTAGAGGAAGTCTTCTTGGTTACCCAGGCCTGCCAACACAAAGTTTGGTACAGATTTATTGATGACATCTTCATGATCTGGACTCACAGTGAAGAAGAACTCCAGAATTTCCTCTCCAACCTCAACTCCTTTGGTTCCATCAGATTCACCTAATCCTACTCCAAATCCCATGCCACTTTCCTTGATGTTGACCTCCATCTGTCCAATGGCCAGCTTCACACGTCCGTCCACATCAAACCCACCAACAAGCAACAGTACCTGCATTATGACATCTGCCACCAATTCCACATCAAACGGCCCCTTCCCTACAGCCTAGGTCTTCGTGGCAAACGAATCTGCTCCAGTCTGGAATCCCTGAACCATTACACCAACAACCTGACAGCAGCTTTTGCATCCCGTAACTACCCTCCCGACCTGGTACAGAAGCAAATAACCAGAGCCACTTCCGCATCCCCTCAAACCCAGAACCTCCCACAGAAGAACCACAAAAGTGCCCCACTTGTGACAGGATACTTTCCGGGACTGGACCAGACTCTGAATGTGGCTCTCCAGCAGGGATACGACTTCCTCAAATCCTGCCCTGAAATGAGATCCATCCTTCATGAAATCCTTCCCACTCCACCAAGAGTGTCTTTCCGCCGTCCACCTAACCTTTGTAATCTGTTAGTTCATCCCTATGAAATCCCCAAACCACCTTCCCTACCCTCTGGCTCCTATCCTTGTAACCGCGCCCGGTGTAAAACCTGTCCCATGCACCCTCCCACCACCACCTACTCCAGTCCTGTAACCCGGAAGGTGTACACGATCAAAGGCAGAGCCACGTGTGAAAGCACCCACGTGATTTACCAACTGACCTGCCTACACTGTGATGCATTCTATGTGGGAATGACCAGCAACAAACTGTCCATTCGTATGAGTGGACACAGACATAGAGTGTTTGTTGGTAATGAGGATCACCCTGTGGCTAAACATGCCTTGGTGCACGGCCAGCACATCTTGGCACAGTGTTACACCGCCGGGTTATCTGGATACTTCCCACCAACACCAACCTATCCGAACTCCGGAGATGGGAACTTGCTCTTCAATATATCCTCTCTTCCCGTTACCCATCAGGCCTCAATCTCCGCTAATTTCAAGTTGCCGCCACTCATACCTCACCTGTCATTCAACAACATCTTTGCCTCTGCACTTCCGCCTCGACTGACATCTCTGCCCAAACTCTTTGTCTTTAAATATGTCTGCTTGTGTCTGTATATGTGTGGATGGATATGTGTGTGTGTGCGAGCGTATACCCGTCCTTTTTTCCCCCTAAGATAAGTCTTTCCACTCCCGGGATTGGAATGACTCCTTACCCTCTCCCTTAAAACCCACATCCTTTCGTCTTTCCCTCTCCTACCCTCTTTCCTGATGAGGCAACAGTTTGTTGCGAATGCTTGAATTTTGTGTCTTTCGACCTGCCTGTGCTTTCGTTTGGTAAGTCACATCATCTTTATATATAATAAGCTCTTTCCACTTTGTGAATCTGTTGCTATATAGCATATTTTTCTAAAATGTTGTTTTGGATTATTTCTATAAAAAGTAGCCTCTGAGGCAAAAGAAGACTACCAGTTTGTTGGAGAAATATGAATAAAGTATTTTTCCAGTGTTTGTAGTTGTGAATAGGACATTTTGTGCTGAGTGCATTGGACCTGTGTGAAGTGATATTCTGTGGTTGGTGATTGGCAGACAGGTTGTGTGTGTATCCTACATGTAAAATGTGTTCATGTATTAATAACATTTTTTCCCTAAACTATTTTTCCATGCCGTTTTGGTGCACTAAACAAAAAATCCAACTGGTTATCAACCAAGCAGTGTATTAAAGTGAAATAATAAATTTCACAATGACTTGTTTTTGTGCAAAGTGTGCAAAAGTTCATATAAAATTGCATTGTGTGTACAGTGAATAAAAGTAACTGTTAATGTGAGTACAACACAGATACTGCAAATAGAGCAGCTCATAGGCCACAAGAATTACGCAACTTGGAAATTTTCCATTTCGGTGTATTTGCATGTGGGTGACCTGTGGGCATCATAAATGGTACACTGCAGTCTATGGAATCAAGTTTTTCTGCTATGGATCAGAAGGCAAAATCAAAACCAACCCTTTTGATTGAGCCAGTAAATTATGTTCACATAGAAAAGGCTACATCAGTCATGTTTATGCTGCAAAAGGTTTCATGTTGGACGTTTGAAATGACAAAGGATGGCTTTACTGAAGGATATGGCAACTGGGATGGAAACTTACAGAAAGAATTATACACAGTGTGAGGTGTGTTTTCAAGGGAAGCAGGCCAGATTGCTATTTAAATCAAGTCAAAGTAGACCTGAGGAAGTCTTGTAACTGATTCATACTGATCTCTGTGGGCCTAAGCAGAATAAATTCTTAGGAGGTAGCTACTATTTCCTGACATTCGTAGGTGATTTTTGTAGATACCTTCATGTTTACTTTATAAGTACCAAGACTCAAGTGAGTGATGTATTTGCTGTTTATTGCAAAATGTTTGAAAGACAGTAGGGGAAAAAATTACAATTATTAGATCAGACAATGGATCAGAATATATAAATGACAAGGAATCAGAATATGTAAACATACTGCTTAGGGAACAGGTGAATGAAATGGTATCAAGCACCAGACTACCATCACTACAGTTCCTCTCAGAATGGAGTTGCAGAACATACCAACAGAACCAGTGTGGAGAAAGGAAGAGGTATGCTAAGCGATGCTGAGCTATCTAAGTGTTTTTGGGCATATGCAGTTTCAACAGTGGTGTATTTAATTAACAGATCACCTACCAAAGCTGTGAGAAACAAGACATCTTATGAAGTTTTGACTGGGAAGAAACAGTCCTAAGGCAGTTAAAGCCTTAGAATGTGAAGCCATGGTTCAGATTCCGAAACCATTAAGAGGTTAATGGAATGCAAATTAACAGCAATATATATTTGATGTATACTGTGAGGATTCAAAAGGATACATATTTTGTAATCCTGTGAATAAGAAGATAATAGGCAACAATTATGAGAAGGAAAGTTGCCACTCACAACTATATGGTTACATTCCATCCTGGATTTTCCAGAAGATATTAAGCAATAGAGGTGCAATATTTTTAGAGGATTCTAAACTTAAAATAAAAGAAAACAGTCAAAATAATAAAGTAATTCAACCAAATATAAAGTGTGATAATGCTGAAGGAGAGATAGAAATTGAAATAGAGGAAGATATGGATGGAGAGCAAACTGACATGCTGCCTGAGAATGAAATTGAGGATGAAGATTCACTAGAGGAATTCAATTTAAGGTGCTCTACATGTATAATAAAACGAAAAAGATATCCAGAGTATGAAATGTGTGTTGCCCAAATCTTCAACAGTGTACCTACCACAGTCGATGAAGCCTTGGCAGGCACCAATCCTCAAAGTTGGAAAGAGGCAATGGAAAAAGAATTACAATTGTTTTTGGATATTGGTGCATAAGATTGGGTTGACATACTTGAAAATAAAAAAGCCACTAGGAACAAGATGTGTGTTCAATATTAAAAATCCTCAGAGTGCAGTACCAAAATTCAAGGCCAGATTGGTACTTAAAGGGCGATGTAAGAAAGAAGGAATAGATTATTTTGAGAATTTCTCACCAGTGGTGTAATATTCAGCATTAGCATACCTTTTAGCTTTTGCAGTAAGGGAAGACCTATTAATTCATCAAATGAATGTGAAAACAGCCTATCTGAATGGAAATGTGGAAGAGGAAATGTATGTGATCCCACCTGATGAAGGTAAAAGATCTTATCAAGGGAAAAGGAAAGTTTGGCCATTGAAGGAAGATATGTACGGATTAAAGCAGTGTGCCCATTGTTGGAATAAATCCTTACATAAAATTTTGATAAAACTAGGCATGTCACAGTCATAAGCAGATCCAAGTATGTTTTTGCAGTGATCCAAGAGAAAAAGTCAGATGGCAATCAAGAGAATATTAAGATATTTAAAGGGAACTACTGGTTATAAGCAGAAATATGCTAAAAAGGGAATTGTAAATTTAGAAGGGTACAGTGATGCAGAGAGGGACTGGAAGTTGCTTTATACTAATTAGAGGATGTCCGAAAACTTTTTGTTATATGGACAGAAAATAAATAAATAAATTGATATCCTGGTCATGTAAGAGACTGAGGACAGATGCTTTGAGCACCATGGAAGCTGAATATGTGACTTTATCCTCCACTGTTCAAGAAGTTCTTTGGATCAGGTCCACCGCATGAGTGTCTAGGGAAGTGATTCCAGTGGTGGTTTCCCATTGCCTTCCACTGATGGGGATGAAATGATAATGAGGACAACACAACACCCAGTCCATGAGAAGAGAAAATCTCCGACCCAGCCGGGAATCGAACCCGGCCCCCTTGGCGTGACAGACCGCCATTCTGCACACTCAGCTATCGGGGTGTACTACAAAAATAAAACCAACTGTGATATTTTGTGACAGTAATGTCACCAGTGTGAGATCCAAACATATTGACATAAAGCATCACTTTAACAGAGATCATCTGTAGCAGAGAAATTATTAATTATCTATGCTCAGAAGAAATTTATTAGATCTCCTAACAAAGCTTCTAAATTAAGACAAGTTTCAGAAGTTGGTGAAACATAATGGTTTAACCTATGGTATGTACTGTTCAATATCTGAAAAAAATATTTGTTTACAGGGGAGTTTTGGAGAAATGTGAACAAAATATTTTTCCAGTGTGTGTAAAGTTGTGCGTAGGACACTTAGTGCTGAGTGCTTTAGACCTCTGTGAAATGATATTCTATGGATTTTGATTGGCAGTGAGATTGTGTGCATAGCCTATATGTAAAATGTGTTAATGTGTTAATAAAATACAAGTTTTATTTGTCACTAAACAATTTTTCCACATTATTTTGCTGCACTGATCAAAGAAACTAACACAGCTCCCAATGACAAATAGGATAGAAGAACCTAATGGAAAAAGCCTCAAAGAACAAGCATTTCAGACTAACAGTCTGACCTTATTTTGGGATCAGTTCCTACCCTTTATAATACTCAGTTTCTACTACTACTCTAAGTGCTAACTTGGAAGAGGAGTCCACCATTGTTTTATGCGACACATTGAAACCTATGGATCTGGGAGGTCCCAAAATCAACAGTGAGGATGGATCAGAGCCCCCTCAGAATCGTTCAAACCTTTCATTTATTTCAGTTATGTTTATTATGATATATAAAAACAGGACTTACTGCTGCCAGTCAGGATGCAGAAAAAACACCAAATATATTACTGTCCATTACAGGAGGCATCTGGCCAAATTCATTTTTCGTGCTGGGAAGTTCCAGCCAATTGGGCGTGACACGTGAGAGTGGCAAAATTGCCATTGTTAGGATTGCCAGTGCTTGTTATAAACACCAGTTGTCACACACTGAGCAAGCTTTGTCACTAGGCTTAATGTCCTACAGTCTTATGTTCAAAATGTGCATTCTATTATTCTGAAATGATTTCCATATTGAGACCGATACTGCACAATATCTGATGCAAAAGTGTATTGGTGGCTTTGGTTTTTTGGCTTACTCACAATGATATGAAATATCAAATATGCTATATACAGCACAGTGAATGTATTATTGTAACTGAGATAGTTGAAGCCAATGCATACCATAGTAGTACAAGTTTGTATACCATCTAGCACTGCAGATGGTGAAGAGATTGAAATAACGTATAATGAGATAAAGGAAATTATTCAGATAGTCAGCGGCAATGAAAATTTAATTGTAACCGGTGACTGTAATATGACTGTAGTAAAAGGTAGATAAGGAATAATAGTAGAACAACATGGACTGGGAAAAAGGAATGAAAGAGAAAGCTGACTGGTAAAATTTTGCACAGAGCATAATTGAATCATCACTAACACTTGCTTTAATTAAATATTTTATTTATCCATCCATAGACAGCACTCTTTGTTTAGTCTGCATATATACATTGCAGATAGTTGAGACTTGAAACGGTGTGTGGAACCATGTAGTTTTGATTAAAGCATCTATGCCTGGATTTCAGGCAGGATTGCCCAGTTTGTTCAATGCTAAGGTGGTATTTCAATACATTTGGGGCGCCCCTGAAATGCAGTTCAAGTTTAGGGCGAATACCAAGTGGGCTGAGGAATGAATGGGAATTTGTATTGAGGATGGAGGTGTGCTAGGGTAGTCTGTGCAGTTGTGCAAAGCCACTGTGCCAGGCTAGCATTATGGTTACTGCATCTGTCTAGTGAGCCAGAGACTGGGCTCAAATCACAGCCGTGGTACAAATTTTAATTCATGGCTTCAGTGTCCTTATACAGAGGTTTGAGACTTGAAAAAGCCTGTGTAACCATATAGTTTCATTTGACAGTCAAACTGTTTTTGGCCTCAACGACCATCATCAGAGGCTAAAAATAGCCTTCGGTGAACACATGTTCATGCATTGTCAAACGTGTGTTCCCCAAATGCCACTAGTAGTATCTGAAGATGGCCATTGTGGCTGAAACTATTTATGATTGTACCATAAAAAAGTGATTGACTTATCACAAAGTTTTGTTTATTTCTTGACACAATCATTCTTACACAAACTTCTGTTTCTTCCTGTTTCACTATCTTCGACACTCTGGGAAAAATACTTGATACGTGTCAAGACCAGTATTGCTTCTGGCACACTTTCTTATGGGACTCAAGTATTAATGTATTCTGGCTTTGAAAGGTGTTTCGTGGTATCATTGAAGATTGTCTCAGATATCTCCATCCATTGCACTCTGTTTTTGTTTTTCAGGTATAAATGAAATGACTTATGTGCTACCCATCGTAATCCTAGTGCATCCAGTTTATTTAACAGAATTTTATGGTCTATGGTATTAGAGATTTTGGTAAAGTTAAGCGAGATTACTATGATCACCTTTATCTAGTTCCTCCAGAACATCATTTGTAAATTGAGCCATAGCTGTTCTTGTGCTTTTACTAAACGTGACACCAAACTGTTCTTTGCACATAACATTGTACTTTGTTAAGTACCCTGATTCCTCATTTGGTTTCTATTACTTTTGAAAATGATGAGAATAAAGAGATGAGCCTATAATTTTTTATATTTTATGGGTTATCTTTCTTATGTAGAGGCAGGACTTTTACATACTTTATTGTCACTGGGAAGCAATCTGGCTCATAGTGTCATTGAGTTTGGTTCATAGTTCAGAGTTTGTACAAGTTATGGTTTGTCAGACTTGTGTTGTAGCTTGGTAGCTATGTTGTGAGGCATTGATTTGCAAAGTTTGCTAGCTTTTTAGGATCATGTATTGTGGTACCACTATGCTGAAATTGTATGTTCACTTGTTTTCTGCCTTTTTTTTATAAATCTGTTACTTCGAGACTTTTATGCTGTTAGTGAAGCTTTTCTATGCATCCTCTTTTATGTGTGGTAATAGTTTTGAAATACAGGATCATTTTGATTTTTTAAAATGCTGCTGAGGTGCTTAAGATTCACAGAGGATTTCCTTATCCCATTACTTGCACAGTTATTTTTGTTTTATGCTTTAATTATTCTTAGTACAACTGGATACATTTCTTCAGATTGAAACTTCAGTATCAATAGAAACTTTGAAAGCTTCCCATTCATGCTTGTCTCCTTGTACACATCTTCCAATATTTCATTGTTCATCAGCATGACAAATTCAACTGCTTTTGGTGTAGAGATAGCCCATCTGTTTGTGATTATTTCAGATTTTTGTTTTCTACACCTATGTTTAATTTTAAAATCTGAGTGGTATGGTCTGAAAGGCTAACATTATTTACAACAATATCACAACTTTCTCTCTCTATGTCATTTAGTATATGATCAATGATTGACACTGAATGCTCAGTAACCCATTTGGCAGTGTTAATGAATATTGTTGTTGTTTAGCTGTACATTGTGTTCAATAATGTGTTGTAGAACCCATCTGGGTTCATCATGTTGATGTTCGAATCTTCACAAATGAGAATTTTGCTCTTAGATTTAGAAATGGAAGTATCTATATCACCACAGGGAGGACAGTAAGATTAAAGTGTTGTTAGTCTTTGCAATATATATGACTTTCCTATCCCTCTCCCTCTCTACATGTTTTCCATCACTTAGTGAAATGATGTCTTTTATCACTTTATATTAATCCCTTCCTGTACATAAATGCATGAGATACCATCTTTTATAGTGGTTTTACTTTGATGGCTAAGTTACATGAGTTTGGAATTACATGTGTTAGTTCAGATCCCCCACACCAGTGTTCTGTTATGCAAACAAATGAGCTATCAAAAATTTGCAGTTCCACTTCTAGTTGTTGCACTCTATTGCTGCGGACTAGATTTTTTGATGGCAAACTGAGAAATACTGAGCACTGCTTATCTTGGAGACTTAATATTTTTCTTTCCTTCATCTAAAAATCATTTGCATGATGAAGAAGTATAGTTTTCTTGTCAATCACCTCTTATCCACTGTTGCTTCTGTTGACTCCTTGCCTTTTTGCAGTTTTTACTGGCATTGATGATGGCACTAACACTTCTATCTCTTTTAAAAGTGCTGTTGGTGTTCCTGTTGGGGCTGATGGTGGAATTGTGATGGTCATTTTGGTTTTGAAATTATTTTGTGTTTTCTTTAATTGCCTTGATTATCAAGTTTGCTAGATATTCTCTCCCCAAGCCATTCAGGCCTAGCCCAAGTTTCATGTGGAATACACATCCCATATTACTTATGTCAGAGGGTTTCACATTTTTAAAATGTCTGCAGATTTTGGTAAACTGATTATTTTTAGCAAGAGGTGACACTGCCTGCAGGAGAAACAGTGACTGTTAAGTTCAAGCTTTTAGTACCGTTACATGTCTTAAGTGAAGTTAATATTCCAAGTTATGGCATTTATGTATGAAGCTTTTCAGTGACTGTTAAGAATGCATCTAGCACTAACCATTTCTTTCATAAGGGCAAGAGAATCATTCAGTTATAGTACCCAAAGCATGGCACACAGAAACATGTAGCAAAAAGTACTATTTACACTAGATTTTAAACTCTTGCTCTTTCTCCAGTGAAAATACATACATTCACACACACAGTCATGCAGACACCCAAACACATGTTCATGCAGTTGTGGTGAGACTGATTATTGATTATCTATCTTTACTACTGATTATTTGTTGCTGAGAACAGTTGCCTGGTAGGGGTGGACATGGGGAGGGGGTAGGGACGGATGCCCAAGGCAAGGAGGGAAAAGTGGGAAAGTGTCAGGCAGGTCTTTCAACAGATGACTCTGTGGCTGCACAACGAGTGGAAAGGATATGAGATGATAGAACATATAACAGAGAGAGGGTGAGACAGAGGGGGGAGGGGGAGAAAGAGAGATGAAGGTGGGTCAGATATGATAGTCGGATGCTTCTATAGACCACCTGCATCAGCAACCGTAGCAGTTGAGCGCCTCAGAGAGAACCTGCAGAACGTCGTGAAGAAGTTTCGTGATCATACTATTGTAATAGGGGGAGACTTCAATCTACCAGGTATAGAATGGGATAGTCACACAATCAGAACTGGAGCCAGGGACAGAGACTCTTGTGACATTATCCTGACTGCCTTGTCCGAGAATTACTTCGAGCAGATAGTTAGAGAACCAACTCGTGAAGCTAACGTTTTAGACCTCATAGCAACAAATAGACCGGAACTTTTCGACTCCGTGAATGTAGAAGAGGGTATCAGTGATCATAAGTCAGTGGTTGCATCAATGACTACAAGTGTAATAAGAAATGCCAAGAAAGGAAGGAAAATATATTTGCTTAACAAGAGTGATAGGGCACAAATCGCAGAATATCTGAGTGACCACCATCAAATGTTCATTTCTGAGGAAGAGGATGTGGAACAAAAATGGAAAAAATTCAGAAACATCGTCCAGTACGCCTTAGATAAGTTCGTACCGACTAAGGTCCAAAGCGAGGGGAAAGATCCACCGTGGTATAACAATCATGTACGAAAGGTACTACGGAAACAAATAAAGCTTCATCATAGGTTTAAGAGTAGTCGAATCATAGCTGATAAGGAAAAGCTGAACGAAGCGAAAAAGAGCGTAAAGAGAGCAATGAGAGAAGCATTCAACGAATTCGAACATAAAACATTGGCAAACAATCTAAACAAGAACCCTAAAAAGTTTTGGTCATATGTAAAATCGGTAAGCGGATCTAAATCCCCTATTCAGTCACTCGTTGACCACGATGGCACCGAAACAGAGGACGACCGAAGAAAGGCAGAAATACTGAATTCAGTGTTCCGAAACTGTTTCACTGCGGAAAATCGTAACACGGTCCCTGACTTCAGCCGTCGCACGGACGCCAAAATGGAAAATATTGAAATAAACGATATCGGAATTGAAAAACAACTGCTTTCACTTAGTAGCGGAAAAGCATCCGGACCAGACGAGATACCCTTAAGATTCTACAGTGATTATGCTAAAGAACTTGCCCCCTTTCTATCAGCAATTTATCGTAGATCGCTGGAAGAACGTAAAGTACCTAGCGACTGGAAGAAAGCGCAGGTCGTTCCCATTTTCAAGAAGGGTCATAAATCAGATGCGAATAATTATAGGCCTATTTCGCTTACGTCAATCTGTTGTAGAATAATGGAACATGTTTTGTGTTCTCGTATTATGACGTTCTTAGATAATACAAATCTCCTTCATCATAACCAACATGGATTCCGCAAACAGAGATCATGTGAAACTCAGCTCGCCCTATTTGCCCAAGAAATTCACAGTGCCGTAGACACTGGCGAGCAGATTGATGCCGTATTCCTGGACTTCAGGAAGGCATTTGATACGGTTCCGCACTTACGTTTAGTGAAAAAAATACGAGCTTACGGAATATCGGACCAGGTTTGTGATTGGATTCAGGATTTCCTAGAAGAAAGAACACAACATGTCATTCTTAACGGTTCAAAATCTGCAGATGTAGAGGTAATTTCGGGAGTACCGCAGGGAAGCGTGATAGGACCTTTATTGTTTACAATATACATAAATGACTTAGTTGACAACATCGGTAGCTCCGTGAGGCTATTTGCAGATGACACGGTTGTCTACAAGAAAGTAGCAACATCAGAAGACTCGTACGTACTCCAGGAGGACCTGCAGAGGATTAATGCATGGTGCGACAGCTGGCAGCTTTCCCTAAACGTAGATAAATGTAATATAATGCGCATACATAGGGGCAGAAATCCATTCCAGTACGATTATGCCATAGGTGGTAAATCATTGGAAGCGGTAACGACCGTAAAATACTTAGGAGTTACTATCCGGAGCGATCTGAAGTGGAATGATCACATAAAACAAATAGTGGGAAAAGCAGGCGCCAGGTTGAGATTCATAGGAAGAATTCTAAGAAAATGTGACTCATCGACGAAAGAAGTAGCTTACAAAACGCTTGTTCGTCTGATTCTTGAGTATTGCTCATCAGTATGGGACCCTTACCAGGTTGGATTAATAGAAGAGATAGACATGATCCAGCGAAAAGCAGCGCGATTCGTCATGGGGACATTTAGTCAGCGCGAGAGCGTTACGGAGATGCTGAACAAGCTCCAGTGGCGGACACTTCAAGAAAGGCGTTACGCAATACGGAGAGGTTTATTATCGAAATTACGAGAGAGCACATTCCGGGAAGAGATGGGCAACATATTACTACCGCCCACATATATCTCGCGTAATGATCACAAAGAAAAGATCCGAGAAATTAGAGCAAATATGGAGACTTACAAGCAGTCGTTCTTCCCACGCACAATTCGTGAATGGAACAGGGAAGGGGGGATCAGATAGTGGTACAATAAGTACCCTCTGCCACACACCGTAAGGTGGCTCGCGGAGTATAGATGTAGATGTAGATGTAGAAGTGTAGATGATAGTGGCGACAGAGAGGGGAGAGAGAAAGGGAGAGGGGTTGGTAAAGAGGGGAGAAGAAAATAGAGAGAGAGAGAGAGAGAGAGAGAGAGAGAGAGAGAGAGAGAATGTGCTCCAGAGAATTTGTAATTTTTAGGATAGCAGAAGTAAAATACTAACCATCCATAAAAGAATGTCCCAGTTTCAATAGTGTATTATAACAGTTTAATTCAGTCTAATTACAAAGAGTAATACATCAAGTTGAAGGTAAATTAACATAGTTTTCCTTACAAATGTTCAATATGTGCACTTGTACTTCTATGAGACACATCTAACCTAAAATGCAATTTCTTCTAAACTTTGGTTGACAAGTCAAAAGTAAGAGAAACAATAGACTCTTCAGTTTATGTCCCATCTCTGCAAACCATTAGATAGTGGCAGGACATAGGTGCAATATTTTCTAAAGCCCCAAAGGAAAAAAAATCAGATGACGTAATGTCAGGTGAATGTGGAAGCCAGCAGGATAAATTTAGAAAGAGAATTGAAGTTGAGGGAGATAAAATAAAAGAACTTTGCAGATTTGCCAGTGATATTTTAATTCTGTGAGAAGAGATCATAAGGTGAACATCAACAAAAGTAAATAAAGAAAGGTAATGGAAAGTAGTCTAATTAACTCAGATTATGCTGTGGGATTTAGATTAATAAATGAAACACTAAAAATAGTTGGTGCGTTCTTCTATTTGGGCAGCAAAATAACTAATGGTGGCCAAAGTAAATGGGATATGAAACGCAGGCTGTCAACTATGAAGTCTTTTCTGAAATTATTCATGTGGAGTGCAGCCTTGTTTGTGTTCTACGTAGGAACACAAGGAAACACACAGCCGCAAAATAGTTAAAATTTATTCATTCATGGAATGACAGAAACAAGAATACGGTGAAGTAATTTACGTATTTCAAACACATTTAACAACTGAGCTATGAAAAAAATGTGTAAGTACGATTTACAGTAATGCATTACAATATGGTCAATGTTGACAACAGTGCTGTCTGCAAATACACAGGCCATGTGATTTTCTGACAAGGATGAAGTACCTGAGAATGGACCATTTGCAAAACTAGTAGTGCAAAATACAGAAATTTAAAATGCAGCCAAGTGGTACAATGTCCTTCAAATTTTTTGAGGCTGTTGTGTCCACCAAGTAGAAAATAAACATAAAATCAGTTGTCAAAGTCATATTTACTGCACAATAACTAAAGGAGGTCAGACTGATGACTTTTCTTATACCTTTTGGCAATATTTGTTAATAAGCAAAATGCCAAATTGCATTGTGGGGTAGAATCCACATAAAACTATAAATCCCAATATATTTGGACGGGTAAGTCTGCTCAGAGGTGTGAGGAAGACATGGGTATACCCTTCAGGCTGATGCAGCTTTGCCTACACATAAAATGTAAATGTATATTTTTGCCATGGTCTGCATCAATAGTTTCTTTAACATTGAATAATAATGATATAAACCCTTGGGAAGCATGGAAACTCTTATCCACCTAAATCCATGCCCAATGATCTGCAGTATGTATGTTGTCATCATGCTTGGTAAATTCTGAAATTATAATGTTACACCTCAGTTTGTGTTCCCGATCAAGTCAGTCAACCCACCTAATGGACACACCAATTGTCCAAGATCAGCTGTCAAAAGATGTTTCCTCTATGTCTAAGATATTGGTTACAAAGATAATTATGACAGTACTACATTTTGAACCCACATCATTTGAAGATGCCACTTGGTGTTTTCTTAATGTTCAGGGGCACTAGTGTAGGCATTGTTCTACATTCGAGAGCCTTATATGCTGAGAATCATATTGTTTCTTTCATTTACTTGGCAGCTATCTGACTACTTTGATGTTTTGCAGTTGGGGAGAAGTTTCTTGAGGAACTCCGAGAAGTTTCTTCAGCTCATTTCCTTCCATCTCTACAACACAAAACCTTAGATAAAAAAATATTGTTTATCTACAATGTATGATTCACTTCTACATCTGCACACATACTCTGCAAGCGACCATACAGTGCATGACGGAGGGTCCCCTATAATATTGCTAGTCATTTCCTTTCCTGTTCTGCTCACAAATGGAGCGAGGGAAAATCAACTATCGATATGCTTCTGTATGATCCCAGATTTCTCTTACCCTGTCTTTGTCCCCTTAGGTGAGATGTATGTTGGTGGCAGTAGGATCGTTTTGCAGTCTGTCACAAATAGTGGTTCTCTATAAACTTTTTCAGTTGTGTTTTGAAAAGAATGTCTTCTTCCTACCAGGGATTTCTATTTGAATTCACAGAGCATTTATGCAACACAACAACAGCTGATTGAGTGGTACTCAAGAATGGGTCACACAAGTGTTGTGTATGCTGTCTCCCTTATAGATGAGCACACTTTCCTAGAATTCTTCCAACTCATCTTCCCTATAACTGACCTTGCATGCTGCCTTTTGTTTTGCAATGTTATGCCAAGATATTTAACTGATGTGATTGTGTCGAAGTGTTGATAGCTGATTTGCTGAAGTTGCCAAGCAAACTTCAAGCTATTTACATCAACAATGAACTTCATTCAGCTGATCCATGTTTATTCTTGAAAAATACAGTGAACTCACAAACTGGGTTCATTTTCTGAACTAAGATCAAAATTGACCAGCAGTCAGCGATATTTGTACCACCAGTCCTTACAGAAACTTTTGATCTACATGTGTAACATGCTGTGGAGCTGCACCAAGCAACAAAACAGTTTTGACTGTCTCATCCCTCTGCTGTAGGACACATATCACGTGTCAAAAAACTGCACTGCAATAACATTGATCCATAATGCTCACATATTTTGAGCTTAGAGGAATTTACTTCCAAAGTAATGCTGTGCTCCAATCCTACATTATCAAAAAATTACTTTCTCCTGCTAAGGCATATGTTTCATATTAAAGGACATCTTTTGGAAAGGACTGTCCTCTTTGTCTGTGCTAGTCTGATTTATATCCTCCCTGTTTAATGCACTATAGTTTATTTTAAATCCAAGATATGAAATTTGTTAACCTCAATTGCTCAATTTTAATTTTTAGTTTGTCAGTAATCTCATTTCTGCTGCAGCTCATTACTTTTGTCTTTCTTTGGTTTACTCTCAACTCACAATTTGTAATCAGTAAGTTGTCCATTCCATTTAGCAGGTCCTGTAATGTTTCCTCATTTCCAGAGAAGATAATAATGTGGCATCAATGGATCTTACATTCCTACCCTTTCAGCTTTAAATTTAATCCCAATTTCCAATCATTCTTTTATTTCCTTCGCTGTTCCTTAATACACAGGTTGAACAGTCTAGGAGAAATACAGCATCTCTCCTGTGTTTGGATGCTGTGGTGTTTTCTGCCATTCGTCTCTTCCATGGAGGCTTTACTCCAGTCACTTCTGCATCAACAGCAGGCACATATGGCTGTGTTGGAACGGTTGTCAACTAAGTTGACCCAGGATCTACCATCAGTTGTTCACTTGTTGCCTTTTCCCCCTCAACAGTGAATCCGCAGAAGACTGAGATGCTTAAGAGATGCCACTTCACTCACATTTCATTGTGTTCCAGATGGTCTACACAGAGGTTGGTAAGGCTCTTATCTTATTGTGGATACCCCTTCATATATGTCACTTATTGTGCCAGTTAGCTCCTCTGCAAGAACCAGCATCACTTACTTTTTATGATTTGTGTAGTTTACTGTCCTCCTGTCACCAGAAGCATACGCATGTAGCCACTGCATGTGTTGAGTTCTACCAATGTCGCAAACAACTGTAGCAGTCTTATTGAGCTTGGGCAGCTGAGTTTCTCGGCCTCAGTCATTAAGTGTTGATACATTGCGGATAAGTCTTAGGAGCCTTACGTGGAAACCATGGTCTGAGATGCAACCCTTCGTTTAGCCCCAGGTAAGCAGGTGCATCAATGTGCCCGTCAGTTTCGGTAACATACACTGGAAGAGGTTTTTAATACTGCACACAACTGTCTGAGGTCTCCCATACCTGGGCCACCAATTAGAGGCTTGGAGTGATGTCACAGTTGTTGACAGCATGCAGCCCCAGCGCATGGAGCCTACTGCACTAGGGGCAGGAGGAGGTAGCCGCAGTACAAACATGCTAACCAGGCTGACATCAACAAACATGTCATCAGCAGCAGAAACAGTGAATGACTTCTTTCATCCCCCTCTTATTTTTTACAGCACAAGTGGGTGGATGGCCTGCACCAGGCAATGGGTCTCCTGGCATAAATGTAAAAGAAAAAAAAAAAAGAGAAAAAAAAGAAAGATCAATCACATAGCTGTCATACGCTAATATCTAGCTCCCCTTCCCACCTGCACTCATCAGGTTTCATTGCATGAATCAATATATGTCGATATTCATATTGTTTTGTTATCATATTTATCATTGTCTCCAGGCCACAACAAACTTTTCATTGAAGTGCAGGTGATTGATAAGCCATTAATCCTACAAACTAACATGGGGCCACTGTGCCCCTACTCTACTAACAGACATATACCAGGCTAGGATCTCCACTGTTGGCATGCATCAAGCTTCTGTTGGTAACCTATAACAAACAGCAGATACTTTTCTCAGACATTCACAGCTGACATAGTTTACAAGTCAGTTGTCAGGGTTATCTGTTCCGTTACATACTTGGTAGTTTATGATGTGATGTATCAGGTGCCAGACCAAGTGGCTTATCATGAATTGGATTCCTTGCGTTCTGAGTTTTTGGATCTGTTTGGTCCAGGGGGAGATTGTGCAAACAGTTTCATGGCACACATCACACATCACCCTCAAACCGTCCTCCTGTCTTCGTTTTCTTCAGGAATGGCTGGTGCCATTAGCTTTATGCAACCTGGGTCATTTAACATCAGTGGAAGTGAAGAGATCGATTACCTCAGGTAAGTGGCCTACACCCTTAGTAATTGTAAAGAAGCCATCCAGTTAGCTTCAGCTCTGTGGCAACTTCAACATGACTGTCAATGCACAGGCAGTCATCGACACTTGACCCTTGCCTTATCCAGAGGACAGGCTCACAAAGGTGGCTGGGGGCCAATTCTTTTCAAAAACTGACTTGACTGAAGCCTACCTTCAGTTTTCACTGGATGAAGCATCAAAAGAGTTGCTTGTAGTTAATCACCTTTTGGGCTCTATTTGTATGAAAGGCTGATGTTTGGGGTCACTAGTGTGCCTCCCATCTTTCAACATTTTTTAGATTTGTTTATGCTGGTTGCCCCTCATCACATTAACTATCTTTATGATATCACCATGCTGGTGTTACCATGGAAGATCACTTTATTTACTGTTCTATAAGTCACAGTCCTCAAATGTAATCTCATTGAGTCTCACTTTTACCAGCTTTCCAAAATTTTTTTGCTTCATGAAATTTCATGGCAAAGCATGTGCCCCATGGGACAACATGTCACCATCATTATGGCTTTTCCCCGTCAATCTGACCTATGGGAACTTCAAGAATTCCTCAGCAAAGAGGCATACTGTCACAAGTTTATTCCCAGAGCACTTATCACCCTCCTCTTACACCTGTTGCTTCAGAAAAGTGCTCCTTTTGTTTGGTCTGCAGCCTGTGAGTATGCCTTTGTGCAGCTTTAAGAATAATCTTTGCTCCATGCCACATCTTGCAACAATTCAACCCTACAAGTATCTGGTCCTGGCTATGGATGAATCCAAGTAAGGGGCGGGGTTGGTCCTGCTGCATAACCATTCAGATGGTTGGGAACAGACTATTGCCTTTGCATCAAAAACAGTCAACTCATTTCAGAAACATTATTCTCAGGCAGAAAAGAAGCTCTTCCTATTGTCTATGCCTTTAAAAAATTCCATGTTCTTCTATGGTGCAAAATTTCATTTATTTACCAACCATAAGCCTTCGTTTCCCAGTTTAGCCCATCGGGGTCCTTACCAAACAAAGCTGCTCATCAACATCAGCACTGTGTTCTGTTCTTATCCCAGTACAATTATGAGATTCATTTTCATCCTATGTCATGACATGTGAACTTGGATGTTCTGTTCCAGCTTCCCATGGGCCCTGCCACTCACTTGAGCAGGAGGAATTGCTTTGGGAATTGCTTTGTTTTCATCTGGATATGGAGGAATAGCACAGGGTTTGATGGCTTGTCCATTATCACCAGTTCCCATATTGCTTCTGCATGATGGCAGGTCCGGTGCTCTGACAGATTCTACAATAATATAACATGGATGGCCCAGGTGTCCTCCAAGCTGGGCATCAGGCCAGTTTCAGAATTTTTATGCATTGCACCATCATCATCATTCTCTTGTCCACAAAAGAGTTTAACCCTGTGTCATGGTTCCAGCAGCTCTGTGATGGGAGGTCCTCCGCTTATTACATCAGGGTCACTGGGGATCTCTCGCACAAAACTATTCACATGTTGCCATGTGTTTTGGCCTGGAATCAAATGGGAGGTGGAACATGTTGTGGCCTGTTGCAAGCGCAAGTGCTCATGTCAGCAGGAGGCACGCACATTATTTTTCGCCATGGCTGGCCCTTACACAGCAATGGGAGAGAGTCCACACTGATTTGTTGGTCCTTTTTTGGAGTTTCTGCTTATTAGCAATATACACTTTTTCTTGTTTTCCTTATTACATTTGTTGTCTGTCTGTGACAGCAGATGTGATTGTCAAGGCCATGACATGCTCCATAGAAGGCTTCCCTTCCACCCCGGTTTCAGGCAATGGTTCTCAGTACGTGGCACAATCTTTTAATGACTTTCATATGGACAATGGCATTTGCCACGTCACAGTGCCTCTCTTCCATCTGCAGTCAAATGGAAAGATGGAATGCCTTGACTGATTGTTTAAAATGCAGATGTGCAAGTATGTAGAAGATTTCCCTACTGAAGCTCTTACAGAACGATGCCAGTTGAGGCCAAGAGTGCTGCCAAGCTCCTGCATGGCTGTCAGCCACAGACACTGCTCAGCCTCTTGCTGGTGGGCAAACATCGCCCAGTGATGCCAGTTTTGTTGATGTTTGTCCCTGACACACCAGACTGGGCTACAGCATTTGGACAGTACTCTCACTGGATTCTGGCCATCATTCAAGGCCAGCACGATCATTGTGTCTTCACAGTTCACACCAAAGATTGACTTATGGCATTCCAGCAGAACCTGTTGCATCCTGGGGCTGAAGGCCGAACACCTCACCTCATTCTTCACACCCCTGGCTGATTCGAGGATCAAGCAGGCCTGGTCGTGTCCACTTACCCTGACAGTTGGGGCTTCATCAGCATCAACAGGGGCTTTGCTCCCTACAACTGGTGCCGGCACCTCCCCCTGCACTGAGAAAATGCTGCTGTCAGTGGGGACAGAAGATGCGTCTCCATCACCATAGCTTCTCCTCTTCAGTTTGCCATTGTTGCTGCCGTTGCCATCGCTCATCATTGTGGATTACAACATCCAGATAGCTCCTACCCCCTTGCTGCCAGTCCTGTGCACCAGTCACCCAGTGTCCGAGAGTGGCAGGGATGCTCTTGCCCCACTCACTTTCATCTGTGTGTGCCAGTCCTGGTGGATTGAGGAACTTCTTATGCTTTTGGCTGCTGCCCCTGGCACTACCATGGACACCATGGATGTCTCTTCAGTCATAGCATCTCGGACACCAATGTGTGGTCTTACCCCCACAAGGAAGGAAGTGACTTGTACCTTGCTGGTTACTAAACCTACTATCTACAGTTGGACCGCTATGGCAAGCATTGTGCGCACTGACACTCACACTGCATGCCCACAGCTACCCGAGGTGGCCGCCAGGGGAGCACAGTCACCAGCCACTGCGACCCAGTCCACTGTGTGCATGCAGCACTACACCAGTGACACCCAACATGGATAGGGTCTTTATAAGGGCAGGCACAGGTCTTTGCCCGGAACTAGTTGTGCAGAATGAAGTAATTTAAAATACAGTTCAGTGGAATAATGTCAAACTTCTTCTTATTTACATGTTTTTACTATTTTTGCTCATCAGTGTGTGGCAGTTGTCATAGCAATGTAAGTGCATGTTCAGGAGTTAAAAATTTAATTTGAATTGTGTAGTCAGTGCTATGCAAAGTTTGACACATTTTTGTCAGTCTTGATCAATCATTAACGGCTGCTGTCAAAGACTATAAACTGTTCACAACAAATAATGCCTGTGAAATTCCTTTAAACTTTTTCACACTGATTGTAATTGTGTGTGTGTGTGTGTGTCTCTATGGTTGACAGTAAATTTGTTCTCATAAAATTAAAGGATTTTGCTGGAGTATTTTTGGTTGCTAATTTTAGGTAAAGTAGGTAGAGTTTCAATAACATGCAGTTTTGACACACATTTAGGATTTCTGTGAGGTATGAAAAATGTAGCTATTTAATTGTTATGATAAAGCCAGTTTTATGAAGATTTGCAATTTTGCCTGCTGCAAAAAATATTTAATTTTATTGTCTACAATACAGCTACCTCTATATTTTGGTGGTATTGTAATGTTGAGGTGTATGTGTTTCTTGTAGATATCATTTTTGAGCAAACTTCAGCAACAGGTGTTAAACTGACTGACACTTGCTTTTTTGAATTTCATGGTTTCAAGAGGCTATATTAATTTTAGTGACCACTTACAATAAATCTCTGACAAACTGGTAGTGAAAAACCAGCAGGGGGCAATCTCAGACTTTGTCAAAGAAATTACTTTGTCAAAGAAATGTACTTTGTGTACTTTTAGCGATTAGATAAGTCATTGGTGCCACATCGAGTGTGTTCAAGCTGTGAGAAAGGTCGCCTGCTTCCTATGCAAATTGGACAGACATGCAAAAGAAAGCAATGATATCAAAAAATAAGGATAATTACTATGTCAAAATATTATTTGATTCAGAGGTGGGCGTAAAAAAGCTTTTGCCTCTACTTCGCATAAAACATGGTAATTTGATATAATTTATTAAAGTCCTACCAGACTATGGTGACACTTTCAATTGTGTGTCAAGTCAGTTCCCATGGCTGTGGTAAGTTATGAGGAGAGAGAGAGGTTTTCATCAATCCTGATGTTTGGAAACCAACAAAAGACAAAACAGTTAAGACAAAATGAATGAAATATAAAGGTAATCTCGGTTATCCTTTACACAAATTGCCAAGAAGTTTCTTGGCAGCTTCAGAGACCTTGTTTATGAGAATTAGTTAGAAACATGCTAGATAATTCCAAAGTATCGGATGCTTCGATGAGCTTGAGGCTGCACTTTCTAGACTCCTGCATCAGTTTTTGTCTATGAAATCTAGATGCTGTGACTAAGGAATAGGTCCCCCTGCAGGTCCAGGGGTTAGAATAGGCCCGAGGTAACCCTGCATGACGTAAGAGGCGACTAAGTCTCTCACTTTTCAGCCCTATAAGTTCAAGTCCCATTTTATGGTCTGACCTGCCACTTTCCAAAGTCTATAGAACTGCGGGCCATTTGGGGAAGGACACCTTACGTGACACATAAGTTATCCATAGTGCCTTTAGATTCAATCTCCTGAACCTCTTGTCACGGATTTGCATCTCCACCTGCAATTCAGCTACTTAGGCAAGGACACTTTCCAGGGTATGTCATCTTCTTCTGTTGTCTCCTGTCCTCTTTCACCCCTACAACAATATTGGATTTCTCTGCACCCAATATCGAACACAGTAGCCAGTCCGTTGTGGTGGGGCTATCATAAAACCATTTGGTGGTAGCCCACTGAAAACACAGGGATTACACTGCTGATGCCTGAGCTGTAAACTCCCCACATATGCCAAGGAGTAGATGCCTGTCTTCCTGAGGTATCAGGATTCCCCGCAACAGCCATCATGCCAGGTGGCCTTTGCTGTGGCTAGGTGGCGCCCGTGGGGAGAGCCCCTGCTCGGAGTGAGTGGCATGAGGGTGGACGACCCACAATGAAGAGGACTGTCATCTCTTGCTGGTGACCGTACGGTACCAGCAGTCTCTAAGAAGAACAGGATTGGGTACAGTGCTGACAGATATAACCCTAAATCATTTCCCTCTTTCTCTACACAATGGGAGGATCGAAAGGCTATAGAAAGAAGAGAGCCATATTCACCTCGGTGTTTAGTCTGTAGCGGAATGGACAGGGTCCTTTCGACTTACAAAGCCTCAATTTTTTGTTGACCATCTTGAGGATAAGTTTGGGGAAGTGACAGTGCTGTCGAAGATGAGAAGCGGTGCAGTCTTGCTTGAGACAGCATCCACAGCCCAATCTCTGGCATTACTCGCTGGGTGATATTTCTGTTTGTCACTCCCCATAAAAGTCTCAATATGGTCCAGGGGATTATTTTCCATTGCGACCTCCTCTTGCAGTCTGATGACGAGCTCCACACCAATCTAGAATGGTGGGGTGTTCATTTCTTCCGGCGCATTTACGGGGGATCCAAAGACAACAGGGTTGCTACTGATGCCTTCATCTTGGCCTTTGAAGGTGATTCATTGCCTGGAAAGATCAAGGTGATGGTTTATTGCTGTGACTTAATGTCATACACCCCTCCCCCTATGCAGTGCTTTAATTGCTGGAAATTCTGGCACGTCTACCCGTTGCACTTCCAGTGCTGCATGTCGAGACTGCGGACGTCCACTGCATCCAGATATTCCATGTATACCTCGTCCCACTTGTATCAACTGTGGAGAGAACCACTCCCCCTGCTCGCCAGACTGCACAGTACTCCAAAAGGAGCAGAAAATCGTGGAGTAAAACACCCTGGACTGGTTGACTTACCAAGAGGCTAAACGTAAATTTGAATGATAACACCCCATTCGGTTGTCGTCTACATGTGCTGCAGCTACATTACCATTGCCATCACAAGTATGAGTCGTACCACACTGAAATATGGCATCCCGGCTATTACACAAGTTGAAAATATGGTCACTATTTTTTTATAAACTTAAATTTGCCATATTTCGTGACAGTGCCTTTTCCACTAGACGTTTGCAAGCAAATATAAGTCTTGGCTTCAGTTGTCTAAGTATGATTCCACAATGCATCGTTGTCGGCTGCAGAAAATGACGTGGTTCAGCGTGTTTCTCTCATTTTGGTGTTTCAAATACAGTTTCTTCCAATGTAGTTTCTTCTTTTCAGATAATACAAAAATAATAGTTAACATAATTCAAAATTATTTATGACTGCGACCTTCACATTGTTCTTCCGTCAACACACACCAAGAGTTGGCTTCCGACTCGGACTGACTATAGTCAAAGACTACTCCAACGTCAAAGATATTTTACACAATCAGTTTCTTTGCTATTCTTCGATACATTTTCTAATAGTAATCAATATGCTTTTACTCTCAAAAACAGAAGTAAATTAACATATAATAAGACAAATTATAATAAATTCTGACAAAAATATAAGAAAACAATTTCAATTGAGTATCGACAAATACGGTAAAAAAAATAACATCTCCCAGATCCATTACAACACTCTGTTCCACGAACAGTGGGCCCTGTGGGCTTCCAGAGTACATCCGCTCCCTTGGTGGTAGGGGGGAAATCTCCTTCCGTTGTTCCCAAAGTACATACTTCGTGAGCAAGGCCCCTCCCCCCCCTCCCCCCAAATGAAGGGGACATCCGTCCCATCCCTCCAGCCAGAGAAGCAACAGCCTCCTCTGTTGTCTCCACGAATGCCACAGCAGACACTCTACAGTGGCTAAAGAACCCAAAAGCTAAAAGCTGCTGGACGAAGAACTTCATGGTCTTCCTCCATGCATGAAGCTATTTCGGAGAAGTCCTCCTAGCAAGTTCCTAAAGAAAAGCAAGAGGGCAAGCAAACAAAGAAGTCTGCTAATAAATAGGATCCTCCCGTGGCCCCAACACCACCACTCTCTACCAATTCTGCAGCTGAGGATGAGGTGGAGATCTTAGCATCCCCTGAGGACCTGGATCTCACTGATGCCTCATCCACAATAGGAATGGATACAAATACTCAATCGGTGGCAGCAGGTCACCCTGAGGCGTAACCTGCCTTCTTGCTTGCTTCATGCCTTCCCAGCCTCAAGATAACGTCATCCTCCTATGGAATTTCTGCAGTTTTTTCCACCACGTGACTGAGCTATGGCAACTGTTAAGCTTTACACCTGCTTGCTGCATTGCCCTCCAGGAAACCTGGTTCCCAGGAATGTGGACCCCCTGCCTTCCGTGGCTATAGGGGATATTAAAAGAACCATAGAGACTGTAATAGTGTGTCAGGTGGAGTTTATGTCTATGTCCTGAACTCAGTGTGCAGTGAACTTGTGCCCCTTCAAACCCCTCTTGAAGCTGTGGTTGTCAGTATAAGGACGACACAGGAAATAACTGTTTGCAACATATATCTTTCTTCAGATGGTGCAGTATCCCTGAATGAATTTGGCTGCACTGATTGATGAACTCCGTAAATCTTTCCTACGTTTGGGAGATTTTAATACCCAGAACCCCTTGTGGGGTGGCACCATACTTACTCAGTGTGTATACAACCCGGGACAACCGGAAAATCTGGGAAAAACCCGGGAATTTTTTCATCCGGGAGAAAACCGGGAAAAATTGGGGAAGTTTACAGAATTCCGGGAATTTTTCATTGTTTTAGCTTTCAGTTAAATTTTTCTAATTTTGACTGCTAAGAATTGATTCTCTAACAAAGAATGTTACTGTATCCTGCTACTGGAGAATGATACTGCAGCAAAAAAGTATAAACGAGAGGAACAAAAATTAAAATTTGAGTGGCAAAGGAAATGCACCATTTACAACAACAAAACACTGTGCACGCACAAGCATCTGCAGACAGCAAAAATATGTCAAAGGCCTTAGGGTGAAGACTATGTAACACTTAGTAACAGTAAACTGTTTTCTATGAACGTGATGTCACAACTGTTTACATTAGGTTCGTTTGACCAGTTGCCAGCGGGCTCATGTGCATGCGCAGTTGACTCGCATGTGAGCAGTACCTTCTCCTGCTTCCCGCTACTTGAAGTGTGGCTGTTAGTTGTATCAGCAGCAAGCAGCCAGGTGTTAATGAGAAAAAATTTTCTCGCGCTGCCCTAGCTTCCAGTTTCGCGCATCCAGCTCTCTGAGTTGTAGTGGGGAGGGGGTTGGTCTCCACCTGAACCCTGTTTGCGTTAAGTGATTTCGCTGTTTCCGATTTGTTTACAGCACCCACGTCAAATGAAAATGAAACAGATTCCTGCAGCCGGAGCTATCAAGTGAATTATAATACTTCCACGTAATTATGGAGGGCAAAAATATATTATTAGTTTCAGTTTTCTGATTTTATTTGATTTCCAAATTATTAGCAGTCAAGTATTAATCACCTTGCAGAACAATGAAGTTTTTTTTTTCAGTTTGCTAACGATATTTGGCTTTATTAATCTTTGCGCTGAGGCAATCAGTTTATTTGAAATGAAGTGTTTCATTCCACAGTATTGGCTAGTTCCAACTGTTCACTGAATTTCAAGTGCATGTTTTCATCTTCTGCCATGTATGGCATTATGCCATAATAAAGAACCAAATATGAGATAGTACAATACTGGTACTCCAAGAAAATTTACATCTCAAAAACCACACTGATAAGCTTAGTATCAGATGGGACCTACTTCATTGTGAATCTGAAAAAAACCAATGTGCACTACATGCCGAATTATACATTTTAGTATGGCTTACGAAATTCTGGTGCTTTTGGAGTATCCTCTGATGTCTTGTTTCTTTTATGGCGTAATGTAAGCTCTCTTAGTGCTTTATACATACGAACATGCAGGCTTCCTACACCACTGGAGCTGTGCACGTGCAGTAATGCCTGTTTTCTGGCACTCTCTAGCAAATGCTAAATCGAATCTATTTCTAATAGTCTTGGGATACTATTGTGAACAGTGGTTTGAAAAGCATTACTTTCAAAGTAAATTTCTTTTTATGCAAGATGAATTATGTTACGTGTTAGAAAGTGGGATGAATTTCTTGAATCACAGAGCGTTTTAAACTGAACACTTTGAGGAACAGCCACTTACAAGAATTTCAAGCTTAGAAGACCAGACATTTATGTCACCAGTTTAAATTTATTGGCACATTTGTGTGACGTATCTTAAAGTATAAGACACGCAAAATAGATCAATATTACATGTGAAAGCTTAGCTTCTCTTGTAGCATATTAATCTTAGAGACCAATATTATATTTGAAAGCTTAGCTTTTCCTGTTGCTTTACTATGTATATTAATGTAAACCATTAAGTTTTCCTCTTTGTGTGTTCGCGCTACGTAACAGTGGTCTTGCTATTGTCTGATTATAACACGTGTCCTATGCTCTGAATATTTGCTGTCATCGGCTGGCTGTGTGCGTTGACCGTATGCCGCTATGTAAGGCGGGTGACCTTGAGTGAGACTTAGCCGCAGAACGAGGCGGTTGCGCAACACGGTCCCTAGTTTTACTAGGACCGTGTTGCAGAATAATTCAGTTCCGGTTGCGCAACGGCGGTGATAACTGCCACTCGGAGCTCTTATCAGTGGCGTCATCCGGTACTGAGGCAGCTGCAGGCTCATTCGACTTGAGGCAGCCGCACGCTACGCATCGCCATGCCCTACAGGAGGAGAATGTATAGAAGAAGATCACGTGGCATGAGATATGACTGGCCTACAAAAGGGCATTCCAGTCTTGATTTCTACCCTCTGGAAACTAACGTGCTGTGTTTGGCGCAGTTTTAATTTATACTTTCGTGATACGAAAATATGCAGCGTATATGTTGCTCCACATCAAAGGTCTTTCCAAAACTTCTCTCCCTTTTTTTTTTTTTTTTTTTTTTTTTATCGAAAGTCTTTCCAAAACTTGTCTCCCCCGTATATTTCTTTTCCAGACACCAACACCTAGTTACTGTCTTTTTTGATTTACAAAAAGCCTATGACACGACCTGGCAACATCATATCCTTGTCATATGAGTCAGGTCTCCGTGGCCCGCTCCCAATTTTTATCCAAAATTTCCTATTGCTCCTTACTTTCTGTGTCCAAGTTGGTGCCTCCCATAGTTCCCCCCATATCCAGGAGAATGGGGTCCCGCAGGGCTCTGTATTGAGTGTATCTCTATTTTTAGTGGCCATTAACGGTCTAGCAGCAGTTGTTGGGCCGTCCATCTCACCTTCTCTGTATGCAGTTGACTAATGCATTTTGTACTACTCCTGCAGTACTGGTATTGCTGAGTGGTGCCTACAGGGAGCCATACACAAGATGCAGTCATGGGCTCTACCTCACGGCTTCCAGATGTCATCCGCGAAGTCGTGTGTCATGCACTTCTGTCTGCACCGTACCGTTCATCCAGAAACAGAACTTTACCTTACTGATGATTCATTCCCTGTAGTGGAGACATCGATTCTTAGGACTGGTTTTCGATGCCCGATTGATGTGGCTCCCTCATCTTCATCGGCTGAAATGGAAGTGCTGGCAGGACCTCAATGCCCTCCGCTGCCTGAGCAACACCAACTGGGGTGCAGATCGCTCTACACTGCTGCAGCTCTACAGAGGCCTTGTTCAATCGCACCTTGACTATGGGAGTCTGGTTTATGGTTCGGCAGTGCCCTCAGCATTGCGTTTACTCGACCCAGTGCATCACTGTGGCATTTCCCTGGCAACGGGAGCTTTTAGGACGAGTCCCGTGACCAGCGTCCTGGTGGAGGCCGGAGTCCCTCCATTGTAGGTTAGGCATGCACAACTGCTCGCCAGTTACGTTGCACACATTCGTAGTTCTCCTGAGCATTCGAATTAGCGTCTCCTTTTCCCACCCACGTCGCTTCATCTCCTGCATCTGAGGCCCAGGTCAGGGCTTACGATTGCGGTTCACATCTGATCTCTTCTGTCTAAAGTGGAGTCCTTGCCTTTACCACCTATACTCGAGGTCCATTCACGTACATTTCCATGGTGTACACCTAGACCAAAGCTTTGCCTGGAACTTTCACATGGTCCTAAGGACTCAGTTAACCCCGTGGCTCTCCGCTGTCACTTCCTCTCGATTCTTGACATGTAACGGGACCATGAAGTGGTTTACACCGACACCTCGATGGCTGATGCTCACGTTGGCTATGCATATGTTCATGAAGGACATGTTGAACAGACTCCTTGCCAGATGGCTGCAGTGTTTTCACTGCAGAGCTGGTGCCCATTTCTCGTGCTCTTGAGCACATCCGCTCATGCCCTGGCGAGTTTTTTCTCCTCTGTACTGACTCCTTGAGCAGCCTACAAGCTATCGACCGGTGCTACCCCTGCCATCCTTTGGTAGCGACCATCCAAGAGTCCATCTAAGCCCTGGAATGGTCCAGTCATGCCATGGTGTTTGTGTGGACCCCAGACCAATTTGGAATCCCAGGAATGAATTTGCCAGCGAAACAGGCTACACGGAAACCGCTTCTGGAGAGTACTTACAATCACTATTATGCTGCAAGGTTTTCCAGCTTTGGGAGATGGAATGGCTTAATCTCAATATGCACAACAAGCTGCATGCCATTAAGGAGATTATGATTGTGTTGAAATCCTCCATGCGGGCCTCTCACAAGGACTCTGTTGTTCTCTGCCGGCTCTGCATTGGCCGTGCGTGGCTAACCCATGGCAACCTCCTTCCTTGCGAGGACCCACTTCAGTGCCACTGTGCCTCACATTTGACTGTTGTCCACATCTTGCTGGACTGCCCACTTTTAGCCCCTCTGTGGTGGATTTTTAACCTTACTAGCACCCTACCTTCAGTGTTGGGTGACAATGCCTCAACAGTAGATGTAGTTTTACGTTTTATTTCTTGAGGTGGGTTTTTATCGTACCAGCTAAAGGTGAGCATTTAGCCTTCTCATCGAGGCCGCCACCCTCCCTCCATTTTAACTCTGTCACAATGTCTTTGCATTTGCTTGTCTTGGTGGTCATCTTTTCCCTACATGTGTTCATCTCACCTAGTCTTTATGGGGTGGACATTTTAATGTGTTGCAGAGTGGCTGGCTCATCCTCTTTTATTATTGTGACCAGCCAGCCCAGACCATCTGCTCTATGGTTTTAATACCTTCTTCTACATTTCCTTGTGGTGTATGTTTTCCCTGATTTTTGTTCATCCCATTTGTTTTATTTTTAGGTGTGGTTTCCCACACCTTTCCCCCTTTCACTTTCTCAAATGTACTTTGGGTGTTTTGTACCTTGAGCCTTGCTTGTGTAAGTTAAAAGGGACTGATGACTCTGCAGTTTGGTCCCTTTATACCCCAAACCAGCCAACCAAGGAACAGGGAGAATGGTTTGATAAAGGCATCAAACAAATCAAATGTAGGTACCAGGACTGATGGTATGCTAGCATGATAACTGGCTACTGCTGGATGCCGCACAGGGAATATCCTCGGTCAGTGCCCAGAAGAACACGTAACAGAGGTTTAAGGGAGAAACAAGAGACATCAATATATATGCCTTAGTTTAGATTTGAGGAACATAGTACTATGTTATGGTGTTAGAGTGCCTTATTTTATCATTCTTTTTTAGAAAGTTTTTTTAAAATGTATTTGTTTTGTAAATTTCTGGATCTTCATCATTACTCTGTGGAAGAACCTTATGTTTTAGAGGAAATCCTTAGAACTCCGAAATTAGTATGTCAAAAAAACATTATAAACACCTAAAATGATTAAAAAATTGCAGAGTTTAAATTTCTAGCATTTTTATGTAATCACCAAGAATTCTTACAAGAGCACTTATTATCTGCACTCATTACTTACATTGCCGATATTCTCCTTATTATTTTATGTATTTTTTAGTTTTTATTTTGTGACCGTCATTGGACCACTCAAATCAGTTACACAAATGTTTATACAAATTATTGTTATTCAATAATATGATACAGTTCAATAATAATCCAATAAGACAATTCAGTAGTTCAGTGAATATAATTTATTTTTACACGAAGGATGTTTTCCTCTTCTGTGTGCCCAATTCTTCTTCATTATTTCACATATTCTCTTTCTTACTCCACCTGAGATCACTCTTCCTGTAGCCCTTTTATTGACCTTGGTTTGTAGTCTGGTTTATGTGTCTTTCAGTATTCAGGTTTTTCTCTGTTTTGTTTTTTAGATCACCAACTGCAATTTGGAGTTCTTATATATCTTCCATAATCTCTGTGATCCATTTAATGTTGCTCTTACTATTCCTCAATTTTTCTACTATTTTCTTACTAATACTGTTTTCTGGTATTTTCATAAGATGTCAAAAGAGTGAGATATATTTCTTCCTGATTATACTCATTAGTGGTTCTATTTTCATGTATAGTATTGTATTATATGTGAAGTTATTCTTCAGTGCTCATTTACTTGATAAGTTTGTTTATGCATATCCTAATTATTCTTCTTTCCGTCTTCAGTATTTTGTCAATTTCTGCTGTAGTAGTTATTTTGAATGTGTATTTAGCTGTGTAAGTTATTTCTGGCATTGTAACTGTTTTATAATGTTTTAGTTTTGTATCTATGGATAGCCTTTTTTGCTGTATGTTTTTTTGGTAATGTAACTTGCTCTGTTCAGTTTTCTTAATTCTATTTTGCCTTGATGGTTTCTCATTTTAATTGTAAGTTACAATTTCATCTAAATGTTTAAATTTATCAACTATTGATTCTGGGCTGAGCTGCCAAATCTGTATGTAAGTATCTTCTAATTATGCCTGCCTGCAACTTGATGTGCCTTTTTTGTGGTAGGTAGCACTCTAGCTTTTCCTATGTTGGTGATGTACCTACCTGAAGTTTCCATTGTTTAATTTTATCTACAATTTTTATTTCTTGTTCTCTTTGTACAGAGCAAAAAATTATTTTGAACTTCAGCTGTGAAGGAGATGGCAAAAACTTCTTTATTTTTTATTTCTTTTCAGCTTGTGTTTGCATGAAATAAAATCCACTACTTTGTAGTGAACTGATGGCTGCAGTTGAACTTGACCTCGTCTGCAAAATTTTCCTAGTGATAACTGATCATAAGTAATGACTGTGGCCCACATTTTTAGGTTTTTATGAAATGTATTTCAACCTTTTATTTTCTTGGAATAGTCCTTTTTAGGTTTAGACAAACTATTTTAGCTTTTTGTAGTCTGTTAATGAAAAATATAATGAAGCCAAATATTAACATAAAAATGTTTATTATAATTTTGACACATTTATTCTTGTTCTTTGTGGAGAATAAACAATTAACTATTCTTATACTGGCGCAAGAAAAATGCATAAAAAATTGTGATATTTACCAGTGCCATAATTATTTTTTTAATAATATTTTAATGATAGGTCGTCTACTAAAAAATTCTTTTCCTGCATCACTCACATTAAAACAAACACTTAAGATTTGCACCTATGTGGCCTAACATTACAGATTACAATAAATTTTATATTATATTTTGGTATTACATACACAATTAACCACATTTCTAAGTTTTATAAAGTTAAACTTTTTCTCTTGTCTCTCAGAACATTTTTGTAGCCCTAGAAAGATCTCTCTACAACACAAGAGGTCAATGGTACATATTTCATTTAGGCAGTTGCTCGTGATATCACACACAATCCACCTTTGAACATCTTCCCTTGGATGATGGCAAACAACTTCTTCATATCTGGGATTCCTCATAACAATATTCCTTAATTTAGTGAAGCAAGATGTACCCACTGAACCAGATATTTCCTCCAGATACCCCTGCACTTCCAAGTCACATTTATAGCATCTTTCAGTGGTAGAGAAGCAGACTTTGAATTGCAACAGGCAGATGCTGGAAGTGAGCTCATAAAAATGCCAGTGATGCAAAATATTTGTTATTCCTTAGGCCCATATTGGCTTTTACAATGAAAGCTTATTCATTAGAGTCAAACAGGCCAATGGCCTTGCCTCAGTGGTAACACCGGTTCTTGTTATATCACCAAAGTTAAGCACTGTCAGTCTTGGCTAGCACTTGGATGGGTAACTATCCAGATCTGCCAAGTGCTGTTGGCAAATGGAGTGTTTTCAGACCTTGTGGCTCCAATTGAAGAGCTACTTGATTGAGAAGCAGCGGCACTGGTCATGAAAACTGACTACGACTGGGAGAGTGGTGTGCTGACTGCATGCACCCCAGTATCTGCATCCGGTGAGGTCGACATGGTGGCCAGTCAGTACTGTTGAACCTTCAGGGTCTGTTTGGATGGTGTCTGTTTTTGTTAGAGTGAAATGTTTCTTGTACCTCTTGACCTTTTGATAGAGTTTGGCATAATATAAAGCTGCCAAGAGCCAGTTCACTATCGCGTAAGTATGGGTTCAGGTGCAGTAGGGGGAGGATGTTTGTAGATACCTCCTTAAAGGACTGAACGTGGATAGGCTCTTCAAGAAACACTTTCTTCTTTCTTAACAAGCAAATGGTACTATTAACCTCAGGAGAATTATTTCTGACTTTCTGTGCTAGATAGTGTAGGCCATGGGCAAGCAAGGTGCAGTTGATCATAGTGTCACAGAGTATTTTGACTGTTGTATTCATTTTTATCATATAGGCAGTACAGCCTGTCACAAACAGCAAAAATTTCTCATCTTTATCTTTTCCTGGTCATAGGATGTGTAGGGCATCCCTGACATCTGGGCTACAGTACTGTGATTTGTCTTCTCCAACACTTTACGCAGAGAGTTGTTTTCCTGGTGCCATTGACTCTTAATTTCCCAACCACAACATTGGTCACAACTCTACAGAACTGTCAGTCATCTCCTTGACTGAAAGCCAAATATTGTGGTCACCAATGTCTGTTTTAATATCAGCAATAAACTTCTCATACATGTATTTCAAATGATGTTTGCCCATTGTCAACTTGTATAATGTGGCCACTGATACTCTGCAAGAAACCCTTAAAAGTGGGGTTCAGTAGCACATTCTGTGGCATATTAAGCAACACTAAATACATGCAAAAATCTAGATTAAACCTGTCCATTGCACTACTTGTCATAGAGGAAATAAGCAGTTGATTCTGTCGTTTGTTCTTCTTCTTAGTGTCACTCATAATGTGAGCTGCAGAATCTTTGTGGTAAAAGACAAGTGACTTTACATTGTGGCTTATCAGAATTAAAAAAAAAAAAAAAAAAAAAAAGAACACTAGGAAGATGGCAGTAACTAAACAATAAGAACGTGGTCATGTAATATGTCAACTTCAATTAAATTGTATGCGCATATCAGTAAATTAATCTTAAATTTCCATTTGAAAACCTGAGGGATAAAGACTAGAAAGAAGCCTGGGAGATAAAACAAAGGACAAAAGTAACCTGTGTTTATTTATGTGGTTTTTACAGGCATGGCAAAAAATTACTGAGCCAGCAGATGTGAAATTGGAGTCTTCCACAATTCACTTTCAGAAAGGATAAGATTTTGATGATTTCTGTTTAGGTGTGACAAAATTACCCTTAAAATGCATTACTCAGTGTGAGTCAACACATCACACAACATTACTTAATAACTACAGAAATAAAAATCCTTGTGTCTGCGATTTGTTCCTCTAATATACCTCTCTGTTGTTGGACAGCATTTAAGTAAAGGCTAGCTGCGTTTTCCCAACAAAGTGGTGTGTAGACATATTCTCTGAGTGACAATACTGTGACAATGTGTCGTACACAGTGTTGATTTCAGTGTGGGCTATACTTCTTATACCCTCTGACTACAAAAATAGTAGAATTTAGTGTCACCAATGCCGCATGGTGCAGACACTTTATCAAGTTATAAAGATGAGTGACACTGTGTCATACACATTCATGATTTCAGTGCAGTGTATAAATTTATTTATTATGTGTTTGCTTGAAGTGATCAAATTTAACAGTATTGATTTTTCTTAGTATTAATTCAGAAAACCTAATTAAAAATTGTGTTTTTCTCAGGGAGAAAGAATTGTAAGGAAAACGTTATATATGTAGTATCTGATGAACAAATAATTTATTTACTTTAGGTGCATTGCTCAGGAGATAACTCCATTTGACATAAAAGGAGTTAAAATATCCAAAACAAAGCAAGAGTCTTATCATTAAGTCAACACAAAGAGAGATGTTTCTAAGGTCAACAAAACTGAACTGAGCTTCTTGATTAGTTTGTGTGGGTTACCCAATTGGACCCCAAAGAATTTTACACGATCTGCTTCTCAATGCATGATTGTTAACATCTAGTTTTGGTGTTAACAGGTCATTATTGCTCATTTGATATTGCATAATATGAGTTTTTGTGAGTTTAAACATATGTAGTTAACTGTGAACCACTTTTAGGCCATCTCAGCTATCATATGAGCTGTGTCTGTTAAGTCTGAGTTTGGAGCTGGATTAATATTCTAATCTAATCCCTTTTAACAATGACAATGTTGGAATTAAAATAATGTTTAACAAACCTCACTTCTGCAGTAAACTGGTTCATGCGAAAGATTTTCAATATGTTGAGAAGCAAGAAGTCAATCGGTTTCAGAATTTAAAAAAAAATTAAGACTGTAATTGATCATTGTGTATATTGCTTAACTTTTCATCGTTGTCCATTACCAGTTTTTCATGTAATTGGCACTGTTAGTCTTGAGCTGTGATGTTACTTGCTTTTTGGAAGAGTGTTTTGTACGACTATAAATGAAAGTTACAGGAATTTAGTTTCAGTCTTCTATATGTTAATCAATACTTCTTCAATTCAATCATCACAATAAAACATATCTGGCGTCCACACACATCAGATTACAATTCTCCTCTCTGTACAACACGTTCCCACTAAAACAGCTTAAGATAAACAAAGATGCTATTTGACATTAATGTTAGTGGTTACAGATAAGAAATAACTTTGTTGTGAGTGGTTACAGATAAGAAATAACTTTGTTGTGAAATCAGTGATTTTCTGTTAATTCTAATGAAAATAATAGTAATAAAATAATAATAGTATAATTAATGTTGATGTTTTTTTCCAAAAAGAAGTGTTTTATAATTTTGGAATTACAATATTTGAATGAAAAAGAACTCATTCACATTGTTACACAAACAAGCAACATGCTGGCACCCATATAAATGTAAAGTAAAGTGAAAAATAATATTACACAAGAAATATTAGTGGATCAGGTAGTGAATTGAATGTTCTTATCATGTAGTGTACTAGAAAATGAAAGTGTACCACAGTTCAATTTTGGAATATATGTGATGTTACATGTTGTAGGGCACGAGCATTTGATGTAGTTGTAATATGTGCCGTCTGATAATGAGCTTTACCATTCGAAGGCAGTAATGCCACAACTGAAAGTAATTTAAAGGATCTGGCCACGGTATGAATTATTATTAAAATTGCACTTGCTCATACTGTGCCTTGTTGTGATGTGTCCCAAATTATTTGTTTCAATTTCCACTGTTGGTAAGCAGTTTGCATTTTCACCTGCTTAAATATAGTTTATAGTTACATTGAGGTTGATTGAATACACTATTGTTACTTCCATTTTCTCACAGACAAATTATCAAAAGAAGGCTTGATTCAGTACTTGATGTCAGATGAGAATGCACCTGTCTACTTGGACCGACTGGACTTGTACATGGACATGGACCAGCCATTGTCGCATTACTACATTAACAGCTCCCACAACACATACCTGACCGGCTTCCAGTTTCGTGGCAAATCCTCTGTGGAAATGTACCGCCAAGTGCTGCTTGCTGGTTGCAGGTAGGGTAATTTCACAGAGAACTGTTGCACAATTTGTTTCAGTCACAGTGTATAGTTTGATTTGAAAGCTTTAGTTAAATATATGGTTCAGCATCTATGTGTAACTTGTTTGTGCTTTATTTCCACGAAGGAACATTGTGTGAGCACATATTTTAAATTGTCTTCGGCAGTTTATAATTTTGTAAAAGTTTAGCTTTAGTACAAATGTTTCAGCTGTATTTGTGCAAACTGTGAAAAAGAATCCAAAGGAGCACATCAACCCAGTAATTATCACATTTGCAATTTGTGGCCTACACAACTGCATTTTAGCAGTAATTTAACTGATCAACATTCACAGAAGGAAGGGAGGAAGATTAAGGTTTTAACGTCTGTCAACAAAAAGGTCATTGTAGATGAAGCATGTATGCAGATTGGGGGAACAGTGGTGAAAGTAATCAGTTGTACCCTTTTGAGGGAACTGGGTGGCCAAACGGGAATTTCAACTGCCTTCCTCGCAAATATGAGTCCAGTGTCTTACATCTGTCTCATATATTAATTCATCATGTAATAGGGACTGCAACTTTATGTAGAGATAATCACAGAGATTGCGTTCCTCAGTTCTTCTGCCTGTTGACTCAATCTTGCCAGTAATTCAGACTGTACCAGATGACCTCCCATTGTACTCTGTGTGTGCTGAGTGGGGAGCCATTCTGGTGAATTGTGTTATTGTGCATTGAATTGTGAGTTGTGGATTGTGATTTATTATTTCATAACATACATAAGCTAAATCATTTGATTCAGATACATAAGACTGGTCTAAATTGTGGTAAAATTTCACCATAAATGTAGAACAGCTGATGTTAACAAACAGCATAATAATAATATTAATTTTGTTATATATACATACAATAAAAATATGTAGCTCTTAGTTACCCTGTGCTCAAATTATGTCATCCTCTATGAATTCTTATAATGAATAGCAGCATTTCTCCCACAAAATCTTTTGTAGCCTTGTTTCTAGAACCTCTGACTTTGTGTTAAATATTTTTTTGCCCATTAACTTGTTATGTGTTGTCATTCCCATGTATTGTGGAGTTGCTGCATATAATTTCACTTGGTGAGTGGGTAGTAAAAAATTATTTTTATTTCTCATGTTGTATGTGTGGTTAAAACAGTTCTCAAATAATTTTTTGTCTGCTTTGTTGGAAGATTTTAATTTCATAAACAGTTAAGATTCAAATTTTCCAAAATAATGAGTGATAAGGTTCTCTTTGCTCTGTAGTAAAAGAGTATCTGATAATTTTCTTCTGCATTTTGTGCTTTAGTAAGAACAAATGCGATTTATGGAACATAGTACGAGTCCTGTCTGGAAAGTAAGGTCTGATCGGTCAAAAAATGGAAACTGCTGTGAAAATCAAAAATGTTTTATTTGCAACAGTTAGCTACACCTTCCAGGTACTTCTCTACATTGTTGCCACTCCGATTTAGACATTGTCATAGCATTGTACCAACTTTCCAATACCCTTGTCATAGAAGGAAGCCGCCTGTGCTTCCTGGCAACTCTCCACACTGGTCTACAGCTCACTGTCTGCACCAGTACATTGTTTTAATAGCTAGCTGTTCATGTGAGCAGAGACGAAACTGAGGGAGAGTCAGTTTCGGGTTCTGTTGGGGATGATCAAACACATCGCATGAAAAACGCTGCAGGAGCATCTCCATTGCACCTTCAGAGTGCGGCCGAGAATTTTCATGCCGAAGGAAACGTGTGACAGTTATGTTATGTGGGCTGCATAATCTCAGCGAAATGTAATAGTAGGCCTTCATACTTGCAGGAGACACCATTGTTCTAAGTATCTGTACATGCTCATTGCGCACTCAGAACTGAAAAGAGCGATGTGATGTGATCGATGAGCATACTAGAGACAGCCCAAAACATCTGTGAAAAAACTTCATTGGATTTTCTCTGTGGTTTCCATTTTGTACCCCACCGTACCTTACTTTCTGAATAGCCCTTGTACTTTATAAGAGAAACATGTGAGACACAATGAAGTCCATGTTGTGTATAGCATTGAACACATTGTCTGGGCAACAGTAATATGTTTCTTGCCAGCTGACCAGAGAACATAATGTGGCATGTGAATGGTATGGATGCACAATCTCTGAAATTGTATGCCTTGTGAGTGAAGATACATATCTACTCCCTTTCAGGGGTGATAAAATCACATACATACATAAAGACACTAGGCACAGAGAAATACATGGCACAGAAAAAGCAATGGTACAGAAAAAGCAACCCGGCAGGCATTAATGAGTAGGTGTGGAAGTGGTGAGGGAGCGTCAGAGGCCATAGGGCAGGACCAGTGATGGATGGCATCTCCATAGCGACGTCCTCCCCGAGGTCAGAGACTGTTGGAGATGACAGCTGCACAGGACCCAGCAATGGAGGCGGCGGTGAGTGCAGCATCAGGTGCATCAGGGGCTGCACTGGTGACAGCAGTCCAGGAGTTACGGTGGAGGCAGGTACCCCATACAGCAACCTGCCAAGCAGTGACACCTGTTACAGTGCAAACCGCACTGTCAACGACACAGGAACAGGCATCTGTGACAATGGGGCGGGGTAGGTGGTGAGCTGTTTGGAACAGACCGTGCTGTGCGAAGTGACAGGAGGTCTGCCTGTCCGGAGTGCAGATGACGCAGAGGTGCTGGCCCCTGTGACACTCAAACCACCAGCCTAGACAGGTGCACCTGGCTGGAATTGTCACAGAGCTGGCAGTGCCAGCAGACATGGCATCAGATGCAGTAGGTGATGGAGGGTTCATAGTCCATGTAGCAGTTCTGCTGGGCTCTTATCCCCCAAAGGAGTGAAATGGTATGAAATCAAATGGACAGTCTACCACTAGCCTGAAAAAGATACAAATTCTCAAGAAACAAACTGTGGGCTAGTATCAGTAACCACAGTATACGCAAGTCCCTCAGTTGCAGAAATCTTAGACAGGGTCGAAATAGTGGCCACTGTGGGTATGAACGGACAATGCACCAGATAGGGAAACTTGGAAGAGGTGTCCTCAGTGAGCCAATACTGATTTAGGAAGAGTGCAGCAAAATTTTCTTGTAGACATTCCCATGGGTGCTGTGGCGTTGGCCAGGGAGGAAAATATGCCTGTGGACCTGCCTGTTGCTTAACACAGTGAGTGCAAGTGGCGATAAGCTACACAATGTCCCCATGTATGCCCAGCCAATACACAAGTTGGCGGGGCAAAGCTTTGGTGTGAGAGGCCCCCAACGACCAAAATGCAGGAGCTGCAGTACATTACAGCATAAGGAAGTAGGGATCACAAGCCAGGAGCAGTGTCCTCAATAGCAAACAAAAGACGCCGTCAAACACAGAAAGGTGGTGCTGGAGGGAGAAGTAATTACACAAGGGATCCGAGGTGTGGACCTGGTGTTTCTCTGGTCAGTTGTACTGTACAAAAGAGAGGACCCAAGTAAGTACAGGATCCGAGGTGACAGCTGACACTGCCATGGCACTAGTGATTGGAAAACCATTGATTGCATTCTGCTTCTCAATATCTGAATAGAAACGAAGCAACTCATCTTGATTGAATGCCAAGTCTGGACCAATCGGAAGGCAAGATAAGGCATCGGCGTTGGAGTGTTGCGCTGCTGGCTGGTAATGGATCTGATAATGATAATGGGAGAGGAAGAGAGCTCACCACTGCAAACGATGTGCTGCCATGTCTGGCTCAGAAGCCAAAGAGTTGAAAAGAGCAACCAATGACTTGTGGTCCGCGATTAAATGGAACTTCGAATCATATAAGGAGACGTGAAATTCTTAAGGGCAAACACAACTGCTGACTCCCCGTTTTCATTCTGAGAATACTGCAGGAGTTAACGAGTCCTGGAAGTGTAAGAAATGGGTCATTCAGATCTGTCTGCGTATTTGTGCACTAACACTGCACCAAGAATGTGATGAGTGACATCTGTAGCCAACACAAGGTACTGACTTGGCTGGAAAGTGGCCAGGCATGGGGCAGATTGAAGCTTAGATTTAAGCAAAATGAACATGCAGTCACAAGAGGGGGGCCAGAAAAAAGGCATATTTTTACACAACAGTGCATGCAGTGGCTGAGCAACAGTGAATGCATCCAGTAAAAACTTGTGGTAGTACAACTTTACCTAGAAATGCCTGCAATTCCTTAACAGAGGTCAGAAGCGGCCAAGCGGCAATTGCATCAACAGAGCTGACTCCTGTGTGAGAAACCTCAAAACCTAGGCACTCAATTGACAGCAGAAAAAATTGAGATTTCATAAGATTGCACATGAGACCCATAGACTGCAAAACAGAAAACAACAATTGGGAGGTTGCGAAGGTGGTGGTCTGTGGAAGAATCCAAAACAACAATATCATCAAGGTAATTGATGCAGCTAGGTACAGAGGCTGTCAGCTGTTCTAAAAAATGCCATGGGCAGGCTAGTGACATCAAAAGGCAAACATTGATATTGGTATTGGCTGAAAGGTGTATTGACAATGAGAAGGTGCGTAGCGGCCTCATGCAAGGGGAGCTAGAGGCATGCTTCTGACCGATCAGTCTTGGAAAGTAGTGGCCACCTGACAATTTTTGTGTGCAACTCATCCCAATGGGGTAAAGGGTATGTATCTATAACTGACTGTACGTTAACAGTGACACTGAAGTTGCCGCAGAGGCAAAGTTTACCCATCAGCATCTTAACACCGGCCTATGGCAAAGCCCATTCACTGGAAGAAGCAGGCCAAGTGACAGTTAGCAACATCAGACAGTCTAATTCGGCCTTGACAGAGTCATGCAGTGTGAAAGGCACCTGCCGTGTCCAGAAAAAATGAGGGCAGGCAGACTCTTTCATGGTAATGTGGGCCTGGCATTCAGTACCACAACTGAGCCAAGGGGAAAACAGAGATGAAAACTCAGAGCAGGGGGATTCCAGTTGCTGACACAGAACTTGATCTGACACTAAATTTACCTCAGTGGTAATGAAGACACCAAAAGTGTTAAATGCATCTGATCCAAACAGGTTTGCGGTAAGGGAATGATCCACAACAAGGAAGGTGAGAGGGTGAACAACAGATTTGTAATAGACAGGAGTGGAGAACTGACATAGGATCACAATCTGCTGTTTATTGTAGCTTACAAACTTCGGTGAAACCTGTGTGAGGAGAGGGGAGCCCAAGTCCACATACATTTGTGTGTTTATTAAAGTCACTGCAGATCATGTGTCCACTTGCATTTTAGTGGTTTATTAAACACACGCAAGTCAATAAACAATTTGTTCGGGTGAACAGTCGTTGTTGAGGTACTGTTTATATCCGTCAGTACTACTGTGTCCACCTTGTTCGAAGAGGAGTTACACACCAAGGCAATGTAGCCTTTCTTTCGATACGTGTTGCAAACTGCCCAATGCTTAGGGCACACAGCATGCTCATGTTGGATGAGGCAGTATGGGCAAGACGGAAAAGGGGCACGCGGCCAATGCTGTGACACGTCCTGTTACTGCTGTGGCCATAACTGATGCTGCCCCATGCAACGCTGGGTTGAAGGTTGTACTGCTGCAACGGCAGTCCCATCATCCTGAACACTTGTAGTGTGCCTAAGAGGGGTTGATTGAGCAACTTCTGATACCTCCACCCCCGCCCCCCCCCCCCTCACCCCCCCACCCATTAAGAAATCTCATTGCCTGTGATCCATGACACTTCAAAGGACTGTGCTATATTGAGCACATCTGTAAGTGTCATATTCTTGCACTGTAAAGCTTTTTTTGTGGCCTTCCCTATCCAGGGCCAGACAAATAACAAATCACGAACTATGTGATCAGCATATGATTTGTGATGAGTACTAGTGAAAAATTTATGACGGCAGCTTAACCATGTAATTTTAGAGCCCAGGCTTCATAAGATTGTTTTCTACATTTCTGACAATTGTAAAATTCTACATGCATTGCAATAACATGTGTTCTGTCACAGTAATAGGTTAGAGAGGCTTGCACAATTCATCAAATTATAAGCTGCCCGGTTCTTGCAGAAGTGCAAGTTTGCATGACAACTGATACTTATGCAGTGACAACGAGGAAAGATAGAAAGCCCTACATTAGTTTACATCATCCTTGTGAAAAACCTGGAAATGTTGGTGTAACTGTGTCTTGTAGGAGTCCCAATCTTCAGCTGGTTCATCATCTGGTGGAAAGAGTGACAGTTGCACTGATGGGAGAGTAACCTGTTGCAAACATGCAGATGCCACTTGGTTTAGAGTGGTGGCGACAGCCTGCTGTTGTTCTGAAAAAGCTTGCTGCTTGGCAATGAGACGTTGGGATATTTCTTCCATTAAGACATTCATCAGATGATTTAACACTGACAGTAACACATGGAGAAAACATAACCCTTACTTGTCGCCAAGTTTGCTATAGCAAGAACAAATGTGATTTATCTAATGTCTTACTTTATAGAGGAACACACAAGATAAATGAAGTACAGGGTGTGCGTAGCACTGAACACATTGACTAGACAACTGTAATACTGGTTATAAAACAGGCCAAGCACTCGTTTGTGATCACTTAAATAAAACTGTTTCTTTGGCGACTCACCAGAGCACACCGGGGCACCAACCCAGGTGGCCTTTATAAGCGGACCTGTGAACTGTATAGACGTGCGATCTCTGAGATCATGTGCACCATGAGTGAAGGTACATCAGTTTTAATATTCAAGATATGCTGGTCCAGAAAATTGTACTGTATGTAATGACAGATTCAAAATATCTGTGGTATGCTATTTTTGTGTACTCATGTCAGTAGAATTTGCTAGTATTTGCATTGAAAATGCAAAGCTGCTTGGTTTCTTTGACAGGAATTCAGTATGTGTATTCCAACAGAGTTATGTATTCCAGCATAGTTGTCAATGCTCTAGAGACTGTACCGAACAATACAAGAAGTGTATGGATGAGTATTTGCTACTGACAGAACAGATCTTCCTAATCTGTGAGTGATTTATGTCCTTGACAAATGCTGCACTGTTGAGTATTTCCACAACTAATGGAATAAGTCACTGTAAGCTGGTGCTCTGCAACTCATGATGCTCAGATGTTGATTGGGTCCATATGTTGCTGCTCAGTACCCTCCCATATGTGGTGATGGGTGATGTACTATGTTGGTGCGTAAACCAGAGTCCTGTTTATGTTTAAGATGTTGCAACAGAGTGAGCCACAGTACAATATGCTACACTGTGTTTTACTAGCTTCCTGATTCGCTACTACTCTATTTCATCTTCCGTCAAGCACACCAGAAATATGTGCAGTGATTATAATAGAAGATTTCATAAATTTTTATCCCTTACTTTTCTTGTTAGGTTCCAGGATTGTTGAGAGTTCTAACAGTTTGTTATTGAATGTTGAAAAGTAAAACACTGCTACACAATCCTACTCTCTTATCATGACTATAGATTGTTTCTTGTAAGGAAGGGAAACTTAGGCTCAAAACATATAAACATGCTGTACTTTACAATACACAATGCAGGCTTAAACAACTTAGGTTAACAAGTCAATTATTACAGGTCCTTCTCAAGACTAATGAACAGTTAACAAATCGGCTCAGCTCAGACTAATACTAAGAGGCAGCACTTGTACAGGCAAACATTTACTTATAAGAAAAACTTTGAAAAAAGTCTTCGTAACGAAATATGTGAAAATTTCTCTCTTTGTGTACTGCAATAAATTCAACTGCGACAAATAAATTATATCTTTGAGTATGTAGTCAGAGATAACCCTCAACTGCTACAGAGTATTGGTAATTTAATTTGATGTTAATTTTTTTCTCCTAATATTGGTATGAGAAAAATTGATCTCTCTTTCTTTATAATATGATGTAACTAAGATCATATGGAAATATTTTCTTTTATTGTAAAAATATCTCTCCTTAATTCAGAATATCTGTGACTTCATTAGCTGGTCATAATATATTGCAATGATAACGAAGCCTCTGATTACCTGCAACTACAGAAAAGAATCACATAAACAAATGTTTGCATTCCAAACAAAACTCATTTCCCAATTAGCAGTGATTTTAATTCTTTTGCTTGCATTAATTATGTAATTATCTTTCTGTCCCCACTTTAACTATGTTAATAGCAAATTATGTAACCAACTTAGATTTCACCAACCAAAGATATGAATGCTCTCACTTTTTGTTATGTAATTCATGTTAATTACTTTTCCATATGGATTTTCTCCACCTTTAATAAAATTAACTCATCAGTAATTGTGATTCTAACTTTCCTTGGCAGAATAGTAGAATTAGGTTTAGTTGATATGTAGTATCAAAATATTTCGATAAGAGACCATAATTGTTACTATCTACTGAAATGAACTATTAACACAAATTCTTTATTTTCATTTACTCTTCTGCAATGCTATTATTTGAACTCTAGATGCTTCAGTACAGTTAAACATAGTTTGTATCCAAGTGCCAGAAAATAGTAAGCGGGGGAATCCTACATGCCACGGCCTATTTGGTCCTTGGAGCATATCTCTGTTTCTTCAGGTGTTGACGTTTTGCAACCCACTACAATCCCTGAAATGAAATTTGGCCAATTGTCTTTAATAGTCCTTTAATAGTTAATCAATCTCAGTTTTGTTACATGCTGTTCATTTGATAGTTCCTCTTTACTGGGTTTTACATTAAACATTGGTAAGAGCAGGATCAACTCAATTGTGGGAAAAGTCAATATTAACAAGCAAAGTAATTCCAGTCGTAAATGCGCTAGCACCTGTAAATCAAACAATATGCACTCGAGTCAGTACCTTGGTCAAGACAGCACAAGACCACCCAGTTCCCCACTGAACAAGAACAACAACCCAATAACCTGTGGGAGCACTTTCAGCCAACTAGCAAGATGACATGGACAGAATTGAGATAACTTCTGATACAATTTGTGACACCAGTAACTTCAACCATATGAATATTTGGCTACTATAGTTCCTTCCACACAAACCATTAATCATTACTTTGGCCCACAAAATACTATTAGTCAATAAAGATCTCTCTTGTCAGTACTAAACAGTTCATCCTACAGTGGAATCTTATTTGGAAACCACTATCACCCAGTTTGGTTTTGCTGCTGTCATTATTTTGTATCAATGATGTCTACTAACCCAGTACAGTGTTCAAAGGATAGACCATTCTTGCAGCCAGTCAAATACATTTCTGTGTTTGGTACAAATAAAAGAAAGGGAAAGACAGGATGGAATAACAATATGAATAGATTATTACTCACCACATAGAGAGTGTGTTGAGCATCCAAACGGCACATTTAAAAACAGACTGTTAGGTTAGCTGTCAGACAAAGTGCATTGTCAGATGTTCGTAACACACATCTTCCATTGGAGTGTGCAGTGATGTGGAAGGACAGGATGGTTGACTGTCCAGTGGCATTTTAGGAGGCTGTGCTGGAAGGGTGGATGAGGGAGAGGAGTGAAGCAGACATGGGGAAAGGAAAATTGAGGTGCGCTTTGGAGGAAGAAGGCATATCTGGGGCTGAATTGGGAATATGGAAGGGTATTTGAGGCATGTGGAGGACAGCGACTAGCAAAGGTTGAGATCAGAGGGCCGGGAGGGGGGGGGGGGGGGGTTTATGATGAGAATGAAGAATATGTTGCACCTGCACACTGTAGAAGTGCTGGTATTGGTGGGGAGAATCCAAATGGCATAGCACATGAAGCAGTTGTTAAAGTCAAGCACATCATTTTGCGTGGCATGCTTTGCAGCTGGGTGGTCCAGCTGTGTCTTGAACACATTTTCGCGTTGCAGGCAGACGGCTTGTTAGTAGTGATGCCCATATAGAATGCTGTACAGCGGTTGCAGCTAAGTAGGTGAAGCACATTGCCGATTTCACAGATTGCCCCATCTTAGATGCAGTAGAAAATGCTTGTGTTAGCAGCCATGTGGTCTACCGGCTTCTCTCTCTTTTGTCAGAATGGCAATATACTAATCACCATTATTAGGTATTAACCCTACTTACATAATACTAATTTTTTTATTTCTTCTTTAAACCGGTCTTCTTGCAAATTAACTCTAATTATTCACAGGTGCATTGAATTAGACTGTTGGGATGGAACGAGGGATGATGAAGAACCAATAATAACACATGGCAGAGCAGCATGTACAGATATTTTGTTCAAGGTGATTCCAAACTTTTCAAAGATTTTGTTATAGCTAAGTTTGACATAGAAAAGATGAACAAGTTATGTGTTCTTATATTATTTTGTACCTAAGTACATTGTTTATAAATTGCTGTTTTGTATGTGTTGTAACAGTTGAGCTTGGCACATGTTTATATATTTATTTATATATTTACTGTGCATATAACAATCAGTTTTTGGGCATTGTCATAGCTTTAGTTTATGTACATGATGAGATACAAGGTTGTACTATTTGTAATTCTCTTATGATATAAAAGTGGAATCCATACCTTAATATCAAAAGTGAGGGTCAGAAGTTATGTTTTATATTTAAAAGACAAACTTGTTGCTAAGTACACTAACAGTTTTACAAGTTCACATTAAAATTTGATATCTTTTATTGAATGTAAGTGTTTCTTTGTTAAAAGGTGCTTCTTTATGGTATTTAAGTCAGTTATCTTAAAATAAGATAGTAGTCTATTGTAAAAAAAAAAAAAAGTCCCTTTTGTATGTCGATTGCATCTGCAGCCTTTTTATTATGTGTGATTCTGTGAAAATTTTCGCTTCCCCGTATGTTGTAGTTATGCATGTTGCTGTTCATTACATTATGTACTGGATATAGTTTCACAAACATCATTGTCTGCTGGATATACATAGGTAGAGGGTCAGTATCTTTTATTTTTTGAAAATTTTGTTACAAGGTTCTCTCTTGTTTACCTTAGCTACCATGCATACCGACTCTTTTATAATCTAAAAGGCTTGTCTACATAGACTGCTGATGCAAATTTATCGGTCCAAAAATTTTACCTTAAGGGATCATGGTTCTGGAATGCTGAGACCTGTATTAATATGTACATTCTTATACTGACTTTCTTACAAATATAACCTAATGTGCTCCTTCCAACTCAGGTGTTTATCCAGTATTAATACCAAAAAATTGTATTTGTTTATATGGCTGAATGCCGGCAGAAGTGTAAATTGAGCAACATTTATATTTAGAGTATAATTAAAAAGGAATTTTGTTGTCATTGTCTTTTCATCATTTACAAGTAGCTTATTTGCAGTAATAAAGAAATATTAAATGGATAGCTTGCTACTTATCACATAGATGAGACACTAAATTGCAGCCAGGCACATTGAAAGAAGACTGTTCGATATTGTCAGTTATTGGGCCAGTCTCATATATCTTCCCACTACCACCTACTCCACTCCCGTCATAGACATCTCCTATCCCATCAAAGTTAGGATTGCCTGTGAAATCAACTATGCGGCCTACCAACTAAGCAGCAACCACTGTGTGGTATTCTACATGGATATGACCACCAACAAGCTGTCTGTCTGCATTAATGGTCGTTGCCACCCAGCATGATGTACTTGACATCGGTGACTGCTTCATGATCCATACCATCTTGATTATTCCCATCAACACCAACTTTGCACAGGTGGGAACTCTCCCTGCAATATATCTTCATTCCTGTACCCCATGGTCTCAGCCATTGCTAGTTCCTGTCCTCCATCTGTCCCTGTCCGTTTCCCTGATTCCACTCCAGTTTCTTACACACAAGTTCTATCCCCCCCCCCCCCGCCCCATACAACAGTGGACCTGCATAAAACTTAAAACTTCCCCTTCTCTGCTCCTCTACTGTCATTTCACCCCCCACATAGCAGCCAAACATCCTGTCCTCACCACATCCATGCTCACTTCCATAGGCAACACTACAGAATCTTCCCTACCCCCCACTACCTTCTCTAGCCAAGATCACTGCTCACCATAGTTGGGCCTCAGCTTCCAGATACAACAATGACCACGTATGAAAATGTGTGTGTTTTGTCTACATCGGATGAGGAACTTAGTTCAATAGCTAATAATATCAAGCAGTCTTCTTTCAGTATGTCTGTCTTCCACAGAACACCTCCTCTATGTGGTAAATAGCGATCTATCCATTTCGTGTTGTATTCCATCATGGATTTTCCATTGTTTTATTTGCAGTAATGTAAGTTCACTGACTACTGCAATTGATTTCACTTCTGTTGACAGCAGCTTGCAAATCTCTGCCCCAGCTGATAATGGATGTGTCATCCGTACAACTTACATCTTTGCAATTTTGTTGTTAAGTAAAATCATTAACATACAGAAGGAATAGAAAATGCTCTAAATACCTTTCTGAGGCATGCCACATTGAAGTGCCCTGTAGGTTGATTTGGTCATTACTGACTGTGCATTCTTTTAATGAATTAACTTAGCACACTGTTTACAGGCTTTTAAATAGAAGGCAAATAGTTTTAAGACTACTCACATCTCATACTCTTCTCATTTATGTGATAAACGGTATGATTCATAGTATTAGAAGTGGCAGAACTCACACATAAAAGACTGTTGTGATTGGCAAGTTTTCGGAGCCAGTGGTTCCTTCTTGAGGCAGAAAGGTTGAAGGGGAAGGAAGAAGAGTGAAGGAAAAGGACTGGAGAGGTCTAGGAAAAGGGGTTGACTTTGGGAAAGTCGCCCAGAACCACTGGCCAGTGGAGACACCGTATGGGATGAGAAGGAAAGACTGATTGTTGGGGCTGCATTGGATGAGATTTGAAAACCTGAGAGCTTAAAGGTGGAAGATAGGGTAATGTGCAAGACAGATATTACTACTAAAACTTCATGCATGAGTTAATGAGAGTGAGAAGCTAAGTGCATTATACGTAATAGAGGTGGGAGGAGGCAGTGAAAAATAGATGGGAAAGACAATGAAAGATGTAGGAAACTAAAACGGAGTGAAGCAAAGAGTAGTTACAGTGAAGAAAAGTTGTCATGACTTTGGCACATGTTTCACCACACACTCCATGTGGAGTCTTCCACCAGACACCAGCTTCTCAGAACACTGCAAATGGGAACTAAAACATGTCCTTGGTTCTTGCCACCTACCTGGCCTTAATTTACGTTTATTTCTTCCATCTCAGCTTTTCTTCACTGTAACTACTCTTTGTTTCACTTTGTTTTAGTTTTCTACATATTTCATTGTCTTTCCCGTCTATTTTTCACTGTCCCCTCCCACTTCTATTACGTACAGTGCACTTAGCTTATCACTCTTATTAACTCATGCTTGATGTTTTAGAAGTAATCTCCGTCTTGCATATGACCCTGTCTTCCCTTCAAGCTCTCAGGTTTTGAAATCTTGCCCGATGCAGTCTCCAACAATAAGTCTTTCCTTCTCATCCCATTCAGTAAGTCTCCCCTGACCAACGGTTCTGGGAGACTTTTCCAAAATCTACCCCTTTCCCAGACCTTTCCAGTCCTTTTCCTTCACCCTTCTTCCTTCTCCTTCAACCCTTCTGCCTGAAGAAGGAGCCACTGGCTCCAAAAGCTTGCCATTGACAACAGTCTTTTAAGTGTGTTTTCTGCCGCCTCTTGGTGAGTAGATTTTTTTATCCATCCAATTAAATAATTTTATCATTAATTGATTGTTTTCGTTGTTATACTATTAGAAGTGTTATTCATACCCAGGAAGTTGCCTTTTACATTGTTTCCATTACCCAGTTTGTTTAATGTCCATGTGTAAAAGTTGCTATTAGCGTTACAGTAGATCTCTCTTTCCTAAGGCTAGGCTGTAAATTATAGAATAGATTATATTTGATGAAATGTGCCTCTGTTTGATTCAATATTACTTTTCGTAGCAGACGGCCAAGTTCTGTAGTTAACAACTATGACTGTAGGCATTGTACACATGTATGTTCAGCTCTTTCCAAAACATTCTGTGGAGCAAGGTGTTATCACATCAGATATAATTTCTGGGCTATTTGTGTGTCAAAGTTGCCATTTTATCATCAGATCATTTTGTGTTCTGGAACATTAGAAGTCACTAGTTGCCTGCTGAATCTTTTTCACTTGCTTCGGAACATCGGGAGTTGCATTTTACACATCCTCAAGTCTCATTTAAAGCCAGTTCTTGAAACTTTAATGCAGTTCTTATAACTGTCCTAATTATCAAATAAAATTGCTCCACATCTTTGTACGGAAAAATCAGAAAGTCACCTGTGATTGGATAGTTAATTGTGTAGTTTTTTGTGTCAGTCATTTTTTCCTTTTTATACACTGGTAGAATCTTAAGTGATTTTCAAGAGGTCAGGAAATTTCCATCGTAGAGGAAGGTATTTATTTAGTGTGTCAGTGACTTAGTAACCCTCTTCTGCATTTCTTTAGCAGCTTATGTGAAATGTCACCCCAGCTACAAGACATATTAGCTCAAATTTTTTAGATGATTGCTAGGATAGAGTGTCGGTTAGACCGTCAGTGAGCGAGCACTTCGATTTCCTGCTGCTAATAAGGCGAGTACACCGTTCGCTTGTTACACATTTTTGCGAGCTTCAAACAGGTACAACTTATTTTTTCAGTTATCTGTGTAGTTACTATTTTATTTTTGTAATTTCTTGCGTGTTTGAGTGCCTACTAGACACAACCGTTTATTTTAATAACAGTGTAGTGTACAGTATCGCCGTTGCTATCGACCCTCGTATCGTACAGGCTTTTGTTTGTTTGGTTAGAACAGCTCAGTGTCGGTTAGACCGTCAGTGAGCGAGCACTTCGATTTCCTGCTGCTAATAAGGCGAGTACACCGTTCGCTTGTTACACATTTTTGCGAGCTTCAAACAGGTACAACTTATTTTTTCAGTTATCTGTGTAGTTACTATTTTATTTTTGTAATTTCTTGCGTGTTTGAGTGCCTACTAGACACAACCGTTTATTTTAATAACAGTGTAGTGTACAGTATCGCCGTTGCTATCGACCCTCGTATCGTACAGGCTTTTGTTTGTTTGGGTAGAACAGCTCAGTGTCGGTTAGACCGTCAGTGAGAGAGCACTTCGATTTCCTGCTGCTAATAAGGCGAGTACACCGTTCGCTTGTAGGGTAAACATAGCCATGTGTAGGGACTGTGGTTGTTGTGAGCGGACGCAAGGAGAATTGGCCACTCTTCGGGGGCAGGTGGAGGCTTTGTCTGTTAGGCTCATCGAGCTCGAGGCGCAGGCGTCGGCTCGTAGTGGCGTTGGGGCAACTGTGGTGAGACCTATGCCTACTTCGGTGGCCTTGGAATCACATGGAACCCCTGATGTCGCTGCGTCTTCCGGCAGTGAGCATCTTACCGGTCAGCCATCACTCCAGGGTGAATGGCGGACAGTGGTGGGCTCGCGCGTGCCTGGCCGAAAGGCGAAGGTGGGATCTGGCCGCGTGGCAGCTGCCTTACCCCTTTCCAACAGGTACGGGGTGCTTCCTAGTGGTGATGACATCGTTTCCGAGCCACCACAGGATGCCTCGCCTGTTGGGCCAGTGGCCGATTCTCCGGCAAGGTCCCGACAGTCACAGAGGGCGGGCCTATTAGTTATAGGGAGCTCCAACGTTAGGCGGGTTATGGAGCCCCTTAGGAAAATAGCGGGTAGGTCGGGGAAGAATGCCAGTGTGCACTCGGTGTGCTTGCCGGGGGGTCTCGTCCGTAATGTGGAGGAGGCCCTTCCGGCAGCTATTGAACGCACTGGGTGTGACCGGCTGCAGATAGTAGCACATGTCGGAACGAATGACGCCTGCCGCTTGGGTTCTGAGGCCATCCTTGGTTCCTTCCGGCGGCTGGCTGATTTGGTGAAGACAACCAGCACCGCACGCGGAGTGCAAGCTGAGCTTAATATCTGCAGCATAGTGCCCAGAGTCGATCGCGGTCCTCTGGTTTGGAGCCGTGTGGAGGGTCTAAACCAGAGGCTCAGACGACTCTGCGACTATAATGGTTGCAAATTCATCGACCTCCGTTATTGGGTGGAGAACTGTAGGGCCCCCCTAGACAGGTCAGGCGTGCACTACACACCGGAAGCAGCTACTAGGGTAGCAGAGTACGTGTGGCGTGCACACGGGGGTTTTTTAGGTTAGAGGGACCCCCCCTTGGGCGAAACGATAAAATACCTGACGGCTTACCAGAGAGGACATTATCATCGATGATAAAGAACGTCCGTCCTCAGAGACCAAAAACAGGAAAAGTCAACGTAATATTGGTAAACTGCAGGAGTATCCAGGGCAAGGTTCCTGAATTAGTATCTCTTATTGAAGGAAATAGTGCGCATATAGTATTAGGAACGGAAAGTTGGTTAAAACCGGAAGTGAACAGTAACGAAATCCTAGACACAGAATGGAATATATACCGCAAGGATAGGATAAACGCCAATGGTGGAGGAGTATTTATAGCAGTAAAGAATTCAATAATATCCAGTGAAGTTATTAGCGAATGCGAATGTGAAATAATCTGGGTTAAGTTAAGTATCAAAGGTGGGTCAGATATGATAGTCGGATGCTTCTATAGACCACCTGCATCAGCAACCGTAGTAGTTGAGCGCCTCAGAGAGAACCTGCAGAACGTCGTGAAGAAGTTTCGTGATCATACTATTGTAATAGGGGGAGACTTCAATCTACCAGGTATAGAATGGGATAGTCACACAATCAGAACTGGAGCCAGGGACAGAGACTCTTGTGACATTATCCTGACTGCCTTGTCCGAGAATTACTTCGAGCAGATAGTTAGAGAACCAACTCGTGAAGCTAACGTTTTAGACCTCATAGCAACAAATAGACCGGAACTTTTCGACTCCGTGAATGTAGAAGAGGGTATCAGTGATCATAAGTCAGTGGTTGCATCAATGACTACAAGTGTAATAAGAAATGCCAAGAAAGGAAGGAAAATATATTTGCTTAACAAGAGTGATAGGGCACAAATCGCAGAATATCTGAGTGACCACCATCAAACGTTCATTTCTGAGGAAGAGGATGTGGAACAAAAATGGAAAAAATTCAGAAACATCGTCCAGTACGCCTTAGATAAGTTCGTACCGACTAAGGTCCAAAGCGAGGGGAAAGATCCGCCGTGGTATAACAATCATGTACGAAAGGTACTACGGAAACAAAGAAAGCTTCATCATAGGTTTAAGAGTAGTCGAATCATAGCTGATAAGGAAAAGCTGAACGAAGCGAAAAAGAGCGTAAAGAGAGCAATGAGAGAAGCATTCAACGAATTCGAACATAAAACATTGGCAAACAATCTAAACAAGAACCCTAAAAAGTTTTGGTCATATGTAAAATCGGTAAGCGGATCTAAATCCCCTATTCAGTCACTCGTTGACCACGATGGCACCGAAACAGAGGACGACCGAAGAAAGGCAGAAATACTGAATTCAGTGTTCCGAAACTGTTTCACTGCGGAAAATCGTAACACGGTCCCTGACTTCAGCCGTCGCACGGACGCCAAAATGGAAAATATTGAAATAAACGATATCGGAATTGAAAAACAACTGCTATCACTTAGTAGCGGAAAAGCATCCGGACCAGACGAGATACCCTTAAGATTCTACAGTGATTATGCTAAAGAACTTGCCCCCTTTCTATCAGCAATTTATCGTAGATCGCTGGAAGAACGTAAAGTACCTAGCGACTGGAAGAAAGCGCAGGTCGTTCCCATTTTCAAGAAGGGTCATAAATCAGATGCGAATAATTATAGGCCTATTTCGCTTACGTCAATCTGTTGTAGAATAATGGAACATGTTTTGTGTTCTCGTATTATGACGTTCTTAGATAATACAAATCTCCTTCATCATAACCAACATGGATTCCGCAAACAGAGATCATGTGAAACTCAGCTCGCCCTATTTGTCCAAGAAATTCACAGTGCCGTAGACACTGGCGAGCAGATTGATGCCGTATTCCTGGACTTCAGGAAGGCATTTGATACGGTTCCGCACTTACGTTTAGTGAAAAAAATACGAGCTTACGGAATATCGGACCAGGTTTGTGATTGGATTCAGGATTTCCTAGAAGAAAGAACACAACATGTCATTCTTAACGGTTCAAAATCTGCAGATGTAGAGGTAATTTCGGGAGTACCGCAGGGAAGCGTGATAGGACCTTTATTGTTTACAATATACATAAATGACTTAGTTGACAACATCGGTAGCTCCGTGAGGCTATTTGCAGATGACACGGTTGTCTACAAGAAAGTAGCAACATCAGAAGACTCGTACGTACTCCAGGAGGACCTGCAGAGGATTAATGCATGGTGCGACAGCTGGCAGCTTTCCCTAAACGTAGATAAATGTAATATAATGCGCATACATAGGGGCAGAAATCCATTCCAGTACGATTATGCCATAGGTGGTAAATCATTGGAAGCGGTAACGACCGTAAAATACTTAGGAGTTACTATCCGGAGCGATCTGAAGTGGAATGATCACATAAAACAAATAGTGGGAAAAGCAGGCGCCAGGTTGAGATTCATAGGAAGAATTCTAAGAAAATGTGACTCATCGACGAAAGAAGTAGCTTACAAAACGCTTGTTCGTCCGATTCTTGAGTATTGCTCATCAGTATGGGACCCTTACCAGGTTGGATTAATAGAAGAGATAGACATGATCCAGCGAAAAGCAGCGCGATTCGTCATGGGGACATTTAGTCAGCGCGAGAGCGTTACGGAGATGCTGAACAAGCTCCAGTGGCGGACACTTCAAGAAAGGCGTTACGCAATACGGAGAGGTTTATTATCGAAATTACGAGAGAGCACATTCCGGGAAGAGATGGGCAACATATTACTACCGCCCACATATATCTCGCGTAATGATCACAACGAAAAGATCCGAGAAATTAGAGCAAATACGGAGACTTACAAGCAGTCGTTCTTTCCACGCACAATTCGTGAATGGAACAGGGAAGGGGGGATCAGATAGTGGTACAATAAGTACCCTCCGCCACACACCGTAAGGTGGCTCGCGGAGTATAGATGTAGATGTAGATGTAGATGTAGGATATCTTTCTCAGTAATGCCTTGGATGAAAAACATTGTCTAGTGTTTTCTAAAATGAGGGCCCACTCATATAGTTCAGTTGTGCCAATTGTACTGAAGTTTTGTACAAACTTCTGTCATGCTTCTTCTGGGTCACTTATTATTTCAGGTGCTTTCTTTTCATGTTATGCTGTTTTGTTCACAATGCTTTTTTTCTTCCCACAGTCTTTGTAGATTATGTTCTGGGCTGTTTTACTAACACAACTGGCGTTGGTTATTTGAAAGGCATATTACCAAATTTTAAGTTTAGTAAAGGTGTGTCTGCAATTTTTCATAAGTTCATACTGTGTTAAAAGTATTGTAATTTAGTTCCTTTGAAGCATATGTAACAATATTTCATGGTCTTTTTCAGTTCATTGATTTCAGGAGGGAACTTCTCAGGACTATCATTTAGAGCTTTATTTAGTTCTTTTATTGTAGGACATGTTTAAAGTTTTATTGAATAGCTTATAAAACATCTCCCATTTCTCATTCAGAACAGTTGTTGTGTCTGCATTACATACACTAATCTCTATAGTAAGGGTTCTGTGCTCAGATATGTGGTTTTCTAAAGTTATTAGGTGTGCTGCCTCCTTTCATATCTTTGTGGGAACATGATCAATGCATGTCTGCACATCTGTATAAATTCTTGTTGGTGCTGAGCTGTAATACTCTCATAACTCAACATAATACAAATACTTAATGCTATTATTTAATGATTCTATGTCAATGTCTCCAACAAACAACACAACACATGGTGTTCTTCTCATTTTTTAAGGAAAAAAACCTTATAGTCTCCAGTAAGTCCTCTAGACAAGTGTTTCCTGACTGCCATGTTGCGACACATTAGTATGTCGTTATTACATGTCAGGTGCATTAATGTCTTAATATCTGACAAAATAATTTTTAAAGCCTTAATGTCATATAAAACATCTATAAATTATCACCAAATCATTTCTTGGAGTAGCCCTATTTGCAAGAAATGCCTTACGCCTTATATTCCTATTCAAGAGTCTTATGAAATAAGTTTCTAAAACATACCTCATCATCGTTAAAAAAAGAAAAAGAAAAAGAAAAAAAACCCTAGGGAAAAAACCAAACATAGGGGTGTCACAAAAGTTTGAAATATACTTTTGTGTGCACCAAAGGAAAACAAGGTTGAGAGATGGCGGCTCTAGACAATTAAAAAATTCTTCAATGTTGCTTCCATGTGAGCTATACAGGGTTGATATAATCTGGCTGTTTTTCTGTAGTTTTAAATTTATTTCTGCCTCAGGTACCACTTTGGTACTCAGATCAACACATTTGATATTTTCACATGCTGTATCATTGTTGTTGTTGTTGTGGTCTTCAGTCCTGAGACTGGTTTGATGCAGCTCTCCATGCTACTCTATCCTGTGCAAGCTTTTTCATCTCCCAGTACCTACTGCAACCTACATCCTTCTGAATCTGCTTAGTGTATTCATCTCTTGGTCTCCCTCTACGATTTTTACCCTCCACGCTGCCCTCCAATACTAAATTGGTGATCCCTTGATGCCTCAGAACATGTCCTACCAACCGATCCCTTCTTCTGGTCAAGTTGTGCCACAAACTTCTCTTCTCCCCAATCCTATTCAATACTTCCTCATTAGTTATGTGATCTACCCATCTAATCTTCAGCATTTTTCTGTAGCACCACATTTCGAAAGCTTCTATTCTCTTCTTGTCCAAACTATTTATCGTCCATGTTTCACTTCCATACATGGCTACACTCCATACGAATACTTTCAGAAATGACTTCCTGACACTTAAATCAATACTGGATGTTAACAAATTTCTCTTCTTCAGAAACGCTTTCCTTGCCATTGCCAGCCTACATTTTATATCCTCTCTACTTCGACCATCATCAGTTATTTTGCTCCCCAAATAGCAAAACTCCTTTACTACTTTAAGTGCCTCATTTCCTAATCTAATTCCCTCGGCATCACCCGACTTAATTAGACTACATTCCATTATCCTTGTTTTGCTTTTGTTGATGTTCATCTTATATCCTCCTTTCAAGACACTGTCCATTCCATTCAACTGCTCTTCCAAGTCCTTTGCTGTCTCTGACAGAATTACAATGTCATCGGCGAACCTCAAAGTTTTTATTTCTTCTCCATGAATTTCAATACCTACTCCAAATTTTTCTTTTGTTTCCTTTACTGCTTGCTCAATATACAGATTGAACAACATCGGGGAGAGGCTACAACCCTGTCTTACTCCCTTCCCAACCACTGCTTCCCTTTCATGTCCCTCGACTCTTATAACTGCCATCTGGTTTCTGTACAAATTGTAAATAGCCTTTCGCTCCCTGTATTTTACCCCTGCCACCTTTAGAATTAGAAAGAGAGTATTCCAGTCAACATTGTCAAAAGCTTTCTCTAAGTCTACAAATGCTAGAAACGTAGGTTTGCCTTTCCTTAATCTTTCTTCTAAGATAAGTCGTAAGGTCAGTATTGCCTCACGTGTTCCAGTGTTTCTACGGAACCCAAACTGATCTTCCCCGAGGTTGACTTCTACTAGTTTTTCCATTTGTCTGTAAAGAATTCGTGTTAGTATTTTGCAGCTGTGACTTATTAAGCTGATAGTTCGGTAATTTTCACATCTGTCAACACCTGCTTTCTTTGGGATTGGAATTATTATATTCTTCTTGAAGTCTGAGGGTATTTCGCCTGTTTCATACATCTTGCTCACCAGATGGTAGAGTTTTGTCAGGACTGGCTCTCCCACGGCCGTCAGTAGTTCCAATGGAATATTGTCTACTCCGGGGGCCTTGTTTCGACTCAGGTCTTTCAGTGCTCTGTCAAACTCTTCACGCAGTATCATATCTCCCATTTCATCTTCATCTACATCCCCTTCCATTTCCATAATATTGTCCTCAAGTACATCGCCCTTGTATAGACCCTCTATATACTCCTTCCACCTTTCTGCTTTCCCTTCTTTGCTTAGAACTGGGTTTCCATCTGAGCTCTTGATATTCATACCAATCGTTCTCTTATCTCCAAAGGTCTCTTTAATTTTCCTGTAGGCGGTATCTATCTTACCCCTAGTGAGATAGGCCTCTACATCCTTACATTTGTCCTCTAGCCATCCCTGCTTAGCCATTTTGCACTTCCTGTCGATCTCATTTTTGAGATGTTTGTATTCCTTTTTGCCTGTTTCACGTACTGCATTTTTATATTTTCTCCTTTCATCAATTAAATTCAGTATTTCTTCTGTTACCCAAGGATTTCTACTAGCCCTCATCTTTTTACCTACTTGATCCTCTGCTGCCTTCACTACTTCATCCCTCAATGCTACCCATTCTTCTTCTACTGTATTTCTTTCCCCCATTCCTGTCAATTGTTCCCTTATGCTCTCCCTGAATCTCTGTACAACCTCTGGTTCTTTTAGTTTATCCAGGTCCCATCTCCTTAAATTCCCACCTTTTTGTGCAGTTTCTTCAGTTTTAATCTACAGGTCATAACCAATAGATTGTGGTCAGAGTCCACATCTGCCCCTGGAAATGTCTTACAATTTAAAACCTGGTTCCTAAATCTCTGTCTTACCATTATATAATCTATCTGATACCTTCTAGTATCTCCAGGGTTCTTCCATGTATACAACCTTCTTTCATGATTCTTAAACCAAGTGTTAGCTATGATTATGTTGTGCTCTGTGCAAAATTCTACCAGGCGGCTTCCTCTTTCATTTCTGTCCCCCAATCCATATTCACCTACTATGTTTCCTTCTCTCCCTTTTCCTACACTCGAATTCCAGTTACCCATGACTATTAAATTTTCGTCTCCCTTCACAATCTGAATAATTTCTTTTATTTCATCATACATTTCTTCAATTTCTTCGTCATCTGCAGAGCTAGTTGGCATATAAACTTGTACTACTGTAGTTGGTGTGGGCTTCGTGTCTATCTTGGCCACAATAATGCGTTCACTATGCTGTTTGTAGTAGCTTACCCGCATTCCTATTTTCCTATTCATTATTAAACCTACTCCTGCATTACCCCTATTTGATTTTGTGTTTATAACCCTGTAGTCACCTGACCAGAAGTCTTGTTCCTCCTGCCACCGAACTTCACTAATTCCCACTATATCTAACTTCAACCTATCCATTTCCCTTTTTAAATTTTCTAACCTACCTGCCCGATTAAGGGATCTGACGTTCCACGCTCCGATCCGTAGAACGCCAGTTTTCTTTCTCCTGATAACGACATCCTCTATCATTTCTGTTATAAATACCTAAACTACCACTTTGTGTGTCTTCCTACAGAACAATCTATAAAGAACTATCTATAAAGAAAAGTGGTTTAGTTTCATTTAGAAACATTCCTAAATGCTCTTCTTTATTTGTTACATACTGGACTTTCAGTTAAGTTATTTTAACTTTGCATGCTAAGGTAGCAGTATCTGCTCTAGGGATTAATTTTCTGTGCTTTACTCAAAAAAACTATACCCATTGCCTGTGTGATGGAGAATTTTGCTTAAGTCATATTTTACTGTGATAATTCCACTTTCCCTGTCACACAGAATACTTTTGCAATCATAATTTAGGTGCAATCCGTGTTTGAGATGTAAGTGTCTGCCCAGTTTACCTATATCCACTATTCTACATGTTCCAGACGAAGTCACATCTATATCATTTTCATGTTAATTTTTTCTCTCTCCATATTGACCCAGGAATTGTATGTTAGGTCATACCAATGAGGTAACATTGTATTTACTTTTAAGAATTTTCGCAGATTTGTTAACTAATTTTATGATGTGTGAACTGGAAGTGATTTTTCTGACAGGATGTCATACATGCAATACGGGACACTGCGTTTGTGACATCGGAGTACCCCGTCATTCTCTCTCTTGAGAACCACTGCAGCAAGGCTCAACAGTACAAACTGGCCAGATACTGCAATGACATCCTGGGTGATATGCTGCTCAAGGAACCACTCCCAGATTTTCCGGTGAGGCCTTCTCCAAGTTTTATACTAGTAAAACTAGAAATAATTACCTTTGCTTATGAGAACGCAATCAGTTCCACTATAAAAACACAAATAAAGGACAGGCAGTGAAAACGTCACAAAAATTTTTGAGTGTTTTTCTAAAAAGATGTCATCAAATAGACTGAACAGAATACTGCAATTTTTTATGAAGGAGTATTTATTTATTTATCTTTTTATCCAGGGACCATCTGACAACAATATAGGATTTGTCATTGCAATCCAATGACAATAAATAGCTCCAAAATATGCATACACATAGAATATATAAGAATATTTTCATGAAGATAGGACACGTGGGCTTTATTGAAGGAACCATCCTGGAATTTGCCTGAAATGAATCGGGAAAATCATGGAAAACTTAAACCACAATGGCCTGACAATAAAAAAGCTCCACTCTTACAAGTATGAGGTCAGTGTCTTTGACAACTGCACATCCTAATTTCGTGGGTGGAATATAAAAAAGTAGGTTTGAACTGTATCTTTGTATCTCTCTTCACTGTCACTGCATTTGTGCTAGCTGAATACCTGATTAAATGTCATTTGAGAACCACTAAAGCTAGGCTAATGATACCTACTGGTGAATCCAAGACCACGGATATATTATTATGTCCCTTGCATTCCCTTTCATCTTATCAGAAAACTGACTCCAGGCTTCTAAACATGCTGCTATGCCCCATACTTGTCTCCGTGTCCTCCCTTCAGTCCATCGGGAAAAGTGAGTCAGCATTGCTCTCACAATAAGTGACATGTTGAAGTCAGAAGAATGATAAAACATTAGTATTAAGCACTATAGATTTTGGCACATTGTAATGTGACAGGGTGTTGTAGTTGTTCTCTACTCTGAATCCCCAAAGTTATCTTTAATTTTGTAGTGTGAAGTGTGTTTAGTTGCTGATGTATTTTACTATAGTTTTTACATCTTTGGGAATTTATTATGTGATTTTATTCTTCCTTTCTTTTGTTTCCTTGGCACTCATCCCTTCTAGTACAGGGTTATTGTTACTTAACTTTGTGGTAGGATTCCATGCCATTTATGATACCACAGTCATCAAGGTAACCTAAGGGAGGGTGGTCTTGTGCAAATTCTGTCTGTTCATGCAAATTTTTGTTCTAAGTATTATCATATTTTAACTGCATGTGTATTCTCTGAAGTGTAATTTGGGCACCAGCCCAGCATTTATCAACACTGGTGTGTATGACTTCATACACAATAGTAAGGAGGTTTGGACCACAGAGTTGTGTGGCAACTCTTGCCATAGGAGAGTTGGAGAGGAACAGAAATAATTAGTGAAAAAGTCAACACAACAAACAGAATATTTACTTAACTTGTATTTCTCCAAGTGAAAAAAAGACTCAATGCAAATAATGCAGCAAGATACAGAACGTCCAGCTATCACAATGTCAACATGCTCCCTGAAGTAAGCACAAACAAATGAAGTCAGAGCCGTGACTAGGTAGCATCCACGTTGTGTCACACAGTGAAGTGACTCCGAGACACATGGGCTGAGTGGCTGCTGCCGGCCATCCTGTATCACAGCTGCAAAGGGTGCTTGTAGTCCAGAGTTACAAGAGGTGTGCCTCAGTGGGCGTGCACCATTGGGTTCACCACAGATCTTGCATGACCACTATCAGCATCTAAGGTAAACAGTGGTGGAAGCGGGCAGGAGCTGGATGCAGTGAGTGCTGCTGCATCCAGGTGTGCATGGAATATGAAGCCACAAAACCTGCAGCAGGATCACACAATTCACAAGCACAAGCTTGATTTTGGTGGTAACACAGCAATCCTCTGGTCATGCAGGAGAAACATAGAATGTGGAATACGTCGTACAATGGTGCCTCCTCCAGCACCTCCGTCTGCCATACAATCTGTAAAAGACCGAATTGTTAGTGTCACTTTGCCTGCCTGGGCAGAGTGGGCATCACCCACCATGGTGGGTGCAGCAACTGAAGCAATGTGAGGTGGTGCCAACCATGTAATAACTCCGCCGGCGATGGTCTGTCGCATTCCTGGGAGCAGTAGGAAGACAAGAATTGCAACAAAGCTTGATCCTGTGTGTGGGAGGCATGAAGTTTGTGCATCTGTTGCTTAAATGTTTGTACAAAGTGTTCAGCTTTGTCATTGGATTGCATATGGAGTGGTGCACTCATGATGTGGTCAATGCTAGAGGACTGCAAACTGTTCAAACTCGGCAGCAACAAACTGAGGGCCATTGTTAGTCACAATCAATGCATATAGACTTTGCCAAGTGCAGTGGCATTGCTCTAATTGCTTGGTGCAAACGACACCCCAGTGACTTTGGTGAAGCAAATGAAGCTTGTCAGGCTGGAAAATCTGAGTAACCCTTACACATGACTGGTCATTAATGGTGTGAAGTGAAATGATACCTTGATGAAATACAAGGATGTGTTGATGGGCAAAATATTGGTAAACTTCAGAACTGGGAATCTGCCTGGTTGAACACGGTTAACCAGTGTGGATATGGTGCAACAGAATTTTCAAATCAGGATCCGCTGCTCAGACCTGGGCAATTTTTCTGTGAATGAGTGAAAAGCTATGCAAAATGTCTGTGTCTTGTGCATTAATTGTAGCAATGAGGAGCAGAGGTCTCGTCAGATGTGGAATCAGGGCCAGCAGGGAGGTGAGAAAGAGCATCTACTTTGGCATGCTTAGAAGCATGTCAGTACACAGTCTCATATTGGTAACTTAACAAAAGAAGAGGCCACTGTTGCAGCTTATGTGCTGTGTGAGTTGAGACTGACTGAGAAGGGCTAAACGAAGATTGCAGAGGTTTATGATCAGTCACCAATTAAAATCTTGTGCCAAAAAAGATACTGAAGAAACTTAGTGACACAATAGGTGCTCATGAGATCCTCATTTTCAATTTGTGAATAATTGCATTGAGCTTTGTTCAATAACTTTGCAACAAAGGCAGTAAGCCTGTCAACAGAATCAAATTCATGCAACAAAACTGCACCAATGCTGTAAGATGTAGCATCCACAAGAGCTCTAACGAAGCATTGCTGTACATTGTCATTCATTGTGACATGGCTGGAAAATTATGGGCTTTGCCTAAACACTTAGAAAACAAATCCTGAAATTCTGCACATAACTTAGCAACTCTGTCCCAAGAATCAAAGGAAGAAACAGAAAATACATTGACCTGATTGCTTAACCCAAACAAATCAAAAGAGTTCAGACCAGTAATATTAGCACTGTCTAGGAAAGAAAACACTGTAAATGTTACTGTCTTCATCAAATTTTGGAAAGTTGCAGAAAGGCTACAAGTGTCTAAGACAGGAATGGCTTGGTTGTTATTCACTGTCAGCATATGTTGCAATGCATACAACTTAGGTTTGCCAAGCAATTCATTAGTGCCACGATTGAGAAATGTCACTGAAGCTCCAGTGTGAAGTTGCAAGTGGACTGATTGTGCAGCAGTAGTAAGAGAGACTAGTTTCATTATACAAGGGGCAAGGTCAGCGAGCATGTGCCATATTACAGCGAGGGTACAGCTTCACACCTTGTGCTGCCGGATGCGACACATGTTGACTTGAGCACTGTAGCTGCGGTCGGCTAGGTTTCTGTTCATGAGCTGGCTGCGAGACCTGTTTGTCATGGCTATCTACAGACAGACAGGTGCTACCTCAAAACTGCCTGCAGCACTTTCACAGGAATCTTGATAATTCAGAACCTATTGCAAAGAATGGTCTGGGTATTTATGAATCTGTTCTCAAATTTGAGAATCAGCTGCATTGTGTGTAATAGCACCCCAAATCATTGCATAACTGAAGTATTTGCCACAGTCACATTTGAATCTACACTGTCTAACAAGGCCTTGCAGTTTGGTCACACACTGCCAGTATGTCTGTCCTTGTTTACACAATCTAAAGAATTTGCAACAGGCAACCACCACCTATACCCTGTCTTCATAATACATTGTAAGCCCTTGCAATAGGTCATCAGATCATACCAGTTCAGAGCAGGACTTGGGAAATAACTTGGCACACAGCCTATAAATAGTCAGTCCCTCCATGGCTAAGAAATAAGAATGTGCATCAGTACCTTGTATGTGATACGCTGCAATGTGTTCATTGAACTGTGCAAGGTATTCTGTCCTGTCTTTCTTTGCCTTGTCAAACTCACAAAATGGCAGCACATACACAGGCAGCTGAGGCGGTTGTGCTGCTGTTGGTTCTGGTGTCTTGTGTGAAGTCATCTGCATTGTCATGAAGTGATTCATCACTTCAAGAAGTTGTGCCACTTGTTGAATCTGAAACTGAATAAAGTGGCTGCAGGCAGTGCAGCAGGCGATTGTGGCTTGGCAGCTGTAGTAACAACCAACTTGCGAAGGCAAACAGCAAAGAGTAAAAATAACACAGAGAGAGCAGAAAGGGGTACAAATTGACAACCGTGAAACTTAGAACATAAAGAATACAAGCAAGGGAAACATTGGATACCCAAAACGAAGCAGTTGAAAGAGATGACAGAACAGGGAAAAGTCAACAGGATGATTGGCACACATAGGGACTGCCGCCATTCACCATGATTTGTTGTGTATGGCTGTGTACACAATGGCAATGAGAGGTGGGCTACAGAGTTGTGTGGCAACTGTCTTAGGAAAGCTGGATGGTAGCAGAAATGATTAATAAACAAATTAATACAACAGACAGAAGATTTACATGACTTTTATTTCCCCAAGTGAATGAAGACTAATTACAAATAATGCAGCAAGAAACAGAGTCTGGCTATCGCAATGTCAACAGTGATGAGACTCCCTGTTGTAAGTACAAATGAATTGAGTTGGAGTCACGACTGGGTAGCGTCTGAGTAGCGTGAGGTGGAAAAGTGGCTCCAAGCAGAGGTCGGCTGAGCGGCTGCCACCAGCAGTCCTGTATCGTGGCAGAAGAGGGTGCTTGTAGTCCAGAGCCCTTGGAGTTGTGGCTCAGTGGGCATGCACTGGCTCAGCGGGCATGCACCATTGGGTACCGTATTTACTCGAATCTAAGCTACACTTGAATCTAAGCCGCACCTGAAAAATGAGACTCAAAATCAAGGAAAAAAAATTTTCCCATAGCTAAGCCGCACCTGAAATTTGAGACTCGAAATTCAAGAGGAGAGAAAAGTTTTTGGCCGCACCTCCAAATCAAAACAAAGTTGGTCCATTGTAATATGAGACACAATTTAGGTCGAATGAATGACGATACAGCTATAGTAGTTTGGTTCGAGTCGTAAGCTTAGCAGTTAAGCTTTATCGTGGTCGTGCGGTAGCATTCTCGCTTTCCACGCCCTGGTTCCCAGGTTCAGGGATTTTCTCTGCCTCTTGATGACTGGGTGTTGTGTGCTGTCCTTAGGTTAGTTAGGTTTAAGTAGTTCTAAGTTCTAGGGGAGACTGATGACCATAGCCGTTAAGTCCCATAGTGCTCAGAGCCATTTTAAGCTTTACCAGGTAGCCATTGCTTTGCGTCAGGGACTCCGTCCGTGTTTATACGGGTACCTTTCCTTTTTCACGTGCTTCATCTGGTTTGAATTGATAGCTTGCTTTTTTTTTCTGATGAGTGCCTTTCTCTTTGTTATAGGTGTTTACATCACTCTAAGCTGAAAATGCAGTACTGTACTGTGTCATGCATTGTTTGTCGCATTCTTATAATGGGCGTTTACAACCTGTCGCAGCTCGTGGCATGGTTTGCTTTTGTGCACGCTACTGCCGCTTTTTTTTAAAAAAAAAAAAAAAAAAAAAAAAAAAAAGAGAGAGAGGAGAGGAATCATCTCATTAGCGAAACAATGGCAAGAGACTGCTATTTGTTGTTACTTACACTGCTGCTTTCTTTGATAATGATCAACAAGAACTAAATAATAGACTGCGTATGATAGAAGATGTTCTGAACAAGAGTCTAGTGAAAATTTTTCTCCATTTGAAAATCTTTGCAGGTGCCTCTTTAGTACATTACATTCTGCACAGAAATTAGAGTAATCTTAGATTTAAAAATCTAGTCAATTGCCGTGCTTCATTTCTGACTGTATCACTATTAGGCATAAGAATAATACAAATATAAACATGACATGATATGTATATTCTTCCGCGTTTGCTGTTGTCTCACTCTAGTTTCGTAGTTTATTAGGCAGACAGGATTTAAATGAGATAGCAGCACACACGAAAGAATACATGGCAAAATGTTTATATTCGTATTATTCTTATGGTGAAGAGAATACTGCATGTGATTCACAATTCATAAAAGTTCCTATTACCAACCATCTCTTCTCACAGGTAGGAAAAGATTCAGAACATAGAGTTGGCCATATTGACAAACATCCCAAACAGTTTTGCCAGCCAGATTTTGTTAGTACATTGAAATACTACGACGTTCGAAGATGAACAGTACGGAATTTGTATTTACTTCATTGGATAATGTATGAAAATGCAGTGATCGAAACTTGGGGCAGAGAAAAAAAAGCTCGTCTTCCACCTTTTTCTTTAAATTTATTTACTGACGCAGAGGTTTTGGCATCGGTATCTATCTTTGTGCCTGCAAAGCATGCCTGTGTGGCGCTACATATATTCGACGGCAGAAGTTAGTTGTGGCGGAACCTACGAACATTTTTCAGAACTTCCACTTACTTCGCACTCGATTCTAAGCCACAGGCAGTTTTTTGGATTACAAAAACCAGAAAAAAATTGCGGCTTAGATTCGAGTAAATACGGTACGCCAGATCCCACATGACTGCTATCGGCATCTAACGGAAATGTGCAATTATGTTACCAGCTGTCGAACGTCTGTGGGGTGGTATCGCCATGTGGTACCACATAAATAAGTTTGGAAAACTGCCTTAAAACCACTCTCAGGCTTGCCATTGTATCAGATCACAATCATTAATCCACCACACAACTTCAATCTATGTCTGGTTCACCTCCCCATTTGCAAGCTAGTGTGCTGCACATTGTGCTGTATGAGAAAGTAAATTTATTATATGATTAGTGAACTTAACAATGCTTCTCAATTGCTAAATATGTATGGAAATCATATATAAATCGTAAACTCTTCCCCCCCCCCCCACCCCCCACCCAATTCTCTCGTCTTCCACCCCTCCTCTCTCTCTCTGTCCACCATTGTCTCCCCCTCTCTCTGTCCATCTCCTACACCTTTTCTATGTCCATTTGCTCTTACCCTCCCTCCTCTGTTTTCTTACACCTCTCTTTGACCTTGAGCCTCATTTATTGTTATTGCAAATGAAACCTTGATTGTGAATTGAAGTCACTTAAAATGAGTAGACAAATCAGTTGGGACCATTGGTACACAAGTTATGAGAGACACCTCTCCAATTGCTGGATCAGTGAGAACAGTAGCTTGAGTGACAGTATTTCATATACTTTTAGTTTGTGGATGGGTAGGAAGATAAAGTTTTGGACAATTCAGATTGCATAGCATATTCTGATCAAAAGCTGATAAACCACTCTGTAGTGCATGGCATAGGGTATGTCCCAGTTATTAAGGTTTCTTTCCATTCCATTCATGTATGGAGCATGGGACGAATGATTGTTTTAATGTCTTTGTGATGCAGTAATTATTCTAATATTTTCCTTGCAATCCCTATGTGAGTGATACATAGGGTGTTGTAATATATTCCTAGAGTTATCATTTAATGGTGGTCCTTGAAACATTGCTAGACTTTCTCAAGGTAGTTTGTCTATCTTAAAAAGTATCCCAGTTCAAATTCTTCAGTGTCTCTGTGACACCCTCCCATGGATCAAACAAATCTGTGACCATTCATGCTGGCCTTCTCTTTATATATTTAATACCTCCTGTTAGTCCTATTTGGTGCAGGTCCCACACATTTGAGCAATATTCTAGAATTGGTCACACGAGTGATTTGTAAGCAATCTCCTTTGTAGACTGATTGCATTTCCCCAGTATTCTGTCAATAAACCAAAGTCTAGCATCTGCTTTACCCATGACTGAGCCTATGTGATCATTCCATTTCATATCTCTACAAAGTGTTACACCTAGGTATTTATATGAGTTGGCCATTTCCAACAGAGACTCATTGATGTTATTACATTTTCTCATTTTGTGAAATGCACAATTTTACATTTCTGAACACTGACGACAAGTTGCCAATCTTTGCACCACTTATAAACCTTGTCAATATCTGACTGAATATTTACGCAACTTCTTTCAAACAGCACTTCATTACAGATAACTGCATCATCTGCAAAAATCTGAGGTTAGTGTTAACATTGCCTGCAAGGTCATTAATAAACGACATGAACAGCAAAGGTCCCAGCACACTTCTGTGGAGCACACCTGACGATGACTTTCCATCCAAGATAATATGCTTCATCCTCCCTATCAAAAAGTCCTCAGTCCAGTCACAAATTTCATTTAATATCATATATGATCATACTTTTGACAGTAAGTGTAGGTGTGGTCCTGAGTCAAATGCTTTTCGGAAATCAAGAAATATTGCACCTACATGAGTGCCTTCATCCAAAGCTTTCAGTATGTTGGGTTTCACATGATCAATTTTTCCAGAAACCGTGCTGATTGGCACTGAGGAAGTCATTCTGTTCAAGATACCTCACTATGTTTGAGCTCAGAATATGTACTAAGATCCTACAACAAATCAATCTCAAGGATATTGAATCGTAGTTTTGTGGATCACCTCTATTAACCTCCTTGTAGGTGTGTGTGACCTATGCTTTTTTCCAAGAACTGGGCACAATTTTTTGTTGGAGGGCTCTACAATAGATCATAGTTAAAAGAGGGGCTAATTCAGTCACAAATTCAGTGAGCTGTTTTTCAATACCACTGACACTAAACTTATTTCATTCATCTTTTGAATAGTGCGTGGATTAAATTGGGGCAATACTCCTGGGTTTTCTTTTGTAAAGGAACATTTGAAAATGGAGTTAAGCATTTCAGCTTTTTCTTTGCTATCCTCAATTTCAGTTCCTGTCTCATTCATTAGGGACTAGACACTAACTTTGTTGCCACTAACAGCTTTTAAATATGACCAGAATTCCTTTGGGTTTTATGAAATATCATTTGACAATATTCTACTTTCTTCTTCCTTACTTCTTTTGTGAACTCTGTAATATCCAGTATTGTACTTTATGCTTTTGGAAAACTAAATTATGCTTTGTTAAGAAACTTGTACTTACTCTGGTAATGCATTATTCTGTTTTTCATGATTGATTAATTCCTTTTGAGATTGCTGATGGTAGTGAACTGGGTCTGTTTTGTACTTTCTCCACAACATTTTTCTTTAGTAAGGCCACAGCTTGAGCATGCTCTAGGCATTCTGGAAAAATACCCGAACTAAAGAACTTATTTATTATATTTGTTGATTACACTTGTTTGTTGTCCATGCATGCCTTCAGAACAGACTGGAACCTCTTGTATTCCCGCTGACTTCTTATTTTTTAATTTCTGTGTTGTCTTCCTGCCTTCAAGGTCTGTGGTGAACATCACCATTGTGCTTGCTGTGTTATTCATTGTGAGTGCTACATGTGTTAAGCTTCTCTGCAGTACTTGAGAAATAGTCACTTACAAAATTAGTCAGTTCCTATGGATTTTTTATAACTCTTCCCATGTTTGCTATTATACTTATGTCTGCCATTTCCAGTTTCATGTGCTACTTTGCCTTTATTTTCTGCATTATATATTATTTCCTTATTGACATTTTTTTTACCGCAAGCAGTGCACCTCCCCCCCCCCCCCCCCACCCCCCCCACCTGCCTCACTCCCACCCTTATATTTCTGTACCTGTGGCAGTAATCCAGGAACTGTCAATTAGTGTGGTGTTTTGGTAAAGAACTGAGATATTGATGTAGTTGAGAGTACTTTCTAATACCCACATTTACCTATTTTTTTTCTTAGGTGCTGTTGTTCAAGTGGCTACTTTCCTAAATGTCTCCTCAAAAATTAATTTAAACAATGTACAGAATTTAGAGAACTTAGCATCAGTATTGTAATCCATGTGCATTTCGTACCAGGTTTGATTTACCAGTGCCCTAGAAGAAGCATGTATTTTATGTTCCAAAAAGATCCTTTCATTGGCAAACAATTTTTTGGGTTTCACAAGTTTCATGGTCAGTATCTGTATGTACATGATCTAAGAATGATGCTAAACTTTTTGATACCCTAGTAGCAGTGTTGACCATTTGTACCAAGAGGAAAGCATTCAAAATCTGTAGGAAATTATTACTAATTTTATCCTCAATAACTGTCTTTGTTTTCATGTCATTATGTTAGTTTTTTGGGCTGAGAGAATTTCAGTTAAATTATTGAGGAAAGTGTCCATATTATCACTCAGTGAGCAGTAAACACACAGAAATATGAACTTATTATGGAAGTCTAGCTTTGTTAATTCTAAGGTTGCCAATTCAAAATGGTTCTTACACTAATTGTGATTACATCTTCTCTAGTTTTAAGAAGTATGGCACTCCTATTATAAATACATGATACTGCAACCATCAGTGACAACATACTATGAAGCAAATTTAGTAAGTAAAACAGACTCTTCAAAGTGTGTGATTGTGTAACTCAGCAGTAAAATTCCCAAGACACAAAATGTCTAGCCAGTGCTTAACTTCAGAAGATAAAGTTATAATAATGCCAATAGATACCTTTAAAAGTGAAAATACTAATCTTAGCTTCCTTCCTTCCCTCCCTCCCTCCTTACACCCCTCCCTCTCTCTCCCTCCCTCCCCCACCCCCCTCCCCCTCCCTCTGTCCCTCCTTACACTCCTCCCTCTCCCTCCCTCCCAACACCCTTCCCCCAATGATGACAGCAGGTGGGCCACTTTCATCCTGGAATCTGAGTGACCTACTACTCCTTTCTAACGGTCCCCAACCTATCCCTCTTCCCTCTATGAGGAAGGAATTAATAGTTCCTAAAGCTGGGTTTAAATTTGTCCATCAGAAGACTTCTGCCTTTTGTGAATAAGTACTGGCCAGCTATTCTGTCTCTTCATATTGTTACAGTTTACTCAGGCCCAAAAATATAAATTAGTAAGTTCATTATTTTGTAACATGTATGACTTATTTCATTTACCATAAAATTGTGTGAGAAATAGAATTAAAAATAAATTTTTACTTAACTTACTGTTGACTGCGTCAGTACACACTGTCATTGAAGAGTGTACTCCAGCATTTAACTATTTGCTGGATTGTTGGTCTACTACACGTATTAAAATTGACTGGCATTTTCTTTTGAAATAAACAGGTTATTTAGTAATACCAATGTACCATGTGCCTTGTTTATATACAAGCTTAACTCCAACAGAACTGATGCTTACATAAAGATTAAGGTGCAGATTTTGACTGCCTGACTGCTCATTGGTTAAGTTGGCCATTGGTTACCATTTATACATTATAATTTTTGAAACTTTACATAATATTACTTTCACATGATAATCAAGTTTTTCTTTCAACCACATTTTTAACATTGAAACTGAAACACACTCATTTATTTTTAAATGAAACTGTTTTGTTGAAATCTGATGTAATAGATCACCTTTTCCTTCCACCACACAATTTTTGCTTAAATACCGAAAATACCACAATTTACAGTTTCATTTTACAGATTGCACCAGAAACTTGGAATCCATTTAGAAACATGTAAACTAACTCGCTCACAATTTATATAATTGTTTGTGAAACAATTTTGCAACAAAGCTCTCTTTTCTTTAACAGTATATAATTTAATGTCTGTAAATCACTCATTAAGGTTGATTCCCCACAGATTTTTCTAGCACATCATAAAATGTGTGTTGATGACAGCTGACAATGTGGTTTCCGTAGGGATGGGAGTGAATCATGGCATCAGTTTTTGAGGTGTTTCATAGTGTTCGGTTAATGAAATGTTGCCCCTCAGGAACACTGTCACTCAGAAGCACGTATGTTCACTTTACCTCATAAATAAATTCCAGTCACTGCTCTTGTAGTTAATCATGTTTGTGATCTAGCCATTCAGTGATACGGAACCATGTTGTTGGACTTATTCATCTTTTTGCAGTGTGAGGGTGCTGGAAGGGAGTTTTAATCTGTCGAAGCTACCAAATGATGTAAACAATGTAGATTCAACTCTTCTGGATTTTATGTACTATATTATCCTAACACAGATTCAGGTACAATAGTGGGTGAACAGATCTATCTAACTTCATAGCTCAGTGACAGATTACAACATATATGTGACTTGCTTTGATACCAACTATAGAGTCCATTCAATCAATGGCATTTTTATTAACCAAGTTTCAACTGTTTTTAATCAATTACATTCTTGCACCTACTTGTTTGTTCCTTGGCCTCCAAGGCATTGTCAAGCTATGACGCCCAAAGAACAAGTGCTCCACCACAGCAGGTGAAGGGGATTACTCGCTGTCATGCATTGGTGATGTCCAGAACTAACATGACTTACATTTCACCTGCACATTTATAAAACAAGAGTGTGCACAGTGGGATGTCCCACACTTAAAAACTATCTAATGCCACATTTTCAACCTGCACAAATATCTTTTGTCAGTCTCAGAGGATAAAAGTGTAACATGTTATCCCATGAACCCCAAGTTACAGTACAGATCCTGCCTCTGAGACAAAAGATGCAGTGCAAACCAACTTATCCAATCAATTAAAAACATCTCAGAGCACTAACAAAACTATTCTTTGCATAACAATAGGTTTCTTTCCTTTATTTGTTATTATGTGTCCTTAAAGTCCCTTAATAGCAATTTTATTTTCATTTCTATACACAGACAAACATTTGGATATGCAAGTGGTCAAAAATAAACTAAATCATTACCTGACACATTAACTCTCTTTGCTGATGGGTACCCATAACACATTTACATTTTATTTTCTTATATTTCATTAGACGTATCATTTGCTTCTTACACTTACCTCTTTTCTCAGATTTTGCGAGCGCTAAGCTCTCTCATGTGGATTAGCACTAAAGAAAAACATATTGATATGTTGTAGTTTAATAGGCTCAGCTAAAGGAGGAGGGGTTATATAGGACTCCTTATATATGTTGTTTCCCTCTTGTAAAGAAGAGTACAAGAAGTAGCGTAACTATGCAATCAGGTTGCATCGAGGTTATTAAAATGTAACTGCCTCTCTTTTTCACTCTTAAATTGTTTATCCTGAGAACATCAGTCTCTCAAAATTATTGAGGTAGACAATGATTATATTCTTTTTTACCATAATGAGTAACATGCTGACATTTCAATCCACAGTACTTTCTACAATCTCAAATCTCACATTTGTGGTAAATCGAACATACGCAGAAACGTGAGTGCTATAAAGTGTCAGTGCCAAGTAACTCTGTTGATCCGTAACTATTTTGGAGAGTTCTCTGACGGTATGACTGATCATTACTACACAGCTGCAGCTCTCTCTCTCTCTCTCTCTCTCTCTCTCTCTCTCTCTCTCTCTCTCTCTCTCTCTCTCTCATATATCATCACTGCACAGCTATATGGTTCAGGTCATTCCTCCTGTGGATTTGCCTGATATAAATGTAGGCCCTCCCTTCCAGCAGTCTGCTTACCGTTTTACTCTCCAATACCTATAGAGAATTGAAGTGAGTACACCATATTTTTGAAACAATATGCAAAGCCTTGTTGACCCTTATCCTTACGCCATACATTGCAGAAGTTTCCCCACTACTGATCAACTTTACATGGTTAATCTAAGATACATTACCTGTCTCCTTCATTTAGAACTTATAATTATACTTCTTGAAATGTTATACAGTACTTTCCTGCAAGTGCTGTTTATTGATAACTGTCCACCTAGGACCTATTCAGCACTACTCAATTACTAAATTCAGCCTTCACAGTCACATTCCAAGCATACTAAAAATAATTAGCAAGCATACAGAGGTTGCAGTTTAATGATACTGTCCTCTAATCCTTACACCTTGTGATGCATACCTGCATTATATTTTGGAAGCCTCTGCTTAAGTCCTACTGAGAATAACTTAGTTTTCTCTTATACTGTATTTACTGTTTTCCCTAATAATAAATATGATACAACTACTTAAAATCTCATCTGTCTTCCAATTTCAGATTAAAAGACTTGATGTATTTTAATCAGAGCCTTGTTATGGAGTCAGTTCCAATAATTTGTATACTAATGCCATCTCATCAGATATAACTTGTGTCTCTTTATTTTACCTCCACTGCTCATCTGTTAGTCAGTTCATTAGTGCTCTTGCTCCAGAGATAACTACAAGCTTCAATGGGGCCACCAGATAATTTTCTCTCCAGTGTGCTGCCTTATTTATCTTTATATGTTAGTCTGTCACCCCTACTTTCACTTAAGGAATGGTTTCTGTTCCCGTGCTTCCCCATTTTTGTGACATGGCTAACTTATGTAATACCTGTCAGTATATGTCTATGACAGTTATCTGTATGAGTGTTGTGTTGTTGTATGTGTGTATGAGTGTTGTGTTGTTGTATGTGTGTCACTGCTTCATGCTATCCTAATGTGCTAGGTTGTAAATACCCTGATGTCGATAGGAATGTATGATGTGGAAAGAGGGAAGAGAGAATAGGTACTCCTGGTGGAGGAGAAGAAAAATGAAAAGTAAGAAGGAAAGTTTGCTAGGATTGAAGAAGGAATGAAGACAAGAACCCCAAAGACTGAATTTCGCATCCCTTCCCGCACCCCACCCTGATGAATCCCTATGCTGATGGGTTCTTCACTGAGATGCCAGAGGATGAAGTGTGGTTGGCATGCTCTACAGAACAAACTTGTCTTGGCTTCGCTTATATTGGCCCTGAAAATTGATCCTAACATACCCCTATTGTAAGCATGGAAAATGTAGTAAAAACCAAATTCATCATTGATCAGGCAGTCCTCATCACAAGTAAGTCAGTGCATTGTAATCATTCTTATAAGCTATTATTGGCTTATGATATGTAACTTCCCATACAAAAAATCATACAAACCCAACCATACTATTTCACAGCATAGGAAGGTATAAAATTGCAGTTTTCGTAAAATCTTCTCGGGTGATCAGCCGAGTAAAGGCGTCGTCTTCTCGCAACGTTTCGAAGGGTTTCGTACCCATCATCTTCAAGCGAAGTGTCGAGATGCTGTGTTGCGCGGTCCTATAAAGGCTCCTGGACCAGTGACTGATTCCGGGCGCCGACCAATCAGGTACCTGCGGAATCGGCCGCCGCACCAGTGGTGGAGTGTTCGCGGCGCGGACCGGGCGTCGAGTCCCTGCCGGTTCCTAATACGTCTGTGGCCGCTACCGTCTTCGTGCCGGAGCGTTCTCTTCTAATTTTAGTTATTGCGGGATTCCAAGCTGTACTAAGTTGGAAACCAGTGTCTCGATTGATCAGGTTGCTGTTCAACCGAATTTCTACAGCCTCTTTGAAAACTGAATCCCAAAATCCTTTAGCGTCACACAGCTTCTTCGTACCCTCAAAGAGGAAGGTGTGTCCTTCGTTAAGGCTATGTTCCGCTACCGCCGATTTTTCTGTCTGACCAAGGCGTACATTTCTAATGTGTTCCGAGTGCCTCTGCGTGATGCAGCGCTGCGTTTGTCCGATGTATTTCGTACCACATTCACATTCAATACTGTATACGCCCGGAGTCTGCAGTCCTAGGTGGTCTTTGACTGAGCCAAGTATGTCCTTAATTTTACTTGGGGCATGAAAAATTGTCTTGATGTTGTGTTTCTCCAGAATGCGGGCAATCTTGGCTGTTGGCGGTCCCGCGTATGGTAGAAATGCCAGGCATCTGGTCTCATCTTCTTCTTCTGGTGTGTCTACCTTCCTGCTCTTGTGTAGGGCGCGCGAGATTTGCGTCTCATTATAACCGTTGCTGCGGAAGGTCTTCCTTAGGTGTTGTAACTCTGCAGGTAGGCTGTCATCATCACAGATAGACTTGGCCCTGTGCACAAGTGTGTTAAGCACTGAGTTGCGTTGTGCTGGGTGGTGGCAACTCTGTGCATGAAGGTATAAATCCGTATGTGTCTTCTTCCTATACACAGCGTGACCCAAGGTGCCATCAGGGTGCCTCTTGATTAGAATGTCAAGGAAGGGCAAGCTTCCGTTTTCTTCCACCTCCGTGATGAATTGTATGTTGCTGTGTATGCTGTTGAGATGTCGCAGGAAGTCTTGCAGGTTCTCTCTGCCATGTGGCCACACGACAAAAGTGTCATCCACATATCTGTAGAAGGCTTTAGGTTTCAATGCGCGGTGTCCAGGGCTATGTTTTCAAAGTGCTCCATGTAAAGATTAGCGATGCCTGGAGCTAAGGGGGACCCCATGGCTACACCATCCACTTGTTCATAAAATTTGCCTGAACACTTGAAGTAGGTGTTTGTTAACACATGCCGGAACAGCTTTATTGTGTCCTCACTAAAGCGTGTTTCGAGCAGCGCTAGGGAGTCTTCCAGCGGTACTCGTGTGAAGAGTGAGGTGACGTCAAAGCTGACAAGAAGATCTTCTTTATCCAGGCGAAAGCCTTGTAGTACCTTCACAAACTCTGCCGAGTTCTTGACATGGTGCTCACAGTGACCCACGATCGGTTTGAGCAGTTGTGCTAGGTACTTGGCTAAACCATATGTCGGTGAGTTGATGGTGCTCACTATGGGTCGCAATGGAACTCCGTCTTTGTGGATCTTAGGGAGCCCATATAGCCGTGGTGGTGCCGGTGCTCTGGGGTACAGCTTCCTGATGACGTCCTTTTCCAGTCCAGAGTCATTGAGCAAGGCGATGGTCTTGCGAGTCACGGAAGCTGTCGTGTCCTTGTCCAGTTGCTTGTAGGCAGTATCTTGTAGCAGTGAGTTTATCTTCTGCCAATAATCTTCTTTCCTCAGTATCACCGTGGCATTGCCTTTGTCAGCAGCTAGAATGACAGTGTCCTCATCCTCACGTAGGGCCTTAAGAGCCTTCCATTCAGCAGACGTTATGTTGTTCTTGGGCATTTTTGCCTTCTCCAGGACCCTGCACGTCTCTCTCCTAACTTCCTCAGCTGCCTCCGTAGGGAGGCCACGCACGGCTTGCTCGATGCTGCTGATAATGTCTCGCTCAGGTAGTGTCCTGGGTACTGGAGCAAAATTAAGTCCTCTCGACAGCACTGATATTGTGGTCTCGTCCAGTTCTTTGCCTGCCAGATTGATGACAGTCTTAGCATTGGTTGTGTGGTCGGCATGTTGCCGGGCTCCAGACAGTCTGGTGAACTTGCCACATTGTTTTTCCGTGGCTTTTCTCTTGTGGATCTCACTGCTTGCATATGTGTTTCCGTCGATCCACTCCCATGTGTGTGGTGGGAGATAGGATGCCAATCGAAGGTGTTGAGTAAGCAGCATCCTTGCGTTCTTATCTAACTCCTGCCTGGTGACCCGTATGTGTTCGCGCACCAGGGCCGCACCGGCTCGTTGTAGTATGCGTCTGGATCTTGTCGTGCTCACAGGGTGTCGCAAGTTGGCAAATTTCGGCAACACTTCTTTATCTCGACACCGTTGTAAGAAGGCCAGTCTGCTAAGCAGCTTGCCCGTCTTGAGTCGTAGTTTCTGTAGCATCTGGTAGCTGCGATGGATATCCTCCCCGTAGAGGTATGTTAAATGTGATTTGAGACTTTCTCGGCGTATTCCATTCGTGAAATCTTCTCGGGTGATCAGCCGAGTAAAGGTGTCGTCTTCTCGCAACGTTTCGAAGGGTTTCGTACCCATCATCTTCAAGCGAAGTGTCGAGATGCTGTGTTGCGCGGTCCTATAAAGGCTCCTGGACCAGTGACTGATTCCGGGCGCCGACCAATCAGGTACCTGCGGAATCGGCCGCCGCACCAGTGGTGGAGTGTTCGCGGTGCGGACCGGGCGTCGAGTCCCTGCCGGTTCCTAATACGTCTGTGGCCGCTACCGTCTTCGTGCCAGAGCGTTCTCTTCTAATTTTAGTTATTGCGGGATTCCAAGCTGTACTAAGTTGGAAACCAGTGTCTCGATTGATCAGGTTGCTGTTCAACCGAATTTCTACAGCCTCTTTGAAAACTGAATCCCAAAATCCTTTAGCGTCACACAGCTTCTTCGTACCCTCAAAGAGGAAGGTGTGTCCTTCGTTAAGGCTATGTTCCGCTACCGCCGATTTTTCTGTCTGACCAAGGCGTACATTTCTAATGTGTTCCGAGCGCCTCTGCGTGATGCAGCACTGCGTTTGTCCGATGTATTTCGTACCACATTCACATTCAATACTGTATACGCCCGGAGTCTGCAGTCCTAAGTGGTCTTTGACCGAGCCAAGTATGTCCTTAATTTTACTTGGGGCATGAAAAATTGTCTTGATGTTGTGTTTCTCCAGAATGCGGGCAATCTTGGCTGTTGGCGGTCCCGCGTATGGTAGAAATGCCAGGCATCTGGTCTCATCTTCTTCTTCTGGTGTGTCTACCTTCCCGCTCTTGTGTAGGGCGCGCGAGATTTGCGTCTCATTATAACCGTTGCTGCGGAAGGTCTTCCTTAGGTGTTGTAACTCTGCAGGTAGGCTGTCATCATCACAGATAGACTTGGCCCTGTGCACAAGTGTGTTAAGCACTGAGTTGCGTTGTGCTGGGTGGTGGCAACTCTGTGCATGAAGGTATAAATCCGTATGTGTCTTCTTCCTATACACAGCGTGACCCAAGGTGCCATCAGGGTGCCTCTTGATTAGAATGTCAAGGAAGGGCAAGCTTCCGTTTTCTTCCACCTCCATGGTGAATTGTATGTTGCTGTGTATGCTGTTGAGATGTCGCAGGAAGTCTTGCAGGTTCTCTCTGCCATGTGGCCACACGACAAAAGTGTCATCCACATATCTGTAGAAGGCTTTAGGTTTCAATGGGGCGGTGTCCAGGGCTATGTCTTCAAAGTGCTCCATGTAAAGATTAGCGATGCCTGGAGCTAAGGGGGACCCCATGGCTACACCATCTAAGATTGCCCGCATTCTGGAGAAACACAACATCAAGACAATTCTTCATGCCCCAAGTAAAATTAAGGACATACTTGGCTCAGTCAAAGACCACCTAGGACTGCAGACTCCAGGCGTATACAGTATTGAATGTGAATGTGGTACGAAATACATCGGACAAACGCAGCGCTGCATCACGCAGAGGCGCTCGGAACACATTAGAAATGTACGCCTTGGTCAGACAGAAAAATCGGCGGTAGCGGAACATAGCCTTAACGAAGGACACACTTTCCTCTTTGAGGGTACGAAGAAGCTGTGTGATGCTAAAGGAATTTGGGATTCAGTTTTCAAAGAGGCTGTAGAAATTCGGTTGAACAGCAACCTGATCAATCGAGACACTGGTTTCCAACTTAGTACAGCTTGGAATCCCGCAATAACTAAAATTAGAAGAGAACGCTCCGGCACGAAGACGGTAGCGGCCACAGACGTATTAGGAACCGGCAGGGACTCGACGCCCGGTCCGCGCCGCGAACACTCCACCACTGGCGCGGCGGCCGATTCCGCAGGTACCTGATTGGTCGGCGCCCGGAATCAGTCACTGGTCCAGGAGCCTTTATAGGACCGCGCAACACAGCATCTCGACACTTCGCTTGAAGATGATGGGTACGAAACCCTTCGAAACGTTGCGAGAAGACGACACCTTTACTCGGCTGATCACCCGAGAAGATTTCACGAATGGAATACGCCGAGAAAGTCTCAAATCACATTTAACATACCTCTACGGGGAGGATATCCATCGCAGCTACCAGATGCTACAGAAACTACGACTCAAGACGGGCAAGCTGCTTAGCAGACTGGCCTTCTTACAACGGTGTCGAGATAAAGAAGTGTTGCCGAAATTTGCCAACTTGCGACACCCTGTGAGCACGACAAGATCCAGACGCATACTACAACGAGCCGGTGCGGCCCTGGTGCGCGAACACATACGGGTCACCAGGCAGGAGTTAGATAAGAACGCAAGGATGCTGCTTACTCAACACCTTCGATTGGCATCCTATCTCCCACCACACACATGGGAGTGGATCGACGGAAACACATATGCAAGCAGTGAGATCCACAAGAGAAAAGCCACGGAAAAACAATGTGGCAAGTTCACCAGACTGTCTGGAGCCCGGCAACATGCCGACCACACAACCAATGCTAAGACTGTCATCAATCTGGCAGGCAAAGAACTGGACGAGACCACAATATCAGTGCTGTCGAGAGGACTTAATTTTGCTCCAGTACCCAGGACACTACCTGAGCGAGACATTATCAGCAGCATCGAGCAAGCCGTGCGTGGCCTCCCTACGGAGGCAGCTGAGGAAGTTAGGAGAGAGACGTGCAGGGTCCTGGAGAAGGCAAAAATGCCCAAGAACAACATAACGTCTGCTGAATGGAAGGCTCTTAAGGCCCTACGTGAGGATGAGGACACTGTCATTCTAGCTGCTGACAAAGGCAATGCCACGGTGATACTGAGGAAAGAAGATTATTGGCAGAAGATAAAACTCACTGCTACAAGATACTGCCTACAAGCAACTGGACAAGGACACGACAGCTTCCGTGACTCGCAAGACCATCGCCTTGCTCAATGACTCTGGACTGGAAAAGGACGTCATCAGGAAGCTGTACCCCAGAGCACCGGCACCACCGCGGCTATATGGGCTCCCTAAGATCCACAAAGACGGAGTTCCATTGCGACCCATAGTGAGCACCATCAACTCACCGACATATGGTTTAGCCAAGTACCTAGCACAACTGCTCAAACCGATCGTGGGTCACTGTGAGCACCATGTCAAGAACTCGGCAGAGTTTGTGAAGGTACTACAAGGCTTTCGCCTGGATAAAGAAGATCTTCTTGTCAGATTTGACGTCACCTCACTCTTCACACGAGTACCGCTGGAAGACTCCCTAGCGCTGCTCGAAACACTCTTTAGTGAGGACACAATAAAGCTGTTCCGGCATGTGTTAACAAACACCTACTTCAAGTGTGGAGGCAAATTTTATGAACAAGTGGATGGTGTAGCCATGGGGTCCCCCTTAGCTCCAGGCATCGCTAATCTTTACATGGAGCACTTTGAAGACATAGCCCTGGACACCGCCCCATTGAAACCTAAAGCCTTCTACAGATATGTGGATGACACTTTTGTCGTGTGGCCACATGGCAGAGAGAACCTGCAAGACTTCCTGCGACATCTCAACAGCATACACAGCAACATACAATTCACCATGGAGGTGGAAGAAAACGGAAGCTTGCCCTTCCTTGACATTCTAATCAAGAGGCACCCTGATGGCACCTTGGGTCACGCTGTGTATAGGAAGAAGACACATACGGATTTATACCTTCATGCACAGAGTTGCCACCACCCAGCACAACGCAACTCAGTGCTTAACACACTTGTGCACAGGGCCAAGTCTATCTGTGATGATGACAGCCTACCTGCAGAGTTACAACACCTAAGGAAGACCTTCCGCAGCAACGGTTATAATGAGACGCAAATCTCGCGCGCCCTACACAAGAGCAGGAAGGTAGACACACCAGAAGAAGAAGATGAGACCAGATGCCTGGCATTTCTACCATACGCGGGACCGCCAACAGCCAAGATTGCCCGCATTCTGGAGAAACACAACATCAAGACAATTTTTCATGCCCCAAGTAAAATTAAGGACATACTTGGCTCAGTCAAAGACCACCTAGGACTGCAGACTCCGGGCGTATACAGTATTGAATGTGAATGTGGTACGAAATACATCGGACAAACGCAGCACTGCATCACGCAGAGGCGCTCGGAACACATTAGAAATGTACGCCTTGGTCAGACAGAAAAATCGGCGGTAGCGGAACATAGCCTTAACGAAGGACACACCTTCCTCTTTGAGGGTACGAAGAAGCTGTGTGACGCTAAAGGATTTTGGGATTCAGTTTTCAAAGAGGCTGTAGAAATTCGGTTGAACAGCAACCTGATCAATCGAGACACTGGTTTCCAACTTAGTACAGCTTGGAATCCCGCAATAACTAAAATTAGAAGAGAACGCTCTGGCACGAAGACGGTAGCGGCCACAGACGTATTAGGAACCGGCAGGGACTCGACGCCCGGTCCGCGCCGCGAACACTCCACCACTGGTGCGGCGGCCGATTCCGCAGGTACCTGATTGGTCGGCGCCCGGAATCAGTCACTGGTCCAGGAGCCTTTATGGGTACGAAACCCTTCTAAACGTTGCGAGAAGACGACAGCTTTACTCGGCTGATCACCCGAGAAGATTTCACGAATGGAATACGCCGAGAAAGTCTCAAATCACATTTAATTGCAGTTTTGTCTGACATACATAATACATCCTTTACACGTTGACTTAGCATTGTCATATACCATAACTGTAGTTGGTTTTGTTCATGTTTCTAAATTTATCAGAGAACTTTCGTAAATTTCTCTTTTAAATAATAGTGATCATTCCTCCATCATTATAATAGTTGAAGTTATAATTAAGTTAAAGGTAAAAGAATAGAAAGAGGAAAAGAAACTGTTTCTCCCACGTCAGCCTTTGTCGCATGATGGGTGCATACGATACGACAGCCACTCCACATCCACTGTTGCCACTAAGGGGAGACACCACAGCGTAGAAACAGTGCATGATGACTGCGCAAGCACATCCCAGCACCACCTGCAACTCACTGTCTGTGTTTGTGATTGTTGCCTGGCTATCACTCTCATTCTGTTCTGAGTCTGCATGCTATCCTCTACTTTTATTGAACTGCCTTGTATTTGTCTGTCATGTGACATTCCTAACATTGTGTCTGTGGTTCATGTTGCACTGTGTTAATGTTAAATACACTTGTTCTTGAAGTGGCATCTTGAATTTTTATGCTGTGAGTTACAACATAAATGCAGACAATTGTGCTGATTTTTTCGTGTTCATTTCATAACCATGGACCCTACACCTCAGGGCACCTTACTGGATGCATTGATGGAGGTTGTGCTTCATCAATTCGTCCAACAGTATTTAGAAGGATGGAAACATCAGGAAGTCTCTTTGTTGATGTTGCTCTCATGGCAGTCAGCTGCAAATCTGCCACTGCTCCCACTGTACAACGACTCAGCAAAGGAGTGAGAAGCAAATGAGTAATACCTCCAGCAGCATTTTGCCACATTCCAGGTAACACAAAGCATTTGCCACATTCCAGGTAACACACCCAATCACTGTCAGATCAATAGCTTTCCCTTCTGTGGATCTTGCCTGGCATGTACCAGTTTTTGTGCTAACTAGTCCCTCTCATGGAAATGGTGTACCTGATCTTTGACACCAGTGCTTCTGCATCCCAGTAGAGTTTTAAAGCACATCTCCAGTTGGGATAGCACCCTTTCAGTCCACAGCTCACTGCTTAGTGGCATATAACAAATACACTCCTGGAAATGGAAAAAAGAACACATTGACACCGGTGTGTCAGACCCACCGTACTTGCTCCGGACATTGCTAGAGGGCTGTACAAGCAATGATCACACGCACAGCACAGCGGACACACCAGGAACCGCGGTGTTGGCCGTCGAATGGCGCTAGCTGTGCAGCATTTGTGCACCGCCGCCGTCAGTGTCAGCCAGTTTGCCGTGGCATACGGAGCTCCATCGCAGTCTTTAACACTGGTAGCATGCCGTGACAGCGTGGACGTGAACCGTATGTGCAGTTGACAGACTTTGAGCGAGGGCGTATAGTGGGCATGCGGGAGGCCGGGTGGACGTACCGCCGAATTGCTCAACACGTGGGGCGTGAGGTCTCCACAGTACATCGATGTTGTCGCCAGTGGTCGGCAGAAGGTGCACGTGCCCGTCGACCTGGGACCGGACCGCAGCGACGCACGGATGCACGCCAAGACTGTAGGATCCTACGCAGTGCCGTAGGGGACCGCACCGCCACTTCCCAGCAAATTAGGGACACTGTTGCTCCTGGGGTATCGGCGAGGACCATTCGCAACCGTCTCCATGAAGCTGGGCTACGGTCCCACACACCATTAGGCCGTCTTCCGCTCACGCCCCAACATCGTGCAGCCCGCCTCCAGTGGTGTCGCGACAGGTGTGAATGGAGGGACGAATGGAGACGTGTCGTCTTCAGCGATGAGAGTCGCTTCTGCCTTGGTGCCAATGATGGTCGTATGCGTGTTTGGCGCCATGCAGGTGAGCGCCACAATCAGGACTGCATACGACCGAGGCACACAGGGCCAACACCCGGCATCATGGTGTGGGGAGCGATCTCCTACACTGGCCGTACACCACTGGTGATCGTCGAGGGGACACTGAATAGTGCACAGTACATCCAAACCGTCATCGAACCCATTGTTCTACCATTCCTAGACCGGCAAGGGAACTTGCTGTTCCAACAGGACAATGCACGTCCGCATGTATCCCGTGCCACCCAATGTGCTCTAGAAGGTGTAAGTCAACTACCCTGACCAGCAAGATCTCCGGATCTGTCCTCCATTGAGCATGTTTGGGACTGGATGAAGCGTCGTCTCACGCGGTCTGCACGTCCAGCACGAACGCTGGTCCAAGTGAGGCGCCAGGTGGAAATGGCATGGCAAGCCGTTCCACAGGACTACATCCAGCATCTCTACGATCGTCTCCATGGGAGAATAGCAGCCTACATTGCTGCGAAAGGTGGATATACACTGTACTAGTGCCGACATTGTGCATGCTCTGTTGCCTGTGTCTATGTGCCTGTGGTTCTGTCAGTGTGATCATGTGATGTATCTGACCCCAGGAATGTGTCAATAAAGTTTCCCCTTCCTGGGACAATGAATTCACGGTGTTCTTATTTCAATTTCCAGGAGTGTAAAACATTCTCATTGAACAAATCACAATCATGGTGAAGTGCAAAACTGTTGTGTGGCACTTCATATTTCTTGTGGTTCAGAGCACAGATTCAAAGAATTGCTTTGAGCTTGATGCCTTTTCAGCTTTTGCGTTTGTCATCAGTGAGTCAGTGCACCTGGTTTTGAAGCAAATATTCTTTCAGGAATTGGAAACCCTTAGTAAGGAGTATTCTGAAATTTTCTCTGAGGGCTGGGTAAAGCAAATAACTTTACAATGCACATCATCTTAAAGGAATCGGTGCACCCTCACTTCTTCCATGAAGGGCTAGTGCCCCCACACTGTGGGATGCTGTCAACACTGAATTAGACAGATTGGAAGTATTATATGTCAATGAACCCATGTCTGCTAGTGAGTGAGTGATTCTCTTGGTTATTATAAAAAGAAAAGTCAAGGAACGTGCTCCTGTGTGGAGACTTTAAGGTTACAGTCAGTTCTGAGACTGAGATTGACACGTATCCCATTCGGAAACCTGATGAGCTTCTCTCTGCAGTTGTGGGGGGCTGTCATTTTTTGCAGGCTTACTGACAACTACCCCTGGGTGAATAATCACAGAAGGTCTTGGTAATCAACATGCTACATGGGTTATATAGATTCAGATGTGTAGTTTTTGGGGTGGCCAGTGTCCCAACCATTTTTCACAGATTTCTTGAGTAACTGCTACAGAATGTTCCAAGCTGCATTAATTATCTGGATGACATAGAAGTAACATGGGCCACAACAGCAGAGCACTTAGTGAACTTGCTGTGGCTTTTCCACACCCTCCAATCTGCGAGCTTCAAATGCAGCCTCAAGAAATCTCTTTTTTAGCCTTCGGCAGAACACCTGTGATGGTCCTAAGCCCGTGCAGAAACTGTTCATAGCCATCATCTCACTTCTCCATTCCCATGATTTTAAAGGAGCCCCAGTCTTTCATGGGGAGGTCACGTATTACAGAAAATTCACCCCAAGAATGACGTAGATTGCGTACTTATTCTACAGTCTTCAGAAGGGTGTGCCTTTTGTACGGTCAGAGGCATGTGACTGGGCATTTCAGACCCTGAAGCAGGCCCTTTTGTTGACACCATGCCTCACCCCATTTCATCTTGTCAAACAGCTGGTGATGGTGGTGAACACCACTGAACATGACCTGTGGGCCTTCCTAGTGAGCAGAGATGCGGATGGCTCTGAACACCTGATTCAGTTTGGATCAAAAACACTGAATCCTGCACAGAAGAGATGTTTGCAATTTGAAGAAGCCCTTGTGATTATCTTTGTGCTGAAGGAATTCCATATTTTGCTATACACAACAATATTTCACCTAATTACAGATCACATCCTGTTGTTCTCCATCTTCAATCTTATAGGAGGACTGTCCACTCCTCCAATACTGGGTGCTTTTCCTGAGCAGGTACAATTATGAAATTCACTTTTGCAGTACCTCTCAATATCCTAACATGGATGCCCTGGCCCTTCTTCAAATGGACTTTGTCCAGTACTTTGACCAAGATGAGATTTTGCGTTTCTAGTTGAATGATAAGGCCCAACAGGCAGTCAAACCTGTTCCCATTGTGGGGAACCATGAGGCTGTGCCATGGTCAAGAACACCATCATACAGCAGGTATGCCTAACATGATTGGCTGAGTTGGAACTCCAAAACATTGTGACATTACTTCACTACCACCACTGGCTGGTCCTAATGGATAGAGTTATCGTGCTCACTAGGGATCAGTGGTCTCCCTGGGTTGTCACACTGGAGCCTCTATGCCTGACAATCTTACGGTTCCTACACTGAGTTTATGAGGGTGTCTCTTCTTCTAAACTGTACACCGTGCACCATGTGTACTAGTCAGACATAGACAGGCAGGTCATACATCCTGTTTGCAATTGCTAGCAGTGTGAATAATAGAAAGCAGCTCCCTGCCAAATGTTCCCTTCTTGGCTACCACCCTCGCACCTGTGGGAGCAGGTTCATGTCTATTTTGTGGCCCCTTCTTGGATACCATCTGGCTGATATTCCAACTATGTGGTTAATGGCTGATTCTGAAATGCATGGGCTATGGTTATGTCACTGGAATCTTCACCATTAGTGGACTCCTCTCACACAGTGTCAGACAATAGACCACAGTTTCGTTCCCAGGCCTTTGGTGAGTTCTGCTGCTGAAAAGGCATTCGTCACATGCCCTTTGTACCTTTCCATCCTAAGCCGAATGGTGAGGCTGAGAAGAGTATGTGAACATTTAAAATGCAAGTGAGGAAGTACATGGCCAGTGCTCCTACAGATGAGGTGCTCGCATTTTTTTTGGTTCCAACAAGTTGGTGCTGGTAGGGGAGAAGAGTCAGGAAGAGCACCTACATGGTCATCAGCCCTGCACACTCTCTACTTCATTCTGCCAGTGCCTGAGGGGCCATACACTGCAAAAATGCAAGTGAGGAAGTACATGGCCAGATGAGGTGCTCACATTTTTTTTTTTTTTTTTTTTTTTTTTTCCCCCAACAAGTTGGTGCTGGTAGGGGAGAAGAGTCAGGAAGAGCACCTACATGGTCATCAGCCCTGCACACTCTCTACCTCATCCTGCCAGTGCCTGCCTGAGGGGCCATACACTGCATGGTCTCCATGTATCTGTCTGGTTACCCCCTGTGTGTGTGTGTGTGTGTGTGTGTGTGTGTGTGTGTGTGTGTGGAGGGGGTGGGGGTTTCCGTGGCCAAGATAAGTGGGTTCCAGAGGTCATCTGGCAGCAAAGGGTATGCCATGTGTTCACTCTGGAGATGTGTGAGGGACTGAACAGTGACAGGCCATCAAAATTCTCTCCTCTGCAGTAAGGCACCCAGCCACCTACACCGTGGCCACTCTGGCAGTTTCTCATTGTGATGGCCTTCTGTTTATTTTTTGACGAACCACCTGCTCCACCTTCTCCTGCCCCTGCTCCTGAGCTGTTCCTGCCCCCAGTTACTCAGCCCTGTTTGACAAACTCAGTCCTGCTCTCATCTTCCTCTGTTTTTATGATGCCTGAGGTGGACCAGACATCAGGTGGAGTTCCAGATGCAGTATCAGCCCCAACAGTATTACCTCCACCACTGCTGTCCCCTTCCTTGCCAGGAGCAGACATGGACACGACATGGTAACCAGTACGAGTGTCAGAGCCACCACGACTTTGGCCGCACCTCCAGGTGAGGTCTTTCTGGCCATATACTCGTGTTCACAATTAGTAACTCGCTATGGCAGGAAGCTGTCCCACCGTTCTGACAGTATCGACTTGGTTCGGGGAGCTGCAAGTGCATCCAGCTTGCCACTTCCCCATGGGAGAAGGGAAGTGGAAAACCACCAAGTTACCACCTAGATGCTGGGGACCCGACAATGCCTCCAATCTTGCATGATAGGTGCTTAAGACGTGTCAGCCACTGCTCATCCACTATTGTGTAGCACGGTCACTTGAGGGAGAGACCGCAGCTTAGCAAAAGCTGTGCAGGCACATCCGAGTGCTACCTGCAACTCACCGTGTTTGCATGCGATTGTTGCCTGGCAATCGCTGTCATTCTGTTCTGACTATGTGTGCTATTCACTTTTTATGAACTGTCTTGCATTTGTTGGCCACATGGCATTTCTAATATTGTTTTTTTTTTTTTTTTTTTTTTTTGGTTCATGTTGCACTGTATGAATATTAAATACACTTATTCTGGAAATGGCATCTCATGTTTTTATGTTGTGAGTTACAATGACCATGTGTCTCTCCACCAAATAGCATCACATTTCTGCGTCTCTCTGTAGCATGCACTTTGGGGAAAACCTAAAGCATTTAATGAAATGTTAGTTTAAAGTATGGTGAGGATATGTAGCACTCTAGTTTTTATTACTGGTGGAATGAAGGAAACACAACAAGTAATAAATTAAGAAGTGAAAGTGACAGTGACAGTTTTCCAGAGATATAAATTTATCTAAGTAGGGTCAGAAGCAGAATCAGTGGTGCTTATCAAAATGTTGCCTATTACCAGGACATGGAGCACGTGGTGTGGGACACAGAGAGCAGAGTGGTGACGCTGCAGGGTATTCTCCACCCCTCTCCATCCAGAATGCGTCATGCACCCAGCTTCTTACCACTATGATAAGACTGAATCCATAGTTTGTAACCAAATCTGCCGGTTCCACATGTGATCAATTTGCTCTTGTATTTCAAATGTCCAAATCACATGTAATTGAACCACTATTAATGTTACGTAACAGGGAAAGGAATGCTTTTTAACTATGAACATGACAATATTTAGCTGGATGACTCGCTAACATTGCTTAATATGAATCTAATAATGTGCAGAATAATTTCTGTATGATTCTTTACCACGGGCTGCACTACAGAAAGTGAATCCGTTTAGTGGTCGGAATTACAGTCCCCCTGCAGCTGTACTGTTACTTGCTGGGACTGCCTCACAAAAAAGAAAAATCTTCATCACTCTCGCTCTGACTACATGTCACTCCTGAGAAAAATCCAGCTTTTAGTTTGCTCAGTAGAGCACTTTCATTAAAACTGCACACTATTACACTTTTATTATTAATACTAAAACAATCTCCAACACAGATGTTGACATATGTTCCCAAACAGAATACTATTTAATAATAACATAGATGAAAGACAGACAGTTGGCCACTATGTTGTCAGTATCCATGTTCCATGCTGAATTGTGCTACGAAAACGAGTTGATTGTTTTGGTAACGTGAGCGGGTGTTGTTGTTCTGCCAAAATGTGTGTGTCAGTGGCAAATGGTTTGTAAAAATTGTGAAATCCCTCACTTTCAGTTGTGGACAGATTTTATCACCTCATTTATTGCGAGGAGTTACATATCATATGTGCTCCACTTCTGCTGAGATTTTCGCAGTTTATGGAAGTATAAAGCCAAGGTTGCCACATATTGTTGTGTAATTGGTGGAGAACAGCCCTGATCACTGTTTGACTTGCGTCAACTACCAGTGCAAAGTGCAAGGGGTGCTTCTAATTTAAGATGAACTAGGAGTGTTGCATCTGTTATGCTACGCTTTGCTGCTTCAAGAGCTGAAATCATGGCATCAGACCAGTGGACTGGCAAAGTAATTTAACATTCAGAGAAAATGCCATAACTCCTGAACAGTGCACGGCCATTTGATCTGCAAAATGCAGAATGGCTTCTCCTTTTTCAGGCAGAGAAAGTGAGCCTTCGAAAGATATTAAGTGTCCTAAAATGTCCATCTGTGGTTGTCCAAAAATACACTTCACTTCGCTTAGCACTGCGCCGTATTTATTTAACCATTGCAAATCTTGCACCAAGTGTTGCTTATGTTGTTCTACAGTTAGCAAGAAGATGAGGATAATGTCTAAATGTGTGAAACAGAAAGGTAATCCTTGCAGTACTGCATTTATAAACTGCTGCCAAATTTGTGTGCTGTCTGTGGGTTAGAATAGGCCCAACGTATCCCTCCTTGTCGTAAGAGGCTACTAAAAGGAGTCTCATACTTTACAGCCCTATGAGTTCAGGTCCTATTCTATGGTTTGATCTGCCACTTTCAAAATTCTACAGAAGTGCGGGCCATTTGGGGAAGGACGCCTTACGTGGTGCACGAGTTATCCATAGTCCCCTTAGATTTGATCTCCCAAATCTCTTGACATGGTTTTGCATTTCCACCTGCGATTCAACTATTTGGGTGAGGACACTTTCCGGGTATGTCCTCTTTCACCCCAATGGCAACATTGGATTTCTCAGCACCTAATATCCAGCACAGTATCCAGTCCATTGTGGTGGGACCGTCATGCACCCATTTGGTGTTAGCCCCCTGGCAACACAGGGATCGCACTGCTGATACTTGAGCTGTAAACTCCCCACTTATGACAAGGAGTAGATGCCTGTTTTCCTGGGGCATCAGGATTCCCAGCAATGGCCATCATGCCAGTTGGCCTTTGGTTTGGCTGGGTGTGCCCATGGGGAGAGCCCCTGATCAGAGTGGATGGCATCAGGGCAGATGACCCGCAATGAAGCAGACTAAGTCATCTCTTGCTGGTGACTGTACAGCACCAGCAGTCTCTAAGAAGGGCAAGATCGAATACAATGCCAACAGGTATGACCCTAAATCGTTTCTCTCCCTCGCTATACCATGGGAGGAACGTAGGACTACAGAATGGAGAGAGCTATATTCACCTCGGTATTTAGTCTGTAGCAGAACTGACAGGGACTCCTTTCTACCTATGAAGCCTTAATGTTTCATTGAACACCTTTAGGATATGTTGTTTGGAGAAGTGACAGTGCTGTCAAAGATGGGAAACGGTGCAGTCTTGATTCAGACAGCATCCCCAGTCCAATACTGAGATTTACTTGCCTATGACAAGCTGGGTGAAATTCCTGTTTCAGTCACTCCCCATAAATGCCTCAACATGATCCAGGGGATCATTTTCCATTGCAATCTCCTCTTGCTGTCTGACGACGAGCTCTGCACCAATTTAGAATGCCAGGGTCTTCATTTCATCTGGCGCGTTTACAGGGGATCCAAAGACAACAGGGTTGCTACCAGTGCCTTCATCTTGGCCTTTGAGGGTGATTAATTGCCTGAAAAGGTCAAGGTGATGATTTACTGCTGTGATGTTAAACCATACATCCCTCCCCCTAGGCAGTGCTTTAAGTGCTGAATGTTCGGGCACATGTCTTCCCGCTGCACTTCCAGTGCCATATATCGAGACTGCAGACGTCCACTGCACACAGATGCTCCATGTGCACCTCCTCCCACTTGCATCAACTGTGGAGGGCACCACTCCCCCTGCTCACCAGACTGCCCAGTAGTCCAAAAGGAGTGGAAAATCATGGAGTACAAGACCCTGGACCGGTTGATTTACACAGAGGCTTAACGTAAACTTGAAACATTACACCCCATTCAGTTGAGGTAGACATATGCTGCAGCTATGTCACCATCTCCATCCCGAGTGCCGTTGGTTCCTCACTCTGTGTCATGAACATTGGGCCCTTCAGACCACCAGAATACATCTGCCTCCTTGGTGGTAGGGAGTAAATCTTCCTCCGATGCTCCCCAAAAGACCTGCTTTGGGGGCAAGGCCTCCCCAAATGCAGGGGCATCGGTCTCCTCCCCCCCTGCCAGAGAAGCAGCAGCCTCCTCTGGCTCCTCTCATGCGGAAGGGGTCCCTTGGGACCCTCTCTCCCAAGTTCTCCACTAATGCCACAGCAGACTCTTGCCAGTGACTCAAGGAGCCAAAAGCTGCTGGACAAAGAGCTTCACAGTCTTCCCCCATGCCTGAAGCTGCTTTGGAGAAATCTTTCCAGCGAGCCCGTAAAGAGAAGTGAGAGATCAAGCAAACTAAGAAGAAATCTGCCAAGAAAAAGGACCTTCTGGTGGCCCCAACACCACCACTCACTATCAAGTCTGCCACTGAGGATGTGGTGGAGATCTTAATGTCCCCTGTGGACCTGTATCTTACGGATGCTTCATCCACCATAGAAATGGCTACAAAAACTCAATTGGTGGCAGCAGATGACCCTGAGGCATAACTTCCCTCCTAGCACGCTTCATGTCTTCCCAGCCTCATAATGTCATCCTCCAGTGGAATTGCGGCAGTTTTTTCTACCACCTAGCTGAGCTACGGCAACTTTCAAGCTTTACACCCACTTTCTGCATTGCCCTTCAGGAAACCTGCTTCCCGGAAATGCAGACCCTTGCCCTCTGCGGCTATAGGGGATATTACAAGAACCGTAGTGACTACAATAGAGTTTCAGGTGTTGTTTGTGTCTATGTCCTGAACTCAGTATGCAGTGAACCTGTGCCCCTTCAAACCCCTCTTGAAGCTGTGGCTGTCAGGATAAGGACGACGCAGGAAATAACTGTCTGCAATGTATATTTTCCTCCAGATGGTGCAGGACCTCTGAACGCATTGGCTGCACTGATTGATCAACTCCGTAAACCTTTACTACTTTTGGGATATTTTAACGCTCATAACCCCTTGTGGGGTGGTACCATTCTTAGTGGCTGAGGCAGAGATCTCGGAAATTTACTGTCACAGCTCAACCTCTACTTCTTAAATACAGGTGCCCCATACATATCAGTGTGGCACATGGCCACTGATCTCTCGATTTGCAGTCCTGGCCTTCTCCCATCTAGCCACTGGAGAGCACTGGATGACCTGTGTGGTAGTGACCACTTGCCCATCTTCCTGTCACTGCCCCGGCATCAGGCCCATGGACGCCTGCCCAGATGGGCTTTAAACAAGGCAGACTGAGGCAGTTTCACCTCTGCTGTTAACGTTGAATCTCCCCCACAGGGTAAAATTGATGTGGTGGTTGAGCAGGTAACTACAACGATCGTTTGTGTGGTGGGAAGTGCGCTCCCTCATTCTTTAGGGTGCCCCTGGTGAAAGACAGTCCCTTGGTGGTCGCCGAAAGTCGCTCAGGCAATTAAGGAGTGTCAGCGAGCTCTACAGTGGCATAAGCGGCACCCTTCCCTGGAGCACCTCATAGCCTTTAAAAGGCTCTGTGCCCACGGTGCCAGCTTATCAAAAGACGGAAAAAGGAGTGTTGGGAGAGATATGTCTTGACCATTGGGTGCCATAAGTCACCTTCCCAAGTCTGGCAAAGATCAAATTAGTTTTTGGGTACCGCACTCCAACAGGTGTTCCTGGTGTTAATATAAATGGTCTGTTGTCAATTGACCCAAACACGATTGCCGAGCACTTTGCTGAGCACTGTGCTCATGTCTCTGCGTTGAATTACCCCCAAGCCTTTCACACTCTCAAGCGGCAGATGGAAGGGAAAGTCCTCTCGTTCACTGCACGCCTCATTGAACCCTATATTTCCCCATTTACAGAGTGGGAGCTCCTCAGTGCCCTTGCACATTGTCCTGACGCAGCTCCTGAGGCAGATTGAATCCACAGTCAGATGATTAAACATCTCTCATCTGACTACAAGCGACATCTCCTTGTCATCTTCAATCGCATTTGGTGCGACGGCATTTTTCCTTCACAGTGGCGGGAGACATCATCATACCAGTGCTCAAACCTGGCAAAAACCCGCTTGATGTGGGTAGCTATCAGCCCATCAGTCTCACCAATGTTCTTTGTAAACTGCTGGAACATATAGTGTGTCGGCGGTTGGGTTGGGTCCTGGAGTCACGTGACCTACTGGCTCAGTGCCAGGGCAGTTTCTGCCTGGCTCGCTCTACCACTGATAGTCTTGTGTCCCTCAAGTCTACCATCCCAACAGCCTTTTCCAGCTGCCAACACCATGTTGCCATCTTTATTTATTTACGAAAAGCATATGACACCACTTGGCTACATCATATCCTTGCCACATTATATGAGTGGGGTCTCTAAGGTGTGCTCCCGATTTTTATCCAGAATTTCCTGTTGCTTTGTACTTTCCATGTCCAAGTTGGTGCCTCCATAGTCCGCCCCCCCCCCCCCCCCCCGCCCCCTTCCCCCCTATTCCCATATCCAGTAGAATGGGGTCCCGCAGGACTCTGTATTGAGTGTATCTCTATTGTTAGTGGGCTATAACGGTCTAGCAGCAGCTGTAGGGTCGTCCGTCTCACCCTCTCTGTATGCACACAACTCCTGCATTTCGTACTGCTCCATCAGTACTGATGTTGCTGAGCAGCACCTACAGGGAACCATCCACAAAGCGCAGTCATGGGCTCTTGCCAAAGGCTTCCAGTTTTCGGCCACAAAGTTGTGTGTTATACACTTCTGTCGGCATCATACCGTTCATCCAAAACCAGAACTTCACCTTATTGACGTTCCGCTCACTGTAGTGGAGACATATATATTTTTAGGACTGGTTTTCGATGCCCAATTGACTTGGCTTCCTCACCTTCATCAGCTTAAGTGGAAGTGCTGACAGCACCTCATTGCCCTCCACTGCCTGAGCAACACCAACTGGGGTGCTGATCACTCTACACTCCTGCAGCTCTACACAGCCCTTGTTCAACCCTGCCTTGACTGTGGGAGTCTGGTTCATGGTTCAGCAGTTCCATCAGCATTGCATTTACTCGACCCACTGCACCACTTTGGCGTTAAACTAGTGACGGGAGCTTTTAGGACGAATCCGGTGACCAGCATCCTAGCGGAGGCTGAAGCCCCTCCATTGCAGGTCAAGCATGCACTACTGCTTGCCAGTTATGTTGTACACATTCGTAGTTGTCCTGCGCATCTGAATTACCATCTCATTTTCCCACCCATGGCGGTTCATCTCCTGCATTGGCGGCCCAGGTGAGGGCTTACAATCACAGTTCGCATCCGATCCTTTCTATCTGAACTGGAGTCCTTTCCTTTACCACCTTCACTCGAAGTCCATTCGCATACACCTCCATGGTGTATACCTATGCCACAGCTTTGCCTGGACCTTTCACATGGCCCAAAAGACTCAGTTAACCCCGCAGCTCTCCACTGTCATATTTCTTAACAATTCTTGATGTGTACTGAGGCCATGAAGAGATTTACACCAACAGCTCAATGGCTGATGGTCACGTCGGCTTCGCTTATGTCCACGGAGGACATATTGAACATCCTTGCCTGATGGCTGGGATGTTTCCACTGCAGAGCTGGTGGCTATATCTCATGCTGTTGAGCACATCTTTTCGTGCCCTGGGGAGTTGTTTCTTCTGTGCACTGACTCCTTCAGCAGCCCACAAGCCTACTATAAAACAGTGATACCCTCGTCATCCTTTGGTAGTGACCATCCAGGATTCCATCTATGCCCTGGAATGGTCCAGTCATTCAGTGGTGTTTGTGTGGACCCCAGGACATGTTGAAATCCCAGGCAATGAACGTACTGACAAGCTCGCCAAACAGGCTACACGGAAAATGCTTGTGGAGATCGGCTTTCCAGTTACTGACCTGCGTTCGTTTTTATGCTGCCAGGTTTTTCAGCTTTGGGAGATGAAATGGCATAGTATCAGTATGCACAACAAACTCTGTTCCATTAAGGAGACTACGAATGTGTGGCAGTCCTCCATGTGGGCCTCTCGCAGAGACTCTGTGGTTCTCTGTTGGCTCTGCATTGGCCACACTTGGTCAACCCACAGCTACCTCCTGCACCGTGAAGACCTGCCTCAGTGTTGATGCGGCACCCAGTTGACAGTGGCCCTTATTCTGGTGCACTGCCCTACTTTGTGTGCCCTGTGACAAAATCTTTGGTTACTAGACTCGTTGCCGCTAATTTTATCTGAAAACGCCTCATCGGCTGATTTAGTTTTACATTTTATTCGTGAGGATGGGTTTTATCATTTGATCTAACAGTGTGTATATGACCTGGGACAATCGAGAGATCCAGGAAAAACCCGGGAATCTTTTCACCTGGGAGAAAACTGGGAAAAACCCGGGAATTTTTCATTGTTTTAGTTTTCAGTTAAATTTTTGTAATTTTGACTGGTAAGAACCGATACTCTAACAAAGAATATTACTGTATCCCGTTACTGCAGAATAATACTGCAGCATTAAAACATGAACCAGAGAGAAAACGAAATAAAACTTAAATTGCACAGGAAATGCGCCATATAAAATAACACAGTGCTCTTACAAGTGTCTGCCAACAGCAAAATGTGTCAGAGGCTTTCGGAAGACTATGCAATGCTTCGTAACAACAAATTGCCTCTGATGAGCGTGACGTCACAACTGTTTACATTAGACCCATTTAATCAGTTAGGAGTGGGCTCATGCACACGCAGAGTTGAGTCACGTATGAGTAGTACCTTCTCCCACATCTGGCGACAGAAATATGGCTGTTGGCTGTGTAAGCAGTAGTAGCAGTAACCAGCCACATGGTACCCGGAAAAATTTTACTGGCGCGCCCAAGCTACCAGATTCATGCGCGCGCAGCAGGCCCTGATCTAGTGGGGGGTGGGGGCAAACCTGGGTATCTGAACCGGGCGGCAATTTTGGTGGCAGGGGGCAAATTCATATTCTTGAGGGAAAAAAACCTTGTTTCACTAAGCAGCTACCATACAGTGCACGTTGGTCTATCGATTATTCATATGATTTTGAAATGCACCCCTGCTGATTTTTGGACACATTCTAAGTAGATTTCTGAATGAATTATGAGTTTATTTTTGAATGCGTGCATAGTGTACATGATGTCTCTGCCGGGGAATCCTCATCACATCTAGAAATAAACTTTCCTGCAGACAACATGGGATGGGGCTATGCGAGCTGAGCGGAATAAAGCCAAACCAGTGAATGCCAACTGCTGCTTGTTGATGTAGTTGATTCAGTTTGCGAATGTTCAGCATTGTTATAATTACTAGCGAAATCCATAGATTCAGACTACCAGAGTGGAAATAAATGACTTACAGGAATAACAGGTAAGAATGATGTGGAATGTGTCAGGTTAATAAAAGGTGTCTGTACAAGATACTACATTACACAAAATATTTCATGACACTTAATTTATTTTTGTGGGGGTTGGGGAAATTACCCACTTACTATATCCAAAAATTCATCTAATGAGTAGAAGGAGTTGCCATTAAGAAATTCTTTTAATTACCTTTTAAATGCTATATGGCTATCTGTCAGACTTTTGTTGCTGTTTGGTAAGTGACCAAAGACTTTTGTGGCAGCATAATTTATGCCCTTCTGAGCCACAGTTACGAACACGTAATATGCCTAACCAGAGAATAATCGCTGGATAACTAAACCGGTGATAAAGTTCACTAGAGCATGAGTTTTGACAGTGGTAGAAATAGTTACAGAATTAGTGATGACAAGACTTTGTTAGAATGAGGAAGAAGAAGAAATGGGGACATCACAAAAATTATGGAAGAATATGACGATTCAAAATTTATACAAAAATTCCGTCCTACTACTTTTCGGTCTCGTGCATGAGAAACTGGAGCATATGAATGAAATGTGAAACTATTTCCTAATGTAAAGCCGTTTGCTTGTAGTAGGCCAAATAGGTATTTCTTACTGGTACTAAGGGAATTATATTCTGTCGTATTATAAAAATGATCATTAATGCCAAAACAGTCTCACTTATTTGGTGTGTGTTGCAATTGATGCAATATTAGAAAGGCCTATTTTGTTTTATCCAGCACACAGTGACAAAATAGATGTAATCAGATCGAGGAACCGCACCAGTCTTGGGTACTATTTGTATTAACAGCTTTTTCGTTATTAGACAATGTCATTTCTATTTTTCATGTAGCAAAACGTTTGACGAACTTTGATAAGGTGATAGTTCTTTTGCTGAAAGGAAAGCACGCCATGTAAGACTGTAGCAAGATTAGAGAGAAAAATCGCTAGGACCTAAGGATTGAAGAAATGTGTACTGTCTTGCCTGTCTCTTGTCTTTACTGGTTTTAGGTATCCTATATTTAATTTTATGTCACACGGAAGAGCAAGTTATTAGCTAATAGGCAATAAAGAGTCCAGATTTTCTGAAGAGTCCTTGTTCTACTGGCTGCAAATAACCTACCCAGTACTAATTGCAAGGTTGGCAGGATGTCAAACCTGCTGACCGGGAGCAGGAGAGGCGCTACAGGAAATTTTAATTTCCGCTGTCCTGAAATAGTTTGATGATGACATCCATTACAAAATATACACTTTTGAGTTCCACAGAGCGAAATACAGACGTACGGTATAAGAATGTTGTTTGAAGAGGCATGGCACTGCACTGCACATTTAAGACAAAATAACGTGTCTTATATTTCCTTGAAGATATATATTTTATGTATCAGACTCTTGAGAAAGATGTGAGCTACAAAATGAACTTATTTTTGAAAAGTCTTTATTTTTTTAAATTTTTTTTTAAATTTTTGATGTTCTGATGCACAGAGCAGTCTGAGTTATAGTTGGGGGGGGGGGGGGGGTCTCTCCACGTGACCCATGTTTACATTTAGTGATTTCTCTGTTTTCTGTCCGTTTTGTGCTCTCACGCCAAATGAAAACAAGACGGATTTCTGAGGCTGGGAGCTATCACTGTGAATTAAAATACATTCACGTAATTACGGAAGGCTAAAATATGTTACTAGTTTTAGATTTTATTTTATTTCCACCTTTCTCACAGTTAAGCATTAATCACCTTGAGGAACAATAAAGTTTTTTTTGTCGGTTTGCTAAAGAAATTTGGCTTTTCATAAGCTTTCCTGCTGAGGCACTCAATTTATTTGGAATGAAGTGTTTAATTCCACACTATTGGTTAGTTTCAACTATTCGCTGCATTTCAAGTGCATGTTTTCATCTTCTAGTATGTATGGCATTATGCCATAATAAAGAACCAAACATGAGATAATACAGCACTGGTACTCCAAGAAAATTTACGTCCCGAAAACCACACTGAAAAGCTTCATATCAGGTTGAAGCCTACGTCATTGGGAATCTGGACATACGAATGTGCACTGTAAGGCGAACTATGCATTTTAGTATGGTTCACGAAATTCCGACACTCTTGGAATATCCTCTGATGTCTTGTTTCTTTTATGACATAATGTAAGGTCTTTTAATGTTTTACACATACGAACATACGGGCTTCCTACGTCACCGTAGCTGCACGAGCGCGGTAACACCTCTTATCTGGCACTTTCTCATAACTGCTGAAATGAAAGTATTTCTAACAGGTCGCAGGAAAATATTGCGAATTGTTGATTGAAAAGCGTTATTTTCAAAGTAAATTTGCCTTTTATGCAAGATGAACTATGTGCGAGAATTTACGATGAATTTATTAAATCAAAGAGCGTTTGCGCTCTTTTAAAAATCAACTCCTTGATGACAAACCATTTAGAAGAATTTCAAGCCCAGAAGATAAGAGATTTATGTCTGTATTAAAAATTTTACTGTTGTATTTGTGTGGTGCATCTTAAAGTGTAATATGCGCTAAACAGATCAACATTATATGTGAAAGCTTAGCTTCTGTTGTAGCTTCTTAATCTTCGAGACAACTATTATATGTGAAAGCTTTGCTTTTCTTATAGCAACACTATGTATATTAATTTAAACCATTAACTTTTCCTGTTAGTGGAATCCGAATTTATACTTTCGTAATATGAAAATATGCAGTGTAGATATTGCTGCATATCTAAGATCTTTCCAAAACATGTTTTTACCCCCTGAGTTTCATTTTCTAAAGTGCTGGAAAATTCTATGGTGCTGTATAAAACCATGCCCATTTAAAGGATAAGTTTTACAGTTCAGAGAGGAAGTATACTGTCACTAAATATGGAAAAAGTGTATTTTCACCTAGGAGAAAATGTATTTTCAACTGGGAGATCTGGGAAAAATCCGGGATTTGTTTTTCCTTGTCCATGTATACACCCTGTCTAAGTATTAGCATATGGCCTTTGTCCCCCTGTGTCCTCCACCCTAGTGCTTTAAGGGTGGAGGTTTTAATGTGTTGCAGTGTGGCTGGCTTCTCTTTTTTATTCTCGTCGTCAGCCAGCCAGGTAATCTGTTTTGTTGTTTTAATCTCTTCTACCTGTTTCTTGCGTTTCAGTGATTTTCTTCTCCCTTTTGTCCATTTAAGTGTTTGTTGCCCTTCTGTCATTCTTGTGGTTTTCCCTTTCTCTCCATTTTGTGTTGGCAGTCTTGCTTGTTTTATTCTCACCCTTCGGACATTGTTTTAATCGGAACAAGGGCCTGATGACCTAGCAGTTTGGTCTCTTCCCCCCCTCTTTTAAACCAACCAACCAACCAACCAAGTTTGCGTGGCATTTTGAAATGTGAATGTCATATTCAAACTCTCAAATAAACTAAATGGAATAATGATTGTGGTTTTTGGAATGCCTTCCTCTGCTGAGTATATGCTTTAACACAGTCCAGCAGACTAAAAGTTGCTGCACAGTGTAATGCAGTGTTGTAATATCTTGCAGCAGGAGAAAGGGGTGCCAATACGGCACTATCCGGACGGATGCCATCCATATGGTATGGCCATGCACCGTATTTCTTTGGCACGAGATGTAAAGGGGAGGGCCATGGACTACTGGATTGATGCATATTTTCCTCTTTCTGCATGATGTCAAATTCTGACTTTGCAACTGTTACCAGTCTGGAGTCAAACATTGTGATCGATGGGAAATTCGTGGGCTATCCATGATTGTGGTTTTTGGAATGTCTTCCTCTGCTGAGTATATGCTTTAACACAGTCCAGCAGACTAAAAGTTGCCTCACCATGTTATGCAGTTTTGTAATATCTTGCAGTAGGAGAAAGCATTTTAGGTAAAATTATTAAATCTTTAGTGTAAGTGACTGAAAGTAGCATGGAGGCCGCCACAGAGTATTGCATGAACAGCACTAGCCATGAGCCGTGCTTCGTCAGCAAGTATGGCACAATAACAGATGAAGAAATGAACTGTGAAGTGAGGATAGCTGAGCGCAGTGGTAAACTTCCCTGTGGAGTGAAGAATGGTGTAGTAAGCAATTCATTACCACCACGCTCGAGTGAGTTTCTTTGTTATGGGCGACGTGACTAGAAACCAGGTTTTAAAGAAACAAAGAGGCAGTAATGGAGTATAAATGAGGTTGAATTTGAGGACAGCATGCCATTCGAATAGGATTGCTGAGTAGCTGCGCCACGATGCCAGTGCACCAATGGACCATGAGACGACTGGGCAGCAGCCTCTGGATTTAACACCAGACTGCATCTGCTGCCGCAGTGGGTCATTCATGGGATTGGTGCAACAATACTGCCAGCCTGATGTCCATGTGTGCTGCCACTGACACTGAGGCCCAGAGAGGGATTCAGGATTGCAATGCCAGCCACCGTCTGCCACCTATCCGAGGGGCACAGGTCAACCCCTGCGCACAGCCACTTATGCTACTGTGTAGTGAGGATAAGAGGGGCCGCCACCTGGGGTGTTACTTCATCAGGAAGTGCTGCTGTCACAACTAGCCATGACCTTGCCTTCGCCACAGGGCAGGAGTCCTGACACAGCATCGCTTGACATTGTCGTAGTAGCCAATGCCAGCTGCTCCATCCAGAGCTCACAAGAAGAGGTGTGCCTGCCTCGTGTGGAATTGAACATATAATAAAGTCATATTGTTAAATTGTCCACAGCATTTCCACTGGTTCCCCACTGCCTATGGTATCACCACACATGCACTGCCCCTTACAGAGTGGACCGTACAGAATGGTGTAGGGAGGGCAAACATTGCAGCAATCAACAGCAGAGAGTGTTCTATCCTTTCAGTACGCTGATCCACAGTCTGCAATCTCATTATTGGAGTGAGTTAGGCTATTTTGTTCTCGTGTGGTGTTAATAATTGGATCAAAGTTTATAGGGCATGATTTTACGAAAGTTATATTTAAGAAATGAGAGGAATCTGTGGATCTGTCACAGTTTAGGAGTAATGGTAAAGATGAATGGTTAGTACCTGTACATAGCACTCATTGTGATTTATCTGGGCATTCTGCACCTTGCACTGAATCAGTAGCAGTACTGCTTTACTTGTAACCATTTTGGTTAGGCATTGTGGAGAGTCCAGATGGCTCACGATTGGAGAAAAGAAGTAACTTGGTAGAGCACTTCTGTGCGTATGGTTTTGTTGTACTGTAATTTTTATCATGCATAGCGGATGCAGAGACAAAATCAGAGAAGCAAGGTGTCATCAGTGAAGAAACAGTGCAGTCGTAGTGGATCACGTTAGTCAGTTGAGAGTAGGTAATGTGGTTATGTGTAATGAACTAGCAGGAAAGAATTGTGAGACAGAAGTGTTGAATACACAAACTCTAGTAGGGGATCTGACTGTCTTGAATATTGTTTCTTCTTTCTCTGGTAGAGCATCTGAGGGCGTTTTGGCATTTACAGAGGATCCTAAGTCATCAGTGGACAAGGGGGGATGGTCGGATAAATGGTTGTTACAGATCGCAAGATTGCATTTGTCAGGAAATGGAGAATTAATTGTAAGCTGCATAGAAACATTGCCAAATGAAGAAACTTTTGGCCAGTTGAGACAGGTGATGGAACAATGTTACCCAAAACATAATAATGCACAATTTTTTAGAAGACTTTGTGGATAGAGTTATGAAAATGAACATTAACATGTAGGAGCTCTCATTAAAGGAGGCAGTAAATAAAGTGGCGCTGCAGGGGTCCGAGCAATGAGCGCTCGAGGTTTTTTTAGGGGATTTGACACCATAAATGTCTTGGAGAGTGTGCACGGGGCACCTAAGGATCTTCACCAATGGATTAGGTTAGCTTTGGAATATGAGGAAATCATTAGGATGAGAGGGGTAAGAGAGCACAAACAGGTATTTACATTGAATATAAGTGTTTTAATTGCATTTGAACAGGCCATGTACGGAGATGATGTTACCAATTGTGAAACTCACAGCACAACTGGAGTAACGGGGGGTTACCAAAAATTTCGTGGAAATGGGAGTAGAGGAGGTTTTGGTCAGTTGCAAGATTATTGGGATAATAGGAGAGGTAGTCCAGGAAACAAGAAGGGTCTGTGAAACTTGAAAGGTAGCCTCAGGGCCGCTGAAAGGAGTTTTGATAGGAATAAGTTCAGTAAGAATGATTGTAGAGGTGGAATGTGCCATAATGGGTATTGTGGATGGAAGAGAGTATAAAGTATTGTTTGACACAGGAGAATATGTGTTAGTAGCCTTGAGAGAATTAGTGGATAAGAGCTGTGGAACCCACCATGATATGATTTAAGTGGGCTAGGGGATAATGATAGATGGCCATTGGGGTCAGTAGTGGTGAATCTTTTGGTTGGGACAACCAAGTTTAGGCAGTGTGTGGAAGTGCTGTCTTATGTAAGCAAGGGATACTGCATGATCCTAGGGTTAGATTTTCTGTGTCAGTATCATGCTGTAATTCATCTTTGATGATGTATAGTGAACCTGAGAGAGTAGACATTCTGACAGGGGGAAATTGTTGTCAATGTTAATCTGCCACTAGGAGTGTCTAGTATATGCGGGGGTCCAGATAAACCACAAGCAATAACATTAAGGCTTGATTCACAAGACTGTGTATCAAGAGGCACTGAAAAACCACTACGGCAGAATGTGGGACCGAACTTACCAGTAGGTGTGACATGTAATAGAAACATTGGAGGGTAGTGAAGCATTAGACACAGTGTGTTGTTAGGTGAAATATTATTGTACATGTACAGGAGATGGGTGGTGGAAAAATGGTCCCCATAAGTGTGGATAATTTTGGCACTAAAGATACAATGTAGTTGAAGGGAATGTTATTAGCTACACTAGCAATTCTGGATGAGGAAGAGTGACACAAGGAGGTGTGAGTTATAAGGGGGCACAGGACATTGCTAATGCTGCATTTCATGAGAAGTTGAAGCATTTGAAAGGGGCAGAAAGAGCACAGTTGGAGGGCTTGTTGCTAGTATTCTAGGATATGTTTCTTTCTGAGAGCGCCATTGCCTGCCACACCATTAACACAACACAATATTCCAACAGAAAATGAAGCACCATTACACTGAAGACCATATAGAACACCATAGTCACTGAAACCAGTTTTACAAGAGTTCATAGTTCAACACTTAGCTGACAGATTAATAGAAAAAAGCAATAGTGCATGGGACACTGGAATTGTAATCGTACTTAAGACATGTCATGACGGTTCCCAGAAGTATTTGTTTTGTTGTGATTGATGAATGGTGGGCTCCATGTGGTTCCCAAGTCGGGCAGCAACTGTAAACCATAAAATTACCAAATATACAGCAACATGATTTTGCGACTGGTTCTGCATATATGGTAACTTGTTGTGATTATCGCTATTTGAATAGCAAGACTACAACAGTTGTATACCCTATTCTGAATATCACTGAAACCATTGATAATGTAGGTAAAAGCAAATATTTCAGTATTTCTCGACATTTGGTGTAAAGAGCAGATACCACCAGTTAGAAGTGGCTCCTAAAGATAGATGAAAAACAGCTTTTTTAGCAAATGGGGGACACTACCAATGTAGGAGAGTGACATGTCACAAGTAAGAATGGTGTAATGACCGATCAGAGGTTTATGCAAGCATTACAAGATTTTCCAGTACCCTAAGCAACTAGGAAGTTACAATATTTCCTCAGTCTGATTATTATAGGAGGTACATTAAGGGATTTGTGGATGTTGCAAGACTACTTACACAATTGTTGAAGAAAGGCATTAAGTTTGTGTGGTCAGAGGAATGTCAGGGAGCATCTGACAAGTTAAAGATGATGTTGACATCCAGTCCAGTTTTGGTGTTTCCAGACTTTCTGAAAGAATTTGTATTGTCATGTGATGTGACAGACTATGCCCTTGGCTGCATTTTTAGCCAGGAGGTTGATGGTTAAGAACATCCTGTTGCTTTTGCATTAAAACGATCACAGCAGAAAGAAATTACTCTACAACAGAGAGAGAGATGCTTTGTCTGGTGTACAGAATAACATACTTTCGATGTTATTTGTATCGGAGGAAGTTTAAGGTGATAACGGACTATGCAGCTTTAAAGTGGTTGCTAGTTTTGAAGGACTCATCTAATAAATTAATGAGATGGGCATTGAAACTCAGTGAATTTGAGTATTAAGTAATCCAGAAGCCAGGAAGGAAACATGCAGAGGGTTAAGCAGGAAGATGGCTGTAATACAAGCACTGGATCACAATCTTGTGGAATGGTGAGCAGCACAGAACACAGGCTTGGAATGTAGGCAGTATAAGAAACAGCAGCAATTTGGTATGCATGACAGATTACTGTGCAGAGAGACAAAATTAGGACCATGAGTGGTGGTGCCAGCAGGTGGAGGGTGACAAATAGAAGGGTGGCAGAGGAGACTCGTGAAAAAGAAGGAAGGATGATATGGATTGATATGTCAAGAATTTTGTGGATTTTGCATAGAAGGTCAATTTAAGTTGGAATCTGGTACTGTTAGAAAGATTACCAGAAGCAACAGAACCTTTTAGTTTCATTGGGGTGGACACTTTAGGCCCGTTCAGCCAAACACCAGCCAGTAATCGTTTTGAGCTGGTGATAATAGATCATTTTTCTCATTAAGTTGAGATGGTGCTAATGGTGAACCAACAGGCAATCAAAGTCACACAGGTGATAGTTAATAGGCAGATATTGAAGTTTGGAGTGCCATAGATAATGATAATGTACCAGGGTATGAACTCCATGTCAGACCTAATGAACGAATTGACATCCATAAGCTAATGGAAGGACAGAGAGAGTTCATAGAACAGTTGGGAAAATATATAGTTACTATATGGGTTCAAATCATTGAAACTGGGATGCATACCTAGCTTTTGCCTTAAATGCATATAACTGTATGGTACACACTTGCACTGGGTTATCACTTTTCAAGGTAATGTATGGCAAAAAGATGCCAACACCTTTTCACATTTTAACAGACCTCTTCCTAAGATTTCCACAGTTCTTTGAGTTGTCCTACTCCTTTGTCCACATGGTGACTTCAGGCACTACAGGAGATTCAAATTTATAGTCCGAGGTCGTTAACAAGTACGAACAGCCCCCCAGGGGGTCCACAACTCTTTTGTGGACACGTGCGTAGCGAGCACGGGACCCCGAGCTAATGTGGCCCTCCTTCCTTTCCGGGCTGCATACCTTCCCTTCCCTTTCCGCATCCCTCCCCGTCCCCCATCTTCGCCCCCCCCCCCCCCCCCCCCCCTCACCTCTGGCTCTTTCCTTCCCTTTCTCCCCCTCTGGGAGTATGGTTTGTGCCTACGTCTGGAGACGGATGCTCGAAACTGTTCCAAATTCCTTGCTTTCTAGACTTGCAAGTCCTCGTCCTTCCTCTGTCCTTCTCTTTTCCTTCCCTCTTCTCCTTGCCCTTTTTTCCGCTGCGGCGTTTGAGACCCCCCCTCTTCTTTCCTTTCCCTTTCTCTTTTTTCCTCCCTGTGCGTGTCTGAAGGCCGGCCCACGCACTTCCATGCGTAGCCGGTGACGGGGTAATGCGTAATTCCCCGCCCTGGGTAGACAGGTAGGACACGTATGTACCCCCTGGTAACGGCCAGGCCCAGGGAGGGGTGATTACCCGAGCTGATACCTTCCGAAAGTGCCGATTGGTCCCTCCGTCCGTTTGTCGGGAGGTGTGACCTGAGGTGTGAACAATCACCTAAGGCGGGTGTGCCCTCGGTGAGGGCCCCCACAAGGGAGGAGCGCGCCATCGGAGACGCCGGTAATCATGGGGGATTCTTCCGCAATGGTTTCCTCACCTTCCACTATGTCTGCTCACAAACGTAAGTTCACTGAGTCTCAGCCACAGACGGTTCTTCCATCGTTGCCACAGTTCCTTGTTGTTTCTCGGTCTGACGAAGGTCACGACTTTTCCACGGTCAACCCTTTCATTATTCAGAAAGGTGTCGACGCAATTGCGGGTCCTGTAAAGTCTTGTTCCAGATTACGGAATGGCACCCTGTTGTTAGAAACACACAATGCCCTCCAGGCTCAAAAATTGCTGCGTACTTCTCTGCTCCACACCTTCCCTGTCCGGGTGGAACCGCACCGTACCTTAAATTCCTCGCGTGGAGTCGTTTATACACGCTCCCTCGATGGATTGTCTGACGAAGAAATTCAGCACTACCTGTCTGACCAGGGCGTCACGGCTGTTCATCGGGTTATGAAACGGGTTGACTCGAACATCATTCCAACCCGCACTGTCTTCTTGACATTTGACAAATTTCAACTCCCATCAAAAATCAAAGCAGGCTATGAGATAATTTCCGTTCGCCCTTATGTCCCAAACCCTACGCGTTGCTATCGATGTCAGCGGTTCAATCACACCAGCCAGTCCTGTTCCAATCCGACCAAATGTGTTACATGTGGCAAGGATGCCCATGAGGGTGCTTGTCCACCTCCATCCCCTCGCTGCATCAACTGTATGGGTGACCACGCTGCTTCCTCTCGAGATTGCCCCGTTTTTAAGGACGAAAAGCTCATCCAGGAAATAAGAGTGAAGGAAAAGGTGTCGACCTTTGCTGCTCGAAAGTTACTCGCCAGTCGACAGCCCACCGTGCCTCAGAAAGGAAAATACAGCACTGTCCTTGCTTCTCCTCGGCCAACAAAGGAGGCGGCCACGCAGACTTGCGACCTCACATTTAGTACCACGGTCGTCAGATCGGCCAGCGCAAAGATCGCCCGTTCAACCTCACCACTTTCCCTGCCCACTCTATGGCTCACCCTTCGTCGGGTTCTGCTAAATCTCGAGCCCAAAAGTCAGACGCCAAGTCTTCGAAAAAAGAGCATTCTCGTGAAGAGTTTTTACGTACTGCAACTTCACAACCATCGGTTCCTCCTTCATCTAAACATCATACCTCCAAGAAGGCTACGAAGAAACACAGTTCCTCTCCTTCTCCGCCAAGGCGTGTCCCATCTACAGCACCACCTGGCGGAAATCGCCCTCGGCCATCTTCTGTGTCGCCGAGGCGCACTGCTGGTGGCCGGTCAACTGGCCGATCGTTGGTGGCAGGAGTTGCTCCTGACCAACCTATGGATCAGGATCTTCTGCCTTCGACTGAATGCCATTCCATGCTGTCGGTCGCAAGCTCTGAGCAGTCGTTGAGTTGACAGCACCCTTGGTCACGTTCCTCCATTTTCTGTTCACCCTATGTCCATTATCCACTGGAATATCCACGGCATTCGTGCCAATCGGGATGAATTGTCGATCCTCTTACGATCCTACTCGCCGGTCATCTTCTGTCTTCAGGAACCAAAGCTGCGTCCCCATGACCGCTTTGTTCTCCCTCATTTTCAGTCCGTCCGATATGACCTCCCCTCTGTTGAAGGCACTCCAGCCCATGGAGGACTCATGATTCTGCTCCATGATACTCTCCATTATCACCCAATCCCCTTAAACACTTCCTTCCAAGCTGTCGCTGTCTGTCTTTCCCTTTCTGGATACACGTTCTCTCTTTGTACGGTATACATTCCATCGTCTACACCAATGGCACGAGCTGATCTCCTTCATCTTCTTGATCAGCTTCCACCCCCCTATTTGCTGGTTGGGGACTTCAATGCCCACCACCCGCTTTGGGGATCTCCACATCCTTGTCCACGTGGCTCACTATTGCTAGACGTCTTCCACCAAGCGGATCTAGTCTGCCTCAACACTGGGGTCCCTACATTTTTGTCTGCCTCCACGACAAATTTATCTCATTTGGACCTTGCGGTCGGTACTGTTCCGCTAGCTCGGGGCTTCGAATGGTTCGCCCTTGATGGTACACACTCGAGTGACCACTTTCCATGTGTTCTTAGACTGCAGCCTCAACTGCCATATATGCGCCCGCGACGCGGGAAGTTTGCCCAAGCCGATTGCACACGTTTTTCGTCTCTAGCGACATTCGATGACCATCGCTTTCCCAGCATCGACGATGAGGTCACACATTTTACCCACGTTATTCTCACAGCTGCGGAACGTTCAATACCACGCACCTCCGAATTGCCCCGGCGCCCCCCAGTTCCTTGGTGGAACGAGGCATGCCGTGACGCAATACGTGAGCGGCGACATGCTCTTCGCATTTTCCGTCACCATCCAACTTTGGCCAACTGTATCCGATATAAGCAGCTCCGTGCGCGATGCCGTCGCGTCATCTGCGATAGCAAGAAGGCAAGCTGGACATTCTTCATTAGCTCATTTAACACCTTCACTCCCTCCTCGGAAGTTTGGAGTCGGCTTCGACGGTTCTCAGTCGCGCCTAGTTTCTCCCCGGTCTCTGGGCTCACTGTCGCGCATGATACCTTAGTGGACCCCGTCGCAATTTCTAACTCATTGGGTCAGCACTTTGCTGAGATTTCGAGCTCTTCAAATTACCCGCCAGCGTTTCTCCCGAAGAAACGTGCAGCGGAAGTGCGACATCTTGCTTTCTCCTCTCAAAATCACGAAAGCTACGATACTGTTTTCTCCATGCGGGAACTCCGACATGCCCTCTCTTCTTCTCGCTCCTCTGCCCCAGGACCGGATGGTATCCATGTCCAAATGTTGCTGCATTTATCAACCCATAGCCTGCGTTACCTCCTTCGCCTTTATAATCGAATTTGGACCGACAGTACCTTTCCCAGGCGATGGCGGGTAGCTATTGTCGTTCCCGTTCCGAAACCTGGAAAGGACAAACATCTCCCCTCTAGCTATCGCCCCATTTCTCTCACGAGTAGTGTCTGTAAGGTTTTGGAGCGTATGGTGAATTACCGTTTAGCTTGGTGGCTGGAATCCCGCAGTCTTTTAACACCAGCCCAATGCGGATTCGGAAAGCATCGTTCTGCCGTTGACCATCTTGTTGCTCTCTCCACTTATATCATGAACAATTTTCTCCGGAAACGCCAAACAGTAGCAATATTTTTTGATCTGGAGAGAGCATACGATACCTGTTGGAGGACAGGCATCCTCCGCACACTGTTCTCTTGGGGCTTTCGAGGCCGGCTGCCCCTTTTTCTTCGCGAATTTATGGCAGAGTGCACATTTAGGGTGCGGGTGAACACTACTCTCTCCCGTACTTTCTCCCAAGAAAACGGGGTACCCCAGGGCTCCGTGCTGAGTGTTGTACCGTTTGCCATCGCCATTAATCCAATTATGGATTGTCTCCTTCCTGATGTCTCGGGCTCCCTCTTTGTGGACGATTTTGCGATCTACTACAGCTCTCAACGGACCAGCCTTCTTGAAAGACGTCTTCAAGGATGTCTCGATCGCCTCCACTCGTGGAGCATCGAAACCGGCTTCCGTTTCTCACCCAGTAAGACCGTTTGTGTTAATTTTTGGCGACATAAGGAGTTTCTTCCGCCCTCCTTACATCTAGGTCCTGTCAACCTTCCGTTTTCCGACGTCGCTAAATTCTTGGGTCTTATGTTTGACAGAAAACTGTGCTGGTCCTCCCACATTTCCTATCTTTCGGCTCGCTGTCTGCGTTCCCTTAACACCCTCCGTGTCCTGAATGGTACCTCCTGGGGAGCGGACCGAGTGGTCCTTCTCCGCCTCTATCGCGCCTTAGTGCGCTCGAAATTGGATTATGGAAGCATAGTCTACTCCTCTGCTCGGCCGTCTATTCTTCGGCGTCTCGACTCTATCCACCACCGTGGATTACGTTTAGTGTCTGGAGCTTTTTACACCAGCCCTGTGGAAAGCCTTTATGCTGAGACTGCTGAACCTCCGCTGTCCAATCGGCGGGCAGTCCTTCTGAGTCGTTATGCTAGCCATCTGTCTTCCATGCCTGCTAATCCAGCCCATGACCTTTTTTTCGACGCCTCCTTTGATGTCGGGTATGCGGGCCGCTCCTCCTCCCTACTACCCCCAGGAGTCCGCTTCCGTCAACTGCTCCATTCTCTTTCCTTCCGCTTTCCTAAAACCTTCTTGGCAACTTGGGGTACAGCACCGCCTTGGCTCCGTCCCCGGATCGACTTTCTCAGAGACCTATGTCAATTTCCCAAGGATGGTACCCCTACACTTGTTTACCGTCGGGCATTTGCTGCTCTATGTGCACAAATGACGGAAGCCACGTTTATTTACACCGACGGCTCGAAAACATCGTTAGGTGTAGGGAGTGCCTATATTGTTGGCGACACCCCAAATCACTTTCGGCTTCCCGACCAGTGTTCGGTTTATACTGCGGAGCTTTACGCTGTTCTCCAGGCTGTCCACTACATCCGCCGCCATCAGCGGATACAGTACGTAATCTGCTCAGATTCTCTCAGCTCTCTTCTAAGTCTCCAAGCTCTTTACCCTGTGCACCCTCTGGTCCACCGGATTCAGGACTGTCTGCGCTTGCTCCAAATGGGGGGCGTCTCAGTGGCGTTCCTCTGGCTCCCGGGACACGCTGGTATCTGTGGGAATGAGGCGGCCGATATAGCGGCCAAGGCTGCAGTCTCTCTTCCTCGGCCAGCTATTCAGTCTCTTCCGTTTACCGATCTACGGAGCGGTTTATGTCGCCAAGTTGCTCATTTATGGCATGCGCATTGGTCAACACTTCCCCATAATAAATTGCGGGAAGTGAAAGCCCTTCCTTGCGCTTGGACCTCTTCCTCCCGAACGCGTCGTCGGGAGGAGGTAATTTTAGCTAGACTCCGGATAGGGCACTGTCTTTTTAGTCATCGATATCTTTTAAGCGGTGATCCTCCCCCACTCTGTCCCCACTGCTCTCAGCTGTGGACGGTCAGACACCTTTTAATTGAATGCCCCTATTTTAATCTGTTACGCTCCCGTCTACAGCTATCGCCTGATCTATCGTCGATTTTAGCAGATGACACGCGCTCAGCTGACCGCGTTCTACAGTTTATTAGTGACAGTGAAATGACGTCAGTCATTTGAAGTTTTTTTTGGGGGACAACCAACCCCTTTCTATAGTGGATTTTTAAGCATTCCTTCTGCCTTTAGTTTCTCAAATTTTATGACTTTGTTCCCATTGCTGCTGATTTTAAATTTCGTTTTTTTTCCTGTTTTCTACGTCACGGGCTGGGCGCTAATGACCATAGAAGTTTTGCGCAAAAAAAAAAAAAAAAAAAAAAAAAAAAAAAAAAAAGGTACGAACAGTTTGGTACTTAACTCATATTGATGGCTGCGTTGTTGTCTTCGTGAAGTCTAGAGGTGATTCCACTGCGATGTTCCCACAGTTTTTCTTTGTGTTTGGATGAGACTAACTGGTTTGTAGGGTGACGTGGTATTTTGATTTTTAGAGAGCAAACGTTACATTAGTTTTGCACATCATTATTTAATTCATTTATTCACATTTAACACTTCTACAAAAATATCAAATAAGACATTGTTTTACACCACATCTGTATCATCACCTCCTCCAGCCCACGCTTCCTATCCAAAGCCCTTTAACCACCTCTACCCAAGATTGACCTCCTTTCCGCATGACCAAAGATAACTGTCTCTTAGTTGTTAAACTCGCAGTCAAAGGCTATATTTACATAAAATGTTACACGTAAAGAAATTACTGACATACACGATCTTACGTTCTGTTATAATACCCCCCCCCCCCACACACACACACACAAGTCCGTGCATGGGATTGTGTGTCACTATGGAATAAAATATATCTAATACACACATCATAATAAAATTTCCAGTTCCGAAAATTAGTAATAAAATTGGTTTCCCAAGTGATCTTAGTTATATATATATACACTTTCCATGATATACAATTATAAAGTTACATTGGCTGTATTGAGCAATAAGTGTAATGAGCTTATAACTAACAATAAAATATGGCACCTTATATTTAATTGATCATGGTAGCTGCATAGCCGTGTTAAGATGGGTACATAATTATATAGTATATGCATATACTTCCCAAGAGAAGCTTACACCCACTTTTAAGACCCAATCCATGCCAAAAATGATATTTTCTTCTAACCTTGGGACCACAAGGCAACCCTGCTCAAATTCCACATTTTCAATTTCAAACGTTAACAATACTTGACTCTTAACTACCTTACTTTGCCTACCAGTGGCACCTCTGATTTTTACCCCTACAACCGGCATTTCTACAAAGTTCTTACCATCTCTAATTTTATCTCTAAATTTTTCTGATATTGCACATATGGGGCTTCCTGTATCAATAAGACAGTGCCCTTCCCACTGATTTACTCTTATTTTAATGTATGGACAGCCTAATTCCTTTTCATCTGCCTTCCCCTCGGGGACTTCATATAATAAATCTTTTTCAATTTCTTTATAATTTCCATCTACTTCCTCCCTTTCAGTCTTCATCAGGTTTACATGATTTTCAGATTCTAAGTTACAAGTGTCAAGTTTACACTTTGGCTGCACACAAAATATCTCCCTACTGTTTATGTACCTTTCACTCAGACTCTTTCTTTTACTCTCCCACCAGCATGGGCATAAAACTCTACTAATTATACTTAGCTGATACCAAAACACTTTGCTACTACAACTCTCATTATACTGGTTCCACAGGATTTCTAAGAATTGACTTCCTTTACTTTCAATAATATCACGCAAATCTAATTCTTTCACAATATTTTCACTTTTGTTATCAGCACTTTGATTAACCATGAACTCATCAGGACAGACATGTAGCAATTGATTTTCAGCTGTCACTTCATTATTCTTATCATATTCCTGTGCTTCGTCACCACAACTATCATCAAGTTCCAACACTTCATTATTTATTTCAATAAAAACATTTTACTTACTTACTGGTTTGCTTACCATACTTTTCACATCAAAAATACTAACATCATCACTACTATGGTATACTTTACTGCCAGTTTCATCTATTTCTCTCTGTTTTTCACTTTCTATGGTTGATTCTTTTTCCTGTTGCTTAGGTTTATCATCAGCTGATTCACTATTACCTTCTTGTGTGAACAACCCCCCCAATTCTGAACTAAAACATTTATTACTCTCTTCATTATTAGCTTGCTCTCCCCTTTTTGCCCAGCTGTAAAAATCATTTAACATCTCCTCATCCAGAACTGAGTCAGAACTTTGATCTCTCCTATGTTTATTTTGTGGTGGTCTACTGTGCCACATAGCATCCCAAAATTTTTTATCAAAATTTATATAATTCACTTGGTATTCCTGGTTTTTAACCTGTTTGTTAATGGTACAGTTATTTACAGTATTGGGTTTTGTGTGAAAGTTAGTGGTCCTATTATGTTTAAATCTGTTCGCCCCAAAGCTGTGGACCCTCATTGAGGCGATCCGGAGTTTTCCGGATGTCTACCTCTATTGTCACTCCTCCAATTTGTATTCATTCTGTTGTTACCTTCCAATCTGTTGTTCCTAGTTGCACCATTGCTTTTCCAGTTACTCCCTCTCCAATTAGCATTGTACTCTCTTGTTCTATCATATTGGTGTTCATTCCGAAAATCTCTATCGTCCCTTCTAGGGTTCTCCCCACGGCAATCAGAATTCCACCTCCCACTGTAATGGTTTCCGTTACTAAACTGTTGCACATTTCTCTCCATTGCCCTGTCTAATTTGTCTATATATTTTAGAAACTGGTCTAAATAGTCATCAGGTCCATGCACTAATTCCCACTGTATTCTTTCAGGTAACCTCCTTTTAAGGGCATCAATTTGCGTCATTTCGTCAAAGGGTTTATCTAGATGCACCAATTTCCTAAGTTGATCGCTGCAAAAGTCTTTCATTGAGTGGTTTCTGCCCCTGAAGCTAGTCCCATTTAAAAATTCACTTTTTATTCTACCCTGTTCAGTCTCAGACCAAAACTTATTTAAGAAACTCTTCTTAAAATCATCAAACGTTTTCCACTCATCAAAATGTTGGTTTGCCCAAGACAAAGCTTCTCCCTCAAGAAATTTTTTGACAAATTTAATCTTTAGATTATGAGACATGCCAGAAACAAGGTTGTCAGAGCAGTGTTGTAAAAAATCTACAGGGTGTAAATTATCACAAGGAAAACTTTTTACAGGTGAATTACTCCACACACTTCCACATTCATACATAAATTTCTAGACACAAAATTATCTTGCATTTCAGTGAATCTCTTGTCTATTACACTTAAGTTACATGTTACAGACTCTTGTATCTTATTTAATTCAGCATCTAAGGAGTTAACTTTTGATTCTGTATCTAGACTTAATTTGTCTACCCTCTCCTCCACAGTTCTTTGAGCTGCAGTTAACCTTTCAATCTCTTTCCCTTGACTTGAGCTAACTGTGGCTAACTTATTTTCTAAGGTCTCAAACTTATTTTCTATAGCTGCAGTTTTGGAGTTCATGCCCTTCAAACTTTCTCCTAATTGAAGTTTTAAATTTGAGATCTCTTCTTTCAGTACATCCCCGTTGCTTTTCATTTTTGCTTCCAGCGATTCACTGGATGCATTTATTTTCGATTCTAGGAATTCACTATTTGAGTTCATTGCCCTTGTTAATTCGGACTGCATTTGTCCCATTCTGGCAAAGAGTAAACTTACCCAGTCCTGTTGATCCGGTTTTCTTTCGGTTTGTGAGTCATCTGGATCGTCACTTACACCACACACGTTCGAGTCTAACATTTCTCCAACTTCCTTTTTAATTTCTTCTGATAGCGTCATGATGACACCACGTGTTTGGACACAGTTTTGACGAAAACTTTAAAACAAAGCAGAATTGTACTTATCTTTTCACACCACGACGTCGATCACAGGTCCACTTCTCTGATAAGCCAGCACTTTGTCGGTTCTCACACTACTTTTTCTGGTCCAGGAAAAAGTGTACAATGTTATTCACGTTTTACGAATTATAAAGTTTGTAATGTCCCGCAAACGAAGCACAATTAGTCCCATCGCATTTAACTGTTATCTCCCAGACGAGCCCCCAAGTTTAACAGACCTCTTCCTAAGATTTCCACAGTTCTTTGAGTTGCCCTACTCCTTTGTCCACATGGTGACTTCAGGCACTACAGGATATTCAAATTTATAGTCCGAGGTCGTTAACAAGTACGAACAGTTTGGTACTTAACTCATATCGATGGCTGCGTTGTTGTCTTCATGAAGTCTAGAGGTGATTCCACTGCGATGTTCCCGCGGTTTTTCTTTGTGTTTGGATGAGACTAACTGGTTTGTAGGGTGATGTGGTATTTTGATTTTTAGAGAGCAAACGTTACATTAGTTTTGCACATCACTATTTAATTCATTTATTCACATTTAACACTTCTACAAAAATATCAAATAAGACATTGTTTTACACCACATCTGTATCATCACCTCCTCCAGCCCACGCTTCCTATCCAAAGCCCTTTAACCACCTCTACCCAAGATCGACCTCCTTTCCGCATGACCAAAGATAACTGTCTCTTAGTTGTTAAACTTGCAGTCAAAGGCTATATTTACATAAAACGTTACACGTAAAGAAATTACTGACATACACTATCTTACGTTCTGTTATAACATGATTGACCAGAAGAGTAGCAGAAAGGGAGAAGCAGACCGCACTATTGCAAGAAAAGTAAAGGAGGTGTGGAACAGGGCACAAAGAGCAAATATGAAAGCTTTGGAGAAACAGGAAGAGGTAGTGAGGTGTGTGCAGATAAGATGGCCCAATTGGTGATGGCCTCCATATAGCTGAAGGGAAGGACAAAGAAGTTTTTAACACAGTACTAGGGCCTGTACCAGGTAGTTGAAACTACATCACTAGTGAATGTGAAGCTGTAGTTGGCAACAAGGACAACGATTGTGCATGTGGGGCGTTTGCGACCATTCAGGGGTGTGCCAAGGACTATTCCACAGAAAGTGCTAGCAAAGGCAAGTAAGGACATGAAGAGGAAAATGTGAAATAATGAGCAGTGGGAAAGGGAAGTATGGATACCTTAGACTCGTTATACATTAAGGTCAACAGAGTAGTTATCTGTATCAGTTTTGTGCAGTTTATTTGTACGCGTAGTGTAGGACATATTGTTGATAGTAGTAGGGATAAACCTATATATCCATTTGTGGTAGTCTTATCAGTAGAACAATGAGCTTTTCAGAAAAGCAGGCTTTTTAGGGGAGCGGAGGTGATATGGATCCTGTCCTCAGATTGTCAGGTGAAGAAGAAGAAGAATGCTAGTTTTGACAGTACTATACCTCTTCTCTGGGGGGGGGGGGAGGGGGGGGGAGGGGGGTTTGGCGTAACAGGACTGCAAGTGCATCACATGGATAATGAAGTGTTGTTTTCTGGACAGAGACATGTGTTATTTTCTAGCCATAAGTGGTATTCAAGTTTACTGTGTAATGTGTGGGAGTTATGAAATGAAATCAGGATTTAGAGGCACTGCAAGCATGTATGCAGATATTAGATGCAAGGTTAACCTCGACAAGGTTACTGCAGTCGCCAGGTGATAGCATCCAGGACACAAGGGTCGAGCTAACAAATTTGCTGGAGGCAGTCCAATAGGTGCTACATGGTCAGTAAGTTCCTATCTTGCTGTCACTTGAGCAATTTCTGAAGGGATTGAGCAAGTTGCAAGGAGAGTTGCCATCAGAATTACACGTAGTAGTGTAGTCAGATCTTACTGCAGTGGGTGGTAACAGATAGCGCTCAATTATACGTATCAGTAAAAACACCAGTAGGTGAGAAACACTTGGTATTTAGGTGTTACACAATGCACATTTACCCAGTGAAGCTCACAGCATTTGGGAAGTTAATGCAAGTAAAGGAAGGAGGAGTGTTACTGTTAGCAGAAGATGAGTATCAACAAGTGGAGATGAGTGTGAGTGAGCTTCAGGAATGTTAGAATGGGCTGGTCACCATATGCTCAACTTGCGAGGTTATAATGAGGAGGGTTACATGGATCCTGCAACTATTTAAGGGAAAAATAGGAGAATATCTTTGCCCAAAGGAGGTTATTAAACCAAACCCTTATTTTCAGAGAGCAGCACTCCACTGAGTCTATTTAGAGTACAATGTACAATGACATGGTGGTGATTGCTAGTTGTTGTGAGCAAGGGACTACTAATTAATGGCACTAGGTGTGATACAGTAAGACCTGTATTTCATTTACCAGCAACCATGATAGGAGTTACCCTATTTACAGTGATACAGCCACAGCTGTACTGACCAGATGAATCACTAGAGATCTTATTCAATCAGAATCTTAGCTTTCAGAATGATACTTGGGAGCCAGGTGTGGACCACTCCTTAAGCCAAATGATAGCAGACCAAGAAGATCAGATAACTACAGAACAAATGCTACAGCATCATCATCATCATCATCATCATCATCATCATCATCATCATAATCATCATTTTAGACTGATTATGCCTTTCAGCGTTCAGTCTGGAGCATAGTCCCCCTTATAAAATTCCTCCATGATCCCCTAGTCAGTGCTAACATTGGTGCCTCTTCTGATGTTAAGCCTGTTACTTCAAAATCATTCTTAACCGAATCCAGGTACCTTCTCCTTGGTCTACCCCGACTCCTCCTACCCTCTACTGCTGAACCCATGAGTCTCTTGGGTAACCGTGCTTCTCCCATGCGTGTAACATGACCCCACTATCTAAGCCTGTTCACCCTTACTGCTACATCTATAGAGTTCATTCACAGTTTTTCTTTGATTTCCTCATTGTGGACACCCTCCTGCCATTGTTCCCATCTACTAGTACCTGCAATCATCCTAGCTACTTTCGTATCCGTAACCTCAACCTTATTGATAAGGTAACCTGAATCCACCCAGCTTTCGCTCCCATACAACAATGTTGGTCAAAAGGTTGAACGGTGCACAGATAATTTAGTCTTGGTACTGACTTCCTTCTTGCAGAAGAGAGTAGATCGTAGCTGAGCACTCACTGCATTAGCTTTGCTACACCTCACTTCCAGTTCTTTCACTATGTTGCCATCCTGTGAGAATATGCATCCTAAGTACTTGAATACATCCACCTGTTCTAACTTTGTTCCTCCTATTTGGTACTCAATCTGTTTATATCTCTTTCCCACTGACAGTACTTTCGTTTTGGAGATGCTAATCTTCATACCATAGTTCTTACATTTCTGATCCAGCTCTAAAATAGAGCCAACACTGTGTTTCTAGAGGAGGCCGAAATGCATGCGTTTAATTACACGCTGACTGGCGCGGGGTCTGGAACAGTTAAAGGAATTAATAGTAGCAAATAAAGTAAGTAGTTGATATAATACTTAACTTTAATCCACAATTGTAGAACATCGCTCTTGATGATACATGCTTCACATAGTAAATATCAATTGAATACGGCGCCTTGCTAGGTCGTAGCAAATGTAGCTGAAGGCTATGCTAACTACGTCTCGGCAAATGAGAGCGTATTTGTCAGTGATCCCCTTCTGGCAAAGTCGGCTGTACAACTGGGGCGAGTGCTAGTAAGTCTCTCTAGACCTGCCGTGTGGTGGCGCTCGGTCTGCAATTACTGACAGTGGCGACATGCGGGTCTGGCGTATACTAATGGACCGCGGCCGATTTAAAGGCTACCACCTAGCAAGTGTGGTGTCTGGCGGTGACACCACACTTTCAGTCGAATCTGCCATCACAACTAAGTCATCCGCATATGCGAGACTGCTTATTTTGTGTTCACATATCTTAATCTCACCCAGCCAGTCTATTGTTTTCAACATATGATCCATAAATAATATGAAAAACAATGGAGACAGATTGCAGCGTTATCGTACCCCTGAAACTACTATGAACCATGAACTCAATTTACCGTCAACTCTAACTGCTGCCTGACTATCTATGTAAAGACTTTTAACTGCTTGCAAAAGTTTGCCTCCTATTCCATAACCTCATAGAACAGACAATAGCTTCCTCCTAGGAACCCGGTCATATGCCTTTTCTAGATCTATAAAGCATAGATGCAGTTCCCTGTTCCACTCGTAACACTTCTCCATTATTTGCCGTAAGCTAAAGATCTGGTCCTGACAACCTCTAAGAGGCCTAAACCCATACTGATTTTCATCCAATTTGTCCTCAACTAATACTCGCACTTTCCTTTCAACAATACCTGAGAATATTTTACCCACAACACTGATTAAAGAGATACCTTTGTAGTTGTTACAATCTTTTCTGTTTCCATGTTTAAAGATTGGTGTGATTACTGCTTTCGTCCAGTCTGATGGAACCTTTCCTGACTCCCACGCCATTTCAGTTATCCTGTGTAGCCGCTTTATTGCACTGCAATCTATTGACCATTTTCTCCACTTCCTCAAATGTGATCATATTTCCATCAACATTCCTATACCATTGTACATTGTACATTGCTACAGCATATGTTATTATAAATATTATGAATTGGCGGTGGGGGGGGGGGGGGGGGGGGGGAATAGAGAGAGTATTTACTGTTAACTATGGTACCTGATGTTTTAGAAGATGTCGTTTTTTAGCCTCGTACGAGTGTGCCGGATTTCAACATAAGCGCACTTTGTTCCATGCAATGATGTGTTGGATTCTTGAAAGAAGCGATTAATAATTTTGATACACGTTTCTGGAAACAAAAATGGGGATTGTAATTAAATTTTCGCCGGATAGCTTCTGAGCCTGGATTTCAACAAGATTACCAAAGGGACCTACATTTGGAAATAAAAGTACAGCAGATTACCATTCAGTGATGAATAGTGGTTTTGTGATTATGACAACTTCTTTCAAGTTCCTTCAGCCTGTGGAACCGTTGATGATTTCAGTGAACATTTGTACTAAAATGATAATTAAGCAATTTTGAACATAGGACTTGAGAAATTGACTGGTGATTACTATTTAAATAACAAGTCAAATAACGGCATTCAGTTTAGAATTAATTTTTAATAAGCTAAAGAGAAACTTACTTTAAACATTTTTTCACACATTATGGTGGCTGACAGTGTTACGTAAACGAGCTTTTGTACTAAAATTTACAATTCCTCAGAAACGGACAAATATCTATTGCTTTTTATTAATATGTCATATTTCTTGATATATTGAGATGTTTCACATCGAAACTATTCACATTACATGTTTTTAATTATAAATTATAATGAGCAGTAATAATGTGCATCTACACATACAAACAGATAAAACATAAGTGGTATAGGATATAGTACACATTTTGTTTTCACATTGTATCTCATATTTTGTTTCACCACGGTCGGGCTTAAAAAGTGTCTTTGACTGCTTTTGAGTATATCAGATCGCTATAGTAATCTTTGGTGCTCTGTTCCAGAACAGCTTGCATCATATCACGTGACTTTTACAATTTCACTCAGTCTTTCATTCTCTGGAAAACTTATTCAGTTAAATTTGGTCGATGGACACACATAATGTTACAAGCATGTGGAGCATCATCAGAATAGGAGACATCAAGTAACAGCGACTTTTTTTAAGTGTTGCAATCCTAGCACCATGGTGATTCTGGTTTTGCTCTGTTTAGTATTTTTGTATTTGAGTCAACATAGCATGAAGAAACCCAATCCAGGAGTAATACAAGATCCAGTAGATTGGATGCCCAGGGCCAGAAATGGTTGGCAGATCAACTTGTTGATATAGTACTTGTGTAATAGTTAGGAATAGACAAGTTGGGGTAACTGTACAGTTAAAGAGTATAGTCGTAATCAGATTCCAGTAATGTGTCAGAGTAAGACCATGGGGAACAGGTTTTATCCATGGAGGGAGGAAGTGTAGTGGCACTACCAAGTATTTTAGGTAAAAGCATTAAATTTCTAGTGTAAATGACTTAAAGTAGCATGTAGACCGCCACCGAGTACTGTGGTAGCAGCGCTATGTTGTCATGTAGGGTACAGTAACAGACGTGCAAGTGAGTTGGAAAGCAAGGATAGCTGACCACAGTGGTAAACTGCCCCGTACAGCAAGGAACGATGTAGTAAGCAGGTTGTTGCCACCAGACTCAAACAAGTCTCTTTGTTATGGGCGACGTGACAAGAGACAAGGTTTTAGAGAAACAAATGGGTAGTAATGGAGTATAAATGAGGCTGAATTTGAGGACATGGTGTCATTTTGTTTGGGGTCATTGTCATCACTGAGTAGTTGCACCACAGCGCCAGAGCACCACCGAACGCTGAGACGACTGGAGCAACGCAATCAACAGCCTCCGGTTTGAGATCAGGCTGTGTCTGCTGTCTCACCGGGTCCTTCATGGGGCTTGTTGCCACAGCCCCACCAGCCTGCTGTCCGAGCCTGTTGCCACCGACACTGAGGCAGTGCCTACTGTCCAACTGCCACTGGCATTTGGCTACTCACATGGCAAAATCCACTCGTTTGTATGGCCTCAAATCTTCTGCAGTACCAGCAGACGATATGCTGTCCTTGTCCAGATATCAATAGGGCAGTGGAGGAATGACTTCTTGATCTCCAGTAGTACTGCTTTCTGTTGCCACTGCTGCCTCTCTTGGACAGTAATGTGTCAATCCTCTTTGTAAGGTCCTGACTTTAGGCGCTAGATTATTGTAATCAGTTTGTGCAACCATTGACGATACTAGACTGTGACGTCACAACCAGTATGCCAGTTGAGGTGGAGAACATCATTGAAGGAACTGAATTACTTGGCGTCGATATCACATCATTGCATACAGTAACTGACTCCCTAATTTGGGCAGGAACAACAGCATCTGCAGTTCTCTTGGCCAGGTCAGCCACCTGGTCCGCAGGCATCTCCATCTATGGTGCTATAATGGCTGTCACTGGTGGCAGTAGACAACCACTTCACGACATGTGGAGCAGGTTATCCGGCACTATCCGAGATTGCCCACTTTACTGCACAAATGCCATAAATATTGGGAAGGTTTCTAGTCCCCTATATTTTCCTGGGTTAACAGTTGCCAGAGACATTGTTTCTGTGACATAGAAACCCATTGGATCCAGTTTGATTGTAGCAGTAATTACATTTTCCACTTCAGTGCTGTAACTGTGCTCCATCTGGCTAACGACCAATGAAAATTTAGTGGAGTTGGATGTAATAAACATGTAGAGGAAACTGGCTTTTACTTGTGTGAACAGTGGCTGGGCTGCGCTGCCAGAACAGGGGTAGATGTGCTGCTAGCCGTGAAGCAGATAGAATTCTTGCCTCTGATAGTTCCATCATATCAAATCTGATTTAGTCACTCATCCTCTGGGTTCACAGGTCAGATCATATTGGGATGACCACAGTGGGACACTGAGTGAATTATCGTTGACTGATCTGTCATCTAGTCTGAGGTGTGTGAAATGTCTTTTTGTTATATTCCTAAAGAACAGGAATTCCTTGCGAGGCACTATAGTAAAGAGCTTGGCGATACTCAGTTTACTCAAAAGACAAAATCTATCCTTCATCTTGAAAATATTAGGTGGTAGTTTGGAAAGAATACACACATCTCCATTTAAAAAATTCATGACGGCTCGGTGTAATTCGTTATCAACGACAGTGCCCCTGGCAGCTGGTATGGAAAGCCATTTGGCAGCTGCAGCCTAAAAGTAATTAACACACGCATGTACATAGCACAACTGACACAGCACTATAGTGCACTGAGAGAGAAGTGCGGCTCAACCACTACAGACTAATTACTGGAAGCTTAGAGGCATTTAAGCAGTCACTGTTATTGCTTTCTATACAGAAATGCAACCAGAAGAAATATTTATATGTGGTACCATGATATGTGACCTCTGCCATGTGCTTTCAAATAATTTTCAGGGCATAGAAAGAGATATAAATCAGTTGTACACTGGAAGTTAGTTGTTTAGGCTTAAAAATATACACAATTTCTTTTGAAACTTCTGTCTATTAAAATATTTTAATAAATGAATGTTGGAGCTTAACAATGATTGTGATCTGATCAGGTGTGGCCAAAACAGGATGGTTTTCAATTGAAGCCAAATTAAGATTCTCTTCTGTTTGGTCATCAGAAAGGGAACAAATGAAAAGTGGAAAATGCGTCAATAAAATAATTCCTGTTTCAGATGGTACAGTCACCAATCATTCTGGTGCAGTCATTGCAGCTGATAGCAAAGTCAACAAACCCGCATTTTTGAAGCCTGAGAGAAATTTCATTGCATTGCAAAAGAATGTGAAAGCATGGCAAATTTTCAATAACTGATATGTGTATCTTTATAAGTTATAAACATGAAAATGGAAAATACTAGGTGGAATACAAATAATTGAAGGAGTAGAGGTAACAAGCCACCGTATAACACAGTCTAGGCATTGAGCAGTCAATTCGAACTTAAACAAGACTGAATGCTTCATGAAAACCAGCACTAGTTGTTAACAAGAACATTATTAAGCCCATGACTGGTTTCAGCCTTGGTATCAGATCATTTTCAACTGGATCTGAAAGTTATGCTGTAGGGAAGGAATGTCAGATCACTTAATAAATTGAACATACAGTTGTGAAATCAACATTCTTCGAATATGGATAAACTAATAAAAACATTGCTAGTCTTTCTTATGACATATTTCTTCAATAACACATGCACTATGTTCCTGCTGCCTGCGTACGTGCGCGCGCGCGCGCGCGCACACACACACACACACACACACACACACACACACACACACACACACACACACACACATACACACTCACACTCACTCTACATTTTACCAGTGCTGCAACTCAGCTCCTCAAGCTGGAGCACTGAGACAGTGCAGTTGTGTGTGTGTGTGTGTGTGTGTGTGTGTGTGTGTGTGTGTTTGTGTGTGTGTTATGTACTAGCTGAGGAAGAATGTTGTCCAAAAAATTAATAATGTTTTCAGTATTATTTATGTTCCTATCTGCTGCCCACTGCCTCATGTTGTGACTTGTTATCGTCCCCCTCCAATTATTTGTTTATAAAAAACTGTATAAATATAAGGGTATCTCTACAAATATGCTGTACATATGAGACCATCATCTGGAAGACACAGAATGGATGCACTTGGATGGATATAAGTTAGTATCACATTAACATAGATGTAATATGAGGAAAGGAGTAGAGGCCATATACACAAACACTGGAATAGAGTCCCAGGCCATTGACTTATCACATAGTTTTAACAAAGAAAAGAAAAGTAAAATTTTACAAAAGAGTAATTGCTGGCTCAGTTAAAGTATTCAGAGAGAAATTATAGGATGAAAAATGGGAAGATGTTTATCAAGGACACATAGCAGATGAGAAATTTAATTATTTCCGAAAAAGATTCCCACTGCGCTGTGAATCCAGTTTTCTTTTACAAGACATCTGGGGCGTTTTCATTAGAAGTCAAGAATGGTTAGCATTTGGGATCAAAATATCTTGTACTAGAGAGCAGTCCATCCACTTCATATCTTACATGAAAGAGCTTCATTTAATGCAAAGCAGTATCTCTAATCAAGGCTAAAATATGCACTACAAACAGTGCTGCAGAATTCCTCAGCAAATTATCAGAAAGACAAGGACAGTATATTATGCACAAAAAATTCAAAATTCTGAGAACAAATTAAGAACAGTTTGGAGCCTAAGACAAGAAATGAATAAACTCAGCAAGGAAAATGAAAGTGCACTCCCAGATGACAGTAGTAGTGAGGCAGATAGTATGAAATGCGAATCATAGGCCACTAAATCCAACAAATTTTTCCTAACAGTATATGAAAACAGGGGGACAAACACTAGTCCATCAAAAGCAGAGCTAATAACATTAAATATACATGCAGTACATACTCCATCACCAGATACCAGTTTTGCCAATTCGTCTGTCACAGAGATCACAAATATCTTTATATCACAAAAATGTTTTGACTCTTATGGCTATGATGTGTTACACAGACAAAGTACTAAATCTTGTGGAGAGTTTAGAGTGCCATCCTTGAGTAACCTAAGTAACCAGCCAATGATTCTAATTATTTTTTTTTGCTGAGTGACTGAAGTGTGCAGTAGTACCATCAATATACAAAGGTGGAGGTAATCTGTAGCTATAGATTGATTTCACTCCTTCATGTGTTCTCAAAAGTAACTTACTACAGAATACTGAACCATCTTCTGAGAATAACCTTTTAACAACTCTGTTTGGAATCCACAAAGTCGTGTTAAAAATAATGCAATAAATAATCTCACAAACACAATTCCAGTAGAACCAAACAACAAAAATTACCCTGTTGGCAATTTCTGTGGTCCTTCCAGAGCCTTTGATTCTGGAGCTTATAAAATTTTCCAAGGAATCAAAAATGGTGTGTCTTTCCTTTGCATGGATGATTTCATATCCTAACAGTAGAAAAACATTGTATTTCATTAGCAAATGATATACGGGGATTAAGATTAAATTTGGAGTGGGGAAACATCTGCCACAAGGTTTGGTGCTTGGCTCATGATTGTTCTTGCTCTACATAAATGATGTACCATGGACATTGAAGGACTCTTCCAAAACTGTAATGTTTGCTGATTATGAAAGTATACTTAAAAAGTACAAAATGGATCCATATCAGACACAGACAGGATAATAATGGAACAGAGTTACAACTGGTTCACAGTCAACAGGTGTTTAATCCCTAATCCTGTAAAAAATTATGTTATGCAATTCCAAACAAAATAATGACCTACAGTTACCATAAGTGGAGATCTAGATATAGACAAGCCTCCATGTGTAAAGCACTTGGGCATCCTGATGAACAATAACTGAAGTCGGACCAGCATGTTGACTGGCTTGATGCAGCTCTCCATGCTACTCCATCCTGTGCAAGCTTCTTCATCTCCCAGTACTTACTGCAACCTACATCCTTCTGATTCTGCTTAGTGTATTCATCTCTTGGTCTCCCTCTACGATTTACCCTCCATGCTGCCCTCCAATGCTAAATTTGTGATCCCCTGATGCCTCAGAACATGTCCTACCAACCGGTCCCTTCTTCTTGTCAAGTTGAGACACAAACTACTCTTCTCCCCAATTCTATTCAATACCTCCTCATTAGTTATGTGATCTACCCATCTAATCTTCAGCATTCTTCTGTAGCACCACATTTCGAAAGCTTCTATTTTCTTCTTGTCCAAACTATTCATTGTCCATGTTTCACTTCCATACATGGCTACACTCCATACAAATACTTTCAGAAACGACTTCCTGACACTTAAATCAATACTGGATGTTAACAAAATTCTCTTCTTCAGAAACGCTTTCCTTGCCATTGCCAGTCTACATTTTATATCCTCTCTACTTCGACCATCATCAGTTATTTTGCTCCCCAAATAGCAAAACTCCTTTACTACTATAAGTGTCTCATTTCCTAATCTAATTCCCTCAGCATCACCTGACTCAATTCAACTACATTCCATTATCCTTATTTTGCTTTTGTTGATGTTCATCTTATATCCTCCTTTCAAGACACTGTCCACTCCATTCAACTGCTCTTCCAAGTCCTTTGCTGTCTCTGACAAAACTACTATGTCATCGGCGAACCTCAAAGTTTTTATTTCTTCTCCATGGATTTTGATACCTACTCTGAATTTTTCTTTTGTTTCCTTTACTGCTTGCTCAATATACAGATTGAATAATATCAGGGAGAGGCTACAACCCTGTCTCACTCCCTTCCCAACCACTGCTTCCCTTTCATGCCCCTCGACTCTTATAACTGCCATCTGGTTTATGTACAAATTGTAAATAGCCTTTCGCTCCCTGTATTTTACCCCTGCCTCCTTTAGAATTTGAATCAGAGTATTCCAGTCAACAATGTCAAAGGCTTTCTCCAAGTCTACAAATGCTAGAAACATAGATTTGCCTTTCATTAATCTTTCTTCTAAGATAAGTCGTGTGTCAGTATTGCCTCACATGTTCCAACATTTCTACGGAAGCCAAACTGATCTGCCCTGAGGTCGGCTTTTAACAGTTTTTCCATTCATCTGTAAAGAATTTGTGTTAGTATTTTGCAGCTGTGACTTATTAAACTGATAGTTCCGTAATTTTCACATCTGTCAACACCTGCTTTCTTTGGGATTGAAATTATTATATTCTTCTTGAAGTCTGAGGGTATTTCACCTGTTTCATACATCTTGCTCACCAGATGGTAGAGTTTTGTCAGGACTGGCTCTCCCAAGGCTGTCTGTGGTTCTAATGGAATGTTGTCTACTCCCGGGGCCTTGTTTCGACTCAGGTCTTTCACTGCTCTGTCAAACTCTTCACGCAGTTTCGTATCTCCCATTTCATCTTCATCTCCATCCTCTTCCATTTCCATAATATTGTCCTCAAGTACATCGCCCTTGTATAGACCCTCTATATACTCCTTCCACCTTTCTGCTTTCCCTTCTTTGCTTAGAACTGGGTTTCCATCTGAGCTCTTGATACTCATACAAGTGGCTTTCTTTTCTCCAAAAGCCTCTTTAATTTTCCTGTAGGCAGTGTCTATCTTACCCCTAGTGAGATAAGCCTTACATTTGTCCTCCAGCCATCCCTGCTTAGCCATTTTGCGCTTCCTGTCGATCTCATTTTTGAGATGTTTGTATTCCTTTTTGCGTGCTTCATTTACTGCATTTTTTTTCTCTCCTTTCATCAATTAAATTCAATATTTCTTCTGTTACCCAAGGAGCCCTCGTCTTTTTACCTACTCGATCCTCTGCTGCCTTCACTACTTCATCCCTCAGAGCTACCCATTCTTCATCTACTGTATTTCTTTCCCCCATTCCTGTCAATTGTTCCCTTAAGCTCTCCCTGAAACTCTGTACAACCTCTAGTTTAGTCAGTTTATCCCGGTCCCATCTCCTTAAATTCCCACCGTTTTGCGGTTTCTTCAGTTTTAATCTACAGTTCATAACCAATAGATTGTAGTCAGAATCCACATCTTCCCCTGGAAATGTCTTAGAATTTAAAACCTGGTTCCTAAATCTCTGTCTTAGCATTATATAATCTATCTGATACCTTCTAGTATCTCCAGGATTCTTCCATGTATACAACCATCTTTTATGATTCTTGAACCAAGTGTTACCAATGATTAAGTTATGCTCTGTGCAAAACTCTACCAGACGGCTTCCTCTTTCATTTCTTACCCCCAATCCATATTCACCTACTATGTTTCCTTCTCTCCCTTTTCCTAATCTCAAATTTCAGTCACCCATGACTATTAAATTTTCGTCTCCCTTCACTACCTGAATAATTTCTTTTATCTCATCATAAATTTCATCAATTTCTTCATCATCTGCAGAGCTAGATGATGATATAAACTTGTACTACTGTAGTAGGCATGGGCTTCGTGTCTATCTTGGCCACTATAATACGTTCACTATGCTGTTTATAGTAGCTTACCCGCACTCCTAATTTTTTTATTCATTATTATACCTACTCCTGCATTACCCCTATTTGATTTTGTGTTTATAACCCTGTATTCTCTTGACCAAAAGTCTTGTTCCTCCTGCCACTGAACTTCACTAATTCTCACTATATCTAACTTTAACCTATTCATTTCCCTTTTTAAATTTTCTAACCAACCTGCCCTATTAAGGGATCTGACATTCCACGCTCTGATCCATAGACTGCCAGTTTTCTTTCTCCTGATAACGACGTCCTCTTGAGTAGTCCCCGCCCGGAGATCTGAATGTGGGCTATTTTACCTCCGGAATTTTGTACCCAAGAGGACGCCATCATCATTTAACCATACAGTAAAGCTGCATGCCCTTGGGAAAAATTACAGCTGTAGTTTCCCCTTGCTTTCTGCCGTTCACAGTACCAGCACAGCAAGGCCGTTTTGGTTAGTGTTACAAGACCAGATCAGTCAATCATCCAGACTGTTGCCCCTGCAACTACTGAAAAGGCTGCTGCCCCTCTTCAGGAACCACACATTTTTCTGGCCTCTCAACAGATACCCCTCCATTGTGGTGGCACCTACGGTACGGCCATCTGTATCGCTGAGGCACACAAGCCTCCCCACCAATGGCAAGGTCCATGGTTCATGTGGATAAGCTAACCAAAAAGCTCAGTTTTGCTTTGCACTCCGAAATCTCTCTCATTGTATTGACCAGCAGACAAGACTGCTAACATAGTTTGTGTTCTTTCACTCAGTTCTGTCCTACAGCATAATCTTCTGGGGACTTGCAGCTAAGGCGAAAAAACTGTTTATTCTACAGTCACATGAACAAAGTCTGTAACAAATTGCCAATGGACATTATGTGGGAAACTGAATATCTCCAAATATTTAAGAACATAGTAAATTAATACTTCATTAGGCATTCATACATTTAATCAGAATACATAGACTCAAAAATGTAAATACCTCATAACTCTTCTAATAGTAGTCTTCATAAAATTACATAAATACTTTGATGTAATAAATAATAACAGTATCTGAATAGTGTAGGAAGATGAGCAGTGATATTTTTTTGAGTAGCTGTTTTCTTCCTAACACATGAATATAAGGTAATCTATAAGTAATTATCAGTTTGAGTAGATTAGTGCTAATCATGATCTGTTGTTAGTGTACTTAACAGAAGTAGCTACCAGTGGTTGCTTCTGCTTTTTAAAGTATAACTTGACTAAACCTGCTTCCCTGAAGGCTTTCCTGCATGATAGCATTTGCAGACATGATGTGTGATAGAATGAATGAATTAATGAATGAATGCAATTGTTGTATCTTGATAACTGCACAGCTCTCCAGAAAACTTCTTACCCAAGTGTGTGGTTATAATACTCTGCTTTAGCTAGTACTGAAGAATATGAATCAACAGATAATGTAAATTTCAAAGCGTTTGTACACTCCATGGGTATAATCAGCATGGACATTTATGGGAGGTAAGATCTTTCTTGATTGCTCGGTAAAACCTGAAAACATTGGAGCATTCATCACCACAACATTAAGCAATCCCACCATGTACCTTACATGACTGTATGTGCAACCAGCCATGTTGGTGATCTGACACTCTGAATTTCTAGTCTTATCGTCACCCACTGAGCCCCTAGTAAATTGAAAAGAAGGACATGTGTTTATTGTGCTTTTTATTTTTTTAAATTTAATAATGGCCATTACGACCACATTAAGTAATAATTATATGTGTACTGGAGATCTTTGCATTCTTTCTTCATGGTATCCTCTTTTCTTTGTCTATTCCGTGTTTAGTTTCTGTTTATCATGGAAGCCTGTAAGTCTGTTAATATTTTGTCTGGTCCGAGATGTCTCTTCAATCTAGTGCAGTCCTTTCAAGATTCTTTCTTACATCCCACAATTCATCGGAAACTTTGGATCTGCTGTCAGATATCCTGAAAACTTTTTATTATTATTTTTTTTCCCAGAATATTCACATGGATCTTAAACAAATGTCCAAAAAATTTTAGTATTCTTTTTATAACTGGCATTATTATTTATTTATTTTATTGATGATTACTACATAAGATTTTAACAGTCATTTCTAATTTACTTAAGTAAACTTTTATGTTCCTCATTCATCATAATCTATATGATCCACAACAATCTTTGGGCTCATCTTGTGTAGAAATCTTTTTCTTGAATTTCTTAGAGTGTCAGTTTTGACCACCCTGCCATTGAGAGGCGTTTACTAGCATACAGACACTCTGTTTTAATTTCTGCATTACAGTGTCTTTGTTTAACATTCCTTGAGATGGCTTTCACCTGATATAAAGCATGTCTGACCATCTTCTGTTGCCTGGTGTTGTTGGTATATCCTTCACCAGTTTTCAGCTTTATGATTTCCCCATGATTTTTACAGCTTTCAGCTATTTCAGTCATCTCCTGCCATTATGTGACCAGGGGTTGCTTTGATATTTTTTGTTTTCTTCCCACAGGAAATTTGGAGCCTGTATCGTTTGTGCTTGCTGTTTAACTGTATTTATCTGCTCGGTAGCTGTATTATGTATTCCTATACGGAATCATGGGATTGTCCATGAATGCAAGATAGTTGATCTTGATCTTCCAATGCATATTCAGTTGATGAATAGCTCTTTCATGTCCAGTTCTTTTCGCATTTACATGTTGTTCTTGCAGTTGTTGTTGTGATTTTCAGTCCAAAGACTGGTTTGATGCAGCTCTCCATCCTACTCTATCCTGTGCAAGCCTCATCATCTTTGAGTAACTACTGCAGCTTACATCCCTCTGAATCTGCTTACTGTATTCATCTCTTGGTCTCCCTCTATGATTTTTACCCCCAGCACTTCCCTCCAGTACTAAAGTGCTAAACTGGTGATCACTTGATGCCTCAGAATGTGTCCTACCAACCGATCCCTTCTTTTAATCAGGTTGTACCACAAATTTCTCTTCTCCCCAATTCTATTCAGTACCTCCTCATTAGTTGCATGATCAGCCAATCTAATGTTTAGCATTCTTCTGTAGAACAACATTTCAAAAGCTTCTATTCTCTTCTTGTCTAAACTATTTATCGTCCATGTTTCACTTCCATATATGGCTATACTCCATACAAATGCTTTCAGAATGACTTCCTGTCAGTTACATCTATGCTCGATGTTAACAAATTCCTCTTCATCAGAAACGCTTTTCTTGTCACTGCCAATCTGCATTTTTTATCCTCTCTACTTGGACAATATCTGTTATTTTGTGTCCCAAACAGCAAAACTCATTTACTACTTTAAGTGTCTCATTTCCTAATCTAATTCTCTCAGCATCATCTGATTTAATTCGACTACATTCTGTTATCCTCCTTTTGCTTTTGTTTATATTCATCTTATATCCTCTTTTCAAGACTCTGTCCCTTCTGTTCAACAACTCTTCCAAGTCCTTTGCTGTCTCTGACAGAATTACAATGTCATTGGGGAACCTCAAAGTGTTTATTTCTTTTCCCTAGACCTTAATTCCTACTCCAATTTTTTTTTCTTTTGTTCCTTTACTGCTTGTTCAGTATACAGATTGAATAACATTAGGGCAGGCTACAACCCTGTCCCACTCTCTTCTCAATCATTGCTTCCCTTTCATGCCCATCAACTGCCATAACTGCCATCTGGTTTCTGTGCAAATTGTAAATAGCCTTTAATTCCCTGTATTTTGCACCTGCCACCCTTAGTTCCAGTCAACATTGTCAAAAGTTTTCTCTAAGTCTACAAATGCTGTAAACGTAGGGTTGCCTTTCCTTAACCTATCGTCCGTGAGTGGTCATAGGGTCAGTACTGCCTCGCATATTCCCTCATTTCTCCAGAATCCAAACTGATCTTCACCGAGGTTAGCTTCTACCAATTTTTCATTCTTCTGTAAACAATTTGTGTTAGCATTTTGCAGCCATGAGTTATTAAATTTCACACCTGTCAGCACCTGCTTTCTTTGGAATCAGGATTATTATATTCTTCTAAAAGTCTGAGGGTATTTCACCTGTCTCATACCTCTTGCTCACCAGATGGAAGAGATTTGTCATGGCTGACTTTCCCTAGGCTATCAGTAGCTCTAACAGAATGTTGTCTACTCCTGGGGCCTCATTTCGATGTAAGCCTTTCAGTGCTTTGTCCAATTCTTCATACAGTATGATATCTCCATTCTCATCTTCCTCTACATCCTCTTCCATTTCCATAATATTGCACTCAAGTACATCGCCCTTGTAGAACCCGTTTATGTACTCCTTCCACATTGCTGCTTTTCCATCTTTGCTTAGAACTGGGTTTCCATCTGAGCTCTTGGTATTCATACAGGTGGTCCTCTTTTCTCCAAAGGTCTCTTTAATTTTCCTGTAGGCAGTAACTATCTTACCCCTAGTGAGATATGCCTCTACATCCTTACATTTGGCCCCTAGCCATCCCTGCTTAGCCTTTTTGCACTTCCTGTTATTTTCATTTTTTAGACATAGACCCCCATGAACCATGGACCTTGCAGTTGGTGGGGAGGCTTGCGTGCCTCAGTGATACAGATGGCCATACCGTAGGTGCCACCACAACGGAGGGGTATCTGTTGAGAGGCCAAACAAATGTATGGTTCCTGAAGAGGGGCAGCAGCCTTTTCAGTAGTTGCAGGGGCAACAGTCTGGATGATTGACTGATCTGGTCTTGTAACACTAACCAAAACGGCCTTGCTGTGCTGGTACTGTGAACGGCAGAAAGCAAGGGGAAACTACAGCTGTAATTTTTCCCAAGGGCATGCAGCTTTACTGTATGGTTAAATGATGATGGCGTCCTCTTGGGTAAAATATTCCGGAGGTAAAATAGTCTCCCACTCGGATCTCCGGGCGGGGATTACTCAAGAGGACGTCGGTATCAGGAGAAAGAAAACTGGCGTTCTACGGATCGGAGCCTGGAATGTCAGAGCCCTTAATCGGGCAGGTTGGTTAGAAAATTTAAAAAGAGAAGTGGATAGGTTAAAGTTAAATATAGTGGAAATTAGTGAAGTTCGGTGGCGGGAGGGACAAGACTTTTGGTCAGGTGAATACAGGGTTATAAATACAAAATCAAATAGGGGTAATGCAGGAGTAGGTTTAATAATGAATAAAAAAGTTGGAGTGCGGGTAAGCTACTACAAACAGCATGGTGAATGCATTATTGTAACCAAGAAAGACACGAAGCCCATGCCTACTGCAGTAGTACAAGTCTATATGCCAACTAGCTCTGCACATGATGAAGAAATTGAAGAAATGTATGATGAAATAAAAGAAATTATTCAGATAGTGAAGGGAGACGAAAATTTAATAGTCATGGGTGACTGGAATTCAGTAGTAGGAAAAGGGAGAGGAGGAAACGTAGTAGGTGAGTATGGATTGGGGATAAGAAATGAAAGAGGAAGCCGCCTGGTGCAGTTTTGCACAGATCACAACTTAATCATAGCTAACACTTGGTTAAAGAATCATAAAAGAAGGTTGTATACATGGAAGAATCCTGGAGATACTGACAGGTTTCAGATAGATTATATAATGGTAAGACAGAGATTTAGGAACCAGGTTTTAAATTGTAAGACATTTCCAGGGGCAGATGTGGACTCTGACCACAATCTATTGGTTATGAACTGTAGATCGAAACTGAAGAAACTGCAAAAGTGTGAGATTTTAAGGAGATGGGACCTGGATAAACTGACTAAACCAGAGGCTGTACAGAGTTTCAGGGAGAGCATAAGGGAACAATTGACAGGAATGGGGGAAAGAAATACAGTAGATGAAGAATGGGTAGCTTTGAGGGATGAAGTAGTGAAGGCAGCAGAGGATCAAGTAGGTAAAAAGGCAAGGGCTAGTAGAAATCCTTGGGTAACATAAGAGATGCTGCATTTAATTGATGAAACGAGAAAATATAAAAATGCAGTAAGTGAAACAGGCAAAAAGGAATACAAACGTCTCAGAAATGAGATCGACAGGAAGTGCAAAATGGCTAAGCAGGGATGGCTGGAGGACAAATGTAAGGATGTAGAGGCTTATCTCTCCAGGGGTAAGATAGATACTGCCTACAGGAAAATTAAAGAGACCTTTGGAAAAAAGAGAGCCACTTGTATGAATATCAAGAGCTCAGATGGAAACCCAGTTCTAAGCAAAGAAGTGAAAGCAGAAAGGTGGAAGGAGTATATAGAGGGTCTATACAAGGGCGATGTACTTGAGGACAATATTATGGAAATGGAAGAGGATGTAGATGAAGATGAAATGGGAGACGCGATACTGCATGAAGAGTTTGACAGAGCACTGAAAGACCTGAGTCGAAATAAGGCCCCAGGAGTAGACAACATTCCATTGGAACTACTGACGGCCTTGGGAGAGGAAGTCCTGACAAAGCTCTACCATCTGGTGAGGAAGAGATATGAGACAGGTGAAATACCCTCAGACTTCAAGAAGAATATAATAATTCCAATCCCAAAGAAAGCAGGTGTTGACAGATGTGAAAATTACTGAACTATTAGTTTAATAAGTTACTGCTTAAAAATACTAATGCGAATTCTTTACAGACGAATGGAAAAACTGGTAGAAGCCGACCTCGGGGAAGATCAGTTTGGATTCCGCAGAAATGTTGGAACACGTGAGGCAATACTGACCCTACGACTTATCTTAGAAAATAGATTAAGGAAAGGCAAACCTACGTTTCTAGCATTTGCAGACTTGGAGAAAGCCTTTGACATTGTTGACTGGAATACTCTGTTTCAATACCTAGAGATGTCTTAAGATTTAAAATATAATTTCCTAAATCTCTGTCTAACCATTATATAAACAATTTGAAACCTTCCAGTGTCTCCAGGTTTCTTCCACATATACAACCTTCTCTCATGATTTTTATACAAGGTGTTAACTATGATTAAATTATGCTCTGTGCAAAATTCTACCAGGTGGCTTCCTCTTTCATTCCTTTCTCCAAGTCCAGATTCACCAACTACTTTTCCTTCTCTACCTTTTCTTCCTTTTCCTACTGTCGAATTTCAGTCCCCCATGACTATTAAATTTTTAGCTCCCTTAACTGTGTGAATAATTTCTTTTATCTCATCATACATTTCCTCAATCTCCTCCTCACCTGCCGAGCTAGTTTGCGTATAAACTTGTAATATTGTGGTGGGTGTGGGCTTCATGTCTATCTTAGCTACAACGATTTGTTTACTATGCTGTTCATAGTAGCTTATCCACATTCCTAGTTTTTTACTCATTATTACCCCTATTTGATTTTGTATTTATGACCTTGTATTTGTCTAACCAGAAGTCCTGTTCCTCCTGCCACCAAACTTCACTAATTCTGACTGTATCTAACTTTAACCTATCCATTTCCCTTTTTAAGTTTTCTAACCTACCTGCCCGATTAAGGGAGCTGACATTCCATGCTCCGATCTGTAGAGTGCCAGTTTTGTTTCTCCTGATAACAACATCTTCCTGAGTAATCTCCACCTGAAGATCTGAATTGGGGACTGTTTTATCTCCAAAATGTTTTATGCAAGAGATATCATCTTTATATAACCATACAGTAGAGATGCATGCCCTCGGGAAAAATTACGACTGTAGTTTCCCCTTGCTTTCAGCCATTCACAGTACCAGCGCAGCAATGCTGTTTTGGTTTATATTACCAGGGTACAAAAGGCCACTGTCCCTCTTTGTTTACATATGATCTCTTGAAACACACTTGAAGAGAACTAGAGATAGCTTGCTTGACTCTCGTTTTGATCTGAAACTCCTTTGAGAGATCCCCCAGAGGTTCTACCCATGAATGTCTGCATGTTAATCTCCTTTCTGTTGGTATCCACTCTGAAAAGTAAAATTGTGCTTCCCTGTTGACTAACTGGTGGGCTAATACAAGATCTTTGTTGACGGCCGGCCACTGGTGGCCGAGTGGTTCTAGGTGCTTCAGTCTGGTACCGCGTGACCACTACGGTCGCAAGTTCGAATCCTGCCTTGGACATGGATGTGTGTGATGTCCTTAGGTTAGTTAGGTTGAAGTAGTTCTAAGTTCTAGGGGTCTGATGACCTGAAATGTTAAGTCCCATAGTGCTCAGAGCCACTTGAATTACTCTTTGTTGACACAGTTAACCAATACTCTTTTCGGGCTGCAGATCTGCTCTACACGTGACCTCCTTTTCCTGAAGATATTTATTTCCTGAAGCTGATAAATCTATATTATTATTGTTGTTGTTAGTCTTCATTTTTTTATTTTCGATTTTGGCTTCCTATTGCTCAGGTAAATAACTACTTCCAATTTAACTTTCAGTTCTTTCAATAAGTCTTCTTTCAGTCAGAGTATTGTTCTTTTTCTCATCTTCTGACCACTTTGCTACACTTTCTAATTTTTTTATGTACAGGCAAAATCTGAAACCTTCTTTTGAAAGATGTCTCTGATCAAAATTTCACCTTATTCACTCTTCATCTCTTTTACATCAACCCTGATTTCTTGAAATGACTCACGCAAGGTAGATTTGATCCCATGGATAAGTTCACAAATTCTGTTGTATATCATATTTTCATTCATCTGAACCACATGGCCATGAAATAGCATGCTCCTTTTCCATGTCATTGTACCAGATGGAAACTTTCCCTATTAACACGTTGTAACAGGGAAACTAATTACTGTATGGGGATCAGACTTGTTAGCATTAATGTGAATGACATGGGGAAGATAAATAATGCAGAATCAGTTCAATTGAAATACTTATAATGTGCTGCTACTGCATACCATTACACTAGTACCATTACTGCTACAAAAGGGGCTAAAATGGCATCCATCAGTGTCCAGAAGATTCTGAAAGCACAGGATTGCATTCTACACAGCAGAATGAAACATGTGCATAGGTATGCTGGCTACCTCTCTTGGTATGCTGCGCTTCAGATCAGCACGTGTGAATGTTCCCTTAGTAATCCCTGTCCCTTAGGTAGCTCCACAACCAAAAATGACATGGAGTGAGATCAGGTGATTGTGCCGGCCATGCATTTGGAAATGATCAGCTGATAATTCGATTGTATTCAAACATGTTTTGGAGAAGCAGATGAATTTCACAAGCAATGTGTGGTGGGGCCCCATCTTGCATGAAAACTGTTGAATTCAGTGCATCTGTCTCCTGTAGGGCAGGTATGACATGCTGACGAAGCATATTGCAGTAATGCTGGCCAGTCACACTGCACGTCTTTGGAACTTGAGTGCCAACCTGTTCAAAAAAGAATGGGCCAGTGATGAACATAGCTGTAGAGCCACACCATACAGTGACGTGCTCACCATACAAACGGACTTCATGCGCAGTGACTGGAGGTGAAGATCCCCACACTCAGAAATTCTGTGTTCGCCTCACCTGTCAGAGAAAATGAGCTTGATCTGTCCACAGGATGGTCGAGGGCCAGCCTTGTCAACTTCAGCTCTTGCGAGAAAGTCTAGAGTGTAGTCAACATGATGTTGTGCATTCTGTGTTGCAAGATGCTGTATGGTATGTTTCTTGTACGGATACCATTTAAGAATGGTTTGAAGTGCCTTCGTACAGTGGACCATGGGTTGTTCAGCTGTCATGACACAGCACACGCACTGCCTGACAATCAGGAATTGCATGCAGTGTTGTTTTCCATAGCAACAGGGACTTCATCAACCACCTGTGGTGCAACCACTTGTTGGCCTCTTCCTGGAGCAATGCCCAGTTCTCCAGTTGATTCGAGCTTCTTCATCATCCTCTGCACAACACGTGGAGATAGAGGACCCTTTCAGCCGGCGATATTCTCGAAGTGCAGTTGCAGCATTACTATCGTTTTGATAATAGAGCTTCACCAGTAATGCCGTGCTCCTTTTGTCCAAACTCATGTTGACACGTCAACAAGTGCACTGCAACTGGTCATGATGATTGATCATGGCAGCTGTAGTCGGGACTGGACAGTGGCGCTGTGACTCATGGAAATCTTGCTTCCCATATTCTGGACATTAATGCTACCAAGTTTGGTACTCATACTTAAAGTAATTAGTTTGCATGTTATAACATGTTAAATAGTGGAAGTTTAATTATAACCACCCAGTATATATAGTCCAGTTTTCTTGTTGAGCCCTTCATTGCACCTATTCCTGTACTTACCCTTGTATTTTGCTGGTCCCATTATTTTCCTGAAGGTTTTCCTCTCTCTCTTTTCCACATTTTCTATTTCCCTTGTCTTAGTCAAATCGAAACATTTGGCTGTGTATGAACATTCTTGTTTTATTGCTGTAATGGAGTGTTGTAACACTGGTTGAGAGGAGATAGATCTCTTATTGTACACGTCTTTGGTCAACTGCAATGCCAGTTCCATTTTCCTTCCTGAATTTGTTAGCCTCATCATCACGACGATTCTTCTGTATTGCTTCACCAAGATATTTAAATTTATTGACTCTTTCAATTTTCCTGTAATCTGTGTCCATGAAATGTATATTTGTTGTGTATTCTGTTTTTATGTAGGATATTGTACGCCCTGCTTTTCCTACAGTTCTTTTCAAAATGTTGATTTGTGTTGTGCTATCCAGACAAGATTGTTGTAAGATTGTTGTCAGAGTTCTCTTCTTCTTCTTCTTCTTCTTCTTCTTCCTCATCTTCATCTTCTTATTATTTTTATTATCAACATTATTGGTATATGCTTCTTTATGTTACAATACCTTAATAACATAACAGACTGTTGTGCTATCATTTGATTTTTTTTCCATACTGTTAGCTGGAACCTGGACTACCGCTGCCTTCACCAAATGCCCTCAAAAACAAAATTCTGATCAAAAACAAGAAGCTAAATCCTGATGTGGAAAAGCAGGAGTTGGAACTGTTCTGGCAGGGACAGTTTGTCATTGAAGAAGATGAGGAAGAAGAGGAAGAAGACACGTCTGCCATCAGTGAAGCTAAACTGGTACATAAATAATCCAGACAGTTCTATTATTTTAAATGTAAGACTCATGTATCATGAAATTTTCAGGCGAACAGCTCAATGTCGATAACTTTGTACCACAATATTTCAGTACTGAGATTTCCGACCATCTTCAGGTGTATTCTGGTGAAAGTACACTAAGCTCCCAGTGTAGCAAAACAGCTTAAATCACTTAATAAAAGGCAAGGCCTCCAGTCCTCATTGTATACCAGTCAGGTTCCTCTCAGAGTATGCTGATACAATAGCTCCATATTTAGCAATTGTATACAAGCAGTTCCTCATTGAAAGATCCATACCTAAAGACTGGAAAGTTGCACAAGTCACACCAATACCCAAGAAGGAAATAGGAGTAATCAGATGAATTACAGACCCATATCGCTAACATTGATTTGCAGTAGGATTTTGGAGCTGACATTTTGTTGAACAGTATGAGTTATCTTGAGGGAAAAAAAACTATTTATTGACAAACAGCCAATATGGTTTCAGAAAGTATTGTTCTTGTTAAACACAGTTAGCTCTTTATTCTCATAAATTAATGAGTGCTATTGACAGGGAATATAAAATTGATTCCATATTTTTAGATTTCCAGAAGGCTTTTGACACCTTATCTTTCAAGTGACTCTAATCAAATTGCATGCCAATGGGCTATTATCTCAGTTGTGTGACTGGACTGAAGATTTCCTGTCAGAAGGTCACATTTCATTGTAACTGTCAGAAAGTAATTGAGTAGAACAGAAGTATCATCTGATGTTCCCCAAATTAGTGTTATAGGTCCTCTGCTGTTCCTGTTTTACATAAATGACTTGAGAGATAATCTGAGTAGCACTCTTTGATTGTTTATAGATGATGCTGTCATTAACCATCTTATAGAGTTACCAGATGATCAAAACAAATTGCAAAACTATTTAGACAAGATATCTGTATGGTGCAAAAAGTAGCAGTTGATTCTAAATAATGAAAATTGAGAAATCATCCTCATGAGTACCAAAAGGAACCGACTAAATTTCAGCTACACGATGAATCACACAAATTTAAAGGCTGTAAATTCAAGTAACTGCTTTGGGACTACAGTTACAAATAACTTAAGTTGGAACGATCACATAGATAATGTTGTGGGGGAAAGCAAACCAAAGGCAGTATTTTGTTGGCAGAACACTGAGAAAATGTAACAAGTGTACTAAAGAGACTGTCTGCACTACAATTGTCCGCCCTCTTCTGGAGTATTGCTGTGCAGTGTGGGATCCGCATCAGATGGGATTGATGGGTGTCATCAAAAAGGTTCACAGAAGGGCAGCTCGTTTTGTACTGCTGCGAAACAGGGGACAGAGCGCAATGAATATGTTGTGTGAATTGGGGTAGCAGTCATTAAAACAAAGTCATTTTTTATTTTGGCTGGATCTTCTCATGAAATTTTGGTCAGCAACTTTCTCCTCAGAGTGTGCAATTATTTTGTTGGCAGCCAGCTACAAAGGAGAAATGATCATCATAATGAAATAAGAGAAATCAGAGCTCACATTGAAAGATTTAAACATTTGTTTTTCCTGTGCGCTGTTAGAGAGTGGAACGGTTGAGAAGTAGCTTGAAGGTGGTTTGATGAACTCTCTGCCAGGCACTAAATTGTTAATTGCAGATAATCATGTAGATGTAGGTGTAAGACACTACCAGCAGATACTTAGTTTCTCAAATGTTGCACACACATTACTTGAGTGCATGTACTTCTGCTGTAAATCTGTGCATTGCTTCAAGTGCCCTCTGCATCATATCAATTCTCTTCACATGATAAAGTCACAGAACGACATCAGCTACTGAAATCACAAAGTTTTATAATGACAAGATTCCAAGCTGGAAACTCTATATCACCATTGATAAGTTCCTCAGACAGTCGTATTTCTACTGATTCCTTAATGATGGAATTCCAGAAGTTTCAAGTATGGATCAAAATTTTCATTTCATTGTAATTCTTCAAATGACCAGTGAAATATAGCATTTGGCAATAACAGACTTGCTTGTGCGGAGGAGATGATTGCTGCTCTACTGTGTGCTCCTAAACAGTGTGCATGTGTTGTCCTCTACAAGACCTGCTGTGATCACACAGAATCCTTAAGTCCCCACCAAGTGCAGTTCTGGGTCACTTTTCATGAGTGCCAAAAGCACCAAGATTTTAGATGGAAGATGAAAGACCACCTTAAACTTAGTTCTCTGCCTATTTTTGTAAAAACATATGCAATATACTGTAGGTAAAATGTTGTCTCAAGTGCCTCATTCTCTTCCTTGTTCTGCCATCTGTACATCTGTAGTGCTCTCTTTACCTTATGAGATGAATATCCATTTTCAATGGACAGAGTTTGAAGGTGTTCCAAATCTACCTGAAGGTTATAAGTATCAGAGATGGTAGGGAATTAGTGAATTGAGATATTTGAGAATGCTCATTGCCATCGCAGTATGGTGGCAACTGGTAGACTTTATATACAGGTCTGTGTTAGGGGTGTGGATACACCAAATGACCAAATGTGCCATCTCTTTTATATCACACTAAGACACCTATGAATGACAAACAACTTTCCAGAGTGAATTTTCATTCTACAGCAGACTGCGCATTGATTTGAAATTGCATGGCAGATTAAAACTATGTAAAGGGCTGGGACTTTAACTTGGAAACTCTGAAAAGGCCCCAAGTTCGAGTCCCAATCTGACACACAGTTTTAATTGGCAGACAACCTTCTTTCTCCATCTCCATATTAATGAATTAATATTTTGAAGGATCTCTGAGAGACTGCACAAACCATAAGGCCAAACTATAAATGTGTCATCAAAATGGAACATAACAGTACTTTTGATTTTAAAACTGCTAATCGTGCATTCTGGAGCACCAGCAGGATAGACCTCTCCTCCAAGGCAGCAAATCTACTATTGATGAGCACTGTATTTATAATGGTATTTGTTGAATTACAATGAAACAAAAATAATGTCTCATACTTAGAATTTTTGGAATGCCATCATTAAAGAATCATGAAAATGTGACTGTGTGGGTCAGTGGTTTCCAGTTGGATGCCTCATGTATTACTGATGCTGGAAAACTTAGTGCTCTGCAAAGCTGATGTCATTCTCCAATTTTAATTAAATTAAGGTAATCGATGTGATATTGATAAACTGAGCTTTTACAACAAAGGGCACTCAGAGAGCTTTACAGCAGAAGCACATTAGCTTAACTAAAACTAGTGCAGCAACATCCAAGTACACCACATGTGCACAGGTGGGGTCTTAAATAGGGAACCTCAGAGTATTTCATCAGTACACACAGGAAGACCTGTGTGGGATCTGTACTAAATTGGACTAACGGGGGATATTGATCATATACAGAGAATGGCAGCACGAATTATCACAGGTTTGTTTGGCCGACACCCCGGGATAACAAGGTCGCCCAGCAGTGTTAGTGACGTCACAGTAAGCGGCCCACAGCCGACGCAGCAGTCCACGGACACCTCCGTACAGACGCGCCTGATGCTAACAATCTTCTGTCCGTCATACAGAAAGGAGCGAACTATAATTCCAACCAAAGACCAAATTATATACATTCTTGTAAACAGCATAAAGGTTCATAACGAAATACCGATTACATATACGGGCAGGAATAGGTTCTACAACTCCTCTGAAAAGTGTTTATCTTCAGTACCAGAATGAACATCAAATTGTCAGGTTTTCTAAATAGAAAAGCACTTTGTTAGTAACAGACAGCAATAATGAGACTTGCAGTTGGTGATTTCTATGTGGAAAAGGAAATAAGCTGTAGAGAGATTGAAAATGGTAAGTAAAGAGAGCCTCAGCCTTTTGCTCACATTCTTACATGTAATGCACTTGGTTGTTTTTCATTTCCTTACCTTTCATAACGTTTTTAATATTGTTTCAAGAAGTGTATCTTCAATAGCAGAGTGAACTTCAAATTGTCAGGCTTTTCTTAAAGGAAAGAGCAGTCCCTTAGTATCACAGTGCAAGACAGAATCTCGTGTTCAGTGATGTCTATGTTAAAAGGAGAATATTTGATATCTATCTTTTGTTTCCATTCCTTATTACTGGGGATACACTTGTAAAAATTCTTGAAAAGAGCTGTCACCATGAACATATGAGTAAATTCACAATAGTCATGTGTTTTATGAGATAAAGCGAACTCTTGTTACCTTATTGTAAACGAAAGTTGTGAGGGTTTTGCTATGTCTGACAGTGTTTAAGATAATTTACTTTCAGTGTAATAGCTTGAAAATGTTAAGTCCTGCTGTCAGTTGGCATTTGTCACCACCTGTATGCGAGTTTTAAAGCTAAATAGTGTTCTGACAATTATCAAATAGTGGCAAAGTTCCTCAATCGATTAAACTTATTCCTGCCCGTATATGTAATCGGTATTTCGTTATGAACCTTTATGCTGTTTACAAGAATATATATAATTTGGTCTTTGGTTCGAATTATAGTTCGCTCCTTTCTGTACGACGGACAGAAGATCGTTAGCATCAGGAGCGTCTGTACGGAGGTGTCCGTGGACTGCTGCGTCGGCTGTGGGCCGCTTAGTGTGACGTCACTAACACTGCTGGGCGGCCTTGTTATCCCGGGGGTGTCGGTTTGGCCCACAGGGAAGTGATACAGGATGCTGAAGAAACTGAACTTGCAGATTCTTGAAGATATAAACTATCCCCAGAAAGTTTATAATGAAGTTTAATGGACAGGCTTGAAATGATGACTGTAGGAATACACTGCAGCTCCATATGTGTTGCTCACATTGGAATAGCGAGGACTAGATTAGAATAATTACACAGAGGTATTCAAACAATCTTTCTTCCCATTCCGCATATGTAAATGGAGCAGGAAGAAACCCTGCTAACTGCTACAATGGAACTACGCTCTGTCATGCAGTTCATGGTGATTTTTCAGGTTATAGATATAGATGAAGATGGCCAGTAGACTAAGCTCTGAAACATCACACTAGCAAGTTGCTGACATACAATAGTTCACATGACATTTCATGGTACAATATACAGGGTAAGTCAGGAGGAAAGGTACCTTCTTTGAGGGGTCATAATATTAGTGATTCTGAACAAAAAATTTCATATGGACATAAGCCCTATTTCGAATGGTTCCGAGATAGAACACATTTAATATCACTTATGTATGTTTTTCTTGAATAACTTGAAAACCACACCCTCCAATGAAAACGTGTCTCAGTGCAAAATTAAACTATATTAAATTTCTTACAAAAAGTCATATTCATTCTTTTCTCTAGAACTAATGGTTTGTGCGAAGAGAATGCGAGAATGTTGAGAGACTCACTCGATTTGCATGCGCCGCGGTTTACGTAGTTCTTGTAGGCCAATTTGAGGTCCCACATCAAACTGATCATCTCTACTTACTACCTCAATATGCTACCTCAAATTGGCTTACAAAAATTACATTAAGCTACACCCTGTATACGCGTGCATCTCATATAAGATTCTTTCTTACCTTCATTTTCATGCAATAAGATCAGTGGACAAAAGCAGGTGTCACACACATTTAAGTAGATAGTTGAGAAAAAGTGAATAATTTCTTACATGGTGTCATTATTAATGGCAATAAAAGGAAGGCATTTTTGATAAGTCATCATGTGCTTGGTATAATTGTTATATAATTGGTTGTCATAAAGTTTTAATTATCACAAAAAATTATGTTTTTAATTTGTTTACAAAGCTTTTTTGACCACCTGTTAATGTATTACCTGTTAGCTCTCATCTCAGGTTCTTTGGCCATTGTTTCTTTAATGATTTCTCTGACATTTCAACATCTTGAGGGTCTTGCATTCTCAAAGATTCGCCCTGCATTGGTGGTGGTAGACTGGACTGGACTCATAGCCATGGGTGGGGGTTGTATGCACTATTTGCACTAACATCTACAGTAAGCATTTCTCTGGTCAACACCATTGTAGCTTCTACATTGTTACTTGCAATGGTCATTCATTGCAGTGCAGGAATCCAGAATCAGTTTATCTTGAGGCTTGCTCCATGTTAAAATTATTATGTTTGTGAACTTTAATGGCTTCCTTGAACAAATGGACATGGTAGTTCTTCTCCACAGCAAGCTCTTATGTGTTTCAGAATTTTATTGATCTCAAGAGTAAATTTCTTTTATTTCTTTTCTGTCAGCAATGACCATCTTCAGATCTGTTTTATAACATGCCCTAATATAATAAAGCCATAGTGGCGTCATCAGAAAATAAGCTTATTATCATCATTGTGTATATTTTGTGACAATTCTACTATATATTTACTATATTAGGACATGTTATAAAATAGATCTGAAGATAGTCATTGCTGACTGAAACCAGTACTCCAAGGACCACATGTTTTGAGATCATTGACGGAAATAAAAGAAGTTTATTCTACAACTCCTAGATCTCTGTTTTAATCAATGTCCATGTCGCAGCTTGTGTACATTGTCCATCTCACATAGTATGTGCGTCATCACAACTGATTTCTCCACCTGTCTGAGTCTGCAATACCATCCACATTTGATGATCCTGATATTGATGAATCGTTAGGTTTCATGAGACTTCATAAAGAGCTGGTGCCATGTTCTCTCCTGGCTGTTTGTTGGGGCCATACCAGTGACATGGAGAGTTTTGTAGTTTATAGCAGGCGTACAGATCTGCCAAGCACATTTTGACATCCTTTTGCTTCACATGTAACTATAACAAGCCTTGATTTTGATTGACACTACTTCTAAATGATCATAGGATGTTCCCGGGTATGATGCTACACAGGAGAATGGAGACATCCCCAGCCCTGTGAAGTATCCACCATCAACAAATAAGATTCATCCATGGCTCTCATCCATGGTGAACTACACTCAACCAGTCAAATTCCAGGGATTTTATGTTGCTGAGGGTAAGAGATTAAATTTATTGCATAACATTAACATTTATCTTTTCTCTGAATGCTACAATCAAAATAATCATCATCAGCAACAATATCATCTCTAGTTTGTTACACACTCAGTATTTAACTCTGTCCATCTTTTCTTTGGCTAACAAATCTTACTTCTTCCGTGTTTTGAGTTATAGTTCTGAGGAGACTTTGGTGTACTTCTTTCTTTCATTCAGTCTTGCAGTCTGGCCTCAGGAGCCAGAGACTGTGGGCTTGTGTGTGTGTGTGTGTGTGTGTGTGTGTGTGTGTGTGTGTGTGTGTGGGTGGGTGAGTGGGTGGGTGGGTGTGTGCGCGCGCGTGTGTGCCTGTGTGCACATCTGTGCGCGTACATGTCTGCATCTCAACATCTCCACTTTATGGTGAGCAGCATATCCTTTTCATAATATTACCTTTCTGGCATTCTTGTTATTTGCTACTTCCATAAGTTTGTGTACTTGACTATTTCTTTCTTGAATAAATATGTTTAATTGCTTTCTTACGTTTTAATTTCTCTCCCTGTGAAGTAGTGTGAGACCACCTGTCACTTTCATGATCTTCATCTCTGTGCTTTCTATCCTGTTGATCTGTCGTTTAGTAAGTGTCCAACATTAACGTCCGTACAACAATTTTCATAGTGTCATTACTTTATATAGTTTAGACAATGTATTTCTTCTGCTAATTTTAAAATGATGTTTGATTGTACCACATAGCTACTGGAGTTTCTGCAGTTTTCTAGACAAATCATCATTCGTTGTTTAAGTCAAGTTTGTTAACTTGCTCTGTTATTTCACTATTAATGACTGTTTTTGCCCTAAATGGTTCACGTCCTCCAAATGCCATTACTTTTATTTTGACAAAACTATTCAAAGTCAGTCTCCATATCACTTTTCTTTACTTCAACAAATAAAGAAAAGTGATCTGAAGACTGCATTTGGTCAGTTTGTATAAGTAACAATTGCAGACAAACTGTCGGAGTCAGTTGCTTCTTCTTCTGGCAGAATGGTTGAAAGGGAAGGAAGAGGGCCGAGTGAAAAGGACTGGTGATATTTGGGAAAAGAGTTAGAGTTTGGGAAAATCACCCACAACCCTGGGTCAGGAGAGACTTGCCAGACAGATAGAGAAAGAAAGACTGATCACTGGGGCTGCACAGGTGAGATTTGAAAACCTTATATCTTAAAGGTGGAAGATAGGGTAATATGCAAGACATAGATTACTGCTAAAACGTCATGCATAAACTAATGAGAGCAAAAAGCTATGAGTGTCGTATGTGATAAAGGTGGCGGGGGGACAACAAAAAATAGTATACTCTTACCTATCTGCTGTTCTGCATGGATGTCAAGAATCTCTTCTGTTTGTGTGAGAATGTTTCATAAATGATGCAGCATTTCCAACTTAAGTTGGGGAAGACTATCACACTACTTGGGAGGCCACAATTTGGCCACTTTCAAATACACCCCATTGGCTGTAAGAGGCAAGAGTGTCTCTGTGGCATGGTTGCATGCTAGTTTCACATATTTGCACCACACTGAGTCTTTTTATTTATTTATTTATTTACACGTCAAGTTCCATAGGACCAAATTGAGGAGCAAATCTCCAAGGTCATGGAATGTGTCAGTACATGAAATTACAACATAAAAGTAATAACAAATAAAAATAAAATGTTTATGATCCCGAAAAAGTCAATCCATAATTTTAAGTTAACACGGTCAACAATACAACAAGAATCAGCTTAATTTTTACAGAAACTCCTCGACAGAATAGGAGGAGTGACCCATGAGGAAACTCTTCAGTTTTGATTTGAAAGGGCATGGATTACTGCTAAGATCTTTGAATTCGAGTGGTAGCTTATTGAAGATGGATGCAGCAGTGTACTGCAAACCTTTCTGCACAAGAGTTAAGGAAGTCCAGTTCAAATGCAGGTTTGATTTCTGCCAAGTATAAACTGAATGAAAGCTGCTTATTCTTGGGAATAAGCTAATATTGTTAAAAAGAAATGACAGTAAGGAATACATATATTGAGAGTCCAATGTCAAAATGCCCAGACTTGTGAAAAGGGGTTGACAAGAGGTTAGTGAACTTACACCACTTATTGCCCAAACCGCCATTTCTGGGACAAAAATATCTTTTTAGAATGGAAAGATTTACCCCAAAATATAATACCATACAACATAAGTGAATGAAAATAAGCAAAGTAGACTAATTTTCATGTCAAACAATCACTCACTTCAGATACCATACAACATAAGCAAATGAAAATAAGCAAAGTAGACTAATGTGCTGCTCACCATCCTTCCCACCCCTCCCACAGTGGTATTCCGCCGTCCACTGAATCTACACAGTATACTTGTCGTCAATCCTTATTCAACCCCTGCTCCAACCCCTTACCTCATGGCTCATACCCCTGTAATAGACCTAAATGCAAGACCTGTCCCTTATGTCCTCCCACCACCACCTACTCTGGTCCGGTCACTAACATCACTTATCCCATCAAAGGCAGGGCTACCTGTGAAACCACTCAGGTGAACTGCAGGCTAAACTGCAACCACTATGCTGCATTCTATGTAGGCATGATGACCAACAAGCTATCTGTCCACATCAATGGCGACAGTCAAACTGTGGCCAAGAAACAAATGGGACACCCTGTTTCTGAACATGCTGGCAAAAATGATATCCTTCATTTCAATTACTGCTTCACAGCCTATGCCGTATGGATCCTTCCAACTATCACCAGATTTTCTGGATTGTGCAGGTGGGAACTTTCCCTGCAATATATCCTGTGTGTGTGTGTGTGTGTGTGTGTGTGTGTGTGTGTGTTGTTGATAAAGGCCTTAATGGCTGAAATCTTTAATTGTGAGAGTCTTTTTGTGTTGCCTATCTATGACTCAGCATCTCTGCTGTATGATGAGCACCAATTTTTCTTCTCGTAACTGTTACATACATCAGTTGTACAAAAATTGAGATATGTTTTGAATGGACATGTAACTGATCGAAATTAACTTTATATCTGAATCTTAACTGCTGAAAATTGTGAAAATTTAATGTTCATTTTGTGAACAAACAAGAAACTCCCCCCCCCCCCCCACCCCCCCCCACCCCACCCACCCCCAACCACCTCACACACACACACACACTTACACGCACGCACAATCTGTTAGAGAAGAGACGGCTGGAGAGGCAGTTCTTGGTGGCGGAGCTGTGATGTTACAGAAGTGGAATGTTTTTGGAGAGGCAGGAAGATGTACGACCCTCAGCACAAGAATGGAATGTGAGGGTGACAGTAGATTTTTCTCGAAACCGTTATGTCGACCTTACGTACCGCCTTCAACCTGATTACATGAAACATAATTCAACAGGCATTAATGTTTTACCAAAGCTATACTCCCTAAAAAGAGTAATCACGCCTTTACAATGTTACAAACTTCCAGCCAACCGGTTGTTTGCAACCTGTTGGCTGGAAGTTTGTAACATTGTAATTAATTATGGTTGCTGAGTACAGCCAAGTTCAAAACATTAATCGCACCTTTAGTAACAGTGCAGCAATTTTGATATGGTATGGCTTACATGTAATGTGCCTGCAATTAGAAAGATTCCAGCGTCACTTTCGGGTTTATATGTGATCCATAACACACCAAGTCAACTATTGTTGTTCATGATGTTATTGCTACTACCAAAAAGGTCGCATTTTGGTTCACAGTTACTCCATAATTCACCACATTAACAACCATTGTCCATGATGATAGTATTGGTTATTCACAGAATCACATCTTTGAAACTTCCTGGCAGATTAAAACTGTGTGCCCGACCGAGACTCGAACTCGGGACCTTTGCCTTTCGCGGGCAAGTGCTCTACCATCTGAGCTACTGAAGCACAACTCACGCCTGGTACTCACAGCTTTACTTCTGCCAGTATCTCATCTCCTACCTTCCAAACTTTACAGAAGCTCTCCTGCGAACCTTGCAGAACTAGCACTCCTGAAAGAAAGGATATAGCGGAGACATGGCTTAGCCACAGCCTGGGGGATGTTTCCAGAATGAGATTTTCACTCTGCAGCGGAGTGTGCACTGATATGAAACTTCCTGGCAGATTAAAATTGTGTGCCCGACCGAGACTCGAACTCGGGACCTTTGCCTTTCGCGGGCAAGTGCTCTACCATCTGAGCTACCGAAGCACGACTCATGCCCGGTACTCAGAGCATACTGGCAGAAGTAAAGCTGTGAGTACCGGGCATGAGTCGTGCTTTGGTAGCTCAGATGGTAGAGCACTTGCCCGCGAATGGCAAAGGTCCCGAGTTCGAGTCTCGGTCGGGCACACAGTTTTAATCTGACAGGAAGTTTCATATCAGCGCACAGTTCGCTGCAGAGTGAAAATCTCATTCTGGAATCACATCTTTGTCAGAAATGAACACAATAATACACCACACCAACAACCATTGTCCATGATGGTGTTATTGGAAAAGAAAAAAAAAATCATCGTCACTCTTTTGTAGCTCCAGAAATTCTTTCCTTCTCCAGTGAAGTTCTGTTATTCTAAGACGACTAACAAGACTTCCATCTGAAGTTCCTCGTATCCTTCAGAGCACTATGTTCACTACCATTGTGGTTTCATTCACCAAGTATGCACAATATTTCCAAAATGAAGTTGCTTGTGTTCACTTGAATGGATTTATATTATCTCACTAAGGTTCCATATAGAGTCACTAGTGTTTAGTCACATAACCAGTGTCTTGTACATTGTCTCCAGTTTAATGTTCACTTATGAACCTTTTTTTAAAAAAAGCACTACATCTTCATGCCACAAGTGGCCCATTGGGACCATCCGACCGCCGTGTCATCCTCAGATGAGGATGCAGATAGGAGGGGCAGGTTGTCAACACACCCCTCTTCTGGTCGTTATGATGGTTTTCTTTGACCGGAGCCGCTACTATTCGGTCAAGTAGCTCCTAAGTTGGCATCGCGAGGCGGAGTGCACTTTGAAAAATGGTAACAGTGCATGGTGGGCCGGATGGTCATCCATCGAAGTGCCGGCCACGTCCGACAGTGCTTAAGTTTGGTGGTCTGACGGGAACTAGTGTATCCTCTGCGGCAAGGCCGTTGCCTCCTCATGAATCTTTGTTCTTCATTAATTCGTTATATTCAATGAACTGTACCCGTACCGACTCAAGACTGCTCACCTTCACATTACTTCTCTCCACCCTTAAAAAATAGTAATTATACTGAATACATTAAAGCTCCTAACTATCAGGAAAAAGCTTGAGCAATCTCAATCTGTACCTTATTTGTTTCTAACCAAATCATCAGAGTACCTAACCATCTAGTTTGAAGCATGGTTCAACAGCAAATCAATTTATTTTAGTGTCAACTAACAATTACTAATAACAATTAATAATAACATGAAAAATGAAAAATTCAAAGTAAACTTCTCTATCACTAGCTAATTCTTTGGCCTCATATGCATGACAAGACTAGTGCTCATTAAATGCATGCTACCAGTAATAAATTACTACTAAATAAATTTCATTGAAAAATCACATGTTCACTGACACAATCAAAAAACCTTTCCATCCTTAATTTTGAATAATTATCTTATTACTGATACCCAACATTTCACACTGATATTTACATCAGAGTCCCCCTTTTTTTCGTGTCTTGTTTGAGCAATTGCTACTCACGATGTTGGTGGGGGAACATCTCCTTTACTTTCCCTGACCCTACATACTGTAATACGTATGCACTAGGGTTTGCTACTTTGCTAATTACATATGGCCCTGTATACAGTCTTTGCCACTTTCTGTTCATCTTCTTTAGTAGTTAAGACTGGGGTACATCCTCAATAAAAGTTTGTTTCCGATCTTGTATTCAGACACTCTAAGTTCTTGTCAAAGTTCATTTTCCTTTTCCTTGCCATTTCAGTAGTGTTCACTATCTCATCTCGCAGTTTTGACTGCAATTCTTGCTCTTCTTCAGCATGTTTTGGCAAACCGTTTACCCACTCATTCTCATCTACCTTATTGAACATTAATTCAGCCAGTGTAAATTCTGTTGACATGTGCAGTAAGTTGTTTACAGTACTCTCGAATACATGCAAATTATCAACCCAACTGTTTTTCCAATGCCCATATTATTGCCAGTGCTTCTGTCTTAGTGGTGGTATAAGCTCTTTCACAGTTGCTTAAGGTCCTACTAGCAAATGCTATTGTACGGAATGTTGTGTGCCCTTCAATTTTCCTGACTTAGAATAGGCATGCGCCCAAACCAATATTTGATGTGTTTGTCATTAATCCAAATTCCACATTCATGTCAGGATGATACAGTAATTGTGCATTTACCAAAGATTCTTTGAGTTTCTCAAAGTCTCTCTGACATTCTCTGGGCCATTGCCAGTGTGCATTTTTCATCAGTAAATTCAATAAATGTTCTGAATTCAAGAATTGGTCAGATACAAATTTGCGGAAAAATGATGCTAGGCCCATAAAACTTTTCGACAGTCCCTTTGTACATGGCATCGGAAAATTCTTTATTGCACTGATCTTCTTCACGTGTGGTAAAATACTCTTTTCATCAATTAAATTTTCTAAAAATTTAATCCAATTCAAACCAAAGTGATATTTGTGCAAGTTAGCTGTGATTCCTGATTCTTCAAATTTTGTGAGAAATCTTTCCAAAGTTTTGATATGATTATCCCATGTCATCGACGAACTAAGTTAGGTTGCTTCCAAGTTCAGGTCCCAGGATATAATCTAAAGCTGCAATAAAGACTCCTGCACTTATGTTGAGTCCGAAGGGCAAAACTTTAAATTGATAACTTAGTACAGCATAAATGAATGCAGTGTACTTCCTTGAGCTTTCATGCAGTTTTATTTGCCAGTTCAAGCCCCACAAGTCATTGAATTAATTTGCCATTATTCTCCAGATGTGTTTGCATTGGTATTATTATAGTATTGATTACAGGTCCATCCAGTACAAGATAAACTTTTCCTTCCGATTTGGGAACTACCAAAAGAGGGCTACAATATGGACTTGTGGAAGATTCAATCATATCCCAATTTAACATTTTTTGTATCTCTTGATCTACAGCTGCTCATAGCCTCCACTGGACAGGGTAATAACTTTGGCAATGTCTTGTGTGGTTTGATGTCTATTTTACATACATAGCCACTTATCAGGCTAGGTCTTTCATTAAATACATTGATAAATCTAGACAATAATCTGTTAAGTTGATCTGTCTGTTCAGAACTCAGCTGGAGCGATTTGTTAATTTTTTGTTGTAAATGATTTAATAACTCATTTACATCTGTTGCTTTTTTCTCTTCTAGACACATGCTCGATTTGTAGCTTCTTACCAGCTGTATGCAAGCTCCCTCACAATGCTTACCATGTATATTTTCTGTCTGCAAAAGTACCTCAACATCTCGTGCTTCATTCTCCATTCTCAAAATACCACATGTAAAATCTATGTTTGTGTGTGTGTCCCTAAAAAAATCCAGCCCTAGGGTGCAGTCCACAATTAATTGTTCAGCAATTAGAAATGTGACCTTATAGGCTCCATTCCCCAAATAAACAATTGTAAGTGGTTGCCTCCTAACGAGCTTGTTCTTGGATACAAAAGCACCTATGAGTTTGCAATTATTAACTGGATATACTGGAAACTTTGCGTCCTGGCTCAATTTGTCAAACAAACTGGCTGAAATCGCATTTGCCGTTGCAACCTGTGTCCTGAATGATATTTACTTCATTATTTTCAATTCTGCCCTTAACTGCTGATACCAGAGACAGCCTTTCCTCAACTTTACACCTTGTCTGCTCTGAGAGTAATTCATCTCTTAATAAATGGCCATCATCGTATCGTAGCATAGCCAAGTTACTATCACTGCCCCTCCAATTCTTTTCGACCCTAACACTGCAGCTGGTGCAGGTCTTTAGGCATTTCCCTGATTTGTGTTGGTATTCCTGTTTATATCTCTGCGCACTTCTGTTATTACAGGCATGTTCTGACGCCAGTCTGTCACATTCGCAATCAATGGTACATTCATACTTGGTTCTTGTACGTTTACTTGGTTATTGTTCCAGGTTTGATTTCCACTGTTGTGTCTTACATAACCTGGGTGATATCTCGTGTCAGGTCTTCCGTTTCTACCTAGGATCTGCCTATAATTTGGCCCATAACCGTATTATCTTTGGTTATTTCCAATCATAATCATCTGTGGTTGCGCTCGCACCTCATTTGCTGTCGCAGACTGCTAGCTGATCATTTCTCTAAAACCATTGACATTTTTGCATGTCGTTTGTCCATTATTCTCTGCACGCTTTTTGTTATCCTCTTGGTTTATGACATATGTGTCTAATGTTGACAAAAATTCTTCAGTGTCATGTTCCAGTATTGTCTTGAACTTTTCTCTGATGGTGGTGGATAATTTTGATTTTAATATCTGGATGATATCATCTTTGCTCATCAGATTATCCCAGTATTTTGCTTTGTTCAGATATTTTTCGAAATATTTACACAATACTCCAGATGTCATTGTAAATGGTTCTGGGTTTAGTACTTCTTTCTTTAGCCTCTCTTTTGCACCCCGTGACCAATACTTCAACAGGAATGCTTGCTCAAACTCTTCATACGTAGTGCACGTTTTTATGGCATCATGAACCCACATTTTGATTTCCCTGCTCATATAACCTGCTACATGCTGCATCTTTCAGTGCTCTCTCCGAACTCTTGGTAACAAGTCAGTAAAACTCCTTATGAACACCACCTGATGTATTGTCTTCTTTTCCGGACAAAATGTTTGTAACTGATGGTATTTTAGTAGCTTTTCTTCACTGCATGTACTCCCTTTGTCATATGTTGCAGTTTGTCCAAAATTACATGCTTGTTTTCTGCCAACTTCTTGAATGTAAGCAGATCTGTTGTTACTTTTGTAGGCTGGTGGTGACATTTGCCCAAGGATTATTCGATACATCTTCCTGCCTGTTATTCATAGATGATGCTTGACTCAACTCCTTCAACTCATCTGATTTGTGTGAAAAGTCCCTTTTCGCACTATTAAGCTCTTCCGAAAATTTGTTTTGCGTTGCTTTCATTCCTTTATTTACTATTCCTTCGATCTGAGGGATGTTGATAGTACCAGAATTTATTCCTTCCTCTATTTACTTCTCAATTACAGTGCTTATTGAAACTTCTTTGTCTTGTATCCACTGGTCTAATTTTAGTTCATAAGCAGCATGTTCCTCGTTGATTTTGTGTGCAATGAATTTCTCACACCCTGAAGCAATTGCAGTTACTACTGTTGACATATTATGTAATTTTTCGTCTACTGATTGTTGTTTTCCAGTGACATCATTCATTTATTTTGTCGTCTGTTGTATATCTTCATTCTCAAGTAGCTGTTCTTGCTTCTGTTTCACTTCAGCAACAGTTTTGTTCAAGTCTTGAACTTCCTTGGTAATTGTTTCATCCTTTATAGATAAAGATTGCATTTGTGTGACAAGATCTTCTTGTTGAGTCTTTAAAATTTGAACTTCATTTGATACAGTCTTTAATTCTTCCTTTATTTGTTTCTTCATATTCTTCATCTGTGAAGATATCTCTTTTTGAGTTCTCTTTTATTAACTTCTTCCATGTTCTTCATACCTTGCACCATTAATTTTTGAAAATCTATAAGCATTCGGGCAATAGTGTCTTCTACTGACCTCATTGCTATATTTTCTGTTTCACGTGAAGTGCCCACTTCACTCAGAAGTCTGTCCACAATTGTCGTATCTGACTGATCCGATGTTGCAGGTCTTGCATCACCAAGTTCAACTACCACATTCTGCTTTGATTCCGTCTCAAAATATTCTGAATTCTTTTGTTGTTCCATTTTGTAGTGGCTATGGGTTTTAACTATTACACATGCACACAAAAATTGAAAAGTGTACACCCTATATTTGCACGAAAGCACTAGACACCTTAGGTAAACTTTAGACACACGAAATGCAGTAATCTCTAACACCCAAATTACTTACTCTCACAATATGTTAGTAGAAATTTACAGTAATCTCAAATAAATAAATACTATTCTACTTCAAACTACTAGGAAATTATTATCCTTAACCAATGAAAGTCTGCAGTTCTACTAATTCTGTCAGTTTGAGATTGTTATAATGAGGCACAGAAAGAGAATCACCAAAATTGTTTCTTGATCTTGCCTTTCGATGAGAAGTTATGCTGGCAGGGCTCTGCATTCACAGGATATCATCTCTCTCCAGCAGGAAATATTGGTAGGGGAGGACATGAAACAAATCACGCATCTATTAGTCTTTTATAATAGTAATGCATACACAAATGAAAAAAAACTTTACCTATGTAAAATTCGGTAATTATTTCATTCTCATGCCACATCTAGACATCCTGTCACATAGGGCATCATTGTAATGCCCTCTCACATGAAAGTTAAACTGTTATAATTTTACTGAGATGTAATGGTTCATGAGAGGAGTCATTATTTCACCCTGAACCCAGTTATTGTATGGAGATCTGTGTAGAAAATTTTATTTGAGAGACAAAAAGTAACCTCGATGAACTGCTTTTATTATTATTATTATTATCATCATCATCATTATTACTGATTCAAGGAATTTGTTCTTTAGTATTCAGTCTCTCTAAGAAAAGAGTTTAGATGTGCGAAATGTATAAATGACCAAAGAGATCTCACTAGACGACGTTTATATTCAAGGGATTGTGCATGGTAGATGAGAGATCTGCTGCTGCACGCTGACTGTAATCTGTACTCTATGTCTCTGCCAGTTGTTGAACTGTGTGCTGAATCTGTAGGAATCTTAGTCTACATTAACTGTCCGTCAAAGTGGAATTGTTTTAAAGTCTTTAAATTAATGACCATATAGAGTGTGCAGGTTCGAGCTTCCACAGTCCAAAGAAATGTATCGTAGGCATTCACAAATATTTGAAAATGTTAAACCATAAGATGGAGAATAATTTACGCAATACACACCTTGTTTATGCTGCTGAGAAATTGGTTTATTGGCTTATTATTCTCACACAAAATCAGAAAATGCCTTTCAATTAAAGATGGAGGTCTCGCAACAGTGCCTTCTCTCTCAAGCTGTAGTACATTCGTCCATAGTCATTAAGATCAGAAGCTAGACTATATCTTTTCACAATAGTTAACATCAAACCAAAGCTCTTTTAGTTCAAGGAATAGAGAGAGCATCAGCAATAATGCTGCTTTCTCACAGTCAGTTGCATTCCAGTACGCTTCAAATAATATATTGTTTGGCCATGCATCTATTACTATTGCATGACGCGAACCACTACACCATGAAGCAATTCACATGTGGAGATATCTCTCTGCATTTTTAACAGGCATCCTATGATGACAAACTGTATTCTTTATATACAGTTGCATGTGCAGTGTCGTCGTATTCTGCAGGATAGCAAAAAAGGTAGTTGGATTTCATTTACTAGTTCTTTTAATAGTTCCCCTTCCTCTTCCATTTTGTGTATCAACCTCTGACTACTCTCTGGGACCAAGATCCATCCCCAATTTCTGGCCTGACCACTGCAGATGATGTCATAGTGGACTCTATTGCTATCTCCAACACCTTGGGCCTCTGTTTTTTGGAGATTTTGAGCTCCACCCTCTGTCACTCTGCCTTCCTCCATTGAAAACAAGTGGAGGAGGCTTGGGCAGTACCCTTCTCTTCTCAGAATCATGAGTGTTACTGTGTCACTTTTACTGCGGGGGAGCTAGATCATGCTCTCACTTCATCCCAGTCCTCTGCCCCAGGGACGCACGATGTTCACATTCAGATGCTGTGGCACCTATCTCTGGAAGGCGAGCACTTTCTCCTTCATACGTACAATCGCATCTGGGCAGAGGACATGTTTCCCAGACGCCGGCATGAAGTCACTGGCATACCCATATCTAAGCCAGGTAAGGACCAACCCCTTCCCTCTAGCTACAGCCCCCCCCCTCCCCACACCCCCATTTGTCTCATCGTCTCACCAGCTGTGTTTGCATGATGATGGAAAGTATGATTGATGCCCAGCTGGTATGGTAGCTTGAGTCTCGCCATTTACTAACCACTGTACAATGAGGATTTCGAACATGCATCTTGTCACTTTGGCAACCCACATCCTGTGGCCAAGTTTTTTGAATTGGAGAAAGCCTATGATGCCTGCTGGAGTACTGATATCCTCATACTCTCTACATGTGGGGCTTCTGAGGCAGCCTGTCCTGTTTCCTTGAGGCATTTTGAAAAGACAGAGTTTCCAAGGTACATGTTGTTTTTGCCTTGTCAGACACCTTTATCCAGGAAAACGGTGTGCCTCAGGGTTCCACCATGAGTGTCATCCTCTTTTCTATCATCATTAACCTTATTATGGCCTATTTCCCTTTGGCATCTCCAGCTCTCTTTTTGTTGACAGTTTTGTCGTCTGTTGCAGATCTCCACAGAATTATTTCCTTGAGTGGCATCTTCACCATTGTCTTGATTGTCTTTACTCATGTAGCTTCAACAATGGCTTTTACTTTTCCACTGACAAAACCGTTTGTATGAAATTCTGATGGCACAATGGATGTCTCCCACCATCTTTACATCTTGAGCCTGTTGCTCTTCCATTCATTGAAACTATGAAATTCCTGAGGCTCATGCATGTTAGGAAACTTTTTTGGTCCTCCCACGTGTCTTACCTGACTGCTCGCTGCACCCGCTCTCTCAATATCCTATGTGTCTTCAGCGATATATCTTAGGGAGTGGATTGGACCAGCCTCTTCCGTTTGTATTGTTCCCTTGTCCATTCAAAACTAGACCATGGGTGTTTTGTGTATGCATCTGCACATCCACCCATCTTACATTGTGTCAACACTATCCACCATTGTGGTATCCATTTGGTCACTGGCACCTTTTACACAAGCCTGTTTGAAAGTCTGTATGCAGAAGCCGTCAAACTCTCACTGTCATACTGATGTGATGTTCTCCTTAGTGGATACGAATGCTGTTTGCTGTCATGCCTGGCCACCCATCCTATGCCTCCTTCTTTGATGACTCTTTTGACTGCCAGTATGAGGTGCATGCCCTCCTCTGTTACCTCCTGGAGTTTGCTTCAGCTATTGCTCCTGCATCTTAACTTCATGCTACATGGCACTTTGGCTTTGTGCAGCAGCTCATGTTCATGTTGGGCTTCATTTGCTTCCTAAAGACACTACTCCAGACATGATCTATTGCAGTAAGTTTCTCAACCTTCACATGTAACTTTGCGATAGTACCTTTGTGTACACTGATGGGTCTCGGACTGACCTTGGTGCTGGGTGTACCTTTGTCATTGTCACCAATGACTTTGGGTATCAGCTTCCAGAACAGTGCTCAGTATTTACAGCACAGGTTTTCATCATGTATCAGACCACACAGTACATCCAGTGACACAGACTTCTCAATTTTGTCATTTGCTCCGACTCTCTCAGTGCCCTTCAGAGCTTCTGTGTGCTGTACACTGTCCATCCCTTAGTGTAACCAAACCAGGAAAGGTTTTACTTGCTCACTCTTGATGGAACTGCTGTGATTTTTGTGTGGTTCCCTGTTCACGTCAGTCTGATGGAAAATGAGGCCGTTGCTGCTGCTACCAATGCTGCGGCTCTTGTACCTCCGCCCGCCAGGTCTTCCATTCCCTCAGGTGATCTCTGTGTTGCCATCTGTCAAAAGTTGGTGTCACTTTGATGTTACCACTGGTCTTCCCTTCATCAGAACAAGCTCTGTGGAATTAAGCCTCTCCCTGCGGCTTGGCCAATCTCCTCTCCACCCTCTTGCCATGAGGAGGTCATTTTAGCTAGGTTGCATATTGGGCACTGTCTTTTTAGCCTTCGCCATTTGTAAAGTGGTGATCCCCACCACTTTGTGCCCATTGTCATCAACCTTTGATGGTTAGCCCCATTTCATGACGCAATGGCCTTCTTTTAACCACTTACATTCTAATCTGTGTTTAGGTATCGGTCATTTTAGCGAATGACACATGGGCTGTTGACCACATTTTACTTTTTATCTGTCATAGGAATGTGACGAAGGACATTCAGTGTTTAGTTCAGAACCTCAATTACAGCCCTTTCTCCAAGAGATGGTCCCCGGTTTCAGCTGTATTTTTTTCCGTCGATTGGGCTTAATGTGTAGTCTCTTTTAACTTCTTTTTCATTTTTGTGTTCTACAGTTCAGACATAGGCGCATATGGCCTTAGTTCTTTGTGTGCCCTAAAAAAAAACAAAAGAAACAGAAACAGCAACTTAGGACATGCATTTTGCCATTCTGTCCTGGATATGAGCATAAGACTCAGAATCTGCTTAAGGGATGATGTTCTTGTCAGAAAACCACCTTGATTTTCTCTGATCTTGTAGCCTATAGCCTACTACGTATTGTTTTCCAGCAGATGTTTTATGTTACTAATAACATTCATTTTCCTCAGTTGTTGTTGGCAACAGTTTTATCTCCTTTCTTAGAAAAATGATGAATTAATGTGCCCTTTCAGTCCTCTGGAATTTCTTTTATTAGCCATGTATTCTGCTTTATTCCTTTTAATGCAGTTTTCTGTGCTTGGATAATGATAGTTTTCACTTTTCATTTCAAGAACAATGATTTTGCAACTACACAATGAGACTCACCCAAACACTTTATTGAAGTTTCATGTCATGTTTTTCTGAAATCATTTTTATTTTGATTGAGGTGGTTTTCATCAAGTAAACATATAACATTTCTGATTCCTTTGTTCTTTCTTGCTAAACTTCCTTAAGTATCAGTGGTGTGTTCCTTGATACAGTCACATCAATTAAAAATTTAGGCATTATGTTGCATTGCAGTATGAAATGGAAAGGGCATGTAAGGACAATAGTAGGGAAGATGAATTTACAACTTCAGTTAATTGGGAGAATTCTAGGAAAATGTTGTGTACTATAAAAGAGACCACATATAGGCACTGGCAAAATCCATTCTTGTGTTCTGCCTGAGTGTTTGGGACCTCTGCCAGATCAGATTGAAGGATGGCATTGAAGCAATTCAGAGGCATGATACTAGATTTGTTACCGGTTGGTTTGATCAACATGTTAGTATTATGGAGGAGCCTTATGAACTCAAATGGGAATCCCTGGAGGAAACACTATGTTCATTTTGTGAAACACTATTGAGACAACTTAGAGAAGAGGTATTTGCAGTTGACAGCAGTATAAATATACTGCTACCTACATAAATTTCATGTAAGGATTATAAAGACAAATTAAGGCTTCTATAGCAGATGTATAGACAGTTGTTTTTTTGCTCATTCCATTTGCGAGTGGAACGGGGAAGGGAATGACTGGTGGAGGCACAAGGTACCCTCTGCCGTGCACTGTGTGGTGGCTTGCTGAGAATGTATATAGCTGCTGAAGGAACTAACAGCTTTTTTTTTTTTTTTTGCGGTCTACGACTGTTTTAATGCGGCCCGCCACGAATTCCTTTCCTGTGCTAACCTCTTCATCTCAGAGTAGCACTTGCAACCTACGTCCTCAATTATTTGCTTGACGTATTCCAATCTCTGTTTTCCTCTACAGTTTTTGCCCTCTACAGCTCCCTCTAGTACCATGGAAGTCATTCCCTCATGTCTTAGCAGATGTCCTATCATCCTGTCCCTCCTGCTTGTCAGTGTTTTCCACATATTCCTTTCCTCTCCAATTCTGCGTAGAACCTCCTCATTCCTTACCTTATCAGTCCACCTAATTTTCAACATTCGTCTATAGCACCACATCTCAAATGCTTCGATTCTCTTCTGTTCCGGTTTTCCCACAGTCGATGTTTCACTACCATACAATGCTGTACTCCAGACGTACATCCTCAGAAATTTCTTCCTCAAATTAAGGCTGGTATTTGATATTAGTAGACTTCTCTTCGCCAGAAATGCCTTTTTTGCCATAGCGAGTCTGCTTTTGATGTCCTCTTTGCTCCGTCCGTCATTGGTTATTTTACTGCCTAGGTAGCAGAATTCCTTAACTTCATTGACTTCGTGACCATCAATCCTGATGTTAAGTTTCTCGCTGTTCTCATTTCTACTACTTCTCATTACCTTCGTCTTTCTCCAATTTACTCTCAAACCATACTGTGTACTCATTAGACTATTCATTCCGTTCAGCAGATCATTTAATTCTTCTTCACTTTCACTCAGGATAGCAATGTCATCAGCGAATCGTATCATTGATATACTTTCACCTTGTATTTTAATTCCACTCCTGAACCTTTCTTTTATTTCCATCATTGCTTCCTCGATGTACAGATTGAAGAGTAGGGGCGAAAGGCTACAGCCTTGTGTTACACCATTCTTAATACGAGCACTTCGTTCTTGATCGTCCACTCTTATTATTCCCTCTTGGTTGTTGTACATATTGTATATGACCCGTCTCTCCCTATAGCTTACCCCTACTTTTTTCAGAATCTCGAACAGCTTGCACCATTTTATATTGTCGAACACTTTTTCCAGGTCGACAAATCCTATGAAAGTGTCTTGATTTTTCTTTAGCCTTGCTTCCATTATTAGCCGTAACGTCAGAATTGCCTCTCTCGTCCCTTTACTTTTCCTAAAGCCAAACTGATCGTCACCTAGCGCATTCTCAATTTTCTTTTCCATTCTTCTGTGTATTATTCTTGTAAGCAGCTGCAATGCATGAGCTGTTAAGCTGATTGTGCGATAATTCTCACACTTGTTAGCTCTTGCCGTCCTCGGAATTGTGTGGATGATGCTTTTCTGAAAGTCAGATGGTATATCGCCAGACTCATATATTCTACACACCAACGTGAATAGTCGTTTTGTTGCCACTTCCCCCAATGATTTTTGAAATTCTGATGGACTTTTATCTATCCCTTCTGCCTTATTTGACCGTAAGTCCTCCAAAGCTCTTTCAAATTCCGATTCTAATACTGGATCCCCTATCTCTTCTAAATCGACACCTGTTTCTTCTTCTATCACATCAGACAAATCTTCACCCTCATAGAGGCTTTCAATGTATTCTTTCCACCTATCTGCTCTCTCCTCTGCATTTAACAGTGGAATTCCCGTTGCACTCTTAATGTTACCACCGTTGCTTTTAATGTCACCAAAGGTTGTTTTGACTTTCCTGTATGCTGAGTCTGTCCTTCCGACAATCATATCTTTATCAATGTCTTCACATTTTTCCTGCAGCCATTTCGTCTTAGCTTCCCTGGACTTCCTATTTATTTCATTCCTCAGTGACTTGTATTTCTGTATTCCTGATTTTCCTGGAACATGTTTGTACTTCCTCCTTTCATCAATCAACTGAAGTATTTCTTCTGTTACCCGTGGTTTCTTTGCAGCTACCTTCTTTGTACCTATGTTTTCCTTCCCAACTTCTGTGATGGCCCTTTTTAGAGATGTCCATTCCTCTTCAACTGTACTGCCTACTGCGCTATTCCTTATTGCTGTATCTATAGCGTTAGAGAACTTCAAACGATTCTCATCATTCCTTAGTACTTCCATATCCCACTTCTTTGCGTATTGATTCTTCCTGACTAATGTCTTGAACTCCAGCCTACTTTTCATCACTACTATATTGTGATCTGAGTCTATATCTGCTCCTGGGTACGCCTTACAGTCCAGTATCTGATTTTGGAATCTCTGTCTGACCATGATGTAATCTAATTGAAATCTTCCCGTATCTGCTGGCCTTTTCCAAGTATACCTCCTCCTCTTGTGGTTCTTGAACAGGGTATTCGCTATTACTAGCTGAAACTTGTTACAGAACTCAATTAGTCTTTCTCCTCTTTCATTCCTTGTCCCAAGCCCATATTCTCCTGTAACCTTTTCTTCTACTCCTTCCCATACAACTGCATTCCAGTTGCCCATGACTATTAGATTTTCGTCCCCCTTTACATACTGCATTACCCTTTCAATATCCTCATACACTTTCTCTATCTGTTCATCTTCAGGTTACGACGTCGGCATGTATACCTGAACTATCGTTGTCGGTGTTGGTCTGCTGTCGATTCTGATTAGAACAACCCAGTCACTGAACTGTTCACAGTAACACACCCTCTGCGCTGCCTTCCTATTCATAACGAATCCTACACCCGTTATACCATTTTCTGTTGCTGTTGATATTACCCGATACTCATCTGACCAGAAATCCTTGTCTTCCTTCCACTTCACTTCACTGACCCCTACTATATCCAGATTGAGCCTATGCATTTCCCTTTTCAGATTTTCTAGTTTCCCTACCACGTTCAAGCTTCTGACATTCCACGCCCCGACTCGTAGAATGTTATCCTTCCATTGATTATTCAATCTTTTTCTCATGGTAACCTCCCCCTTGGCAGTCCCCTACCGGAGATCCGAATGGGGGACTATTCCGGAATCTTTTGCCAATGGAGAGATCATGATGACACTTCTTCAAATACAGGCCACATGTCCTGTGGATACACGTTACGTGTCTTTAATGCAGTGGTTTCCATTGCCTTCTGCATCCTCATGTTGTTGATCATTGCTGATTCTTCCACCTTTAGGGGCAATTTCCCACCCCTAGGACAAGAAAGTGCCCTGAACCTCTATCCGCTCCTCCGCTCTCTTTGACAAGGCTGTTGGCAGAATGAGGCTGACTTCTTATGCCGGAAGTCTTCGGCCGCCAATGCTGATTATTTATCAAAATTTAGGCAGTGGCGTGGATCGAACCCGCGACCGAAGACGTTTTGATTATGAATCAAAGACGCTACCCCTAGACCACGGGTAACAGTTATGAAAGCTAAGTATAATTTTCTGTACTTTAAACATGTCTGTCAGCAGTAACTGGAATCTAACTTCTTTGGACTAACCATTCAGGCAGAATTGTTGTCCAGTTCTTACTTCAGGAGGCAAAATGATTAGTACTGCTGAACATAAATGTACATGACACTATCCTAGCTTTAAGATATTTCAGTGGTAAGGAAAATTTAAGAAACCCTAGTTGTTGTCTAGAAATATAGGTCAAATGAAGACAGGAAGTGCTATAGGACAGATGTTGAGAAAAGTTTAGGCTCAGTGATTAAATAAGACAATGATACTGAGATGCAGAAAATAGTTAGTACTATTTCTAATAAAGACTGGTATTTAAGTTCACAAAAACTCTATGTATGCTTTTGGAGCTCATTTACCACTGCTATCATTGTATGGTCCATGGGATTCATTGTAATTAACAGTCAACCTTTCCAGCAAGGATTACAGTTTAGGAATTATGTGGACTGCTGGGCATATTCTGGATGAGAATCTGCTGTGCTCCATGCTTTCTGAGAACATGTATCAAGTAGCATACTCAGCTTCTGAATGGAAGGTGAGACACTTTTTCAGCTTCTGATACTTCCCTATCCACTGTGTGTATTCTCATGATGGGATGTGGCAAGATAAAACTGTGTTCAGGTCTGGCAGCTGCAGTCAAATCTCTGTCTTTTGTGCGCAGTGCATTGTGACCTGTGCAGCTTGCTATATGACAAGGAGTATTTGTTGTAAAACTGCATGAAAAGTAGTAATGAACTGTAAATAGAGCTCAGTATTTACAGATGCATGTTTCAACTAGCAAAGCGAACTGAAGACCTGGCCAGAATGGCAGCACTATTTTGCTCAAGAAACGAGGTGTTGAGTCAGTAACAATGTACAGTACGATATTCTTAGAAGTGGGGCATTGTCACCTGCTACATGTTTTAATATGCCAATGTCCTGCATATCTCAACAATTTAACACTGACGAACACTGACCCATACAGGTTTTCAAATCTCATCCTGTACAGTCCCCAACAATCAGTCTTTCCTTCTCATCCCATCTGGTAAGTCTACCATGACCTGCGGTTCTGGGTGACTTTTCCGAAATCTACCCCTCTCCCTAGACCTCTCCAGTCCTGTTTCTCCACCCTTCTTCCTTCCCCTTCAATCCTTCTGTCTGAAGAAGGAGCCACTGGTTCTGAAAGACTGCCTATTTATAACCTCTTTTATGTGTGTGTTCTGCTGCCGTAGATTTTTTATGTATCCAATTACATTATTCTGTCAAAAATTGATTGACTTTGTTGTTATATTTGACCATAATAATTAATTTTTAAACAGTATAAATCATGATAAAAAGGAGGAAGGAGGAAAGTAAAGGAGAATATGGAAATGGTTCACTGTTGTAGCCAGTTGCCGTACAGTTCTGTGGGTTAGACTTACATTTTGTGAGTACTGACGTATTTGAATTATACAGTTAACACACAAGTCCAGTGGTGTAGCTACCATAGGGCTAAGCGGGTAGTGCCCCAGGCCTCCCAAGCTTAACAGGCCCCCCGCCCTTCATGAACGATGTTCGAAAAAGTTATATATTATCTTAGTTGAATCAAGAATTTTTTACTTTTAACTTTTTAGACCTGACCAACAAATCTGGAATGGCATGAACTGAAATCATAAAAATTTCTCCCAACTCCACAGCAGAAACATAATGGGGTGTGAGGCTCATCCACTAAGACGTGGACCCTGGTGCCATTTGGGTGTTGTTGGTTGAAGTCAGAGTTGCCATGGGTGCCAATCTTGGTGAACTAACAGTAATTGGCACTAATTTACTAACAGTGTGTTTGATAATACAGTGTGTGACCACATTTTAATTTGAAGCCTCTACAATGTATTATTACGGAACACTGTTGCTGCCACATCTCGTGAAAATGATAGGTACTGCATGCGAAATTGCAGGCCATGCAAAGCACTGACCTTTTCTCCCCATGTTGGCCAAGGCCTTGCTCTGTGCAATCCCAGAATCCTCTGCAGCAAAAAGAAGCCATGTTGTAGTGGACACACAATAATATGGCACTAAGTATGGTAACTCAGTTGTTTGTGTAGGGAATTCCCCTAAGCAAACGATCCTTAATCATAGATCCCAATAAAGTGTTGTAACCAGTTGCACTCTGAATTTCTTAAAAGAGGAGTAGAAAATGTGGATCTTGGTTTGGATGGTTTTGTGGATTGTGTTGGTGATCGGTTTGTCATCGATGTAGCAAATAACAGCTCTAGTAGTGACCTGTATGGTTGTATCCATCGGATTCAGATCTTGAGGGAGTTAAAAGATTACCAGATGAGCTGCACTTTCGTTACTTACTCTTTTTCTGAAGTGACATATGCTTTTCACCGGGCTGTTACAGTGAATATTTCTGAAGTCTTCCATATTTTAATTCATTGCCTGAAGGATGCAGGGTACTTTTCTGGCTTAGTATTATGTAAAAATCCACACCTATTTCTTTCAGGCACTGTTTATAATTTATATGTTTTACAGATTTCCTGTTGATGTCAGGTAATGCAGCACACTTTCTAAACAAATTAGAAGTCTTTTGAATATTTTTGAACCTACTTAGGGTTATTAAAACAATTACAAAGAAATTGATGCAATTTTTTTTCCAAAATGCTTCCGCGAATTGAGGTACCATTTAATCCAATGTTATACATTCTAAGAAGACCAGATTTTTACCAGATATGCATGACATGATGGCTGAGGTACTAGACCTATTTAATTCCACGTATTATATAAATTACAAGGATAAAAAATATTAACTCTTGTATTTTAATTTTTATATTTTTTCCCTAATAAAAATGTTATTTTTTATAATTTAGTTGATTTTTCAATAAACCTTAGGTCTGCTACATAAGTATGGACTACTGCAAGTTACAGAAAAAAATTAGAGCAATGCTTATAAACTTTGGGAAATATTTGTACCTGAATTCCTAAAAATGCAACTTGCAGGAAATTGTGAATGAAGATACGAGTCCAATTAAACTGAAGCATAGTCTTCATCCTGCAGCATTTCTTCACCTTCAAGCTTCCTCTTGGCATTCCTTTTAGCACTTCTTGCTTCTATGGTAACTTAAAGAGCGAATCTTTCAGCTTCATGCACTCGTTGTCTGTCACATGCAAGCAATTGATCTTCCATATTAGAGCCACATTTTATGCCTAAATTTCTCAGGACTTCCAGCCTTCCTGTCACTCCATCATTGAAACGTATCACTGCATCTAGTGCACCAACTTTTAATGTATTTAGTTGTACAAAGGCATTCTTGGGTAATCTTTCCTGTATGCAATGATTGAAACTTTTTTTTGTAGTCTGAGTGCCCCCATGAAGACACTTACCAAGCAAAACAAGGTCACTCAAGTCTCTAAAAATTGGTTTTATTTCATTCATGACAGGCTCAGGAAGAGAATGCTTATGATGGTATATTTGACCACTTTCTTTTGCTTTTTGTAACCACCCTAAGAATCTGCTCCTTTGGGGCAAAGTCCATAACATGGTGGTCATCTGTGGACAACTTATAAAAGTCGGTGGCCTATACAGCTTTTCTCATTGCTTTAACATCTTTCAGAGGTGCAGTTCATCTAACGGCCAGTCCATAATAACTCTGAAGAAGGTCTATTTCAGTTTCTGTCAATCTGCCTCGCCCAGACAGAGATTTTCCACCAGACAGCAACTTTCCTTTCATTTCTTTTCATAGCTTTCTCAATCTAGCACCCATCCCCTTTTGCACATGTCCACAACACTTCAGTTTTGTTACCAAGGTATCACCATAAACATTGAACTCATTAATTTTATTGAAAACTTTCGAGTCCCCATCACCTAGATACATTGTATATCTAACATTATAAATGGGCACCGAACTCCACTGTAACCATCATAATTCTTAGAACACTGATGTTCAATATGTCCTTCAGTGTTACCATGGCATGGCAGTACTTAGATAAGCACTCAACATCAACAACTTTTCCATTCTCCAGAGAAGCAGCACTTACAACACCATACAAGGAACGATGTCTTCTATGTTGCCATGTCCCATCAAGTGCAACAGCAGTATCCCTGGTTTGACTAATATTTACAGTTTCTTCTACTGCACGTTTCATAGATGCTTTAGACACAACCGACAAGGCACCTAGAAGTATTTTTATGTACTTGTGGAGCCTACTGGGAGGAGGAGGAGGAGGAGGAAGATCCATCAAACCACAAAACATTTGAGCAGCCTTTTTTCCTTTTCCTATTGCATGCATTGCATACACTAACTTCAAATTCACATCATATGAATTATGCACAATGTTCAATGTCATTTTCGAGGTAGATTTATTGCAGGATGTACACAGAACAACTAATTTTGATGGTAAACCTTTCCTGCAACTTTGTTGTTCAGTTATATCCAGGCAGCCTACGCCATCACATTGTTTACATTTCGCCACTTCCTTTATCAAAGAAGATAAGAGGCCCACATCAACAACAACAAATCCTCTACAAACAGTGTCATTGTTAACACAAATATTTGAAGCATCAGGAGGCATGCCGTTTGGGAGTTTCTTCCCTGAAGAACTGATACGTAGGTTACTTTCAACAGTGTGGCTGGCTTTGTTTGTGAACTGGTTACCACAGAATTTCCTCTTATTGAATTTTTTGATGCATGGCATAGTTTGCATTTATTGCATACTAAAAGATATGTATTTCCACACATATATGTAGTACTTGAGCAGCAAACATTCAGTAACACATGAACGAACTGCTTCAGCGAAACAAAAGTACATACTTGCAAAGATAATCATTTACAGACAATAGTAACCTGCACTGTTACCAACATGTACAATGAATCATGTGTATAATTGCTGGAAACAGAAAGTTCACAGTTCTTTTCGAAATAATATTGGTTTCTGTAGCAGAAATTAATGGATTGTGGCAGCATACATGACCGTAACTTTAAAATTTGGTGTATATGAGTCATTTCAATGTGGACAGAGGGTAGGGCAGCTAGTTGCTGCAAGTGGTGGCTATTGGGAGGCGTGGCAGACGTCAGGAGGCACTCTCCATGTTTGCCACTTGCCAGTTCCTCCAGAAAGAGGAGGTGGTTGTAACCTGTGTACAAGAGCAGTAAAAGAATAGTGACTTTTAACCACTTATTTCTGCAAAAACACATCTCTCCTTTATCATTGCTACTGCGGTCCCCTGCCGCTGCTTGTCCGGGTGCTCTGCGAGCGCCTGGCAGCTACTCAGGAAGTGGATGCTGGATCTCCACCCTCCACACTTGAAGAAGGTAGCACATGCTTATGTGGCCTACACACACCGGCCAAGGAGGTCCTCGATCCCCTCCTGTAACTGTGGCTCATCTCTCCTCTCTGAACCATGACAATGGTTGTCGTGTGGTCGAGAAGTGCGCTGACCCTGTCCTGCCATGCCATTAGACCCCGTGGCTCCGCTGAAGTGTCAGGAATGCTGGTGTCCTGGCCCAAGTAGACACAGAAGACCCCCAGGCCTTCCCATCTGTGTTGGAAGCTGTCAACAATGCCGAACTCATGACTGATGCTTACAGAGGGGAAGATGTCTCTCCGGCAGCTGTTGTGGTGGTGTTCAGTATGAGCAGGAAATCCACAGCACACTTATTCCCAGCATTAATACAGTGCCAGGGAATCGAGTAAGCGTGTCCTGTACACCATTGACCCTCTGACCAACTCCTTTCCGATCTCAAATGCTGGAGTATTTGTAGTGTGAAATATCAGCTGGTGTTGACCTGATATACTTGTAATGACCGCACAGGCTTTCCTAATATGAATATGTCAGCAATTCATTTTATCCCCTATTTGCTTAACGCATTTGTTATACCAACAGACTGGTCTGTAACAATATTCCATATGCCTTCTTGCAGTAGTGATGTGACTTCTTACTTCACATAACAAAGTGATGTGATACTTCACATAACAAAGTGACGTGATACTTCTTGTCATAACGACGACCGGAACGGTCGCGGGGTAGTAATGATGGAAACCTGCGCGTAGGGGCGGAAACGCTCCGGATGGTGCCGAGGTGGGCACCAGTGGGAAGAGGAACTGGACGTATCAGCCACAACAGGCAGGGAGGAAGGGACGCCTGAGGTATCCATGACAGCCGATCCAGAGACCAAGGCAGGGGAGGGAGCCGTCGGTACACCCGGAGGCGGAGAGGGCTGGTGGCAAGCCCCTGGGGAGATGGCTACCAGGGGTTGGGACGGTGACTCGACAGCCACGTCCGTACCCGAAGGAGGTAGGGAAAGAGGCGGCGGTGCGAGTCCCAATGCAGCATGATGGCGGAGCTGATTATGATGGCAGTGCTCCAACCCTTTTGACGTCTGCACCGACGTCACACGCTGCCCATGGGTCGCGACGACTGTGGCGGGTGTCCAACCCGCCTTGCACCCGTACTCGTGGGCCCACACAGCTGTGCCAGGGCATACCACCATGACGGCCGGGAGTGGGGACGGGAGGAGGACGGCATCAGAAAATGGAGCAGGGTGCGTGGCTGTCGCCCATGAAGGAGCTCTGATGGACTGCATCCGTCAATGGGGTTAGTGCGATAGGTGCTCAAAAACAGGGTGATGGCCGACGTGGTTGGGGACGTGTCGACCACCATAATCAACTGGTGTTTAAAAGTGCGGACAAGCCTCTCCGCTGTGCCATTGAACGAAGGGTGGAAAGGGGGGTTACAGATATGTTTGATACTGTTGGGACCATTATCAGAGACCAACCTGTGGAGCAGGCCCTCAATGGTGAGAACCTGGGCCAGGGCCGTGAGTGTAGTCTCCATGGCGGTGGATGCCATTCGGACAACATAGGCATATTTGGAGTAGGCATCAACGATGAGTAACCACATGGACCCCAAAAACGGGCCCGCAAAATCAATATAAACGTGATCCCAGGGTAGGCGAGGCACAGGCCAGGGTGCAAACGACTGAGGGGGGCTCGCCTGGTGACGCGCACAGAAAGTATACCCACGGATCAGGCACTCAATATCGCCATTGATGCCAGGTCAATACACATGCCGGCGAGCCAAAACTTTTATACAGGACATACCCCAGTGCCCACGGTGTAACAAACTGAGAACACGAAGCTGCAATTCTGGAAGGATGACCACCCGGTGGGCATCCGACTCCGTGGCCAACAAAAGGACATCATCGACCATGGAGAGCCTATGGGACAGTTGGCACCAGGGGCTAAAATCGGACTGCATCCGACATAGGACGGCTACCCGTGGACCACGAAGTTGAGAACCTGCTGCATGACAGGGTCGCAGCAGGTAGCTGCAGCAACGTCAGCAGCCATAAGAGGAAGACTGTCCATCACATCCTGACGGGTGGAATCAGTGTGAAAGCAGAGGACCTCCTGTTGGTCAAAGGCAGGATTGGGGCCTGCTGGGAGATGTGACAAAGTGTCCGCATTAGCATGCTGGGCGTGGTGCTTATACCGGATGGTGTAAGCGTAATTATGTAAAAACAATGCCCAGTGCTGGAGACGTTGAGCCGTCTGCTTGGGAAGGTGAGAGTGGGGCCCGAAAAGTGTAACCAAGGGTTTATGGTCCGTCAGGAGGGTGAACTTTGCCCCAAAGAGATAGATGTGAAATTTTTGGATGGTGAACACGATTGCCAGGGCCTCCTTTTCAATCTAGGAGTAGTTCCATTGTTCTGGGGTCAATGTCTTAGAGGCATAAGCAATGGGCTGTTCGGAGCCATCGGCATCCCGATGCGTGGGGGCGGCCCCAATGCCGTATGCTGACACATCAGCTGCCACAACCAAGGGGCGGTCCAGAGAGAAGCGAGTAAGGCAAGGGGTGGACTTCAGCATCGCCTTTAAACAGAGAAAAGCCAGGTCACAGGCAGGAGTCCCCTTAGCGACGCAAGTGATTGAGGGGTTGAGCAATGGAGGCAGCCTGTGGCAAGAACTTTAAGTAATAATTAACCTTGCCCAAAAACACCTGCAGTTCAGATAAGTCCTTGGGACGAGGAAGGGCCTCAATGGCTGCGACATTACAACCCGATTGGCGAATGCCATCTTTGCTGAGCCAGTGGCCTAAGTATTCCACATCCGGTTGAAAAAAACAACACTTGTCCAGCCGACAGCAGAGACCAGCAGACTGCAGAGCATGAAATAAGGTGCTGAGGTTTTGTAAATGTTCCTGGAGGGAACGCCCAGTGACTAAGATGTCATCCAGATAATTCACACATGCAGGGATAGGCTGTGTAAGCTTCTCCAGGAATTGCTGGAAAATGGCTGGCGCCGAAGAGACACCAAAGGGAAGGCGCTTGTACTTATACAATCCGAAAGGCATGTTAATAACCATGATGTTCTGAGATTCGGCATCCAAGGGCAACTGGTGGTATGCCTCAGCCAGGTCGATTTCAGAAAAATACTCTCCCCCAGCAAGCTTGGGAAGAAGATCTTTCTGTCAGGGAATGGGGTAAGTGTCAACAAGGGACTGAGCACTGACTGTAGCGCGGAAGTCCCCACACAGCCGAAGGGACCCATTGGGTTTCCGTATGACCACCAGTCGTGTCGCCCATGCACTGTAAGTTACAGGTTCCAGCACGCCAGCGACCTGGAGCCAGTCAAGTTCCTGCTTGACTGCTGGCCGTAAGGCCACCGGAAGGGGCCAAGCCCGGATAAAGTGAGGCTGTGTATCCGGCCGTAGGGTGATGTGCGCTTAAAAGCCAGAAGCACATCCGAAAAAATGGCTCTAAGCACTATGGGACTTAACTACTTTGGTCATCACTCCCTTAGAACTTAGAACTACTTAAACCTAACTAACCTAAGAACACCACACACATCCATGCCCGAGGCAGGATTCAAACCTGCGGCCGTAGCGGTCCCGCAGTTCCAGACTGTAGTGCCTAGAACCGCTCGGCAGAACGTCCGAGATCCATTGCAAATGACGATGCAAAAGCGGAGCGCAGATCGTCTATGTCCTGAAAGGGAACAGCCATGGAAACGACCTTAACTTTGTCGGAAATTGAAAAGCCAAACAGTTGAAACGTATTCAGGCCAAAAATATTCGGAGCCGACGGATGGTCGACGACAAAGAGGGCAAGGAGCCATAGAACCCACTTGTACATTACCTGGACCACGAATTGCCCACGAAGGGGAATGGAACCGTCTCCATAGGCGACCAAACAGCGAGAGGGAGGTGACAACACAGGAGAGCCCAGCCGCGTATATGTCACCATATTAATCAGGGAGACGGTGGCCCCATTGTCGACCTGAAAACTGACATCCTCTGTGAAAATGTGAGGAAAAGCTTCCGAACTGATGGGTCATCCTGTGGGACGACCAACTGCAGAGCGTGGACGGTATCGTGAGGCACAGGAGGGGCAGGACTAGATCGAGTCGAGCGACTACGACAAACCGATCGGATGTGGCCCTCCTATCAGGGACGCCGCTATTGGCTGCTGGGACCATGTGTTCCATGGTGGCGCCCTCACACTCAAAGCGGGCCAGGAGGCGCACGCCGCCACAGCTTACGGCGCAATGGTGCAGAGACCTCAATGGGTCTTCGACATCCATGACGTCTGGAGCGGATTCAAATTCCACGGCGCGCGGTACCAGACTTCTCAGTCGTATTGTTTTACTAAACTTCTGCTGATGCTAACTACCCAGTTCGAGCAAAGCGCTGAAGTCCTGCTTTCCACCTGACCTGCTAATGTGATGAAATGCTGCCATTTTGTTTCACGCTTGTTGACTCTCCCGCAAGGAACACAAAGTGAATGAGGTCTCACAATTATGAAATTCTGCTGCCAGCTGCCTGATACAGGGTTTGTATGTAACAGTGTAGTTAGGAGCTTAGACGGGGAGTTGGGGAGAGGTGGAGGGGGTGGGGAAAAGGAGAGAAGTAAAAAATGTGTCGGTGGAATAAAGTGCTGTGTAGTGCTGGAGTGGGAACAGGGAAAGGGCTGATAGGTGGGGACAATGGTGAACAAAAGTTGAGACCAGGAGGCTTATGGGAATGTAGGATATAGTGCAGGGAGTGCTTCCAGTTGCACAATTCAGAAAAGCTGGTGTTGGTGGGTAGGATCCATATGGCACAGGCTGTGAAGCAGTCACTGAAATGAAAAATGTCATGTTCAGCTGTGTGTTGAGCTACAGGGTGGTCCAGTTGTTTCTTGGCCACAGTTTGTCGGTGGCCATTCACGTGGACAGACAGCTTGTTGGTTATCATTCCTACATAGAATGCAGCACAGTGGTTGCAGCTTAGCTTGTAGATCATATGAATGGTTTCACAACTAGCCCTGCCTTGAATGGGATAGGTGATGTTTGTGACTGGACTGGAGTAGGGGGTAGTCGAAGAATGTATGTGACAGATATTGCGTCTAATTCTATGACAGGGATATGAGCCATGAGGTAAAGGATAGGGAGAAGGGGTTGTGTAGGGATGGACAAGTATACATGTAGATTTGGTGAACAGCGAAATACCACTGTGGGAGGGGTGGGAAGGGTAGTGGGCAGCACATTTCTCATTTCAAGGAACAACGAGAGGTAGTCAAAACCCTGGCAGAAAATTTAATTCAGTTGCTGCAATTCTGGGTGGTACTGAGTTATGAGGGGAATGTTCCTCTGTGGCTGGACGGTGAGATTTAGAGAGAGATTGCTCATTATTGTAGATGCAACGACAATGTGTGGCTAGGCGTATATGGAAGGGACTTCTTGGTATGGAATGGATGCCAGCTGTTGAAGTGGAGGTGTTGCTTGTGGTTAATAGGTTTGATATGGACAGAGGTACTGATGTAGCCATCTTTGGGGTGGCTTGTTGGGCTGCATAGGACCAGATGAAGCGAATGGGTGAGAAGCCATTGTGGTTCTGGAGGAATGTGGATAGGGTGTCCTCACCCTCGATCCAGATTTCAAAGATGACATCAGTGAATCTAAACCAAGTGATGGGTTTAGGACTCTGCGTGTTTAGGAAGGTATCTAGATGGCCCATCAGTAGGTTGGCATAGGATGGTGCCATGCAAGTGCCCATAGCCATACCCTGGATTTGTTTGTAAGTAATGACTTCAAAGGAGAAGTATTTGTGGGTGAGGATATAGTTGGTCATGGCAACCAGGAAGGAGGTTGTTGGTATGGAATCCGTTGGGTGTTAGGAAAGATAGTGTTCAATAGCAGTAAGGGCATGGCCATTAGGGATGTTAATGTAAATGGAGATGGCGTCAATAGTGACGAGCAGGGCAGTGTGTGGTAAAGGGACAGGAAATGTGGAGAGTTGGTGGAGGAAACGGTTGGTATCTTTTATGTAGGAGGGTACGTTCCAGGTAATAGGCTGAAGGTGCTGGTCTCTGAGAGCAGAAATTCCCTCTGTGGGAGCACAGGATATGCCACAGTGGGGTGTTTGGGTTTATAGATATTAGGAAGCATGTAGAAGGTAGGAGCGCCGGGAGTGGTAGGGCTGAGGAAAGAGATAGACTCTGCGGAGAGGCTCTATGATGGACCTAAGGATTTGAGTAGAGACTGAGGGTCCTGCTGGATTTATGGATTGGGCTCACTGTGCCAAGGTTTGTAGATAGATGTATCTGCAGCTCGCAGAGTCCTTCTGTCAGGTAACCCTTGCAGTTAAAAACAACAGTGGTGGAGCCTGTGTCCTTGGGTAGGATCATAAGATCAGGATCAGTTTTCAAATGGTGGAGTGCAGTTCTTTCTGCAGATTTAAGGTTAGTTTGCATGATGAGGGATTTGGGGTATGAAGATGTGGCAAGGTTTGAGATTAAGAAATTCTGAAAAGTTAACAGGGGGTGATTTTGGGATTGAGGAGTGAACTTAGTCTGGAACGGTTCAACATTTCTCTTGGTTCGAGTTTGATTGTAGGGTTGGCGGTGAAAAAGTATTGCGACTGTAGGGACCAGAAGAAGGGGAAAAGTTCTTTAACAAATCCTGCATAACTGAATTTGGAAGTAGGGCAAAAGGTGAGGCCTGGATTCGGGCAAGGGTAAGGAAACTTTTGTGTATGGACACAGACGGAAGGAGCAAGGATCCATGGTGTTGGAAAAAATGCAAAAAGGAATAATTTGCATCAGGCCCAACTCTGACATTTGGCACTCATAGCAGTTATAAACAAGGCCACATCAAATTTAGATTTAATAAAAAATGTCATGTGACTAGGGCGTCCTGTCAGGTAGACCGTTCGCCAGATGCAAGTCTTTCGATTTGACGCCACTTCAGCAACTTGCGCGTTGGTGGGGATGAAATGATGATAATTAGGACAACACAACACCCAGTCCCTGAGTGGAGGAAATCTCTGACCCAGTCGGGATTCAACCTGGGCCCTTAGGATGGTATTCACTGATGATTTTGCAAAAACTAAAGCCAGAAAAAGATAGTAAAAGAATGTTAATATAAAATTGTCTACTTCACTTTATTGTCTTCCTATACTGTTAACAATAATCTACTACAACTGCAATCTACTATACCCACAAAAGCATGGCTGCTGCCGCTGTGCTTACCGACAGTTACCTATTGTAAATCGTAGCTCTAAACAAAATAGGAGTGATTGTTATTGCGCACTGAGCTCACAGCACACTCGTTTAGCGCCAGTGTGTTTCTGGCACTGACAACAGCCCTGTACCGCTGCGCCTTTGCAGGTGCGCAAATCCTGACCTGACCGTTCCCAGCATGCTTTACGACAAGGGGCCAGTTTTCATGGCAGAGTGAGACTTCTTCATTGTTTATTTTTTACTAGCTTTTGCCTGTGACTTCAGTCTCCTGGAATGGACCCACATTGAAAATTATCCCAAGGGATCCTTTCATCAGTAAGAAAGTACCCAACGTCCTACACAGGTTGAACTGCATGCGCGTGCAAAATTTCATACAAATACAGCCAGTAGTTTTTGCATGAAAGTGTACTAAACAAACTAACTTTCACTTGTATAATGCTATTAGCAGTATGATTAAATATAATAATTTAATAATTTACTTTGTAGTATGTAGGTTTACATTATGCCATGCAGTGGGCGGTAAGGATCTGATAATGAAGTTTTCCATCTTTAAAGTATTTAGTTTAGCTTAAATAGGGCCCCAATTTCATGTATGCCCTTGGTTACATTGCTATACCACTGTCTAACTCAAGCCTTGATCCTTTACATTTGCTTCCATGGCTTTTGAACAGTTATTTGCTCTTCTGTGTTAATACACTTATTGCCTTTCTGTATGTGTTTAACTCTGAAGATGTATTATACAGTTTTCCTTGTCAGTAATTGATATTGCATATGAGTAAATTAATCTTTTTGTACGAAGCATATGGTACAATACTGAAAATGGTTTTAATAAAAGATTATTAATACTGCTCTGTTTCATACATTCAAAAAAATAAGTCTGTTTTTGTGGTATGTATGAAACAGAGCTGCTGTTGGAAGGTACCCGCAAAAAATGCTTGCAATGTTTATTGAATTTCCTCAGAAAATTATGCCGCAGTGAAAAACCAACTCAAAGTAACAGTGGTAGATTATCTTTCTGGTGTTCATGTTTGTGCCACCTGACAAGACACACAATGCAAGTATGTGAAGAGAGGCATGCATTTGCCTATTTGCATTTGCTTGACTATTTAATACTTTTTCTCAGTACGTTTGTGCTGTTAGGCCTGAAACCAGAACCTTATTAATAACCAAACTCAGCGCTTATAGGTAGCTTTTTTGCAATGGGCTGGGCTGCTTTTATCTCCTGTTGCTACCTTTTGGGGATAGAGCCAGAGATGGAAACATTTCAAAGATGGCCACATAACACATTATTTTTCAACAGACAGAGAAATAGCATCAGTAGTAACATTTTATACCCAGAAACTTTGGTAGCTTTCCCAATTCAGACATTTTTAATTTTTCACTTAACAAGTTAAAAAAAAGCAGTGTGACATGTAAATGGTATCTTCATCACACACACACACACACACACACACACACACACACACACACACACACACACACACACGCTCGTGTGTACGTATGTATACTGATACTGTAAGGAGAGAAACACTGATCAGCCAAAACATAGTGAACACTGCCCACTATGAGATCGAATGCCTCCTGGTGGTATTGCAGGAATGTGACACAAAACGAGGGAAGTATATGAGAAGAAGAGATACCAGTGGGGAGTGATTCTAGCAATATTGGCTGAAAATCTGAGAATTCACTGACATGCAAATTTGATAAAGAATAGATCACTCGGAGACAAAACCTCTCAGAAATAGTGAAGATGGTTGGCTGCTCATGTCCTACTGTTGTGATCATCTATGAGAAGTGATTGAAGGACAGTGAAGCCATGAGTAGGTGACAAGGTGTTGGACAATCCCACCTCAGCACAGAACATGGAGGTTGACAGTTTACCCGCTCTGTAAAACAGAATTAGTGGTGATTGGCAGCAGATCAGATGGCAGATTGCAGCGCTGATGCAGATACATATCATTTGGAACACACTGCTCAACTCTAATTGCTGAACATGGGGCTCTGCAGCAAACAACCCCTATGTATTCGCTTGTTGACCCAGTGAAATGTCAGTTAAGATTGCAGTGATTTCACAATCACTGAGGTTGGACTGTGGATCAGGTGAAACAAGTAGCCTGATTGGGTCAATCGTGTTGTTTGCTCTAATCCAGGTGAACCACTGCTTGTAACTTGTACTGCACCACAGATGCAAGCTTGTGGGAGCACTACATACTATACTATGGGGTACATTCATCTAGGCTTGCATGGGACCGACCTGTGGTAGTAATGGAAGGTACTATGATAGCTGTGTACTACATGTACCTAATTGCAGACCACCTACATCTTTTCATGCATGATGTATTCACCAACAGCAATAAGTCCTTTCAGCAGAATAACTGTTTGTTTCACAAGGCCAGAATCATCCTACAGTGGTTTGAGGCACACTATAGGTAGTTCACATTTTTGTCTTCATCACCAAATTTGCTTGACCATAACCTCATGAAACACATCTGTAGTGTTAATGGATGCCATCTCTGCACCCAAAAACCAGTGGCCTGTATTTATTGGATTTGTGACCTGTGTAGAGAAATCTGTCCCACTTACCTCTAGAAACCTACTGAGGACTTGTTAAATCCATGCCAAATAGAATCGCTGTGTATTCCAAAGGTGAAGCAATATGGTATTGAGCAGGTGGTCATAATGTTTGGGCTCATCAGTGTATGAAGAAATAGGTTTGAGGTTTTGGGTGACACATGTTTATGTTTACTTTTACCATACTGATTTTGCGTGTTCTTCATTTCCAGAGAACAATATACACTACCATATGTCATCTTTTGAGGAAAGGGATGGCCTTCAGTATGTGGAGTCTCAGGCTATCGAGTTTGTTGATTACAACAAACGGCAGCTGAGCCGCATCTATCCTAAGGGACTCCGTGTCAATTCATCGAACTACATGCCACAGGTACAGTACTGTAGCCTTATGCTCACTGAACTGGGTGAGCTGTTATATTGTAAATCATATCTCTGTGGTAAAATCTGTACTTTGCATTCTTATCCTCTATGCTGTTTATATCTTTCTGCATATGTGTTACATACCCCATGAAACTCTGCTGTTGTGGAACATTAAGATATTAACTACTTCTACAGTGTTTATTTTATAATTGACAGCTTTTAGTTTAAATACTCAGCATGAGATGACATATTCACATTCACTTTTCTTCTTGCTGATGTGTGCTACATGATATTATGTGACAACACTCAATCTGTTACTGAATGTGGTGAGAAAATAACATTCATTGACAACAGCTAAGAATTTTATAGTTCATGTAGTAATAATAAAAGCTTTCAATAAAAGGTCTTGATTGGCAATGGGGCCTGTTAGTCACATCTGTCTTTAACAGGGTGACACATGTGGCCTATAAATGATGTCCCACACTGACACAGGAACTTGCATATTCCTCATCTTCTTAGACATAGGTAATCTTTTACGGAATAGCTTTGGCATGTTTAAGTTTTTCTGGATTCAAACGCCTAGCCTTTCCACATACTGGTGGGCCTTCTGTGGTATTGATTCTGTGGACAGTACCATTGTTGATCCTGAACACCGATGGGGATGATGGACCCACATCTGATGCAGTATGAGTAATCTTCAATGCACATGCTTGTGTGACCAAGGTCGGTGGGTCAGCAGCTGTGGCGGTGACCTACTGGTAGTCCTTGTCGTAGAGCTCAGTGGGGTACTTGGTAGCGTCGCGGGCACAGATTTTGTCCGGCAGTAGAAACGACACGTGGCGTTGGCGGCAGGTGTGAGGAAGTGGTGCAGGGGTTGGAGGTGTGGCCGTATGTGACAGCTGAGTGACCTGCTTATGAGCATCCATGAGCTTGGTTTGCACGGTGGCGATGCGTAGGCAGAGGGCTTCATTGCTGTCTCGAAGTTCGTCATTGTGTGATCTAAGAGAGGGCACTGCAACAGCGGTTTCAGTTAGCTCACACAATAGAGTGGCGCTCTCAGATGAGAGGGAAGAGATACCTGAACCGGTGGTATGGTCTGTTGAGTTGATGGTTAGTGTACCTCATTGTAGATTGGGTGACAGTGAATGGGCTAAGAGAAAATCTACCCCGGACACGGGTTTGTCCACCTTCCGCGATAATGAAAGTCCACTGTAAGGGAGTGTTAATGTCCTGCAGTTTAGGGCTTAAATTAGTTATTCCATGACATGGAATCAGGGACTTATTGGCAGCTTGAAGCAGGGGGCAAGACTGACGCTCGAATTTAATACCTGCGGACAAAGTTATCACACTAACCTCGGCCCCCGTGTCGACTAGAAATGACAGGGGAGACACTGCATCTTTCACATACAAGTGTCTTGGTGCATGAGGTGAAGAAGTATTAAGTGACAGGCATCTGTGCGATGAAACGTGGCCTGTGGTGCCTGAATTGGGTCGCGTTATTAGTTTGGGAACGCACATGGAGAACGACACTTCTTAGCCGCATCGCCAAAGCGGGAATGGAAATAACACCAATTGGGATAGTGCGTGGCATCATTTGGCATGCTGGCTGAGGTCAAACTGATGGTGGAGGGGGGGAGGGTCTTGTTTGCAGGTTCCTCCGGTGGTGGCGTTGCAGTAGTACTGATGTGAGAGTAGTTACGGCAGAGGCTGCCAGGCGGCATTGGGTCCGCGCGCATGCGCGGAGCGAGTCGTGTGCACTCTGTACCGCACGTTGGAAGCTGCAGTGCAGGTGTGCCAAACTCTGGGGCCGGAGTATGCTGGGCGGGCAGAATGTTGTATACCTGGTCTGCGATCTTCAGTTTGGCATCTAGTGGGGCTGAAGTCACATGGAGAAATTGAATTTGAACTTCCAAGCAACCAGATGGAGCAAAGTGTAACATCTGGCATGTGATGTGTGTCTGTCATGGTGCGGAGATGACACCAGAGCTGCAACAGAGATCGGGAACCCAGCGATTCATGACTGATGAGGCGGATAGCTTCCTCTGTCGATGTGGACAGTCGCTTGAGGATGGTGCGTCGGGCAAATGCATATTTGTCTGTAGTAGGAGGCGAAGCCACAATATCACAGATCAGGTCCAGTTCATCATGGAGGTGACATACTACGCAAAGGAACTGTGAATTGTCATCGGCGACGCCATGTAGCTGCAGGACGTGGTCGACCAAGGCAAACCATGTGTGTGGGTGGTCCTTGCAAAGGGGTGGTAGCTTTGGCCAACGGATGGGGATGTCTTGACATAACTGTGTATTAGGAACTGTCACTCCCTGTCCATAGTTCTGCAGCCTAATTGGCTCGGGTGCAGTAGCGGTGTACCAGCTTCTGACGCTGTCAGTGACACGCAGCACGCTAGGCACGGCTGGCTCGACCTTCGTCGGTAAATCAGTGAATCGTGCGGTCGCTGAAGTAACGTCGACAGGCATAGAATGGACCGGCGCGGTAGAGTCAACCATAGTCGACCGATCTGCGGAGAATGATGGAGTACAGTTACCGGGCCCCTCCCCTACATGTGCATTAAAAATGTTAAACTCACCTAATGTTTGTTGAACACACACGATCGACGCGGCAGGAACGGCGTGTGCTGCCGGAAACACTCGTAAAGTGGACACGGGTAGAGAGTGTGTGTGTGTGTGTGTGTGTGTGTGTGTGTGTGTGTGTGTGTGTTTGTGTTTGTGTTTGTGTTTGTGTTTGTGTGTGGGTGGGGGGGGGGGCACAAACCACAAACTGTGGGGTTCCGGGATAGACATGACATTTCCCATCTTGGGCATCCAGATCGATTTGTACCGCCACTGATTCGGGTGGAAAGTTCACACTGGCACTTGGGAAACCCACAAACATAGTCACTGGGGTTTGAGCACATTGCGCCGGCCGTTGTTGAGCACTCAGAACACATGGAAAGTTCACACCCGACATAAAACATTTGCATTCAAAGCTTTGTGCGTGAAAAATGTTCTGTTGGTACAGAATACTGCCACATGACTGCTGACTCACATACGATATCGGAAAGTTATTCTTCGCACCTGATGCCGGCACACATGGGGGTGAGAATGCAGAAGCACTGTCCTGTTGCGTACTGCTAGTAGGTGTGTTTGGAAACTGCGTCGAACTATTATGAACACACGGTTGATAATTGGAAAACCCTGCCAAAGCGTCCATTGGGAAACTTAGTTGGCACTTGCGCGGTGTGGTGGGCGGCAAGCGATCCATTGTGTACTGCTCGATGGTACGAAAGTTCGTTCTAGCACTTGTGAACAAAATTTAGGGTCACCAGTATGGGTTTTAGTGTTGTAGGACTGCAGGATCCAATGATACACACTATACCACATGTAATAAACACTATTTTATTACTCAGAAGCACACATATACAGTTAAATACATTCTTGGTCACTCTCCATGTGTGTTAACTTTCACGCGCAGCCACAGGCTGCCACAAAGGGCTTGGCAAAACAAAGATATTACACGCAACTTGGTCTATAGTTGCCACAAATATAACCATATCTCTTACAATAATTATTCTGATAACTGCCATGACACACCTCCACCACTGTCAGTACTCGTGAAAATGAAAATTGCTATATAACAATATTTAACAAGATCATAATATAAACATATGCGGTGAATATTCTGCTTGAAACATGTGAGGAATACTTAGACCAGCTAGTAAGTCTTTAATCAAGGTGAATGACAAGTCTAGTTATCTGTGAAAGCTGCTTCTTTCTTTTACACTTGTGTTATGGCTGTTCCCATGTTCTAGGGAATGATTCCTGGCTACAAAATGCTCATTTCATTTTTATGTTATAATGTCTTGATGCAAATGAGATGTTTCACATTTTCCTCATTTCCATGAATTGTATGGTTCTTGAAACAATTTTCACAACTTTCATCATTGTGTCTATTTTGCACAGTTGTACTCCCTATACACCATACATTACTTATGTTTCTTGTATACACTGAATCCAGAGTGCAGAGTGAACCTTCATGATTGATGTTCTCGAGTATTTTAGTGTTATACGACACTCTATTTATTTTACATAAATTCCTTCCATTCATAATTATTACCTTCATTTGGTCCAGGTAAATTATTATTTATCTTGTTACAATGAGGTAATTTTAATATAAATAACATTTCACATGTAAGTAGTAATTTTGATTTCCATGGCGCTAATGTCAACATTCTCCTGAGTAATTTATAAAAAAAATTATTTTAATTACATTACATTACTGATACTCATCTGCTGCAAATAAAAATGATGGTATTAATTGTTGTGACAGTGCCACGACATTTAACAGTGCCGCCATGACAGTAAGCGCAAACGGTGATAGAGGCGCTCCGCAACTCGGCTGAGCACGGGAGCGCCACCTAGCTACGAACGGCACCGGCCGCATGTCACGGCACGGCAGTTGAATGAGAGATACTGAGTTGTTATCATGTAACCAGCTATTGTTTCGAAGTGAGTGTGTTTGAATATCCACGCAATTATTGGTGATTAAAGGTTATAACACTTTTTGGTGACGAGGTCGGATATTTTCACTGCATTGTGGATTTGTGTGTTCGTGACGGGGCAGACATGGAACAGCTTATGCAAGCACTCATTGAACAACAAACACAGCTGACGGCTGCTATTCAAGTGTTGTCGACGTCGCTTACTCATCGTCTGTCTTCCTCTTCTCCGCCTCCTTTCCCTCCTTATGACAAGGCCACTGAAGACTGGGAGGATTATGAGAAGCGTTTGTGGCAACACTTCTTGGCTTTCGGCATTGTCGATGCTCCTATGTGACAGTCGTTATTTCTATCTTGGATTTCCCCATGGATCTATCAGCTACTATCTCAGTTAGCCCCTCTGCGGGAACCTGCCTCCCTGTCCTTCCAAGAAATGTGTTACTTATTGTCTAACTATTACCGAAAAAACACCCACGTTGTTGCCGCCTGCGTGGCGTTCTACCGGTGCTGTAAACAGCCCCATCAATCTTACCGGGCTTGGGCTGTGGAACTACATGGTCTGAGTAGGAAATGTCATGGACACTCATCATGAGTCTTATGCTGATTCAATGGTTAGGGATGTTATTCTACGGCTTGCTCCTGGTAAAGAAGTTCGACAACGTGCCCTACAACTGCCAAACCCGTCGTTGTCAGAAGTTCTAAGCATCGCTCAATCCTTTGAAGTGTCTCACGCTGCTGGCGTGCAAATAGACGCACGGTGTGATGTAGGCGCTGTACAGTCAACTTTCGACACGGACAATTTGCCTGTTTCACAGTAGAACGAAGATGTGGCGGCAGTTCACTCGCGTAAACAACGTCGCGTTGGGCCGCAACGCTCGCAGCAAAAACAGCAACCACAGAAGCAGGTTCGTTCCGCACTTCCTTCTTGTCCATGTTGTTTCGCACAGCATGACAGGGCCGCGTGTCCAAAACGTTGGGCCACATGTAATTCATGTAGGAAAAAAGGCCACATTGCTTCTGTGTGTCAGTCCCCTAAAGTTCCTGTCGACGAGGACGAGGCATCGGACGTGGATGTTAACTGTGTGCTTTCTCAAACAAATAAGTTGTTTGTTACTGTTCGTGTTCTGGATAAAGACATTCACATGCAAGTGGACACTGGCTCTGCAGTAACTCTCATTAATTCTTGCATGTATTTGGAGTTGGGCTCCCCTCCCTTGTCTCCAGTTACGCGAAATCTGAGAACTTATAATAAACAGAAACTTCCTATCATTGGCCAGTTTGATGCTTCCACTGCCTACAAGTCTGTTGTTAGGCCCCTCAAGTTTTATGTGGTGGATCATGCGGGCACTGAAAACCTGTTCGGTTATGATGCTTTCCAGTTGCTCGGGTTCTCCATTGATGATGATGTGCACCTCATATCTGAGGATATTCCATATCAACAGCTGGATGGATTGTGTTCTGAATTTTCGTCCGTGTTCTCTGCTGGTCTGGGTCGTGCCAAGGATTTTGAAGCCCACATTACTCTTAAACCTACAGCTCACCCTAAGTTTTTCCGGGCACGCCCTATTCCGGTGGCGTTGCGTGCACCTGTCAAGGCTGAGATAGACAGGTTAACAGCTTCAGGGATTTTCCTTCCTGTTAAATCCAGCGAATGGGCATCGCCAATCGTGGTGGTTTCCAAACCAAACGGGAGTCTGCGATTGTGTGGTGATTTTAAAGCCACCGTCAACGCTCAGAGCCTCATTGACACTTATCCTCTTCCCTGTCCTGAGGAGTTATGTACCAAGCTCGCTGGGGGCCAGTTCTTTTCCAAACTTGACTTATCGGAGACGTACCATCAGTTGCTGTTGGATGCTTCTTCCAAGGAATTTCTTGTCATCAACACTCCTTGTGGGTTGTATCAGCACCAGCGGTTACCATTTGGTGTCGCTAGTGCGCTGGCCATTTTTCAGCGGTTTTTGGAACAGCTCACGGCTTCCGTTCCCGGCTGCATCAACTATCTGGATGACATTGTTGTCACAGGGGCTTCCACTGAGGAGCACCTTCGCAATTTGCATTCACTGTTTCGGGTTTTGCATTCAGCTGTGTTGAAGTGCAATCTGGACAAGTCACAGTTCTTCCAATCCTCCATTGTGTATCTTGGTTTCCACTTGTCCTGTGAGGGTATACGTCCTCTACGTCAGCACGTTGTGGCCATTAACGCTCTACCCCGGCCGTCTACGGTCAAAGAACTTCAGGCGTTTCTAGGCAAGATTGCTTATTATCACAAATTCATTCCATCCGCGGCGGCGGTAGCTCATCCTCTGCATCAGCTGTTACGCAAAAACGTTCCTTTCTGTTGGTCCAACGAGTGTGAGCAGGCTTTTGTCCACCTGAAGGCTCATTTGCAGTCGGCGCCTTGTCTTGCCACATTCCGTCCGGGTCAGCACTTGGTTCTGGCGACTGACGCATCACAGTGTGGCCTAGGGGCTGTTCTCGCCCATCGGTATGAGGATGGGTCGGAACGACCTATCGCCTATGCTTCCAAGACCCTCAATGATGCGCAACGGTGTTACTCTCAAATCGAAAAGGAGGCGCTCGCTATCATTTATGGTCTAAAAAAGTTCAGCGTTTTTTTGTATGGTTGTAAGTTTCACCTCATCACCGACCACAAGCCGCTAGTCTCTCTGTTCAGCCCATTGGTGTTGCTTCCGGATAAGGCAGCTCACCGCCTGCAACGTTGGGCCTTATACTTTTCTCATTTTCACTATGAGATTCCCTATCGCCCCATGGCCCAGCACGCCAACGCTGACGCATTGTCGCAATTGCCGATGGGCCCCGACTCGGTTTTCCATCTTGATGAAATACTCTGTTTCCACATTGATGAGGACGAATGTCGTGCGGTCAAGGGTTTTCCACTTACAGGTTCGCAGGTCGCATCGGCTACTGCGCAGGACCTGGTCCTGCGTCAGGTGATCGGTTTTGTTCAACGGGGTTGGCCGGACAGGACCAAGGGCCGGGCATCAGATCCCCTTCGCAACTACCATGCCTTGCACCTTCGTCTGTGTGTTCATGATGGTGTTGTTCTTCTGGCAATGGATGGCGCATCTCCACGGGTCATGGTGCCAGCCTCTCTTCGCAAAGATGTTCTCAAACTGTTGCATGACGGCCATTGGGGGATTTCTCGGACTAAGTCCCTGGCCCGTAGGCACGTTTATTGGCCCAGTATTGATTCGGACATCGCCCGCATGGCTGCTGCGTGTGGTCAGTGTGCTCAACAACTGGCTGCCCCTCGTACAATGCCCTCTCCGTGGCCTGATCCGGCGCAGCCATGGGAACGGGTGCACGCTGACTTTGCCGGCCCCTTCCTCAGTACCTATTGGCTACTGTTGATTGACGCCTTCGCGAAGTTTCCGTTTGTTGTTTGGTTTCCGTCATCCACCACTGTGGCGAGACGCTGGCTTTGTCCAAAATCTTTGCGCTAGAAGGTCTTCCATCCACGATCGTCACGGACAATGGCCCTCAGTTCTCTTCGCAGGCCTTCCGTGATTTTTGTACTGGACAAGGGATTCTTCATGTTACAGCACCGCCCTTCCATCCGCAATCAAATGGGGAGGTCGAGCGCCTTGTCCGCACTTTCAAAAGCTAGATGAAAAAATTCCTTAGAGATTTTTCCACAGATGACGCTCTGCTGCAATTTCTGAGTTCTTATCGCTTCACGCATCTGGGTGATCGCAGCCCTGCTGAACTCTTGCATGGCCGCCAACCATGCACTCTACTGCACCTGCTTCACCCTGTCAGGCCTTGTGCTGTGTCCCCTAGTGCGGGAAAATACTCGGTGGGTGCCGATGTGTGGGCACGAGGGTATGGATCTCGCCCTAAATGGATTCCAGGGGTGGTCAAGGCTCTTCGCCGCCGCCGGCTTTGTGAAATACGTACGGATGACGGCATGGTTGTTCGCCATTATGACCAGATGCGCCCACGAGTGGTGGCCACACTGGTGCCACCGCCCCTTCCTTCGCCTCCACCAGCCCGAGAAGCCAGTCCTGTCGCTGCTGCCAATCTACCGTATGTGTTGCTGCCGCCGACGTCGCTACCGCTTCCGAGTACGCCGGAACCGGCCCCAGTCGCGACGCCGCCTTCTCCCGGGACCCATCTCGCTGGAGCACACCCCCAGGTCCACGACACCTATGGATGCTGCTCCGGAGTTTTCACCCACCATCTCATCCAGGAGGCACGTTCCACACATGAGCTTCCGTCCTGGACATTTTCGACCATACTCTCGTGTCTCTCCGTGGGACCTTCTCGGGGCCTCAGAAGAGGCCATGGGTGTCTCCGCACTGTCCATGTCTCCAAGGAAGTGAGTGTTTTTTTTTTTTTCAAGGGGGGAAAAGTGTTGTGACAGTGCCACGACATTTAACAGTGCTGCCACGACAGTACGCGCAAACAGCGATAGAGGCGCTCCGCAACTCGGCTGAGCGCAGGAGCGCCACCTAACTACGAACAGCGCCGGCCGCATGTCACGGCATGGGAGTCGCAGAAGAGATACTGAGTTGTTATCATGTAACGAGCTATTGTTTCTAAGTGAGTGTGTTTGAATATCCACGCAATTATTGGTGATTAAATGTTATAACATTAATGTTACACTTTACAATTTTAAAAATTATGTACTGTTCCAAAACTTTGCATAACTTGTGCAATGGAGACATCATTTTCAAATAATACAAAGCTTTAAATACAAGTTATTGATCAAACTATTTCATGAAAAATGACAATTATTAGCTTATTGTATAACCGCCATATAATTCTGTTGGGTATGATAATTATTCAACAGGGAACATATAAAATTGTAAAAAAACTGGAATTTGATATGCACTGTAAATGAAATTATTAATACTTCATTTGAATGATTTATCATACTGGATGGAAGCAAAAAGTGGCAGAGAATCAGAAATGTCATATACTGTGGGTCTCTCCTAAGACTAGTTTGGCCTGTTTTCTCTGGCGTTTCAGCAGATATTTGCAATTTTGGTTTTTCAGTGAGTAGATGGAGTCACACCAAATGGATACTGCACATCAGTTCTTTCAGGCAACATCCAGAGTCGATAGAAAGCATCAGTTAGTTAACCAAAAAAAAAAAAAAAATCTTTTTGGAGGAGGATTTTAGTTCTCATTCAATAGAGTGGGCGAAAAAAGTCTCAGGTGATATTCGTTTCATGACTATGTATTAACAGGGACAGTTAAACATAAATAATAACAAGTATTCCTGCTGCAACTGAGCAGCACTGCTGCTTGGCAGTAGCAGTCAGTGCAGGGCAGGGAGGTGCTATTTCTACTGCAGTACTGGTTATTCTTTGTGTTCTGCCATCCCTGTTAATACATATCAATAAAATGAACACCATAGTAGACTAATTTGGGCCTGCTGTATCGCATGGACATGTAAAATTCTGCTATACAAATAATTTTGTTTGTAACAGGAAACAAACCAACACTTCCTGTCATCACTGGGCATCACATGAAAGACGTGGTGAGCGACATTTGTTTGGACTGACTTGAGGTACACTTCTAAAAACTAAATTGCAAATAACTCCAGAAAAATCAGAGAAAATGCAGCTGATGACTCTTAGAAGAGACACCCAGTATATAGCAATAACACAAAATTTCTGTCAATAAATAATAAAAGAACCAACTCAAAATAAATCTCTTATGCCAAAATAAATCCATCAAAATGTCCATTTTCATTATGAATGGAACACACACAACACTGGTGTAATATTGGACCAGTGTTGTGTGTCTTTCATCCATAGTGTATAAAATATTCTAGCAAGAACCAACAGAACAGTCAATCAATGTGATGTCCATTTTCATTATACCTGCAATTTAATGCTTTCAGGACTTTTGGAATGCAGGCTGCCAGATGGTGTCACTGAACTTCCAGACTCCTGACACACCCATGCAGCTGAATGAGTCAAAGTTTGAATACAATGCACGTTGTGGCTACCTACTGAAGCCAGATTTTATGCGGAGAGCTGACCGGAGCTTTGATCCATTTGCTGAATCTCCCGTTGATGGTGTGATTGCCGCGCAGTGCCTAGTGAAAGTAAGCATGTACGAGCAGCAATTTTTATTTGCTCTTTGGTCTGTCTACATCTACATCTGCTCTCTGTAAATCACTGTAAAGTGCATGACATGGAGTATTTCTGATTGTAGCACTTGTTAGGGCTTCTTCACATTTCATGTGCGTTGGGAGTAGGACTGGATATACAGATAGAGGCCTGTTGCACACACCTCATTTGTTTCTGACTTTTTGGTGTTTATAGTTTTCTTACATTTTTGGTTGCCCTAACGAGTGAAGATACAATACCACAAAAATGTAATAACTAATGGAATTACTTAAGAGAAACATATCAGGGACTCCACACTTAAAAGTTAACTTTATGCTGTGAAAAGCAAAACAATCATTTCTTATTTGTACACCACTCAGCTTCTTCACAGCGCTCATCATGTTGGGTGTATTACTTAAAGGCTAAAATGTGTAATGATGAAAACTGACAACCAAAGCATCATCAAATTTTCAGGTTACATGTAGTCTTTTCTTTTCTTTTTTTCTTTGTGTGTGTGTGTGTGTGTGTTTATGAGAGAGAGAGAGAGAGAGAGAGAGAGATTATGTGACCATGTCTTCCAGGAACACAGTGCTGATCAAGGTCTCCCAGTACCCTCCTTCCCTCTCAGTGCCTAGTGCTGGACCTACCTGACCTATGCATAAATCCAGCTTTGGAATCAAGTATGGGAACAGCAATTACTGAGTGCCTCTGGGTCCATTGTAAATGTCTTATCTTGTCTTTTCAAGTGTGAGTGATATGAAGAAGCTATACTATACACTTAATACGTGCTCTAGAAACTATGTAAGTAGGCTTTTGTGGAATAGTTTTGGAATGTTTATTAATAGCTGATGACTGCTGTATTAGCTTGTATGGTGATGTTTTGACTGCTTGGGCAATGTCTGTTCTAGACCTATTACCCCATGCAGCTACACCTAACTTCGGCTCTTTAACACTCCCTTGCTAGACTGGTGTAGAGATTCAGCCTTGCAACTCTTGTGACTTATCTCAAGGTTGAGCTGCGCTGTGCCCTGTTCCTCCTTGGCATTGAACTCCTTTCTTCCTTGCAGATTTCTGTAAGTGAAATGACTATAAACCAAACACTGCTTCTCTACTTAAATAAAGTGTAGACTGGTTCTAATTACCTTTGGATATTGTATATGTATAATTGGTTACATGTTACATGGGAAGTTACTATTCCCAGAACCAACTAATAACTGCTGTTTGAAAGGCACATCATTAATATTTTGTGAATAGTATAAAATAACAATCACTTACATACATTATATTCATCTTCCTTGGTGCCAGAGATCTTCCATTGTACCAGAGCTCCTTCATTCCTCCTAGCTCCACAGAGATTTTCAGCAGGTAGGCTCCACACCAGTTGAGTAATATTTTTCCGCAGTATGTGGCCCAATGTTTACAAACTAATTACGATTATGCACATCTTTACTCTGAGCTCTGTATTTGATGTATGTGATACATTCCCTTCAATGAATGGCATAGTTCACTGCATATCCCTCTACTAACAAAAGAGAAAAGATGTCATGATCACAAACTTAACAGCCAGTCAGTACAAACATACATATCCTCTAATACAAACATACACTCCTGGAAATGGAAAAAAGAACACATTGACACCGGTGTGTCAGACCCACCATACTTGCTCCGGACACTGCGAGAGGGCTGTACAAGCAATGATCACACGCACGGCACAGCGGACACACCAGGAACCGCGGTGTTGGCCGTCGAATGGCGCTAGCTGCGCAGCATTTGTGCACCGCCGCCGTCAGTGTCAGCCAGTTTGCCGTGGCATACGGAGCTCCATCGCAGTCTTTAACACTGGTAGCATGCCGCGACAGCGTGGACGTGAACCGTATGTGCAGTTGACGGACTTTGAGCGAGGGCGTATAGTGGGCATGCGGGAGGCCGGGTGGACGTACCGCCGAATTGCTCAACACGTGGGGCGTGAGGTCTCCACAGTACATCGATGTTGTCGCCAGTGGTCGGCGGAAGGTGCACGTGCCCGTCGACCTGGGACTGGACCGCAGCGACGCACAGATGCACGCCAAGACCGTAGGATCCTACGCAGTGCCGTAGGGGACTGCACCGCCACTTCCCAGCAAATTAGGGACACTGTTGCTCCCGGGGTATCGGCGAGGACCATTCGCAACCGTCTCCATGAAGCTGGGCTACGGTCCCGCACACCGTTAGGCCGTCTTCCGCTCACGCCCCAACATCGTGCAGCCCGCCTCCAGTGATGTCGCGACAGGCGTGAATGGAGGGACGAATGGAGACGTGTCATCTTCAGCGATGAGAGTCGCTTCTGCCTTGGTGCCAATGATGGTCGTATGCGTGTTTGGCGCCGTGCAGGTGAACGCCACAATCAGGACTGCATACGACCGAGGCACACAGGGCCAACACCCGGCATCATGGTGTGGGGAGCGATCTCCTACACTGGCCGTACACCACTGGTGATCGTCGAGGGGACACTGAATAGTGCACGGTACATCCAAACCGTCATCGAACCCATCGTTCTACCATTCCTAGACCGGCAAGGGAACTTGCTGTTCCAACAGGACAATGCACGTCCGCATGTATCCCGTGCCACCCAATGTGCTCTAGAAGGTGTAAGTCAACTACCCTGGCCAGCAAGATCTCCGGATCTGTCCCCCATTGAGCATGTTTGGGACTGGATGAAGCGTCGTCTCACGCGGTCTGCACGTCCAGCACGAACGCTGGTCCAACTGAGGCGCCAGGTGGAAATGGCATGGCAAGCCGTTCCACAGGACTACATCCAGCATCTCTACGATCGTCTGCATGGGAGAGTAGCAGCCTGCATTGCTGCGAAAGGTGGATATACACTGTACTAGTGCCGACATTGTGCATGCTCTGTTGCCTGTGTCTATGTGCCTGTGGTTCTGTCAGTGTGATCATGTGATGTATCTGACCCCAGGAATGTGTCAATAAAGTTTCCCCTTCCTGGGACAATGAATTCACGGTGTTCTTATTTCAATTTCCAGGAGTGTACATATCCTCTAATTATAATTTTTGTGGATTGTTATATTATTTTTAATAGCTCCTCTACTTTGGATGGCAAAGTGACGTAGAGTGAACCATAATTACATTGCTTTCTTTCAGAGCACTTTCAGCTCTTTAAACATTAAGTCCATTAATTTTGTATTCTTGCCTTTGGAGAAAGCAATTGTTTTATACAATTTTAAGGTAAAACATCAGATTATGCAGAGACTCAAATCCTCATGGGGAACTACAGGTTAGCTAATTTTTACTTTCTCAATTTATTATCCGGTTTGGAGGAGATGCTCCCTTAAGTAGGGTCCTTATTCCTTTCTTCGTGAATATTACCTTTAAGCATTCCTCCTCCCTGCAGGCTATCTTTCTGGGGATTCACTACTCTTTTCCTCTAATTTCACAGGCCCAGTGAGCATGATGTACCTCGCCTTTCCTCTAAGGGGGTCAGGGTCCTCCCTTCCACGGGTCCATCAGAACCTGGCATAAGTTCCCTTCTTTGAGTATTAATAACCCATATAGTGTTTGGGGTCCTCCCTTCCTTGGGTCCACCCAAACCTGGCACGAGCTCCCTTGTTTGGGGATTACTTACCCATAACTCCCAATATGAACTACCTCCCTCTCCTTTTCTATTACTTTCCTGAGTACTACAGTACTACTCCTCATTCACTTCACCTCATCTTACGGCTGCACCCTCGATGAACTCCAGCTATCTTCTGCTTTTCAACTAGGAGTTCTCCTGTCTATTTTCCTCCCTCCAAAACTCCTTTTCCTTCTTAGCATTGGCTTGTCATTTCTATATGAAGATTATTAGTCAGACACCGTCTCCTTGTCCTTCCTCCCCATCAAACAGTGACAAACCTACCAAAAGAATACCCTGAAATCATCTTTGTTCATGTATAGTTTCTAGGTGTGTGTGTATATATATATAATAGAGGGAAACATTCCACGCGGGAAAAATATATTTAAAACAAAGATGATGTGACTTACCATACGAAAGCGCTGGCAGGTCGATAGAAAAACAAACACATACATACACACAAAATTCAAGCTTTCGCAACAAACTGTTGCCTCATCAGGAAAGAGGGAAGGAGAGGGAAAGACGAAAGGATGTGGGTTTTAAGGGAGAGGATAAGGAGTCATTCCAATGATTTGACTTACCAAATGAAAGTGCTGGCACGTCGACAGACACACAAACAACCACAAACATACACACAAAATTCAAGCTTTCGCAACAAACTGTTGCCTCATCAGGAAAGAGGGAAGGAGAGGGAAAGACGAAAGATGAAAGGATGTGGGTTTTAAGGGAGGGGGTAAGGAGTCATTCCAACCCCGGGAGCGGAAAGACTTACCTTAGGGAGAAAGAAGGGGTATACACTCGCATACACACACACACACATCCATCCGCACATACACAGACACAAGCAGACATTTGTAAAGGCAAAGAGTTTGGGCAGAGATGTCAGTCGAGGCAGAAGTACAGAGGCAAAGATGTTGTTGAAAGACAGGTGAGGTATGAGTGGCAGCAAATTGAAATTAGCAGAGATTGAGGCCTGGCGGGTCACAAGAAGAGAGGATATACTGAAGGGCAAGTTCCCATCTCCGGAGTTCTGACAGGTTGGTGTTAGTGGGAAGTATCCAGATAACCCGGACGGTGTAACACTGTGCCAAGATGTGCTGGCCGTGCACCAAGGCATGTTTAGCCACAGGGTGATCCTCATTACCAACAAACACTGTCTGCCTGTGTCCATTCATGCAAATGGACAGTTTGTTGCTAATCATTCCTACATAGAAAGCTTCACAGTGTAGGCAGGTCAGTTGGTAAATCACGTGGGTGCTTTCACACGTGGCTCTGCCTTTGATCGTGTACACCTTCCGGGTTACAGGACTGGAGTAGGTGGTGGTGGGAGAGTGCATGGGACAGGTTTTACACCGGGGGCGATTACAAGGGTAGGAGCCAGAGGGTAGGGAAGGTGGTTTGGGGATTTCATAGGGATGAACTAAGAGGTTACAAAGGTTAGGTGGATGGCGGAAAGACACTCTTGGTGGAGTGGGGAGGATTTCATCAAGGATAGATCTCATTTCAAGGCAGGATTTAAGGAAGTCATATCCCTGCTGGAAAGCTACATTCAGAGTCTGATCCAGTCCCGGAAAGTATCCTGTCACAAGTGGGGCACTTTTGGGGTTCTTCTGTGGGAGGTTCTGGGTTTGAGGAGATGAGGAAGTGGCTCTCGTTATTTGCTTCTGTACCAGGTCGGGAGGGTAGTTGCGGGATGCGAAAACACCCACGTGATTTACCAACTGACCTGCCTACACTGTGAAGCTTCCTATGTGGGAATGACCAGCAACAAACTGTCCATTCGCATGAATGGACACAGGCAGACAGTGTTTGTTGGTAATGAGGATCACCCTGTGGCTAACCATGCCTTGGTGCATGGCCAGCACATCTTGGCACAGTGTTACACCGTCCAGGTTATCTCGATACTTCCCACTAACACCAACCTGTCAGAACTCCGGAGATGGGAACTTGCCCTTCAGTATATCCTTTCTTCTCGTGACCTGCCAGGCCTCAATCTCCGCTAATTTCAATTTGCTGCCACTCATACCTCATCTGTCTTTCAACAACATCTTTGCCTCTGTACTTCTGCCTCGACTGACATCTCTGCCCAAACTCTTTGCCTTTACAAATGTCTGCTTGTGTCTGTGTATGTGCGGATGGATATGTGTGTGTGTGCGAGTGTATACCCCTTCTTTCCCCCTATGGTAAGTCTTTCCACTCCCGGGATTGGAATGACTCCTTACCCCCTCCCTTAACACCCACATCCCATCATCTTTCGTCTTTCCCTCTCCTTCCCTCTTTCCTGATGAGGCAACAGTTTGTTGCGAAAGCTTGAATTTCATGTGTATGTTTGTGTTTGTTTGTGTGTCTATCGACCTGCCAGCACTTTCGTTCGGTAAGTCACATCATCTGTGTTTTTTTTTTATATATATATATATATATATATATATATATATATATATATATATATATATATATATATATATATATATATATATATATATAAAAACAAAGATGATGTGACTTACCAAATGAAAGTGCTGGCAGGTCGACAGACACACAAACAAACACAAACATACACACAAAATTCAAGCTTTCGCAACAAACTGTTGCCTCATCAGGAAAGAGGGAAGGAGAGGGAAAGACGAAAGGATGTGGGTTTTAAGGGAGAGGGTAAGGAGTCATTCCAATCCCGGGAGCGGAAAGACTTACCTTAGGGGGAAAAAAGGACGGGTATACACTCGCACAAACACACATATCCATCCACACATATCCACATATATATAGGGGGAAAAAAGGACGGGTATACACTCGCACACACACACATATCCATCCACACATATACAGACACAAGCAGACATATTTAAAGACAAAGAGTTTGGGCAGAGATGTCAGTCGAGGCAGAAGTGCAGAGGCAAAGATGTTGTTGAATGACAGGTGAGGTATGAGTGGCGGCTACTTGAAATTAGCGGAGATTGAGGCCTGGTGGATAACGGGAAGAGAGGATATATTGAAGAGCAAGTTCCCATCTCCGGAGTTCGGATAGGTTGGTGTTAGTGGGAAGTATCCAGATAACCCGGACGGTGTAACACTGTGCCAAGATGTGCTGGCCGTGCACCAAGGCATGTTTAGCCACAGGGTGATCCTCATTACCAACAAACACTGTCTGCCTGTGTCCATTCATGCGAATGGACAGTTTGTTGCTGGTCATTCCCACATAGAATGCGTCACAGTGTAGGCAGGTCAGTTGGTAGATCACATGGGTGCTTTCACACGTGGCTCTGCCTTTGATCGTGTACACCTTCCGGGTTACAGGACTGGAGTAGGTGGTGGTGGGAGGGTGCATGGGACAGGTTTTGCACCGGGGGCGGTTACAAGGGTAGGAGCCAGAGGGTAGGGAAGATGGTTTGGGGAATTCATAGGGATGAACTAAGAGGTTACGAAGGTTAGGTGGACGGCGGAAAGACACTCTTGGTGGAGTGGGGAGGATTTCATGATGGATGGATCTCATTTCAGGGCAGGATTTGAGGAAGTCGTATCCCTGCTGGAGAGCCACATTCAGAATCTGATCCAGTCCCGGAAAGTATCCTGTCACAAGTGGGGCACTTTTGTGGTTCTTCTGTGGGAGGTTCTGGGTTTGAGAGGATGAGAAGTGGCTCTGGTTATTTGCTTCTGTACCAGGTCGGGAGGGTAGTTGCGGGATGCGAAAGCTGTTGTCAGGTTGTTGGTGTAATGCTTCAGGGATTCTGAACTGGAGCAGATTCGTTTGCCACGAAGACCTAGGCTGTAGGGAAGGGACCGTTTGATGTGAAATAGGTGGCAGCTGTCGTAATAGAGGTACTGTTGCTTGTTGGTGGGTTTGATGTGGACGGACGTGTGAAGCTGGCCATTGGACAGGTGGAGGTCAACATCAAGGAAAGTGGCATGCGATTTGGAGTAGGACCAGGTGAATCTGATGGAACCAAAGGAGTTGAGGTTGGATAGGAAATTCTGGAGTTCTTCTTCACTGTGAGTCCAGATCATGAAGATGTCATCAATAAATCTGTACCAAACTTTGGGTTGGCAGGCCTGGGTAACCAAGAAGGCTTCCTCTAAGCGACCCATGAATAGGTTGGCGTACGAAGGGGCCATCCTGGTACCCATGGCTGTTCCCTTTAATTGTTGGTATGTCTGGCCTTCAAAAGTGAAGAAGTTGTGGGTCAGGATGAAGCTGGCTAAGGTAATGAGGAAAGAGGTTTTAGGTAGGGTGGCAGGTGATCGGCGTGAAAGGAAGTGCTCCATCGCAGCGAGGCCCTGGACGTGCGGGATATTTGTGTATAAGGAAGTGGCATCAATGGTTACAAGGATGGTTTCTGGGGGTAACGGATTGGGTAAAGATTCCAGGTGTTCGAGAAAGTGGTTGGTGTCTTTGATGAAGGATGGGAGACTGCACGTAATGGGTTGAAGGTGTTGATCTACGTAGGCAGAGATACGTTCCGTGGGGGCTTGGTAACCAGCTACAATGGGGCGGCCAGGATGATTGGGTTTGTGAATTTTAGGAAGAAGGTAGAAGGTAGGGGTGCGGGGTGTCGGTGGGGTCAGGAGGTTGATGGAGTCAGGTGAAAGGTTTTGTAGGGGGCCTAAGGTTCTGAGGATTCCTTGAAGCTCCGCCTGGACATCAGGAATGGGATTACCTTGGCAAACTTTGTATGTGGTGTTGTCTGAAAGCTGACGCAGTCCCTCAGCCACATACTCCCGACGATCAAGTACCACGGTCGTGGAACCCTTGTCCGCCAGAAGAATGATGATGGACCGGTCAGCCTTCAGATCACGGATAGCCTGGGCTTCAGCAGTGGTGATGTTGGGAGTAGGATTAAGGTTTTTTAAGAATGATTGAGAGGCAAGGCTAGAAGTCAGAAATTCCTGGAAGGTTTGGAGAGGGTGATTTTGAGGAAGAGGAGGTGGGTCCCGCTGTGATGGAGGATGGAACTGTTCCAGGCAGGGTTCAATTTGGATAGTGTCTTGGGGAGTTGGATCATTAGGGGTAGGATTAGGATCATTTTTCTTCGTGGCAAAGTGATACTTCCAGCAGAGAGTACGGGTGTAGGACAGTAAATCTTTGACGAGGGCTTTTTGGTTGAATCTGGGAGTGGGGCTGAAGGTGAGGCCTTTGGATAGGACAGAGGTTTCGGATTGGGAGAGAGGTTTGGAGGAAAGGTTAACTACTGAATTAGGGTGTTGTGGTGCCAGATTGTGTTGCTTGGAATTTTGAGGTTTTGGAGAGAGTGGAGCTGGAAGTGGGAGACTGAGTAGGTGGGAGAGACTGGGTTTGTGTGCAATGAGAGGTGGTTGAGGTTTGCTGGAAAGGTTGTGGAGGTGGGAAACCAGGAGATTGGATAGTTTTTTGAGGTGAAGGGTGGCATGCTGCTCTAATTTGCGGTTGGCCTGTAAGAGGATGCTCTGAATCGCCGGTGTGAATGTGGGAGAGGAAAGATTGAGGACTTTTATTAAGGATAGGAGTTGACGGGTGTGTTCATTGGCTGAGTTGATGTGTAGGTGAAGGATTAGGTGGGTGAGGGCAATGGATTGTTCAGTTTGGAACTGGTATAGGGACTGATGGAAAGAAGGGTTGCAGCCAGAGATGGGAACTTTAAGTGTGAGGCCTTTGGGGGTTATGCCAAATGTCAGACAAGCCTGAGAAAATAAAATATGCGAGCGTAATCTGGCTAGGGTGAAGGCATGTTTGCGGAGGGAATGTAAGTAAAACTTAATGGGGTCGTGGTGGGGGTGTTGTGAGGGTGACATGGTATTAGAAGGTGGAAAGTGTAACATGAGGTTGAAATGAAAATGAAAGATAAAAATATATGGGGAGAGATAAGGGTGAACTAGAAAATAACTGGAGATCTGGTATGAAAAAAGGCGAAAAAGTGTTGGTTAAGTTGATCCTGTGGTGAACTTGGGTTGGTAGACAGCGATGTGCATGAAGGTTAGGTGGTTGTGTTGCCGCTAAAACACGTTAAAGGACGGAGAAATTCGGGAAAATTTCGAAAAAACGTGTAAATGTATTAAAAGGAGTGGTGTTGTGGTGAAAGATTACGAAAATGGGGCTAACAATTGTAAATAATGATGTTAAAACCTGTGGGGAGCGGCTAAAAATGATGTGCGAAAAACGGAAGTGGAAATAAAGTAAAAGTTATTATAACTAGCCGAAATGGTTGTTTAATACGGGAAAGCAGCTGTTATTGAACTAGAAACGGTGGATTTTATAGCAGCGGTATTGTTGAAAGCGCAAAATAAAAATTTTTTTGGTTATGGTTTGGAAGTGGGTTACGTATATATAGGCGGGATAAAATTGTATTGCGGTAAAAAGGGGAAGGTGAATACAAAGTGAGACTACTGGTAAAAACAGAAAGAGAAAATAAGACGACAGGAAAGATTTCGAGATGCAACAGCGACAATAACAAACGTAATTGTTGGGTTCAAATAAATGATATGGTTGTAATAGTGGGAAACATTCCATGTAGGAAATATATATCTAAAAACAAAGATGATGTGACTTACCAAATGAAAGTGCTGGCAGGTCGACAGACACACAAACAAACACAAACATACACACAAAATTCAAGCTTTCGCAACAAACTGTTGCCTCATCAGGAAAGAGGGAAGGAGAGGGAAAGACGAAAGGGAGAGGGTAAGGAGTCATTCCAATCCTGGGAGCGGAAAGACTTACCTTAGGGGGAAAAAAGACGGGTATACACTCCCGCACACACACACACACACACACCCACACCCACACACACACACACATATATATATATATATATATATATATATATATATATATATATATATATATAAAAAAACAAAGATGAGGTGACTTACCGAACAAAAGCGCTGGCAGGTCGATAGACACACAAACAAACACAAACATACACACAAAATTCAAGCTTTCGCAACAAACTGTTGCCTCATCAGGAAAGAGGGAAGGAGAGGGGAAGATGAAAGGAAGTGGGTTTTAAGGGAGAGGGTAAGGAGTCATTCCAATCCCGGGAGCGGAAAGACTTACCTTAGGGGGAAAAAAGGACAGGTATACACTCGCACACACGCACATATCCATCCACACATACAGACACAAGCAGACATATTTAAATATATATATATATATATATATATATATATATATAATGGAAGGAAACATTCCACGTGGGAAAAATTATATATAAAAACAAAGATGAGGTGACTTACCGAACAAAAGCGCTGGCAGGTCGATAGACACACACACACACACACATATATATATATATATATATATATATATATATATATATATATATATATATATGTGTGTGTGTGTGTGTGTGTGTGTGTGTGTGTGTGTGTGTTTTTTTGTGTTCGTGTATGTGCAACATGTGTGTGTCTGTGTCCTGGTGTGTGTGTGTGTGTGTGTGTGTGTGTGTGTGTGTGTGTGTGAGAGAGAGAGAGAGAGAAGTTATACACAAACCCTCCCACAACACATCAAATTACAACAAATATCAACAAAAATCATCAATTACATTCTCGATAATGATGACATTGTGTCACTAGAGTAGTCCATCTTTATTGTCATATGTGAAACACCCACTAGAGCATTCCTACTGTTGTAGGATGTAAATTCTATTATATAGACTGTAAAAGAAGAGATCCTGTGATAGGAACTTTGCATATGGACAGAGGAAAGATAGATTTGGTGCTCCTAATGGAGAAGTAAGAAAAAGAAATAGAGAGACAGGTAGTTTAGGATTGAAGAAGAAAATAAGACAGTACCCGATAGATGGATTCCCTTACCACCCCCAACCCAGGGACACTATCTGCCAAGGTACTTCATCATGGTGGCAGAGAGAGATGTTATTTGGCATGCCCTACAGATCAGACTTGCCACAGCTTCACCATTGCAGAAACCATGAAAGCTGATCCTAACAAACTCCTATAAAATGCGATGGAATAGGCAAGTTTATTCACATAAGTCATCGTCAATGGTCAGTATAATTTCTGTCAGTCTGTCCATCAGTCAATACTTGATAGAGGTTATATCACTACCCATGATTAATCTTCCCCCTCCAAAAACTTCACATACAAACCCAATCACTGTTTCTACCATGTGATGGTAAGTGACCTGCCTCTTTGGTCAGCGATCTTACACTAAAGGAATACTTAGCAGCTTATTAAATAACAGTTGACAGTATTTGTTTACACACTTTCACCATTAAGAATGATCATTGATGTTACTGTGTTTCTTTCTCATGTTTAATTTTTGGCATCTTATACTGCTTAAACATATCAATGTTGTAGAATCCCTTTTCTTGGCTGTTTTCTGGATCAACCAAGAAAACTGCTTTAAAATGAGGTACATATAAAACTTTGTAAGGACCGGTATACTATGGGAAAGACTGGTGTATTTCTTTCTTCAAAAATGAGCTATAGTGTTCTTAATTATTACCAAGTTGTCCACATCAAAGTTAGGTGTCATAGCTTTTTCATTATATTTTTGTGCATCCATTTGTCTGCTGCTCATTATAAATTTACTTTTACAACATTGTCTATGTAGTATCCGTGTTTTTATTATCATCGTCTGGCCATTTAAACAATTTCAACAGTGGCTCGCCTATGAATTTACCTTACATTGTTTCGATGGGAGGTAAACCAGTATACAGATATGGAAGTTCATTATGTATTACTTGGAACTCTGATATTTTCTGTCCCCAAGTTGTATGTCTGTCTGAACAGTACATCCTACATAACTTACTGATTTCTCTTGTGATACATTCACAAGGATTAATTTGTGGATGGTATTTGGAGGTAGTAATGTGTGTAACATTTTCCCATGCTAAAAACTCTTTAAAGGCTGTACTCATAAACTGTGGGCCGTTGTCTGTCAACAGTCTACATGGCTTTTGCATATCCAAGAAATATTCCGGCAGCTGTCTGAGTTGGTAAAGACTGCCAGTCTTGTTAGTGAGATGAAGGCAGAGCTCACCATCTGCAGCATCGTCGACAGGACCAATTGCGGACCTTTGTCACAAAGCTGAGGGGAGGGTCTGAATCAGAGGCTGAGACAGTTCTGCGACCATGAAGGCTGCAGATTCCTCGACTTGCGCCATAGGGTGGTGGGGTTTCGGGTTCCGCCAAATAGGTCAGGTGTCCACTACACACAGGAGGCAGCTACACAGGTAGCAGGGCTGTGTGGTGTGGACTGGGCGGTGTTTTAGGTTAGACAGTCTCAGGAAAGATCAAAAAGGGCTCCAGTCTCAAAGGGTACAGGGCAAAGAAATGACCAAGCAACAGTCAGTATTGTAGTTGTAAATTGTCGTAGCTGTGTTGGAAAAGTACCAGAACTTCAAGCACTGATAGAAAGCACTGAAGCTGAAATTGTTATAGGAACAGAAAGCTCGCTAAAGCCAGAGATAAATTTTACAGAGGCACAAAGCGTGTTCAGAAAGGATAGATTAAATAAAGTAGGTGGTGGGGTGTTTGTATCTGTTGGTAGTAGTTTATCTTGTAGTTAAGTTGAAATAGATAGTTCCTGTGAATACTATGGGTAGAGGCTATACTCAACAGCCATACCAAATTAATAATTGGCTCCTTCTACCGCCCCCCCCCCCCCCCCCCCTCCCTGACTCAGATGATATGATAGCTGAACGGTTCAAAGAAAACTTGAATCTCATTACAAATAAGTACCCCACTCGTACAGTTGTAATTGGTGGAGACTTCAATCTACCCTTCATTTGTTGGCGAAAATACACGTTCAAAGTCGTTGGTAGACAGAAAACATCTTCCAAAATTTTACTAAATGCTTTCTCTGAGAATTACTTTGAACAGTTAGCTCATGAGCCCACACGAATTGTAAATGGTTGCGAAAACACACTTGACCTCTTGGCCACAAATAATCCTGATCTAATAGAGAGTGTCATGACATATACAGTGATTAGTGAACATAAGGTCATTGCAGCGAGGCACAAAACCGTATCAACCAAAACCACTAAAAATAAATGCAAAATATATCTATTTAAAACAGCAGATAAAAATTTGATTGATGCCTTCCTAAGAGAGAGTCTCCCTTCCTTCCAAGCTAATTATGTAAATGTAGACCAGCTATGGCTCAAATTCAAAGATCGACAGCAATAGATAGATTCATACCACATAAGTTAATAAGAGATGGGACTTATCCACCATGGTACACAAAACACGTAAGAACACTGTTGCAGAAGCAACGAAAAAACCATGCCAAATTCAGAACTATACGAAATCCCCAAGACTGGCTAAGTTTCATGGAAGCTCGAAATTTAGTGTGGACATCAATGCAAGACGCTTTTAATAGTTTCCGCAATGAAACATTGCCTCAACATATGATAGAAAACCCAAAGAGATTCTCGTCGCATGTAAAGTACACCAGTGGCAAAAAACAGTCAATACCATCACTGCACGATAGCGATGGAAATGTTACCAACAACAGTGCCACTAGAGCGGAGTTACTAAATACAGTTTTCCATAATTCCTTCATGAAAGAAGATGAAGTAAATATTCCAGAACTCGAAACCAGAACAGCTGTTAGCATGAGTGACATAAAAGTAGATATCTTAGGCGTTGCGAAACAACTCAAATCATGTAAGAAAGGCAAGTCTTCCAGTCCAGATGGTATACCAATCAGGTTCCTTTCAGAGTATGCAGACATAATAGCACCTTTCTTTGAATTACAGACCCATATCACTGACCTCAATTTGCAGTAGGATTTTGGAGCATGTACTGTAATCGAAAACTATGAATCACCTTGAAGAAAATGACTTATTGGTACATAACCAACACGGATTCAGAAAATATCATTCTTGTGCAACACATTCCCATGATGTACTGAATGCTGTCAACAAGGGATCTCAGATCTATTCCATATTCCTAGATTTCCAGAAGGCTTTTGATACCGTTCCTCACAAGCGACTATTAATCAAATTGCGTGCATATGGAATATCATATCAGTTGTGTGGCTGGATTCGTGATTTTCTCTCAGAGAGGTCACAGTTCGTAGTGATAGAATCATCGAGTAGAACAGATGTGATAGATAGCTGGTGTTCCGCAAGGTAGTGTCATAGGCCCTCTGCTGTTCCTGATTTACATAAATGATGTAGATGATAATCTGACCTTTAGATTGTTTGCTGATGACACTGTAATTAACCATCTAGTAAAATCATCAGACAATCAATTCCAATTACATAATGATCTAGAGAGAATTTCTGTATGGTGCGAAAAGTGGCAGTTGGCATGAAACAAAGAAAAGTGTGAGGTCATCCACATGAGTACTAAAAGAAATCCAACAAATTTTGGGTATACAATAAATCGCACAAAACTAAGGGCTGCCAATTCAACTAAATACCTAGGAATAACAATTACAAGCAACATAAATTGGAAATACCACATTGATAACATTGTGGGGAATGCGAAACAAAGACTGTGCTTTGTTGGCAGAATACTTAGAAGGTGCGACAAACCCACTAAAGAGACAGCCTACATTACACTTGTCCATCCTCTGCTGGAATATTGCTGCGTGGTGTGGGATCCTTACCAGGTAGGATTGACGGAGGACATCGAAAAAGTGCAAAGAAGGGCAGCTCATTTCGTGTTATTGTGCAATAGGGGTGACAGTGTCACTGATATGATATGCGAGTTGGGGTGGCAGTCACTGAAACAAAGGCAGTTTTCTTTGCGATGAGATCTATTCACAAAATTTCAATCACCAACTTTCTCTTCTGAATGCAAAAATATTTTATTGACACCCACCTACATAGGGAGAAATGGTCATCATAATACAATAAGAGAAATCAGAGCTCAAACGGAAACGTTTAGGTGTTCTTTAAAAAAAAAAAAAAAAAAAAAAAAATGGTTCAAATGGCTCTGAGCACTATGGGACTTAACATCTGTGGTCATCAGTCCCCTAGAACTTAGAACTACTTAAACCTAACTAACCTAAGGACATCACACACATCCACGCCCGAGGCAGGATTCGAACCTGTGACCGGAGCGGTCGCGCGGTTCCGGACTGAGCGCCTAGAACCGCTAGACCGCCGCGGCCGGCGTTCTTTTTTCCTATGCGCCATTTGAGAGTGGAATCATAGAGAAGTAGTATCAAAATGGTTCGATGAAATGTCTGCCAGGCATTTAAGTATGAATTGCAGAGTAACCATGTAGATGTAGATTTCCATAGCCATCTAATCATCTCTGTGTTGGCATGCTAAATAGAATAGAATTTAACATATTTAGAACAGCACTCCAATAGTACAGATATATGTTTCCCCCCTTTACTCGTTGGCAGTTGACCAAAGAAATCAGGAGCCATTAGGTCATGTAAGGATTTAGGTATTATCATGAATAACCTATGTATAAGTTATGTATATGTATAGCTTGATTGTTGTCTTTCATCTTTTGGCAGGTTTCACATGTACATAGTATAGACAGTACTTTTTTACTCAAATTCTTAAAATAGTGAGATTTTACCATACATTGAACACATTTTCGTATCCCAAAGTGTCCATAGCCTTGAAGAATAAACGTAATTAAACCAAGTTCTACAGATTTCTGTATACACAGTCTCCAATAGAGTGTAATTTTCTGTACTCTCCAAAACAAAACATGATTTACCATAATCCATTCTAACATACCAGTATCAATTGTCTCTCCTTGGTCTAAGTTTTCCACTTATCCCCATAATACGGATCATCAGTGATTTCCTTCTTTATTCTTAAGGCTAGGTTTCTTACTTCATTATTGGTACAACTTATTGATAAAAAATTAATGTTGACGGTAACTCCAAGACCTTCCCTTCTTACCAAATCATTCATGCCCAATGACAAGCATGATAACGAGTCAGGAACTACATTTTGTGAACCCATTATATACATAATTACAATTTGATATTCCTGCAAAAATAGTATCCAATGCATTAACCTGCTGTGTAGTAGTCAACATTCCATAAGGAATGCTAGTGCTTGGTGATCAGTAGACACAAATATTTTAGATCTCCAAATTGGAGTTGGGAATTTTTTTATACTCCACACTATAGCAAGTATTTTTTTCTCTGTTGCTGTGTAGTTCACCTCATGTTTAGAGCTTGGCTCGCAAAAGCTATTATATTATGTTCTTCCATACTATTGTCCCATTCTCCCTTCAATAAAATAAAAAAAATAAAAATAAAAATAAAAAATAAAAAAAAAAACCTCGCATGCTGTTCCATACTCTGAGGTGTCAGTACTAACATAAAAGGTCTCTCCATCTGTGGTTCATTGAACCCCCTGCCAGGCACTTTATTGTGAATAGCAGAGTAAGCACGTAGATGTAGATGTGGGTGTTTTAAAGTGGGTGCCTCTACTAGAGCTACTTTAATCTCATTAAAGGCCTTACACTCTTTGTCTCCCCAAATCCATTTAGTTTTTGCCTTCTGTAAGTTCAGTAACTTAGGATTAGTCATAAGTTGACCTCAAATATATTTTCTATAGAATCCTGCTAGTCTCAGAAATACTTTCAGTTGTTTTGTACTTTTAGGTTCTGAATATTATTATACGGCTGTTATCCTGTCTGGATCTGCTTTTATTCCATTTATTCTCAGCAAGTGACCAAGAAACTTAAGTTCTTCTCTCCCAAAAATCAATTTCAACATTCTTATAGTGCTTCCTTTATCGAAGAACATTTTTAATGTTCTATCCAACAAATCACAGTGTTCTTCCCATGTCTAAGAGTATGTCATCAACACAGATTATTTCTCTCAATAAATCCTTACCCAGTACTGCACCCAAGGCTCTTATGAATACTGACACTAAGATATTTAATCCACAATGTAACACTCTAAATTGGTATGACTTACCCTCAAACAAAAAAAGCAGTTTTGCAAATCAAACTGCCTTTTCCTGCTGCTATTTAGTTTATTTAATCCATATGCATTTTGGCTTCTACTGTTTTGAGGCATCATAGTGATACAGTTTTGTTAGTTATAGATTATCAAACAGTTCACTTGACGATTTTTTTTTGTAAAAAATGTAATTACTTACGATTTTCTGAATTGCGTTTCCTCACATCTGGTCTGGAGGTCGTCGCACTACCACTTTTATCACTGTTCTATTTCACCTCTTCACCTCTTCGTGTCTTCGTGTTTTCGGCATCCGCACACTGTTCAGCATGTTTGTCACTCTTTTTTGTGGTGGACTATCGTTTTTCTGTCACTGGATACAACTATTTAGTCGTATACTTCTTTTCACAGCGTATATATTGCGACCCCATTACGTGTTTCATCGTCTTTGGTATGTTTACCTATGTGTCGCCAACCTAACGAAGTATATGTTCGTTACGAACTTCTGTTTATGCTGTTTATACCATCTGTGTGCGTATGAGAGGGAGAGAGTGGGGGGGGGATAGAGTCCCCCCCCCCTCTTTTTGGGGGGGGGGGGGGGAGGGGGGGCGGTTGTACTAGCTATTAGCGAGTGGCTGAAACTTTGGCAACAGCTGTTTTGACTTTCTGTTTCAATATTGTGGGGAGGGGTCATGGATGAGTGAGTGTAAAGATGTTTGGTTCTATTATTATTACATTGAACACTGTTTTTGTATTTATCCTTTTTACGAACATTATTCTATTATTTTATCTATTATTGTAAGTAATGAATTGTTTGGCACGTGTACTTGGTCATTCAACAGGATTTTCTCCTGTGCGTGGTTTTATGTATGTGGTAATTTTCTTTCATGGTCAGAAGGTGCTTTTTATTGTTGATTCTAATTATTCTCATGTAATCTTCCCTAGTGGTTGGTTTGTGGTCATTTTCTCTCAGGTGTTCTGCAAATGTGGAGTGGTTTGTCCCATATTTCCATGTCCTCATGTGTTCCTTGTATCTGACATCAAATGTTCTCCCTGTTTGGCCAATGTATGTGCCTTCACAAGTGTTACATTGTAACTGGTATATACCTGCTTTCTGGTATATGTCTCTGTTTTTTGTCAGTTTTGGGGTGTATTTTTGTATAGAATTGTCTGTTGCGTATGCTATGTTTATTCCCTGTCTTTTGAAAATGTTGGTGATTTTATGGGTGAGTTTGTGTTTGTATGTCATTGTGTACCATCTTGTGTTTTCTTTCTTTTTTTTCTGGTTATCCGGAGTAGTTGTTATGGGACTGCGTGTTTGTGTTTGGTTCTGTTGTGTTGTTATCTGTGGTTTGGAGCTTTCTGCTTTTATTTTACTTTTAATTTTCTTTTTGGTAACTTTCTTTGGTGAGTGGTACTGTGTTGAGTCTATGGAGCATGTGTCGGAGTGCTGCTTGCTTTTGTGCGTGTGGATTGCTCGAGGATTGGGGAATGATAATATCCATTGCTGTGGGTTTACCGTAAATTTCAAACATATGCTTATTGTTTTCTTTTTTGATTGTTATATCCAGAAAGTTAATTTGGTTGTTCTGTTCTCTTTCAATTGTGAATTTTATATTTTTATGTATCTTGTTGATGTCACTATGTAGTTTGTCTATTTTTGTTTCGGGGTTCATCTATTAAACAAAAGATGTCATCCATATACCTGAACCAATATAATATATTGTATTCTTTTGCTACTATTTTTGTGAAAATGATCTGTTCAATGTGGTTTACAAAAATATTTGGTAAGGCTCCTGAAACTGGGGCGCCATTGGCAATCCATCTTCTTGTAAATAAAATTCATTATTGAACTGGAAGTAATTTTGTTCTGTTATGAGCTTTATTAGTATGCATATTTCCTTAATCTGTTTGTTAGGGCGTTGACTATAGGTTTTCAGGTTCTTATGTATAATTTCTATTGTTTCTGGTACTGGTATGTTGGAATACATGTTTTCTAAATCAAATGAGAGAAGTGTTGCTGTGTCTGGGATTTTTATGTCCTTTATTTGTTGTATTAGCTGTGTAGTGTTTTTAATGGTTCTGTCTTCTTGTACTTTGAAACTTTCAGACAGTATTTTTAACATGTATCATGTCAGCTTGTAAGTCGGGGATTTTCTAAAATCCAGTATTGGCCTTACAGGAAGATTCGGTTTGTGGATTTTTGGTTGGCTTCAGAGGACCGGTGCAGTGGGACTGATCTGTGTCAATTTCCTTTTCTCTGTGTTATCCAGTATGATGACAGTATTTTTCAGAGTGTTTTTTACTTTTGTCTGGAATCTGTTTGTTGGGTCTGATTTTAATTTTGTAATGTTATTCTGTGAGATGAATTCTTGTGTTTTTTCAATGTATTGTTCTTTGTCTATCAGTCCTATTGTGTTCCCCTTGTCTCCTTTTGAAATCATAACATTTTCATTTTGAAGTTTTCTCCTACGTTTTCTGAGTGTTGCACCTTCTGTGTTTTTGTTGTTGTTTGTGTTTTCATACTGATTATTATATTCTGGATTTCTTTATTTACTAGTTCTTTAGTTAATCCAATGTTGACACTGCTATTTTCATTTCTATCTTACCTTGTCAAAACACTTTCTGCTTCTATAATTAGATTTTCTAAGTAATTTTCATCTATTTCTGAATTTACATTGTATTTTAATCCTTTTTCCAGCAGCTGTCTTCCTTTATTGCTTAACTGTGTGTCTGTAAGGTTCTAATCTTGGGTAGAATTTGTGTGTGTGTTTTTCTGGCTGTGTGCAAAGGTGTTATGTTGTGGCTGAAGTTTTTTGAGTTGGTTGATTTTTCTTCTATGAACTGTTTCCATTCTTTGTAAAGCAGTTTTTGTGTGCTTTTCGACCTTGTTGACCAGATGGGAGAAAACTATCATCTTATTTATGGTGTCTGCAAGTTGTAAATGTGTCTTATACAACTCGTAATTTAAATCTTGTTTTTTAGAGTATAGGTATTTGATCTCGTATTTTAACCATATTTTCTGAGCAGCACGCATTGCTTTTTGGGTGCTGGGTGAAATGTTTTTAATCTTTACATTGATATATTTAGGTACAAGATCATCACATTTGCATATGTTGTTGAATTTTATGTGTTGTATGGTTTTATGGATGTTCAGATGAAGTCTTCTGAATTTCTGGTATAGGCCACCTGGAAATGCCTGGCATGGCGTGAATAACATGTTTGTTTGTGTGGCCATCTTCCGCAGCAAGCATATAAATACTTTTTTGCAAATCAAACTGCCTTTTCCTGCTGCTATTTATTTAATTTAATCCATAGGCGTTTCACCTTCTACTGTTTTAAGGCATCATAATGATACAGTTTTGTTAGTTATAGATTATCAAACAGTCACTTGACGATTTTTTGTAAAAAATGTAATTACTTATGATTTGCTGAATTGTGTTTCCTCACATCTGGTCTGGAGGTCGCACTACCACTTTTATCACTGTTCTATATTCACCTCTTCGTGTTTTCGGCATCCACACACTGTTCAGCATGTTTGTCACTCTTTTTTGTGGTGGTCTATCGTTCTTCTGTCACTCGATACAACTATTTTGTCGTACACTTCTTTTCACAGCGTATATATTGCGCTTGTCTTTGGTATGTTTAGCTATGTGTCGCCAACCTAACGAAGTATATGTTCCTTACAAACTTCTGTTAATGCTGTTTATACCATCTGTGTGTGTGTATGAGTGAGAGAGAGAAGGGGGGATAGAGCCTTTTTCTTGGGGGGGGGGGGGGGGGGGGCAAGGGGGAGGGGGGGGGAAAGACGTTTGTGCTAGCATTTAGCGAGTGGCTGAAACTTTGGTAACAGCTGTTTTGACTTTCTGTTTCGATATTCTGGGGAGGGGTCATGGATGAGTGAGTGTAAAGATGTTGGGTTCTATTATTACTACATTGAACACTGTTTTTGTATTTATCCTTTTTGCAAACATTATTCTATTATTTGAATATAATAGAAAGAAACATTCCACATGGGAAAAAATATATTATTCTATTATTTTATCTATTAGTGTAAGTAATGAATTGTTTGGCACGTGTACTTCGTCATTCAACAGGATTTTTCCCTCTGCTTTGGGTTTATGTATGTGGTAATTTTCTTGCATGGTCAGAAGGTGCTTTTTATTGTTGATTCTAATTATTCTCATGTAATCTTCTCTAGTGGTTGGTTTGTGGTCATTTTCTCTCAGGTGTTCTGCAAATGTGGAGTGGTTTGTCCCAAAATCGTGAAGTGAACTGTTTGATAATCTATATCTAACAAAACTGTATAATTGTAGATCCCACTGATAATGCTTTAAAACAGTAGAAGGCGAAATGCATATGGATTAAATAAAATAAATAGCAGCAGGAAAAGGCAGTTTGATTTGCAAAACAAGTATTTATATGCTTGCTGCGGAAGATGGCCACACAAACAAACGTGTTAAAAAAAGCAGTAAACTACTTTGAAGTCTGATCAAGTTTGACAAGTCAGTTCCTAGACATGAGTTCCATCAAATTAAAATACTTTGCTTGCTCGAATTTTGTCAATATTTTGTCTGTACTGATTGGTCAATCTCTTTAAGGTTCTATGTGCTTATTTAGAATACACGCATCCAACACTAGACGTATTTCACCCCGTCACTTTATGCATTACTAACAAGGGTTTATTGGATACACTAGAGCTCCTTTCTATTATTCCTCCTTCTAACATTTTATTAATCTCCTCTTGTACTGCTGTTTGTACACTTAATGGTAGCTGATAGGGTTTACAGAAAAAAGGTGTCATCTTTGATCTTTAAACTGTGGGTTTATCTGAGAAAAACTACTATACTTCATCAATATATGGTACAGATCATTTTTCTGTAATCTAGTTAACATATATGATTCATAAGCTTTCCTAATTAGTTCCTGCAGTGTATTTTGTGTATCCAGAGTGTTCTCTAAATCCATCATGCTGCTCGTTGCTACAAGCCTAATGTTATACGTCATGGTATTACCAGTAATTCTTCTTTTAAATGATACTACAAATAATTGGTCTTGATATGTACATGTTAATACAAGTGCTGAAAAATCCAGTATTACTTATCAGCCAATCAATACCTAATAACAACTACAAATTTACATAAGGCACTACTAAGTATGTCTGCATACATGTAAAACTGTTTAATGCTACCAGTAACCGCACTTCATGCTTAATTTGTCTGCCTTTGCTTCCAGTTATTCCTATTATGTGTACTCCAGTAACCAGCAGTATTGGATACACTCTCTTATGTTTTAAGACTACGAAGAAAGATACAGAAACAATAGAAATGTCACTTCCCGAATCTATGTACACACTCACTTCCTGATTGTCAACCATTCCCGAAACTATTCGTGTAGTAAACTCGATACCTGTTTCTTTCTCTTCTTCAGCAAGTAGCCAATTTTTTAGTGGTGTTACCTCACTAAAGACAACCAACTTTTTTTCATATGGGCCTACACATAGCTGGACACACACTGAATCATGACTCCCTGATTAGAACGTTTGATTGTTTTCTGTTACTATTGTTGTTTGGTTTGTCTTAAAAGGCTCCACTATTCTAGCACCTTCCTTTAGGCCACTGTTTGTAAACGTTTTTGTATCAACACTTTGTAGTCTGCTTCTTTGTTGTTTAATTACCTGACTGTAATTACCTCTTGTTTTTTTCTGGTATTTAGGATTAAATTTATCTACCTCCAGGCACATATCCTCGTGACTGGAATTATTGCACTTGTTGTTCATTGTATCTAGAGTTTCAACAAATTCCAACAATTTATTCGTGGTAGACTAACCTCTACATAAAAAATCCTTTGTTATATAGTATGGTAAATGCCTTATCAATATCTTTGCAAGGTGTACTTCATCTATTGGGTTACCTAAATACCTGGTTCATTTAAATGCCATTCTATATGCTTTTTAAAACTACTCCATGAACTGTCAAAATGTTTCAGGTCTAAGAACTGTAGTGTCAGTTTCTCTTTTATTTTTTTAGACCAATGTTTACACTTGAACTTCTCCTGAAAATTGTCCCATGAGGTTAACTCTTCCGAGTGGGCATTTCCCCAGTCAGCAGCTTCCCCTAGGAAATAACTCAAACTGAAGTCAATTTTTCTAGAGTCTTCCCACTTTTGTGTTAATGACCTTGAAAACACTAGCAAGAAATATCTTGCATGTATGTTTCCATCAGGTTTAAGGTTTGGAAAATGCTTGTAAAAGTTCATTCCACTTCTCAACTCTAAATCCTCTAATAGTTTTGTTGCATCAAAGGATTTATCTTTAACTTGACTTTCTGTTAATTCCCTACTAGTTTTTGCGAATTTGTCCCATAGTTGTTTAAACTCATTGGTGTTAGTGACTTCATCCCCAGAAAGCTGCCCATATCCTAAAATGTGTTATCTCCAGAAATTTCTGATCTAAGAATGCTTGTATTTTTTGCTCAAACATGAATGTCTCTCATGCTAATGTATGGAATCTCCATCATTGCTTCTCTGTTCTAAAATTTCATTGCACATTTGTGCACCTGATATCTGATCTTTTACCAACTTACATTCTGTTTCTGCAAAGTTACATAAACTATCTATGTCTGTATCTTTAATATGTTCATGTACCTCTTCCTGAACTAAGTCACATTTTTTCAAGACTTTGATATGTATTTCTTCTTTTAAGACATTGAGTCTTTGACCTAGCTTATGTTCTAAAGGTGCCTCGAACTTCCCAAGAGTGCCTTTAATCTGAATTTCTAATTCTTGTCATGGTCTGTTTTGATCTTCCATTACTTGCTCATACGTGTCTTGAACCTGATTTCCTAAGTCCTGACATAGTTGCACAAACTTATCATTAATACTGTCTTGAAATTTACTGTGATTGTCTAATACTTGTACAAATCTCTTATCAATCTTCGAAAATTTTTCTTTTGGCTGTCTCTCTATGTCTTCCAGCTTTTATAATGACATTTCCATATTAAACTCTGTTGACATTTTCCTTGTTATTTCTGGTGTAAACAAACTCACAAATATTATGTAGTCACTGCACTACTCCCACAAAAACAATTTTGAAGTGAAATACTGGTGTAGCTCACCATAGTTGTACTGCATGCTGGTGATGGTCTGGTCACCAATGATTGCGTAATGACAATGCATTGGTTTAGACTGCATGCTGGCATCACGCTGGTATAGACTACCTCCTGGCATCACAGTGGCGTAGATTGCCTGCTGGCATCACAGTGCTGTAGACTGCCTGCTGGTGTCACAGTGGTGCAGACTGCATTCTGATGATATATCTGTTGTCAATGGCTGCATGCTGGCCAGATATCGCTGGCTGTGTGCTGGATCTTGGTAGGTCATCTGTCACTGCATGTTTTATCAGTTTAGGTGGAGGCTGTTAGACCAGGCACATCGATGTTGTTGCTTATGATACCTGTTGCCATTAGCGACCTGTCTTCTCTTCGCTGACTTATTATGGAATTTCTTCACTTCAGTCTTCTTCTTCATCATCATCTTCTCTCTCTCTCTCTCTCTCTCTCTCTCTCTCTCTCTCTCTCTCTCTCTCTCTCTTTCTGCTACTTTCCACTCATAACCATATGGTCGCCACATGGCGTGTTTATGAAATAGTTGATGATTGCTTATGTGGCGATGTTTTGACTGCTTGGGCAATGTCTGTTCAAGAACTATTACTCCATGCAGCCTTAACATTCCCCTATTAGATTGGTGTAGAGATTCAGCCTTGCAATTACCTTATCCCAGGGTCAAGCTATTCTCTGTATCAAACTTCTTTCTTCCTTGCAGATTTCTATAAGTGAAAATACTATAAAACAAAACAGTGTTGATCTACTTAAATAAAGTGTAGACTGGTTGCAATTAACTCTGTACATTGTCACAAACTTTCATAAATGGTTACATAGGAAGTTACTATTCCAAGAATGGACTAATAATTGTTGTCTCAAAGACAACTCATTAACATTCTATGAACAGTATAAAACAATAATCAATTGTATAAATCCTATTCATCTTTCTTGGTGACAGAGGTCTTCCATGGTACCAGAGCTCCTTCATTCCCCCTTGCTCCACACAGATTACAAATTCTGTCCAGCAGGTGGACTCCGCACCTATTGAGTAATACTGTCCCCCAGTATATTGCCTGATGTTAACAAACTAATTGCAATAACTCACATCTTTACTCTGAGCTCCGTATTTGATGTATGTGATACATGCCCTTCAATCTATCTTCAAGCATCCATCAGTTCAGGTTTTCCAGCATATCTGTGACCATTGGTCAAACAAATCTGTGAACTGAAGCTTCCTTGTGGATTAAAACTGTGTGCCACACTGGGCCTCGAACCTGCACTTTTACCTCGTCTGCGAAAGACAAAAAGATTCGAGGTTTTAGTCTTGATCCAGCTAATTTTTAATCTGCCAGGAAGATTCAGATCCATGCACACCCCACTGTATTCATACTGGAAACCTGTGAACATTAATGCTGCCCTTCTTTATATATGTTCAGCATCCAGTGTCCACTGATTTATTATTTCCAGTGCAGACTTTCAAGTATTTTAGGAAGTGTGCAGCTATGTGATGAGGTACCCTCCTTCCACATTCTCACTGAGAGAATAGGACATTTTACAGTTTATCATTTATATATCACTTGCAAGTTCTTTCTCTCTATGTGACAAATTGTTAGTAGGGTAGAATGGTGGTGGAGCATGATGGAAGGGACTGGAGAGGGTAGCATGCTGGTGTACAACAAGATGGTTCACTGACATCCACAATGCCTTATTTATACGTAAAAAAATTCTGTAAAAAAACTCCAGGCAAGGGGCAAGATAAATGTCAAAGTGTATAACAAACAGACATTCTTACAATATTACTGTGCTAGGTGAGAACACAGAGTATGTGGAGGCAACATTATGATGCAACCTGGGCAACTGGAGGTTGAGATGTTTGATGGGTGGTGGTAGTGGTGGTGGTGGTGGTGGTGGTGAATGAGTTTGTGAGGAATAGGCAGAATAAGAAAATAAATATTTCTTAATAATAATAATAGCAAGGATCATCCATAAGAGAGATCAAATTAAATTGGAAATTACTATTGGGTATAAATTCTGAGAGGAGGTGGATTCCTTTACTTACCTTGGAAGTAAGATCGCCCGGGATATATGAACTAAAGTAAAGGTAGAAAGTGGTTTTAATGAGGAAAAAATAATTACAACAGGACAAAAATGCTTTTAATCACCAAGCTTATCAGCCTTGTAATTGTGAATCGAGAGAATGAACCCTTTATTGTGAAGTGTGAAGTAAACAGAACTTCCTCAGAAACTTGATCAGGATATAAGTTCACATCAGTATTCATTTACTTTAAATTTATATGAGTTTTCAAGGCTTGGAAACTAAACTTGACTCTCTACAATTTACCAAATAAATATTTGGGAGGCATGTCATTTAAAAATGTAGGGAATACAATAAATAATGCTTTTGATCACATTAAAAGAGACAAGCTCTTCAAGATAATTGATATCGAAAGTCATAAAAGGTATGTATGTATCTGTTGCAGGCAAATGTAATCAAAATTGAGAGAGCTCATCACCTGTGCTTTTTAACATCTACCCAAGTGAAAGCCTTTTGGAATGGATAAATAGAGGAACATTTTTCTCTTTTTACATTAAAAAATCCATATTAATATGGCAATGTTATTTGCAAATGAGCAGGTAATTATTGCTAACAGTAATAATAACCTACAAGAAGCAACATATAATCTACAAAGAACCTGTGCTCCATACAACTTGTTGATGGAAAAAAATAAAGGATGTGATGATATGGATGTGATATTTGATAGGATTCACTGCTTTTTACAAGAAGGCAAAATTGATTTTTGACATAAAATAGAGATTTTACCTTAGTTAATTGTGGTATTAAATAAATTAATGAGAGGAAAGTAAGAGTTACTGCTGCAATTTTATGGGTCATTTTCAGTCCCAATCGTATTGTATTGTTTGGAGGCAGAGCCTAGTTGAAAATGAAAGACAACACACTAAGAAGCCAGAGAGGAGAGATGAGATTTCTCAGGCATGTTTCAGGATACAGAAGACAGAACTGAAAGCAAAATAGACAAGTAAGAGAAGAATTAGGGTAAATATCTCTAAATGAAAAAAGTAGAAGAATATAGAAGGAAATGAAAAGAGCACATTAGTAGGATGGAAGCTGAGAGACTACAAAAAATACTACACAAATACAAACCAACAACTCAAAGAATCATAAAGGGACCTAAATCTAAATTGAAGGACCCGGACTAATCTCTGTAAGTAGGAGGAATGAATCCTGATACATGGAGGAGAGTATGATATCTGGGAGATTCAAGTTGCTGAACTTCAACTACAGTTATTTTTGCATTGAACATAAGTTTGCATTGTGTAACATAAGAACTTTGATTATTGTGCTTTATGAGTAATAATAAAGGCACAAAGAGTAAATAAAATGAGCATAAAGGCCCTATGCAAGAAGGCAATTGCTAGCTGTAATCTGCCTTGCCAGTGTTGCAGGCAATCCATGGGACGCTACACAAGCTCTCCATGTTAAACTTTGGTTCCATAGTAAATCACACAAATTTATAGGGTGTCCAACTAAATATCTACAGATTACAATTACAAACAAGTTAAATTGGAAGTGTAACATATGGAATGTTGTGGAAAAGGGGAACCAAAGAGTGCATGTTGTTGGCAGAAAACTTACAAGGCACAGTAAATATGCTAAAAGACTGTCTACATTGTGATTGTCTGTCCTCTTTTGGAATATTTCTGTGTAGTATTGGATTCTTACCAGACTGTGTTGATGGAGGACGCTGAAAAGTTGAGAAGGGCAGCTAGGTTTGTATTATCATGAAACAGTGGTAGAGTGTGTCACAAATATGGTGAGTGAGGTTGGATGGCAATCATTAAAATACTGCTCTCCACCCCCTCCCCCCATCCCCCCTCTTTTTTGTGGCAAGATATTCTCATGAAATTTCAATACCCACCATTTTCCTTTGAATGACAAAAAATTTTGTTGCTGTCTGTGGAATCTTGTGCCACAAGGAAGGAAGGGAGTGGACATTGTTATGTGTGACCAGTGTGCTCTTTCTACAACACAAATGTACACGTGTATTAATATCGGTTTTTATTAAACAAAATGGAAACATTTACATAAGTTGGATGGAGTCCATGTTTTGTGGTACAAGCTCAACAATAATAGTCCTCTTGCAGACTAATGTAATGTCAATATCGGGAATCTTGGTGTTACGAACTTCAGTTTCTCACTGCTATTAAAGTACAATTCTGGCTGAGGTAGACTAGTCCAGCTATAGTCACTAATCTTGTCACTATGTACTGTCATAGCCTGTGATGAACTAAACCCACTGTGCGAGTAAGCTGATAGATGCCAAACTGGATGACTGAGTGGGCCCCCAAGTCAGCAGCAGTGGCCTAAATACATGCTGTGTCGAGAGGGCATTGGTGGCATTTTGCTTGTGGGAGTGTCTCTGGCCTCTCTAGTGATAAGCACACTTGATTCAGCACCTTGTATCGATCTTTGCACTTCACCTTCACTGACAGCTTACGTCAGCACATTCCTCCCCTCTGAAAAGCTGCACTATTGTCATGTCAGTAGATGTGAACAACAATTGGGGGGGGGGGGGGGGAGGGGGGGAGAGTCAGGACGCTGCACGTAGAGATGGGCCAGGAGCTGTGAATGTGGAAATTGATGTATTCCCAACTGTGGAGGACGGTGTGCTCCTGACCATACCCCGACATCTGGCTTGCGAGGCAACAGGGTATCCTCCAGAAAATTGCTGCCTGGGCATCTATCCAGGCCTGAGGTAGTGTCTTGGGGTGATGACAGTGATGGCGACGATGGGTCCATGTCCATCTGGTCGGCAAGTGGGGACAGCATGGGTGAGAGAACATCATCCATCCGCTCCTCCTGGTATGCCCTGGTGGCACCGTCAGGCGGCTGTGAAGGTGTGATCCTGTGAGGCCGCGAATCTTGGGAAGAAAAGCAGCTGAATTATGGGGCAAATAACAAACATGGATTTGGTTCTGATGGCGCTGCTGCAAACCATCGGGACCTGCAATCAAGTACACAAAAGAGCCAATGTGTTCCTGGATCACGCCTCTTTCCCAGTGCCCACAGTTGCCATAAACTCTGAAAAGAGAAAAAATTGTGTGGCACAAAGCAGCACTGGATGCTGTGGTGTGTGTTGCAAGTGTAGCAGCGTCTGATGGTGGTGGCCATGTAGGCATTCTGCTGCTGATGGTCTGTCTCATGGGTGGGAGTGATAGGAGGCAAGAAAGAGATGCAGCGCCTGTTCCCATGTGTGGATGGTGTGAAACTTGGCCATCTGTCGTGTAAAAGTACGTATGGAGTGTTCTGCTTCTCTGTTGGACTGGGGGTGAAACAGAGCACTCGTCAGATGACAAATGCCATTTCGTTAAAAACTGTTCAAAATCATGAACTGAGGTCCATTGTCCAACACAAGTAATCCTGGCAAACTTTCGGTGCAAAATATGGAGGACAACACTTGAATGGTGCAATGTGATGTGATAGAAGCCTTAGGCACTGCAAATAGGAACTTGCTAAAAAAGTCTACCACTATGAGCCAACGAGTGTTCCAAAATGGTCCTGCAAAGTCTATGTGCACTTGTTGCCATGGGGATTGAGTCTTAGGCCAAGCTGAGAATGTCTATGGTGGAGAAGATTGCTTTTCCACGCATGTGCAACACTGTGACATCATACGTTCAATGTGGGCGTCCATGCCCCGCGAAGTACATGCTATCTGTTTAGTGCAGACAATTTCCCAATGTCCATGGTCAAGCAGTTTTAACATATCCTTTTGCAACACTGTGGGAATGAGCACATGTGATTGCCCACTGTCAGATTGTACTAAGATCACACCTTGTTAACTGAAAGGTCATGCCGATGTGCAAAATATCGGCTCACATCTAAGTTCTAGATACTGTTCAATGAAAGAGGCCAAGACGTCTGAATGTAATGCAACAAAATCTTGAGATGTGGGTCAGCTTCCGTGGCCTATGCAATTTTTCTGTAGTGCAAGGGAAAAGATTGCAGCAATTCAGAGTCCTGCACATCGATTTGGCAACAAGATGCAGCAGATGCAGCAAAATCAGAGTCTGGGCCAATCGGAAGGTGAGACAGGGCATCTGCATTGCCATGTTTTGCCATAGGTCTGTACACAATTTCATATTGTTACTGCAAAAGCAACAAACCCCAACGTTGCATTTTTTGAGCAATGCATGCAGGAACCGGCTTTGACAGATGAAACAAGGGCTGCAAAGGATTGTGATTTGTTGCGACCATACAAATAGTGATGGAATTTGGTCACACCATACACAATAGTGAGGCCTCTTTTTCTATTTGAGAATAGTTGCACTGAGTTTGAGTGAGCAACTTTGAGGCAAAAGCAATGGATCTGTCTTGTGCACCAATTCTGTGCGAAAGCTCAGCACCGATTCCATAGGAAGAAGCATCGACTTGTAAAACTTCCAGCTTGGCATGTTCAAAATGCACTAAACATCTGTCACTAAGCAAAGCATTTTTAAGTTTCTGAAATGCATCTTGACAGTCTTTAATCCACACAAAAGGTACATGTTTCAACGCAAGTGATGCAATGAGCAGCGATCTGAGCGCCATTTGGTATGAACCGAATGTGGTATGTCATTTTGCCTAGTACTGACTGCAGTACAGACACATTGTGAGGAACAGACAGGTTACGGACTGCAAGCAAATGAGATTGGAGGGGGTGCACGCCCTGACTCTTCATGACATGACCCCAGTACTGTGGTTCAGTTTGAAAAAATTCACACTTTTTGAGATGACACTTGAGTCCTGCTTCTGACAACAGTCGAAAAAGAGTATGCAAATTGGCAATGTGTTCCATTGGTGTACGATGTGAGATGACAATATCATCCAGGTAGTTTGAACAAAATGGCACTTTTGCAGTCAGCTGTTCCAAGTAATGTTGGAAAATGGTGGGCGCCGAAACACTGCCGAAAGGCAAATGCAAATACATGAACAGTCCTAAGTGTTTATTTACAACAAAAACTTTCTGTGATTCTTCATCCAATGGAATTTGCAAGAAGGCATCGCCAAATGTGTGTTAGAAAAGTGACGTCCTGCACCAAGCCTTTCCATGGGTTCTTGAGGGTGAGGTAATGGATAAGTGTCAACTATTGTCTGTGGGTTGACTATAGACTTGAAGTCATCACAAATGTGAATGTGACCAGAAGGCTTAGGCAACAAAATGAGAGGAATTGCCCACTGACTAGCTTGAGCAATTACACCGTTATCTTGCAATTCTTTCAATCCACTGGCTACTCTAGCTCTTAAAGCAATTGGAATGGAGTGGGCCCGGAAAAATATAGGCTGCGCATTGTTTTTCAGTGTAACAAGTGCTGCAACGTTATTACTTTTTCCCATTCCTTATGAAAATGTCTCAGGAAATTCTTTAAGCAAGCTAGCTACACTGTCTTTTGGTTCAAAAGCAGACACTGACAGTACATTGTCTTCAGTGCTATGCCCAAACAAATCAAAGGCATCTAAACCGAATATGTTCTTACTGTCTCTGGATTTTAACACAGTAAAATTCACTGTACTAGTGGAGATTTGTAAGTGGCAGGCAAACTACACTGTCCAAGCACTGCAATTTCCTGTCTGTTGTAAGCAGTGAAGTGCTTGCTAGATTTAGAAACTGTTTGTATGTGACACAATTAAGCGAAGTTACTGAGACACCTGTGCCTAACTGAAAGTTTAGATGATGGCCAGCAGTCTGTAGTGAGACAAATAGTTTGTTAGAATATCGTTACAGAGCACTAGGGCGAGAAGGAGGCACAACTGTAATCTTACTTTTGTCAGAACGTGTTGTAGGTTTTGAAAGCACAGAATTCACTGCATGTGAAAGAGCCTTTTTTTCTGGGGGCATTGCAAACAAACTGTTTGGGCATGGCCTTCTTTTCCACATGTGTAGCATGTTGCATTACGTGATGGACATTCCTGTCTTTTATGGCAAGCAAAACATCTAGGGCAAGACTTCAATAAATTCACAGGCCTGTTTACATTTACATGTCTATGTGGCTGTCCACGCAGCTGTGTACATGCTCACTGTTGTGGCTGAATGAGGCAGTCGCGAACAAGAGGCGGCTCGAACCAATAAATAGGGGCCTGGTCAAACTTATCGGCTGCTATGGCACCTGAATCATATTGCTCTAAGATCTGCAATACTTGGGGAAGTGATGGATCAGAGTACTTTAAGATCTGTTCCCATATTGTACTACCTGCGACATTGAATGTTATTGCGACCCATATCATTAAATCACTGTAAAAGTTGTCACAACTAAACCTAAATTTACACTTTTACTCATGCATGTTTATTCCGTATACATCATTCCGTGTACATCTGTTCCAGCTTTTTCTGCAAGTGAAAGAACGGTATCTAGCAGCAGCTACTTGGACTCGTTGGTCATAGTGCAGCAATTACTTGATCATAGACTAGTTCATCAGGAGATGTGGTTGGGAATAGTTTTTGTATTAACCTGAACACTGGAGACCCCACAATCAAAAGGAAGTATTGTAGCTTTACAGTACCTTGAACAAGATGAACTTGATAATGTGGCTGGAACTCGGTCAGGTATTCGGTCCATTCCTTAAACTGCTGGAATATTGGTATACTGGTTGGCAGCACTTGTTGGGCTTGACTGGTTGGTCGGTTGTGGTTGTTTTTGCGGCTGATGCAGTTTTTGTTGTCAGTAGTTGTACCATTGTCAGTAAGGTAGGGATTTGTTGGTTCTGAAACTGAAAAACTTGTGTTAGATCCATCACATTAGCCGTCTGCAGCTGAGAAGAGAGGAGGGAGTGGAGGGGGCAGGGAATTCATGGTTTACGCAAATACGTTATAAGAAAAAGCAAGCAAAGCCTCTGAAATGAGAAATTTGATGTGGCTCCCCACCTAGAATACATGCAAGAACATAACAACAAGCTAGCAAACAGAAGCACTTGAGCACGATCACCTCTGCAAGCTAAAACACAAGAGAAGCAAGCAAAATCTTTGGCCAAGTTGATTATCTTTTGATCAACCCTGAATTATCTTCGCTTGCCTCTGTAGAGTCTTGTACAGCAAAGAAACAATGGAGAGGATGTTGTTATGAGTGGCTGATATCCTCTTTGTACAACAAAAATGCACATGTGGATTAATACGATTCTTTATTTACATGAACTGGAAACATTTACTTGACTTGAATAGAGTCAATGTTTTGTGGTACGAGCTCATCAGTGATAGTCCTCTTGTAGACTGATGTAATGTCAATATCGGTAATTTTGCTATTACAAACTTTAGTTTCTCGCTGTTAGTAAAGTTCAATTCTGGCTGAGGTAAACTAGTCCTGCTATTGTCACATATCTGGTGGCTATGTACTGTTATAGCCTGTGATGAACTAAACCTGCTCTGCAAGTAAACTGACAGACACCAGACTGGATGATTGAGTGAGGCCCTCTGGTCAGCGGCGGCGTGGTTGCGTCTCTATGCCAGCACTTAGTCTACCAACATAGACAAAAAAGGCCAACCTTCTGCCAAACACTTAAGTGTGAATTGCAGACTAATGAAGGTGAATGCCAAAAGATGCTAGTTTGGTGGGTGTGTTGTGCGATTTTTGTAGATGCTCATGACATATGGTTTTTTTGCTGCATAATATTCTGCCATGGTATATGACAAAGGCCTTACACAGTGGCCTTCTGGTAGTTTAAGTGTAGTTCAATTAACATCTGTTTTTTGCATATTTGTGCTTTACTTTTTACCTGTTGTAGTGATCCATTGTTTTGTAAGAAGGCACTTGACATCCAGAGTGAGTTCTTTATTTTTATTAATTATTCTCTTAGGTGAGGTTGTATCCAGCAACCAGCAGCAGCACCTACCCCCCCCCCCCCCTCCCCCTCCCCTCATCTCACCCCTGTCCTCCTTAGACCTCTCCAGAGAAAGAAAGTACAATTTTCTCATAATAAATTGATGTTCTGTCTTTCTATATCAGCAGCTTTATTGATTCCATATGAGTCTGAAGAAAGCTAGACTTCATAATGGATGCTGATTACTAGCAAGTGCACACAAAGGCTTTTGTCATGAAATATCAAAACTATTTCACATTCACAGCCATTCTCCTTGAATCAGAAAATAGAAGATTGTTCTCGGTACTGTAAGGCTCCGATAGCGTATTACTTCCATTTCACGATGATTTTGCTCGTAGTATCAGCCTACATACATATTAAAAAAAGAAAACAAACAAACCCTAGTAAAATGTGTAAAGTATTCACATGTATCTGAAAATTACATGCTTGACAGCAAAATATGTAAAAACATATCATGAATACCACTCAGGGATTAGGCCGTAGGCCTGTTTCAATGTCCAACAGCTGTCTACAAGTCAGTAAGAGGAGCAATTTATGATTGTGGGACAAATGATCAGCATGTTGTCATCAGCTGCTCTTGCCAGTACATGAATCTTGATGATGATGATGCTTCTTTATTCAAGCAGCTTCTCATCTGACTTCATGAGGCTGAATGGACCCCATTCCAGGTCTTCCTACCCAAGGAAAAAAGCTGAGGAAGTCCCGGGAATCGAATCTCGATCAATCTGCACGAAATGTGGCAACGGTAATCACTTGGCTAGAAAAGTGGTCAGCAAAACATGTAATATGTGCAAATCTCATACAAACAACACTCTCTCTATGAAGTACATTTTAAATGGTATGTATCCATTCTAAAGTGGTAGCATTAGTATGTGTAGTGGTGAATAAAAACAGTTTCCCAGTATTTCTGGGTTTTGTCTGTTAAGAAATTATTCCTTGTTACCTTCATCACTTCCCTTTTCATGGAACCAACAAGAGCAAAGTCCTAATGCACTGCAGCCATAGTGGCATAGTCAACTATTAAATGCGGAATCAGCACCAGCATCGTCAAATACATACAAATCACATCACATGCACATCACATCATTTTATGAGACAGATCTGATGATGGTCATTAAAGACCGAAACCAGTAATCTGTCAAACAGAACAAAATTGTGACCATAGACGGAAATTAAAGGAAACTTATTACATATATGGGTCACTGTGTTTTTTCGCGATGATGTCGCAGCTTGTGAAAATAATCAGTTTTTGAAAATACAATGTAAGTTCATAGATAAATATAGGACTCACCCAACGACAGAGAATACATGTGTAACAGGTATTATAATTTGCAAGCTTTTGGAGCCAGTGGCTCTTCCTTCTGGCAGCAGCATTGAAGGGGAAGAAGAGGGGTGAAGGAAAATGACTGGTGACATTTAGGAAAGGGGGCAGAGTTTAGGAAGTTTGCTGAGAAGCCAAGGTCAGGGGGATTTACCAGATGGGATGAGAAGGAAACTGATTGCTGGGGACTGCATCAGACAAGATTTGAAAACATGAGAGCTTAAAGGTGGAAGTTAGGATGATATGCAAGAGAGAGATTACTGCTAAAACATTGTACATGAATTAATGAGAGCTAAAAGCTAAGTGTGTTTTACGTGATAGATATGGGAGGAGATGGAGAAAAATAGACAGGTCAGAAAATGAAAGATATAGAAACCTAAAGAGGTCTGAAAAAAAAGAAGGTTTATCAGAAGAAATGCTAAGACTGAAGAAATTAATGTAAATTACACACTTCTGTTCACATTAAACCTACTAACAAAGAACAGTACTTACATTCTCACAATTGCCATCCTTTCTGTCAAATGTTCCCTCCCATACAGTCTTGGTACTTAAGGTAAACACGTTTGTTCACAAGACACTCTTTACAGTAATACACCGCCATTCTCTCCTCAGCCTTAAATGGATGTAATTATCTCACCAGCCCAGTTCAAAAGCAAGTTTCCCAGTCCATCACATCCAGTCTTGGTACAGCTGATCCATCCTTGTCACTCAATACTCTACTGGTCTTGAATGTATTAATCAGCTGCTTTAAAAAGGCTATGACTTCCTAAAATCATGCCCTGAAATAAGGATAATTTTGTACGAGATTTTGCCCCCCCCCCCACCCACCCCCCCCCCCCACCCACTCCCTGCATCTAGAATATTTTTTGTCACCCTCCCAATCTCCACAATATCCTTGTCAGATCCTATGCTCTTCTGCACCCATCTCCTCACCTTATGACTCCTACACATGTGACTGTCCCTGCTGCAAGTTTTGCCATATTCTCCCTCCTACCATCACCTATACCAGTCGTGTAACTGGCAAGACATATACTGTCAAAGGGAGAGCCACCTGTGAAACAACACAGGTCATTTACCAGCTGTTATGTAAACACTGTTCAGCCTTCTACATCCCACACGATACCACTAAGTTATCAGCTAGGATGAATGGGCATAGGCAAAGCGTGTGTACTGGCAGCACACAATATCCTACTGCAGTGCATGCCACCCACCTGGTCTTAGTTTATGTTAATTTCTTTGGTCTCAGCATTTCTTCTCAGTAACTATTTCTTTCTTCATTTCCTTTCAGTTTCCTACATCTTCCACTTTCTGACCGATCTATGTTTCTCTTTCCCCCTTCCACATCTTTCACATACAATACATTTAGCTTTTTGTTCTTATTAACTCATTTATGATTTTTTGGCAATAATCTCTGTCTTGTATGTTACCATGTTTTCCACCTTAAAGCTCCCAGGTTTTCAAGTTTCATCCAGTGGAGTCCCCAACAATCAATCTTTACTACTCATTCTGTCCAGTAAGGCTTCCCCAACCTGAGTCCTTTTCCTTCAACCCTTCTGACAGAAAAAGGAGCCACTGGCTGCGAAAGCTTGTGAAGTGTAATATCTTTCATATGTATGTTCTCTTGCCACCACTTGAAGAGTAGATTTTTTATCTATACCATTAACTTTATAAAATGTACTAGCGTAACTTTTATTTTTCAAAATGTATTGTGGGAGTTTCTTGTGTTTTTTGTGTAATAAACAATAAAGATGTAGCAAAACATAAAAGTTAGAGTTCAGGGTTGTTGAGTTCTTGTTTATTTAATGTTATGTTCACTTTGTGCAGTTTTCTATTGACATGCGTTTTTTCCCCCACATAAACTTTTAAATTTATTTGAATATATTTTTGTGTGGTATTAGCATACCTCTTTACATAAAAAACTGAATTGTTTCACTAAAATAGGTAAATGCTACATTTATGGGTATGGTGGTCATACCACGCCTGGTACAGTGTGTAACAAAAAAATGAGTTGGGAAGCTAAGGGTTAATTTATAATTTCTAGTGTTTGCCTCATCCTGCCGCTCTCTTATTTCTCTGCACCCTCAAACATTTTTCACGTTCTATGTTTTTGTTTTTACTTCTTTTTCTTCATTTTTTTCTTTTGTTGCTCTTATTTTCTTTTATCATACTGCTTGTCTATAACTCAGTATTACTAGTTCGTAATGTGAGTACTAATCTTTAGGAAACTGTTATTTCAATGTTGTACACTACATGCTCTGACTCTCTTGATATGACGTTTGGAGTGATTCATTTTTCTGTTCAGTGCTGGTATATCATTCCTGCACATGTTAATGTTTTTTGAGAGGCTTTCTCCTGAGGTGTTACCTAAAATTTCTGGAATGAGTGTTCAGATATTTGCATTTTTATTGGTATCAACTCTAATACTTAAGTAGACGCCTCCCTGCTACCTGTTGTTCTGTTCCTGTCTCTGTACATTCTCCAAATGTTTCATTACTGCATTTATATGCGTCACTCTCACAATAGGAGAGCTTGTGATATCAGGAGCCTTTCATTTAGGATATTTGGGAGAGGCACTAGCATAACTCATTTTCTTTTGAATATGTATTATGTATTCTTGTCTTACAGTGTTCTGTGTCTTTGATGGTCTCCTCAATTTAGATCTTCAGAGCAAAGAGTATACCTAATTTATATAAGAGAGCAAGGAAACAGGTGTAGAACTGAAAACAACAATCCATGAAGGATGACATGGGATAATAAGATGAATCACAATCACATGGCAATGTGAATATAATAATGGAAAGTCCCGGAAGGAATACAAATAATAAAAGAAGTAAAGGTAGCAATTCGCCGTGCAGTTGAGGCATTAGGAGGTCAATAGGTATATAAACAAGACTAGACACATTGCTAAGCTTATGGACAACAATGGTCTATTTCAGAGCTAACTGAAACCGTGCATGCCTGCAACATCCCCCCAACACACACACACAAATGACTACATTGTCCAGGATGACTACATTCTACACTGTCCCAACACTCCAAGGCCACCTATGAAAGCAGTCATTTCAAATACCAGCTTTTCTGTAACTTCTTCACAGTGTGTGTTTGTTAACAACCATCATCTATCCATCTACTTCTGCACTCTCTCTCTCTCTCTCTCTCTCTCTCTCTCTCTGTCTCTCTCTGTGTATGTGTGTGTTTTAACAACCACCAATCATCTGACCATCTGAGTGAATGGCCACTGCCAAATTGTGGCTGAGGGCAGAGTTGACAACCCACTGGTGCATGCTGCTGAGCACAACATGTTTGATTTCAATGGCTACTTAACAGTCCATGCCATCTGGATCCTTCTCCCCAATATTGGATCTCTGCTTTACAGAGGTGGGAATTGTCAACCCCACAGTCCCCCAGCCTCTATCTCTGCTAGCTCCTGTGTTACATCCATCTCCACCCCCTCAGGGTCTGTGTCCCTCACTTCACTCTTTATACACTCACATCCACCTCTCCCTCTGCCTCTGCCTCTGCCTCTGCCTCTGCCTCTGTTCTTCCCCCCGCCCCCCTCCCTCTTACCCCCTTACCACTTCAGTGCCCTCCACTCTCTCTCCCTCTCTCTCTCTCTCTCTCTCTCTCTCTCTCTTTCTCTCTGCACGCAGTAACCATTACTGCTTCCATGAGTTTGTAGTCAGATATTTTTATATATTTTATCCTCAGATTTACAGTTTCTGATTATTATTATTATATTGTAATCTCTTGTGAAATTCCATTAAATTCTAATTAGTGTTCATTACAGGTCATATCTGGTCAGTTTCTGGCTGACAAGAAAGTTACTACTTATGTAGTAGTGGAAATGTATGGTCTGCCAACAGATACAATCAGGGATGAGTTCAGAACGTCCAAGGTTACAGGAAATGGCCTGAATCCCGTATACAATGCAGAACCATTCCTGTTCAAAAAGGTAAGATCCTTTTAAAATATGTGGTTTCCATGCCTGATAAATTGCATTATTTCATTGTTGTGAATCCAAATAATTGCATAAAATTCAAGAATCCCTTGAAAATTTCAGTGTTGTAGCAATTATTTGATACGTTCACAGATGAAATATCACTCCATATTGAAACAAGAACAGCAGAGAAAGGCAAAGGAAAATGAAGTTCAAGAAATGAATTTCTTAACAGAAAGCTACATTACAGTTCATGACAAATACTAATGAAAGAGTCTTCTACCTACCTGAAACAGTAATCATTAAGAACACAATGAATATTAAATTTGAAAATGATCAATTTAATCACAATGTATTTCCAATTTATGGAGATAATTAGAAGGATTTTTTGACAATTTCCCATTTCTATATTTACAAGCATATTCTGAAAACTGTTGTGAGGTGCATGGCAGAAGGTAAATCCCATTGAACCACATATTAAAGTTTTGTCCCTTTCCATTTGTGTTTGGGGCACAGGTTGAATGACTGCTTAAATGGGTCTATGTCTGCTGTAATTAGTCTAATCTTGTCTTAATAGCCCCAATGAAAGCAATTGTAGGGGGCCTGTATTGTATTCCAAGATTCTTCACTTGGTACTGGTCCTGGAAACTCTGTAAGTAGTCTTTCACAGTGTTAATTAAGTCTATTTTCAAGCTTCTGCCAGTTCAGGTTTTTCAGCTTCCATGTGATACTTTTCAGGGAGTGAACAAACCAATCATGATGCCTCTCTTGGTATACACTGAGAGGAGACAAAAGTCATGGGATACCTGTTAATACTGTGTTGGACCTGCTTTTGCCCAGTGTAGTGCAGCAGTGTGATGTGGCGTGGGTTCAACAAGTCGTCGGAAGTCCCCTGTAGAAATACTGAGCCATGTTGCCTCTGTAGCCATCTGTAATTGAGAAGGTGTTGCCAAAGCAGGATTTTGTATATGAACTGACCTCTCAATTATATTCAATAAATGTTGGATGGGATTCACGTCGGGTGCTCACATTGACGAATGTCCTCCAAACCAGTCATGAATAATTGTGGCCTGGTAACATGTCACATTGCCATCCATAAAAAATGCTGTCTTCGATTGGGAACATTAATTCCATGAATGACCGCAAGTGGTCTCAAAGTAGCTGAACATAACCATTTCTAGTCAACGATTAGTTCGGTTGGTTCAGAGGACCAAGTCCATTCCATCTGAACGCAGACCATGCCACATGCCATTATGGAGCTGCTACCGGCTGGTGCAATGCCTTGTTGACAACCTGGGTCCATGGCTTCATGGGGTCCGTGCCACACTTGGAACTTACCATTGGTTCTTACCAAGTGAAATTGGGACTCATCTGACCAGATCATGGTTTTACAATCATCTATGGTCCAACCGATATGGTCACAAGTCCAGGAGAGGCACTGCAGGTGATATCATGCTGTAAGCTCTGCTCTCAGTCATTAAGCAAAGGCCATTGGCCACTGCACTGTCCATGTTGGAAATTTGGTATTCTCACCACACTCTTGACTCTTTGGATCTCAGAATATTTAATTTCCTAACAGTTTCTTCAATTGAATGTTCTATGTGTCTAACTCTAACTAACATTCTGTGTTCTAAGTCTTTTAATTCCTGCTGTGCAGCCATAATCACAATAGAAACTTTTTCATATGGATCGCCTGAGTACAAATGACAGCTCCACCAATGCATTGCTCTTTTATACCTTGTATATACGACATAGCCCCATGACAAAACTCTTCCATCTGGTGAGCAAGATGTATGAAGGTGAAACACCCTCAGACTTCAAGAATGATATAATAATTCCAATCCCAACGAAAGCAGGTGTTGACAGGCATGAAAATTACCAGACTATCAGTTTAATAAGTCACGAATACTAGCACGAGTTCTTTACAGACGAGTGGAAAAACTGGTCGAAGCCGACCTCAGGGAAGATCAGTTTGGATTCCGTAGAAATGTTGGAGCACCTGAGGCCATACTGACCCTACAACTTATCTTAGAAGTTAGATTTAGGAATTTCTTGCATTTGTAGACTTAGAGAAAGCTTTTGACAATGTTGACTGGAATACTCTCTTTCAAATTCTGGAGGTGGCAGGGGTCAAATACAGGGAGCAAAAGGCTATTTACAATTTGAACAGAAACCAGATGGCAGTTATAAGAGTCGAGGGTCATGAAAGGGAAGCAGTGTTTGGGAAGGGAGTGAGACAGGGTTGTAGCCTATCCCCGATGATAGTCAATCTATATATTGAGCAAGCAGTAAAGGAAACAAAAGAAAAATTTGGTGTAGGAATTATAATCCATGGAAGAAATAAAAACTGAGATTTGCTAATGACACTGTAATTCTGTGAGACAGCAAAGGACCTGGAAGAGCAGTTGAATGGAATGGACAGTGTCTTGAAAGGAGGATATAAGATGAACATCAACAAAAGCAAAATGAGGATAATGGAATGTAGTCGAATTAAATCTGCTGATGTTGAAGGAATTAGGTTAGGAAATGAGACACTTAAAGTAGTAGATGAGTTTTGCTATTTGAAGAGCAAAATAACCAATGATGGTTGAAGTAGAGAGGATATAAAATGTAGACTGGCCATGGCAAGGAAAATATTTCTGAAGAAGAGAAATTTGCTAACACTGAGTGTAGATTTAAGTGTCAGGCAGTCTTTTCTGAAAGTATTTGTGTGGAGTGTATACATGTATGGAAGTGGAATGTGGATGATAAATAGTTTAGACAAGAAGAGAATAGAAGCTTTCGAAATGTGGTGCTACAGAAGAATGCTGTATATTGTCTGGTGTCACTGCCAGACACCACACTTGCTAGGTGGTAGCCTTTAAATCGGCCGCAGTCCATTAGTATACGTCGGACCCGCGTGTTGCCACTGTCAGTGATTGCAGACCGAGCGCCGCCACACGGCAGGTCTAGAGAGACTTACTAGCACTCGCCCCAGTTGTACAGCCAACTTTGCTAGGAAAGGTTCACTGACAAATACGCTCTCATTTGCCGAGACGATAGTTAGCATAGCCTTCAGCTACGTCATTTGCTACGACCTAGCAAGGCGCCATAGCATTTGATAATTAATATTGTGAAGCTTGTACAGTAACGAGAGATGTTCACCAATTGTGGATTAAAGTTAAGTATTCCAACAGCTACGTACTTTATTTGCTAGACTCAAATCCTTTAACTGTTCCAGACCTCACGCCAATCTGCGTGAGCTTAAAAGCGTGCATTTTAGCCTCCTCTAGCAACACGGTGTTGACTCTTCTGCCAACACTACATATTGAATAAAGTACGTAGCTGTTGGAATACTTAACTTTAATCCACAATTGGTGAACATCTCTCGTTACTGTACAAGCTTCACAATATACCACCTAGCAAGTGTGGCGTCTGGCGGTGACACCACATATTGGATGGGTAGATCATGTAACTAATTAGGAGGTACTGAATAGAATTGGGGAGAAGAGGAATTTGTGGCACAACTTGGCTAGAAGAAGAGATCGGTTGGTAGGGCACGTTCTGAGGCATCAAAGGATCACCAATTTAGTATTGGAGGGCACGTGGAGGGTAAAAATCGTAGAGGGAGACCAAGAGATGAATACACTAAGCAGATTCAGAAGGATGTAGGTTGCAGAAAGTACTTGGAGATGAAGAAGTTTGCACAACAACATATGTGATACTACTGCCATCTGTTTATGTTCATATCGCTAGCCCATGACTTTTGTCACCTCAGTGTACACTCAATAATCTTGTTGATCTTGTTTGGTATGGGTCACACACACTTCAGTAATATTTTGGGATAGGTTGCACAGGTGTTTTGTAAGCAATCTCCTAAGTAGCATCCTACCCAGTAAATAAATGTTGTTGTCTCCAGCCTCATAATACACTGGTGGCTGGCCACTGTGAAGGCAGTAAGCAACAAATGTAAAATTGGTAAAGTGTGCTGGATGCTTCATTACACAAATGGTTACCATTTCAGTGCAACAGCACAATGTAAGTGGGTGTAACACCATCAACATTCTGTATATAAAGAAAGATGATGTTTCAGGTTTCTCAGTCATAAATCGCATTTGAGTGTTGGTTCATTGTAAGAAGATCATATCCTGCCTCATGTAGGAGGGAGAAATGTCAACCAGCACCCATCAAAATTTGAAAGGAGCATGATCGTTGCCTATTGAGACTGTGGTTTATTGTTATATGATACTGTTTTCATTTTGGTTGAGACCCCATGACTGGTAAGTGATTATTAAATCAAATTGATAGGCTCAGGAAGGTCATACTCAAAGCCATTCAGGTTCTCGAAGGCCCTAGATGACTAGTGCCTGAGAGGACAGATGCATTGTTATTAAGGATCATACGGCCATTTCACTTCCTTGAGTTAGGAAATGAGCTTATTTGCTGAATGATAAATATACAGAGGGGAAGTATGATAATGGTATGGAGCATCATGAATTGTCAGCATGGCAGCCATTGTTGTGCTTTCCAAGACACAGCAGTATAAAGAGGTGCGTCACACCTGGTAACAACACCGGACGTAGTAGCGGCACAGTATTGTGTTTTCAGATGATTTCCAGTTGTGGGGCGGTGGGTGGAATAATTGTTAATGTTCCTATTATTTATTTAATGCTGTTGTTTGCCGTTCTCAACACTGGCTCTCTAACTACAATATTGGCAACCAGAAAGTGATTAGCAAAACGTGAAGCCTGTAATTAGAATTCCTAGTGCCCACTTCATTTATGACGTCAGAGCTAGTTACAGTGGACTGGCTGGCACATAATGGAAAGACTTATGTGAATTTTATAAGGCGTGAGTAGGCTGCTTCTCTACACAGTCCTGTGTACAGCACCATGATGGATGTATCCATATGTTGAGGTTCTGATGAGGATGAATGTTATGAGATTGCATTCATCATCATCATAGAGCCCAGTATCTGGTGTGATGGAATAGGTGCCATTGGGTATGCAACATGATTTTCTCTTGTACATATAGCCAGTAATTTTGACAGCAGCTGTTACGTTTCTGATTTGTTGAGGCCGGTGGCTGTGCCCTATCCTCATGATTTCCATGACATTATTTTTCAGAAAGGTAATACAAAGATGCATGTTCTTGTGCTATTCTGACCTTCCTTGATACAGAGAGTGTTTGACTGTTTGCCTGGCAATCATGTTCTCCAGATCTTTCTACAACTGAAAACATTTGGTCATGGGTTGGCTACTGCTATTCTATGAGATCTAACACTGTTTAGGTAATTTGTATTTGTCACTACAGATAAGCACAGTGTTTGAACATTAATGTCTATAACAAGCTTTCACAAAACCTTGTTACTTCTGTGCATCATTTCTATCATAAAAAGAAAAAAAAACAGAAAAGATCAATACAAAGCTCGCACCAGAGTTGCCAGCACTGCGCAAGATAGTGGAAAGTTTTCTCTCCATACCTCTACTGTCAATGTGTACTTTCACTCTCCTGTCTTGTTATAGCTCAAGGGCCAAGGAGACTTACTAGCTGAAATGTGACAGCTATTTTATTTTCTGTTATTTGTCCCATGGGTCAAATAAGTATGGTAGCTTGTGCAGTTAGTATGGAATAATTCAGTACAATAATAGACATTACATGGGCTGTCAGCACAAAAATACATATTACAACATATACAACATGAATATTATACAGAATTTTGACAAAATTTTACCAAAGGCTGTTTACAAACAGCAGTCAGCAACATTATAATACTGATAGTGGCATTTTACCTTTATAACACAGGTTCTAATAGGTACAACTTCATACAGTTTATTATCTTATTTTCCTATGGGCTGCATGAACAGTGACTTATATACTCAAACATTAGCATTTTTTACTTTTATTTCTACAGATAGCATAAGATGTGCATGAAAATGGCTGAAATGATGAAAGTTTTAATATACTTTTGTTTATTAGGACAAGTCAGAGTACAAAAATTCCCAAGTGGTGCAAAAATAGTGTTTTACTAAGAGAGGTTTTACACTCATTTTAAATTTATTTCTGAATTTCTTTTATTGATGTTGCTTGGTGAGTGTATAATTTTATTCTCGTACATTTAACACCATTACAGTACAAGTTTGTTGAGTGGGGAATTAGTTGTAAAGAGGTCTTTGATCTTGTGCCACGATAGTGGTAATCCATAGTTCTGTCAAGTTTGTTAATGCTTTTTTTAGTGACATGTAATATTTCTAGTATGTATTGGCTTATCTTTAAGCAATGAGTTTAATTGATCTGTGGTTATATCTACAGCAAACTGGAGAGTCTATTCTGTAGCAGATATGAGAATAGTGGTGTCATTGGCAAACAGAAGGGTTTTGGTGTCTGACGGGCTATGTGGAAGGTCTTTTATGTAATGTAAAAACAAAAAGGGGCCTAAGGCTGCCTTGGGGAATGCCTTGATGTATGGATTATGTGGAAGTATTTGTAGTCGTGGCTGTTCCTGAGGGCTTGATTTGATTTACTTCAACATACTGATGTCGATCTTTCAGATAGCTTTAAAACCAGTCACCTGCGGTTACTATTATTGCATAGAAATACATCTTTTGCAGCAATATGCTATGATTAACCATGTGAAATGTCCTTTTGAAGTTAGTAAAATACCTGTGTCTGGAAGTTTTTTGTCACAAGCTTCAGACTAAGAACTAATAATTCTTGTGTTGCATCAGCAGTAGTTTTCTTTCCTTGGAAGTCAAACTTTTAGATTAATGTCACTTGGTTGTTGTTTTCCTCTACCAGTGTTCCTATTAATGATTTGCCACATGCATTTGCTTTTATTTTATGATTGCTTGAGGAGGTTATCATTTGTAGCTTTTTGAGTGGACTAGCTAAATTCATAAATACCTTTTTATAAGAAGTAAAGTATTTCCTAAATTCTTCACTACTGCCCCATTCAATTTTGCTAACAGAGATAAATACTTTATTACTTTGATGTAATCTGATGATTCCTGGGAGTGATCCAGCTGGAGGGTTTTCTGTCCCTGTTTACACTTTTTGTTTGTAAGGGAAAGTGACAGTTAAGATAATAGCAGGAAATGTCTAAGATTGCTTCATATTTGCTGTCAACAGTTTGAGCGTCATATAAATTTTGCAAGTGTTCTTCCTGCATATCAGAAAGGAAAGTGTGTATGTTGTTTTTATTGAACTTTCTCCTCTGTACAAGAAGTTTTCTGGGTCTAGGTGTGTTCATTGGCAAGTTAACCTGCATAACTAATGGATTGTGGCCTGAGAATCCTAAATGTACAGAGGATACTGTGCAACTCATGTTACTGGCTCCCTGGTCCAGAAAACTAATAGCATGGTTTGTTACCCTAGTCAGAGATTTGACCATCAGGTCAAGGTTGTAGCTGTTCATAATATTTTTGAAGCTTAAATAGCTAGTGTCTTTTGAGAGAAAATTTATGTTAAAATCACCACATAATAAGATACTGTAAGATTTTGTTTTACTTATTTTTTCTACTACTAATGCTAGATTTTTGTATAAAGTGCTCATGTTGCCATAGGGTGTTTTGCAAGCAGTTATTGTTAGATATTCAGGCCTGTAAGCTTTACACCTGACAGTTCTAGTTCTTTTTCAAAACTATGGGAACTGCATGTGTCTAATGGTGTGGCGGTAATGTCTGTCACAGGTATGCAGCATGCACCACCTCTGACAGTTTTCTTGATAAGTGACTCACAAGTTTGAATTGTGGTAGTACAGCACTTTCTGTTTTGAAAGACCTCATGAAATATTCATTAATACACCATATCTGCACATCTAACAGATCAATTCCACTTATAATTAAAATTTCTAACTCATTTAGTTTATTTTTTACCTCTTGTAAATTATGGAAATAAACTTCTGGTTCGAGGAATTGTTTGTTAGGTTCGATGATATGTGGGTGTGATTTATTAGACACTACCTTCTTGATTATAAATGACTGATGAGATTCCTTGGAAGTAATACAGTGGATCTCAACTTCATTTGAAGATGCTAAGAAAGAGGAGTTAGTAATTGCGTTCCCTGGAACATCTTAGGTGCACTTCAATCTCAGTAAGAAAGTATATCTAAAAACAAAGATGATGTGACTTACCAAACAAAAGTGCTGGCAGGTCGATAGACACACAAACATACACACAAAATTCAAGCTTTCGCAACCAACGGTTGCTTTGTCAGGAAAGAGGGAAGGAGAGGGAAAGATGAAAGGATGTGGGTTTTAAGGGAGAGGGTAAGGAGTCATTCCAATCCCGGGGGCGGAAAGACTTACCTTAGGGGGAAAAAAGGACGGGTATACACTCACACACACACACATGTCCATCCACACATATACAGACACAAGCAGGTGTCATTTTAAATAAGTGTTCAGATTTGCCAGGGTGTCTTAATTATGTTGTTTGTATTGGAAATTGTGCTTCTTGTATAGAATAAGTACACAATTAAAAAAAGAAATAGTGTCTTGACATATGTGCAGCTCTGTTTTGGACAGAGAATAAGCTCATTTACAACATAATGATGTGTGCCTTGGATCTTTATGGTACCACTATTATTTGCTATCTTTCTAATTCTGTTCATCGATGTTATCTGAGAAACAACCGCAGTTAGTTAGCCTGCATATTGACTCCTTTTTCTCATTTTCCTACAATGTTACAATTCAATCAATCTTTGATTAAAAACAAGAGCAGATAATTCAGTAGAATTATATCACAACTTCATGTAAGCACTAAATACACATTCACTCCAGAGTCTAAAGTATCAGAGCTAGTTGAACTAAATTTTTTAGCTCGTACATCATCTTCACCTCTGTTGACACTGCTATCCACACTCAGCAAAATTCCTTCTAATATTTACTGGGCTGTATGTTGTAATCTTGTCCTCCCACACATCACCATCAAATTAAAAGTCTCTTCATTATTTTCAGAAGCTTTGAGAGGTGTCTTTACAATTTCCACTTCTATCACACCACAAATTACATTATTAGTGACGCAATCAAAAACACATCTGATTCCATCAGAGGCATGCCCACTACTCCCTACATTCTGCGGTACTCACAATATTCCAGAGAGTTTACAGAGCCAAAGAGTTTACAAACTTTCTTAACGAAAGAAAGATCTTCGCTAAACTTCATCATTATTTTGTAAATGAGTCAAGAAATAAATTTATTAATTATCATCAGATTGTGCAATTAATAATATGACTTTCAAGTATGCCAGATAAGCTGTACTTCCAAATATTTTTAAAAGAAGAGTAATTTTAACTGTTAGTACATATTGGTTGTAACACAATAATTTCTTTTTATACGTTTTAGCCTGAAATATAATACATTATATACAGAACCATATGAAATTCTTTTAGTTCACTGAGATAATGTTCACCTAAACAAGAATTGATAGTATAAATGGTATCAAATATTTCTATAAAAAAAGGTAATGTCAGAGGAGGGTGCGCCATTACAATGTGAAGCTATTATTTTAATGCTTATGCGGAAGCCTATAACCACTGTTATAACACTGCTAGCTTGTCCAAAGGGACAAACGAGATGTACATCAGCATGTCGGTTAAATATGATAACAAAATTGTTTATCCACACCTACAAACTTTTTTGTAATGAACATTTGTTTCACGGCATTTTAATTATTACGTAATGGCAGTTTCGTACTATTACTATTTTTATATATTTGACTCCTTAGTCTTAACGTAACATTTTACATAAATCACGAACATTGTACTTCTAACTTCCCACGCCAGATGGTGGGTATTATGTTTTTTAAAAACCTGTGTTATACTTCATTTCATGTTATTTATATATTATTATTTTTCATTGTCTTTTGCTCTTTTACCTGTCCTTAACTCTGACAACTTATCGTCGATCTGTTTTATGTTTTATAAGTTTGTTTCTTAAAAACAATACACCAATGTATTTTAGATGTTTCCTTCCCCCTTCGTCTGCTATGTGTTTTACGTACATTTTAAATTTGAATTACTTCATGATTCACAAATGCACAAGAGTTATTTAGTGTTAATATCTCGCAAAACCAGTAATATTAAGTCTTCACGTGACACATGTCACATAGAGGGCGTGCCAAGCCATGTCACACCGAGGTCTGCTGAACAAGTTCATGTAAACAGCGGCCTCAGTTTATGTGATCGCTCTAAGCTTGTTGACACCAGTGCTTACCAATTTAAATTGTATATTACAGGTATGTTCCTACCAACTGTTATGTTCATATGCAGATGTAGTTGTGATTTTCTGTTCTATACTCTCTGATTGTAATGTGAAAAAATTTTTAACTTCTAGCACTGAGGATGGTCACTAAGTGACCGAAAATCGATTTTGGGGTTAATATAACAAAAAAATATGACCAATGCTTTCTCTCCTTCCAAGTATATACATTGAGGTCATTAGAGATGGAGCACAAGCTCAGATTATTTCAAGGATGGGGAAGGAAATCAGCCATGCCATTTCAAAGGAACCATCCCGGCATTTGCATGGGGCAATATAGGGAAACTGCAGGAAAATCTAAATCTGGATGGGCCGATGCCAATTTGAAGCATAATCCTCTCGAAAGGGAGTCCAGTGTGCTGATAACTGAACAACCTCACTCATGTGATTGGAATCAATATTTCTTGGTAGGGAGGGTGCAGCATGCTACCTTGAGCGGAGAGTCACCAAAAGATGCAGAAGTAACTTGAGGCATTCCCCAGAGAAGTGTATTGATATCTTTGTTGCATGCAAATCAGCTGGCAGACAATGTAACCTCAGAATTTTTTGCTGATGGAGCAGTACCATCTGGATAGAAAAGCTTCACAAATATTCAGTCAAATCTTGATAAAAATTCAAAGTGGTGGGAGGATGGCAATAGCTCATAAATGTAAAACTGTGTACTTCACTAAATAAATAAAGTATCCTGTGACTGCATGTAACTGTTTGTGGGGATCACATAGATTCAGTCATAAGTAAAGCAACTGACAGATTTTGGTTTATTGGTGGCAGACTGGGAAAATTCAATATATGCAAATGAGATTTCTTACAAAACACTTGTGTGACACATCGTAGAATATTGCTCAAGTGTATGGAACCCATACCAGCTAAGGCCTTGGACAGACACTAAACAAATGCAAAGAAGGCCATTGCAAACGCTCTCATGTTTATCTGAATCTTGGGAGACCATGGCAGTGATTCTGAAAAACCAGAACTGGGTAAAAGTTGAAGATATATGCCAACTTTTCCACAAAAACCTCTTTACAATATTTCAAGGAACAGTACTAACTAAGGAATTCAGGAGTGGGCAATAACTCTTGGAGGGACCAAAAAGATGAAATTGGGCTAATTCAAAGAGGTTTTAAGGAATAATTATTCCCATGCTCCATGTGTGAACGTAATAGGAAGAAACCCAAATACATGATATAATGTGAAGTACCCTGGTGGTTTGCTTCACAAAAATTTCTTGAAAGTGATAACTGTATCAGGCTGAATTAGTATTGTGTAGACAAAAACTGTCATAAGATATGTTAATATTTGTTCACCATGTCCTCTTTGCCCTACTATTATCACCTCATGTGCTGGGCTGTAATGTTCTGTGTCTGTTAGCAAAGTGCTGAACAGTTGTTTGTAGAATATAGGTGAAGATGTCAATGTCTTCAGCCTGTTAATACGCAGGGTTAAACTGAGTATGACACTAGGCTAATGTGTCATAACATTACTGACTGCACATAAAATTCCACTTTACAAACATTTTATTTGCAATGAGAAACAAATTGAATCTTTCTGTTAGTGCTGTGTATCACACAAAATCCAATCAATGATGTTTTCTTGGCTGATTCCATCTTTACATGGTGGAAGCAAATATGCTTATACTTGCCAGACCACCTCAGAAAATGCATCACAATAATTATTGGCAGGGACCCACTATACTCACCTTCAGGCCTGCCTGGGCAGTTCTTTCCTTCCACCATTCCTTCAGGTATGCATCTTAATATGTGCTCAAACATGCAATCTCTTTGATTCACTGAATTCTTTATTAGGAATTTCTTCTTGTTGGCTGATTATGGGATACCTTTTTCTTCTTACTCAATCTGACAAAATGTTGCTCAACAGTCTCTATAATGCCCCATTTCAAATACTTTTAATTGTTACATTTTTGTGTTTCGCGTTGTCCTTGTTTCCCTTCCATACATGGCTGTGCTGCAAACACAGCTTATAGTGAGTTTTTTTGTAGACTCTAGCTTTCTATTTTTGAATATTTGTAGCTATTTCTTTTTGAGGAAAGCACTTTTTACCTATTACAAACCTTTCTACAGTGCCATTCTTTCATCTTCCTTCTTTGTCTATTCTGCTTCTGGGATAACGAAATTGCTTTACATTTTCAAGACTGACTTCTCCAAGTTTAACATTTAGTTATCCAGCATGTTCACACCTTTATCAATGGTAAAATGAATTCAGATGTTTACAGAAATTTTTGGGACAAAACAACAATGTCAAGGATTGAACCTTTCGTGTACCTACATAAAATTACAGTTATATGGATTTGCAAGACTTGTCTGCCAAAAGCACCAGTTACAATGGCTCTGAATCTGTTGGGCAAAATGGAACTTCAGTTGTACATCAAATTAAATTCCCCTAACCATGATGAGAAACATTCACCTTACGTTTGACATCTGGACTCGCATCCAGGAGGACTGTGGTTCAGATTTCTATCCAGCCATCCTTATTTACATTTTCTGTGATTTCTTGGCAAGGCAAATGCTTGGATGTTTTCTTTGAAAGGGCATGATTGATTTCCTCCCCTATCCCTCCTTTTCTGAGGTTGTTCTCTGTCTGTAATGACCTCGTTCTTGATGGGATATTAAACACTAATCTTCCTTCCTTTTAACTTTCACGGTATGGAAACAGATTGTTGGTTACACAGCATGTTGGGAATGAATCACACTGAAGGTGTTTGTTTGTTTTAATATGCTTATCATTTCACAACTCACAAATTCACTTGCTCATAGAAATATAATTTTAAATAAGCTTATCAGACAAAATATTGGTCACCCTCTTGAAAGACACATTGGTCACTTTGGATCACTGCTGGTAGTGTAGAACTCATACGAGGTAGTCACATGAATGTCAGTGTTGATGTAGGTCATGGTAGTGAAGTGGCGAGTATGTGCCAGCCAGGTGTATGCAATCCACTCAATGAGATGGGTCAACATGGAGATGTCATAGCATAACAGAAAGGAGCTAGCATGTTTGCACATGCCCATGGCCACACCTTGAATGTAGTTGCCCAATTTGTTGCTTTATAAAGGTAAACTGACAATCTGTCTGCATGGAAGGCCATGCAACTTGGCGTAAGAATAGTGGTTGCAAAAATATCTTAAGAAGGACAGGAGAAAAATTCATGCCTTTTCAATGACAATCTGTTTCAAATCCGACAGGAATTGCCACTGTGAGGAACTGCAGCTCAATTTCAAGAAGTTTCGGAGTAAATATTGTGAAAGGAAATACATCTGCCGGCCGGGGTGGCCGAGCGGTTCTAGGCGCTGCAGTCGGGAACCGAGCGACCGTTACGGTCACAGGTTCGAATCCTGCCTCGGGCATGGATGTGTGTGATGTCCTTAGGTTAGTTATGCTCAAGTAGTTCTAAGTTCTAGGGGACTCATGACCTCAGAAGTTAAGTCCCATAGTGCTCAGAGCCATTTGAACCATTTTTTAAATACATCCAGTGAGCATTTTGAATTGGGTATGTAGCAAAAGCCCATTGCTCACAGCAGCACATAAAGCAGCACGTATTCTGTTGGTCAAACAACACAGAAACTCTTCAGTAGGTGACTGGAGGCATACAGTATGGTCCCAAAGAGCTGTGATTTTGCCTCTTATCAGATGTTGTGAAGCACTGAGTGCATAGCCCAGTGAGGTGTATAACCTGCAGTGTGTAGTGGGTGCAGTTCAGGCCAGAAGTGGTTATGTGGTGGTTTTCATTTCATAACCTTGGTTCACTAATTGAGGTTACTGTGAATATCTATCAGGATGTTTATTGCAACATTCTCAGTGACAAAGTGTTCCCATTTCTACTACATCTTCATGGTGAGTATACACTGGACACTCCTATCTCCCAAAATGATAAGAACTATCGTAACAGGACTGTATGCTTACATTTCTGGTTTGATGAGCGCACGGAAACCCTATCATTTCTCAATTGACCCATTAAATTACTAACCTTGATACAGTGGAAAATGTTTGGGACCATTTGAACTGCAGGTAAAACATAGCAGTCAACATACTTGCATTGTTATAGCTCTAAGGGAATCAATTTTCGATGAGTAGTTTCAACTGGGTACAACATACTTGAAGAACCTTTTGCACACTCTTTCTCCCTGAATTAAGGACATTATCAAGCTTAGCCCCCCCATGAACCATGGACCTTGCCGTTGGTGGGGAGGCTTGCGTGCCTCAGCGATACAGATCGCCGTACCGTAGGTGCAACCACAACGGAGGGGTATCTGTTGAGAGGCCAGACAAACATGTGGTTCCTGAAGAGGGGCAGCAGCCTTTTCAGTAGTTGCAGGGGCAACAGTCTGGATGATTGACTGATCTGGCCTTCTAACATTAACCAAAACGGCCTTGCTGTGGTGGAACTGCGAACGGCTGAAAGCAAGGGGAAACTACAGCCGTAATTTCTCCCGAGGACATGCAGCTTTACTGTATGATTAAATGATGATGGCGTCCTCTTGGGTAAAATATTCCGGAGGTAAAATAGTCCCCCATTCGGATCTCCGGGCGGGGACTACTCAAGAGGACGTCGTTATCAGGAGAAAGAAAACTGGCATTCTACGGATCGGAGCGTGGAATGTCAGATCCCTTAATCGGGCAGAAAGGTTAGAAAATTTAAAAAGGGAAATGGATAGGTTAAAGTTAGATATAGTGGGAATTAGTGAAGTTCGGTGGCAGGAGGAACAAGACTTTTGGTCAGGTGAATACAGGGTTATAAATACAAAATCAAATAGGGGTAATGCAGGAGTAGGTTTAATAATGAATAAAAAAATAGGAGTACGGGTTAGCTACTACAAACAGCATAGTAAACGCATTATTGTGGCCAAGATAGACACAAAGCCCATGCCTACTACAGTAGTACAAGTTTATATGCCAACTAGCTCTGCAGATGATGAAGAAATTGATGAAATGTATGACGAGATAAAAGAAATTATTCAGGTAGTGAAGGGAGACGAAAATTTAATAGTCATGGGTGACTGGAATTCATCAGTAGGAAAAGGGAGAGAAGGAAACATAGTAGGTGAATATGGATTGGGGGGAAGAAATGAAAGAGGAAGCCGCCTTGTAGAATTTTGCACAGAGCATAACTTAATCATAGCTAACACTTGGTTCAAGAAACATGAAAGAAGGTTGTATACCTGAAAGAATCCTGGAGATACTAAAAGGTATCAGATAAATTACATAATGGTAAGACAGAGATTTAGGAACCAGGTTTTAAATTGTAAGACATTTCCAGGGGCAGATGTGAATTCTGACCACAATCTATTGGTTATGAACTGCAGATTGAAACTGAAGAAACTGCAAAAAGGCGGGAATTTAAGGAGATGGGACCTGGATAAACTGAAAGAACCAGAGGTTGTACAGAGTTTCAGGGAGAGCATAAGGGAACAATTGACAGGAATGGGGGAAAGAAATACAGTAGAAGAAGAATGGGTAGCACTGAGGGATGAAGTAGTGAAGGCAGCAGAGGATCAAGTAGGTAAAAAGACGAGGGCTAATAGAAATCCTTGGGTAACAGAAGAAATATTGAATTTAATTGATGAAAGGAGAAAATATAAAAATGCGGTAAATGAAGCAGGCAAAAAGGAATACAAACGTCTCAAAAATGAGATCGACAGGAAGTGCAAAATGGCTAAGCAGGGATGGCTAGAGGACAAATGTAAGGATGTAGAAGCTTGTCTCACTAGGGGTAAGATAGATACTGTCTACAGGAAAATTAAAGAGACCTTTGGAGAGAAGAGAACCACTTGTATGAATATCAAGAGCTCAGATGGCAACCCAGTTCTAAGCAAAGAAGGGAAGGCAGAAAGGTGGAAGGAGTATATAGAGGGTTTATACAAGGGCGATGTACTTGAGGACAATATTATGGAAATGGAAGAGGATGTAGATGAAGATGAAATGGGAGATAAGGTACTGCGTGAAGAGTTTGACAGAGCACTGAAAGACCTGAGTCGAAACAAGGCCCCGGGAGTAGACAACATTCCATTAGAACTACTGATGGCCTTGGGAGAGCCAGTCATGACAAAACTCTACCATCTGGTGAGCAAGATGTATGAGACAGGCGAAATACCCACAGACTTAAAGAAGAATATAATAATTCCAATCCCAAAGAAAGCAGGTGTTGACAGATGTGAAAATTACCAAACTATCAGTTTAATATATCACAGCTGCAAAATACTAACGCGAATTCTTTACAGACGAATGGAAAAACTGGTAGAAGCGGACTTCGGGGAAGATCAGTTTGGATTCCGTAGAAATGTTGGAACACGTGAGGCAATACTAACCTTACGACATATCTTAGAAGAAAGATTAAGAAAAGGCAAACCTACATTTCTAGCATTTGTAGACTTAGAGAAAGCTTTTGACAACGTTAACTGGAATACTCTCTTTCAAATTCTGTAGGTGGCAGGGGTAAAATACAGGGAGCGAAAGGCTATTTACAATTTGTACAGAAACCAGATGGCAGTTATAAGAGTCGAGGGGCATGAAAGGGAAGCAGTGGTTGGGAAAGGAGTGAGACAGTGTTGTAGCCTCTCCCCAATGTTATTCAATCTGTATATTGAGCAAGCAGTAAAGGAAACAAAAGAAAAATTCGGAGTAGGTATTAAAATTCATGGAGAGGAAGTAAAAACTTTGAGGTTCGCCGATGACATTGTAATTCTGTCAGAGACAGCAAAGGACTTGGAAGAGCAGTTGAACGGAATGGACAGTGTCTTGAAAGGAGGATATAAGATATAAGATGAACATCAACAAAAGCAAAACGAGGATAATGGAATGTAGTCAAATTAAATCGGGTGATGCTGAGGGGATTAGATTAGGAAATGAGACACTTAAAGTAGTAAAGGAGTTTTGCTATTTAGGGAGTAAAATAACTGATGATGGTCGAAGTAGAGAGGATATAAAATGTAGACTGGCAATGGAAAGGAAATCGTTTCTGAAGAAGGGAAATTTGTTAACATCGAGTATAGATTTAAGTGTCAGGAAGTCGTTTCTGAAAGTATTTGTATGGAGTGTAGCCATGTATGGAAGTGAAACATGGACGATAACCAGTTTGGACAAAAAGAGAATAGAAGCTTTCGAAATGTGGTGCTACAGAAGAATGCTGAAGATAAAGTGGGTAGATCACGTAACTAATGAGGAGGTATTGAATAGGATTGGGGAGAAGAGAAGTTTGTGGCACAACTTGACTAGAAGAAGGGATCGGTTGGTAGGACATGTTTTGAGGCATCAAGGGATCACAAATTTAGCATTGGAGGGCAGCGTGGAGGGTAAAAATCGTAGGGGGAGACCAAGAGATCAATACACTAAGCAGATTCAGAAGGATGTAGGTTGCAGTAGGTACTGGGAGATGAAGAAGCTTGCACAGGATAGAGTAGCATGGGGAGCTGCATCAAACCAGTCTCAGGACTGAATACCACAACAACAACAATCAAGCTTAGAGGTGTGTTAAAAGTTATAACTATGATGTCTCCTGGGGTAACTAATTTTTTATCCAGTGTGATTATGTTTAACCAAAAATGTAGCTCATTATGCTGCAGCTCGTTCAAAGGGTAAGGATGAGTTGTATCATTTACATTTAGTTATTTAACATACATTTTTATGTAACATCAGAATTTACTCACAAGACACTCTACAGGTTGTGCTGCCTGAGCTTGCGATGTTGAGGTTTGCTGTGTACAGTGAGAAAGGGAAGCTTCTGGGGCAGCGCATTTTGCCTCTGGATGGGCTGCAGGCTGGCTACCGGCACATCTCCCTCCGGACGGAGGCCAACTTCCCCATGTCACTGCCCATGCTGTTCTGCTACATAGAACTCAAAATATATGTGCCCGAGCACTTTGAAGGTACAGTAGATATCTAGATATGTTTCATTATTTTGGCATAAAAGGCGAGCCCCATCAGTAGATTGTATGTAGTAACACTTTCTTGATTTATTTTGTCCAGGGTTGCAAACTCGCAGCTTCATATAGCTAAGTTTATTTGAAATAGCAGGAAAACAAACAAAAACTTTGCATGATGTTTATTTGCTATCATTTATCACAAAACAAAAATTTATTGCTTCACTTCAACATGTGTTGTATGTGCTGCCGCTATACTACTTGTTAGAATCAAATAATCTGAAACTTTTGTCCTCTTCACCCTGCTGATTACTTGCCTAGTTTTGTTTATGTCTAATGCTTGTTAATTTAATAAGGGACAGAAACAGTGTCATATGCTGAGTGAGCACTGTGTAGCATACAGAGGTGTCATGTACTCTTGTGAGATGGCGTTATTAGCAATTGACAGAGTTGAAAGGGCCACATTGTGGGTCTCCATTTGCTCAGATGACCAAATTGTGCAATTATCCAGCTTTGTGGGGCATTTAGATATGACTGTGACCTGATATTGGACTGCATGGGAACATGAGAGGAGGCATACTGATTGTCAAGGTTCTGTTCCTCCATTTCTTACCACCATAAGAGTCGCCATATCATGCACCAAGCATGTCCTATCCCCTCTACATCTCTGGGAAGCATAGTCTGTTGATGAATGTTGTCACATTGTGCCCGACAGTAAATTGTTGTTCTGCATTGCTCCAGATGACCATTGTCGGTGAGTATGGTAGCGAGATGGGGAGAAGTCCCATTCTTTCAATGTTTTGGAGAGGCACAGTGATGTTATTCTTACCTTGCATCTTGGTGAGGACAGCTATTGGGTATGACTTCAGGTCATGGCTGGTAGTGATTGAAGGAACTCCAAGAGAGCACAGTGCTACATCACAAATCTTCTGCATCCTTGTGTGTTACCTCCCATAAAGCACTATTGTATGTCATTCTTCAGCAGGACAATGCTTATCCACTCTTGGCATGAGTCTCTATGAAGTGTCTGTATCATAGACCACAAATCTGGAGTTCTATTTCAGTGCTTGTATATAAATGTTTTAATTAATTAATAACATCAGTTTCTTTAGAATGCTTTCAAAGAAAGTTTTTATAAAGTTGGCTGAGCAGTCTTTTCTGGATTAGTTCATGGGAGTTACTCAGCACAAAACCTGTCATGCACTCACAAATAAGAGATGGTTCTTACTTCCAGTAAATGTTAGTAATGCTGGGGATAATTTTGATAAGAGAACCCATATGTGTAAACCTGAATCACAGAAGGATAATTGATAAAGTGTAAATATGTAAATGGTTTATATGAAAACAGCAGATATTTTTGAGCAATTTTATCTTGTAGGCGAAAGTATCTGTTATGTAACAACAGAACCAACTTTTATTATATGAGAGTCAAGTTATGATGAACAAACCATCTTCCTCCTGAAGCAATTGATTGTATACAGAGCAAGTGTTTGCAGTAGATCTTTGATTTTTAAAAAATCACATTTGGTCATGAATTATTTAATTTGGCTATTGATTATACAAGATGTATTTGGAAGGTACATTTTATTTAGTAATAATAACAGAATGAGTACAAATACAGAAGCAATACATATTGAGAAAAAAAATAGAAAACGTAAACTATCTTTCTTCATAGCTTCCACCATTTTTAGGCATTTGTCACAGTATGACAAAAGTTTTGTATGCCTTCCTCATAGAACATTACCGCCTGTGTTTTCAACCATTTGGTAACATGTTTTCAGATGTTGTCATTGTTGTTGACTTTTCAATCATCAAGAAATGTTTTCAGGTGCAAAAGAAGATAGAAGTCACTAGGGGCAAGGTCAGGGCTGTGCAAAGAATGGTCAGATTGGTTCTGGTCACAATCTGGCAAGAGTTGTCATGTCTCATTTGTAGCATGATGTTGAGTACAGTCATGAATCAAAACAATACTACTTGTGATCTTCCTGCAGTGCTTGTTCTGTATTGCATGATGCTGTTTCATAAGCATCTCACAGTAAATATTTGCACTCAATATAATAGAGGGAAACATTCCACATGGGAAAAATTATACACTCCTGGAAATTGAAATAAGAACACCGTGAATTCATTGTCCCAGGAAGGGGAAACTTTATTGACACATTCCTGGGGTCAGATACATCACATGATCACACTGACAGAACCACAGGCACATAGACACAGGCAACAGAGCATGCACAATGTCGGCACTAGTACAGTGTATATCCACCTTTCACAGCAATGCAGGCTGCTATTCTCCCATGGAGACGATCGTAGAGATGCTGGATGTAGTCCTGTGGAACGGCTTGCCATGCCATTTCCACCTGGCGCCTCAGTTGGACCAGTGTTCGTGCTGGACGTGCAGACCGTGTGAGACGACGCTTCATCCAGTCCCAAACATGCTCAATGGGGGACAGATCCAGAGATCTTGCTGGCCAGGGTAGTTGACTTACACCTTCTAGAGCACGTTGGGTGGCACGGGATACATGCGGACGTGCATTGTCCTGTTGGAACAGCAAGTTCCCTTGCCGGTCTAGGAATGGTAGAACGATGGGTTCGATGACGGTTTGGATGTACCGTGCACTATTCAGTGTCCCCTCGACGATCACCAGTGGTGTACGGCCAGTGTAGGAGATCGCTCCCCACACCATGATGCCGGGTGTTGGCCCTGTGTGCCTTGGTCATATGCAGTCCTGATTGTGGCACTCACCTGCATGGCGCCAAACACGCATACGACCATCATTGGCACCAAGGCAGAAGCGACTCTCATTGCTGAAGATGACACGTCTCCATTCGTCCCTCCATTCACGCCTGTCGCGACACCACTGGAGGCGGGCTGCACGATGTTGGGGCGTGAGCGGAAGACGGCCTAACGGTGTGCGGGACCGTAGCCCAGCTTCATGGATACGGTTCGAATGGTCCTCGCCGATACCCCAGGAGCAACAGTGTCCCTAATTTGCTGGGAAGTGGCGGTGCGGTCCCCTACGGCACTGCGTAGGATCCTACGGTCTTGGCGTGCATCCGTGCGTCGCTGCGGTCCGGTCCCAGGTCGACGGGCACGTGCACCTTCCGCCGACCACTGGCGACAACATCGATGTACTGTGGAGACCTCACGCCCCACGTGTTGAGCAATTCGGCGGTACGTCCACCCGGCCTCCCGCATGCCCACTATACGCCCTCGCTCAAAGTCCGTCAACTGCACATACGGTTCACGTCCACGCTGTCGCGGCATGCTACCAGTGTTAAAGACTGCGATGGAGCTCGGTATGCCACGGCAAACTGGCTGACACTGACGGCGGCGGTGCACAAATGCTGCGCAGCTAGCGCCATTCGACGGCCAACACCGCGGTTCCTGGTGTGTCCGCTGTGCCGTGCGTGTGATCATTGCTTGTACAGCCCTCTCGCAGTGTCCGGAGCAAGTACGGTGGGTCTGACACACCGGTGTCAATGTGTTCTTTTTTCCATTTCCAGGAGTGTATATAAAAACAAAGATGAGGTGACTTACCGAACGAATGCGCTGGCAGGTCGATAGACAAACAAACAAACACAAACATACACACAAAATTCAAGCTTTCGCAACAAACTGTTGCCTCATGAGGAAAGAGGGAAGGAGAGGGGAAGACGAAAGGAAGTGGGTTTTAAGGGAGAGGGTAAGGAGTCATTCCAATCCCGGGAGCGGAAAGACTTACCTTAGGGGGAAAAAAGGACAGGTATACACTCGCACACACGCACATATCCATCCACACATACAGACACAAGCAGACATATTTAAAGACAAAGAGTCAATAAAAGTTTGTGTTTGGTGATGATATCCTCTGTACTGGTAGCGTTTGTTTTCTCCAGGATACTGATATTAGCACTGAAAAAATTAGTTCTCAAGGAGCTTCAGATGCCATCTGTAGGTGACATAGGCCTCACTCCTATCAATGAGAAATGGTATAAGATGGTCTGATAAATAAAGAGCTTGGTCAGAGTGCTGACATCATGACTGTTGGAAACCATATAGCACAAAACAGCCATAAGCTGTGCTAGTGCAACGTATCCTATATGCTACAGGATTTCAGTGCCTGTACTGCATTCGTGGACAGATGATTACCAAGGGGATGAAAGTGCTCAGCATTCTGCAAAATTTCATCACTCCTGATGTAAACATTTGTATGCCATTGTGTATGGCTCACTGAACACAATGCATATTGCTTACAGGTTTCCTGGGTTAGCCATAATAATAGGTCATGTTTCAAACATTTAGATAACACTGCAATTTCATTGGAATTGCTCTTCCCCAACCCCTCTTTCCTAATAGTACTAGACCACAATATAGTGTCCTTACCAACCTTTGCATTGAAATCCCCTACAAGTATGATTTTACATGACTGGGGTATAATTATCTGTTAACATTGTGTCAACTTGATAACAAAATCTCTCCTTTTGATCATCAGTAGATGTAAGAGATGGAGGCTAGCTTGTAACTACAGAAATTTGCTGGTTGTGAGTTTAATGTGGCATTTCATAGCGTTACAATTATTCCAGAAGGAAGTTTGCCAAAGAGATAAGATAAGATGGCAAAACGAACTTCATGCATACAAGGTATGTTTCTACCCTCTCCTTTCCCGAAGAAAGCATTCTTCCAGAGCTAACTGTGATCAGCCCCTCTAGTTGCACTCAGGGCAGCAATGTCAATGTTAAATCTTCCCAACTCATGAGTGTAATTGCTGTTCATTTTTATATTTGATGGCTGTCATTATCCAACAGAATATGGATGTTACAGATTGTCAGGTTTAAATTTATTGGTTTATTTTGATCTCACGTGGTGTGTCCTCTAAAAATGGTATCCAGTATGATGATTTTAAGCATCTTTTATTGTCCCTTCCCCATTCAGGGTGAGCAGAGTGGATCCTAGATGGGACTTCTCCCTCCTCAGTGTAAATACAGACTGTTCTTCAGCCTGATTAGGTCAACCACCTACAAGATTGGTGATATATCAAGAAATATAGGGACTTGTGGACTCTCCATGAGGGGGGATTGGCATCGTTATAGACTACACAGACTGAAAATCAAGAAACAGCATTAGCTTTAAGCAACTCACAAATCATTTGCAAGTAAAATATCAAAAGTCTTTGTTAAACTACATTTTTGAGCCTTATTGTTCAGATAGTAATTTACATGTAACTGATGTTAAAAATATAAATATTTTGCTTATAAACATTTTCTTTAAGGAAATATTCATAATAGTCACAACAACAACATGTACTTGAAAACTTGACCATTAGTTAACTGCATGGACCTATGTTCCTTACTTAAAAGTCTCATTCTCTTCTTCCAACAGAATCTATTGTCTTCTCTGAAGCTCATGTAATTTAAGAAAAATCTTTATTTAAAATTTTTGTGGTCATAAGAATGGCAGAACTTGAAATGTAATCTTAAAAAAAATAAAAAAAATGTTGATATTATCATGGAGCCCTGAATTTTCAGTATTCGAAAAAATATACTGCAATAATATCTTACATAGTGAAGATTATAAACAGAAGATTTAAGTTTCTAGAAATTTCATAGTGACCTGTGCTAGAACATGAGGAGAAAATTTCACACCAAAAAATCTACTTGACAAAATAGAACGTTTAATATTAACTCACATTAAGAAAATACAAGGTATGCCCAGAATGTCAGTTTCATTTGTATTTCCTTCTGTGGTAGTGCTGTAATCACAGTTTGGTTGCTTTGAGTCAAGGAAGAGGAGATGACACTGTCTGAAATTATCTGTGTGTTGTTTAGGCTGGATAGTGTGTGTTTAAAGAATGAAGTTGATTGAAAATCCCACAACTTGTGAGGTTATATTTGAAATTTTTATTCTGAACATGAATAACACTAAACCAATCGACTTTCATCAACAGATTTGCAAGATTCCTGGGGAAAATGTGATGAGTGGCTCAATGGTAGCACATCTTGACATCTCAATATGACATGTACGTGACATTCTACTGGTGCATTTTTTACTGTGAGGTGAAAAAACCAGTGCAAATATTTATATATAAAAACAAAGATGAGGTGACTTACCGAACGAAAGTGCTGGCAGGTCGATAGACAAACAAACAAACACAAACATACACACAAAATTCAAGCTTTCGCAACAAACTGTTGCCTCATCAGGAAAGAGGGAAGGAGAGGGGAAGATGAAAGGAAGTGGGTTTTAAGGGAGAGGGTAAGGAGTCATTCCAATCCCGGGAGCGGAAAGACTTACCTTAGGGGGAAAAAAGGACAGGTATACACTCGCACACACGCACATATCCATCCACACATACAGACACAAGCAGACATATTTAAAGACAAAGACATATGCTGGCCAAAACAAATAATGTATTATTAATGCAAAAATGGTCAGTGGGAATGAGGACGACACATGAAATGATACAAAGGTGATCTAGTCTTATTTTTAAAAAAGATGTCAAATTGTTAATGACAGTTGTAAAATTGCTGGCTCTGATTGTCTGGCTTTTCATTGGACTGTTATGGTGGCTCACAGTACTTTGAGCAACAGTGGAATAGATGAAGATCAGAGAAGCAGAACTGTAGGAAGAAAGGGAAAATGTCATGACAAGCAATGCAAAGCAACCTGAGGTTGACTTGGACAGGACATGCCCCCACTGTAGTGGAAAATGTGATTCCAGGTTTAATCTCCTCAGCCACTCACAAACACGTAAAGAACATAGTCCTTGTAGGAGACAAAATATGTGTTTGTTAGTGAGTCATGACCTGAAATGATGAGACCATTGCACATTTTTTCCCTTTTCCAAGTCCATACGTTTCTTGACCATATTTTATCATCCATTAATTCTAAATGGCCATATTGTAGTAACCTCATCATATCCATAGCTTTCCTTATGTCCCCTTCCACATCTATTTTTTCCCCTTGAGACTCCAGTACTTAGTCTCCAGTACTCCATCTCTGTGGATACCAGTTGATCTTTTTCTCTTTTTCAAACTTACAATCCATATGTACATTTGGTTTCTACAGTTGTCTTCTATATAATCTGTTTGTTTTTAACTGTGATCTTTTTATTCCAAAGGATTGAGTTTAATTCTTGAATAACACATTTCCCTTGTGCTATCTTATCTTTTACACTTTTTCCATCTGGAGTTAGTTACACCTAGGTATTTAAATGGAATACAGCATTTAATACCCAAATTTACATAATGTAAATCATGTTGTTGGTCACGCTCACCATATACTCAGTTTTCTTTGTATTTATTTTTAAAGCCTATTTCTACATATATGTGGTATACGTATCCAGTATGTGAAAGAAATGACATGAGGGAGAAACAAATATAGTACTTATGTTTGGAATGATTTTAATGCCTTTTGAATGTATCAGTAGAGATGAGCATTTGCTCATTATTTTTTTGTGTATTTTTGATTATGTGAATATAATTTGTGTATTCAGGCACAATACTAGCCCCTGAAAAACACTGAAAAATGTCCTCTGTAAATGTGAAACACTTTCACTGGTAAAATGGGATAAACATTTTTAGTGGACAGTTTCCTACCAATTTGAAAAGCCAACATATATAAATTACACTAGAAAAACTGCACTTCTGTGGAAACTTTTTTGAAACATTTTACAAAGCACATTTATGTGATATTTACTGAACTGTAATTGACATCTTTAAAGGAGATGTTCAGTAAAACATAAGAGTGGTACATGTTTCAGATTTAATGAATGCACTGTCAGACCCATGTGCTTTCTTGTCTGCTCGAGAGAAGATGGTGGAGAATATGAAGGCAATGGGTGCTGAACAGATGGAAATGTTGACTCCTGAAACTGTGGTAGGTGATGGAAGTGAAGGAGGAGCTGGCGACAGTGGTAGTGACGATGGCAGCAGAGGATTGGGCAGCAGCAGTGGCGGCAGCAGGAAATCTGGGAAGTCTTCCGACCGAAGGTCCAGTGGGCCTGCAACACTTGAGGAACACTATGGCAAGTAAACTTGCCCCATTTGGGCTTAACATGTTGTATCAGTGTGAAAAGTGAAATATTTGCAAGCTCGGGTCACTCACCAAACTCCTTGTTACTGAACAGCTACCTGTCTTCCAGTTTGCATAAATTGCAAATAATTGACATAAACAGCAATAGTTGTCAGGAACATCAATTATTTCGAATTACATATTGAGTCTCAGATCACACAAGTGGGATTAGATTTTGTACCTGAGCCTGAACATACAATTTAAAGATTACAAGAAATTTCTTTATTTCCCTAAGTCAGTAAACCTAGTTATATTGGCAGACCAACTACTTCTGTTAGTAATGATACAGTGGAGGGGGGAAAGGGAGGGGGTAAGCAAACTTCGAGATGTAGCTTTCAGTTAAACCGTTAAGCTTATGTGTATACCAGTAGTGTGGGAAGAGTGTGACTCTGGCCTTGGCAGTCAGAGACTCTCTCTCTCTCTCTCTCTCTCTCTCTCTCTCTCTCTGTGTGTGTGTGTGTGTGTGTGTGTGTGTGTGTGTGTGTGTGTGGGCGCGCGCGTGCCGCATGCATGCATGCTATCTATTCTGAGGAAGCCCTGTTTTTTAAACATCTGTGCTATATGGTGAGGAGCAGCTATCCTTTTCACAATATTCTCGTTATTCCACCCTGAATTTTCCATTCATTAATAGTGCGGGACATTGTATTAGGGAGTCAGTGTTGTGTTGTTCTACAAAAATAAATTAATTAGTATTAAAAGTCATAAACATCGACCCAGATTTATATGTTCTGCTTCTTGGAAACACTTTTGTTCTTTCAATTTTGAAAAAAGACATCATATGGTTGGGAATACAGTGGAACATTTTTCAAGGAACCACAAATTCTGAACACTATATAAAGGAAAACACTATAAAGAGGAAAGCTTCCAAATAATAATTATAGGGCATTACTGAAGATCGGGATACCACTAATCAGCTTTGACAAATGGTGCCATAGATGACATTTTAAATTTTCACAACACTCTAATATGATATTCATTGCAAATGTATCAAATGATTAGCTTTTTGTAATTAAAACATGGGGCCCAGTAGGAGGATGGGTGAAAGTACATGGATCAGTTTGTACTGTAAAAAGTTATAACAGATTCTTAAGGATTGACATCATTGTCCAAAGCTGACAGGTGGTATCCCATTCTTCAGTTGACCCTATTATAAAATATGAGCCAAATTTTGTTTATGACATACTGAACAAATTATATAAAAACACAGTAAATGGTACAGATTAAAAAAATTAGTTACAGAAAAATTACTTTAATAATTAAATTATGAAACAGAACTTAAATTTGCACAAAACGCTAGGAACCTATGCAATCTGAAAATCACATACCTATGATTTTTTTAAATATTCAAGCAAGCATGTTTGTTTTCTATTTCTCCTAGACTCTATGGCAATCATTTCTTGCTCCAAATGAGCAAGTTGAACTACTGTTCTGTCCTCAAGTCTATGGGCCATCATATATCTCCTGAATGTTTGAAAGGCTTCAGCTGCCTTAGTATGTGAGGGCACAGAGTCATCTTCCTTGTTACTGTCACTGTCACTTTCACTACCACAACTATTCTCCAAGCTTCTCTCTGCATTCAGCTCTTCAATACTTTGTTATCCTGTGGTTACTACGTTATCATCCACAGCCACAAAGTCCTCAAAAGTGACAGAATCACTGCCTATTAATTCCTGAAACTCTTGCAAATCACTTGCAACATATTCCACAGGAGCTGCCATCTCATTCTCACAGAATCCCGCTTTTGTGAAACAGTTTTTAATAGTTTAAGCACTGACTTCCCTCCATGGGTACATAATTAAATTCATTGCCTGTAAAATATTCAGCTTCAGTTGTGAGCTCTGCTGGCTTCCTGGTTATCATTAGATCGAAGACACACTCTCACTAGACACACGAACCGTTTGCTGCTCAGCTCACACAACACGCTATGAATACAAAGCATTGACTGAAATGGCGCCAAAAGGATCGCAAGCAGAATGTGCCTCACATGTCACATGACCGGGCTCTGCCGCTGACATATGAATCATGCAGAGAGAGGGCTTTCCGAGCCGGTGAATCCACAGAACGGAAATGATGTGTCTACATCCAGTCACTTAAATGTTATAAAGAGGTAAATAATTGACCAAGGTTCCAAAAATATGAGTGTTACATGGAGGAAATTGTAATGTAGAGGAAACGCAGTAAAGAGGAAAATTTAACATTGTTTATATGGGCTTTTAGTCGGGACTGAAAAAAGTGGACGTAACATAGAAGAAAACATTATATGTAGGAACATTATAAAGAGGTTTCACTGTATATTAATTCTACTTTGCTCTGAGACTATTTACAAACAGGAGTTCAGATTTACCGTATACTGCAGTATCAGTCTCTCATGTAACCTCATGTTATTGTTGCTGTTATTATTATTATTATTATTATTATTATTATTGTTGTTGTTGTTGTTGTGGACACTGTGCATTACAGTTTAATAGGAAAAAGAAAAACATGATCTCTTTGAGAAAGAAGGCATTTACTTTGTTCCCTTTTAGATTTCAAATACTACACAAACAATTTGTGGATGAAGTTTTCCTTTCCATATTTTGTAAAGCAAAGTCTTTCATGATTTTCATAATATAAATTTTCCTGAACCTCTCTTGATAAACATGGATGGGGTGTGAATGGGAGAATCTCAACTGTGTCTTTGATCCGAGGCAAGTTTTAAGTTATCACAATGCATGAATGACCTCTTGGAGGATGCTAATAGTACTGGATCTGTCATAATCATAACTTTCCGAAACGGTTCTTTAACCCTACCACATTCAACAGTAAGTTGTTGTCAGTAGAGGGTACACTATATGGCAGTAAGCCAGTCATAATGGCTTGCAGCATTTTGAGCTGTTCATGAAGTGTGTCCATGTTTAAAGTTTGCTGTGTGTGTACTCTAAGCAACTCTTCGAAACTTCATGTAGATGGAGGATTTGCTTGGGAAGGGATAACAAGTTTCCCTTCAAGATAGGACAGTCACCTTAGAATCGCTTGATTTCTTCAGCGACAGATGATAATTCCGTGTGTCTCAGAGTTGCAGGTGTTTTTCTTGGCCATAAAGATATTTGGGTCTTTCATATTTAGGGTTTTAGAATATTTCTTAGCTTTCTCTGACAGCATATCAAATGCTTCCTCAGTCCTAAGATTTGAAGAGCTATTTTAGAATGTCTACAGTATGTTTCACTCCATCTGCATTAATATTCAGGTTCTGTAGAGAGCCAGTTCTTTGCAGAGTCCAAAAACCTCAGTAGCAACTGTCAAACAAAAAGAGTCTCAAACTTTTTGAGCCATTTTACATAGGTTTGATCTCCTTCATCTATAACTGAGCTGCTTGTATTCAATATTTTTGTCATTCTTTTCTGGACCTGGTCATAGTCTCCAGTGAAACATTTCAGAGATTGTGCCCCTACAGCCCGGTGGGTCATAAAAATTAGTATCAGTGTATGTTGTAACATAAAGTCATTCAGGAGGCCTGCAACCAGGTATGGCTTGTAGTTAAAGGCTAAGAGGCAGAGCTGCCCCAAAATATATATTAAAATATATTTATCAATAAATGATTACAGAATTTGAATTATAAGAGACATTCTTATTATTTACCTCATAAATATGCCCACATAAATGTGCCTAGTAAGGGGATAAAGGAAATGAAATTTAGAACATGACAAGGAAGCAGAGGCTGTTGCACTCTCGATTCAAAAGAAAATGCACAAATGATGACAAGCAAAGGTTAGTAGAGATTTGTGCGTATGTGAAAAGATCTATGCATGAAGCATACAACAACAACTACCACCGTTACACCTTGGCAGAAGATCTGGCAGAGAACCCATGAAAATTCTGGTCCTATGTAAGATTGTAAATTGGGTCTAAGGTTTCCACTCAGTCCCTTGTTGTCCTGTCTGGTTTGCCAGTTGAAGATAGCAAAATGAAAGCCAAAGTTTTAAATTTCATGTTCAAGAAGTTGTTCACATAGGAGAATGGTACAGGCATATTGCCATTTGACCACTGAACAGACTCCCATATGGATAACATAGTAATAAGTGTCCCTAGCATAGAGAAACAACTGAAACTTTTGAAAGCAAACAAATCACCAGGTCCGGATGGAATCCCAGTTCGGTTTTACAAAGAGTACTCTATGGTATTGGCTCCTAACCTAGCCTGCATTTATTGTGAATCTTTACCCGGCATGAAATACCAAGTGACTGGAAAAAAGTGCAGATGACTCCAGTATATAAGAAGGGTAAAAGAATGGACCCACAAGATTACAGACCAATATCCCTAACATTGGTTTGTTGCAGAATCCTTGAACATATTCTCAGTTTGAATATAATAAATTTTCTTGAGACTGAAAAACTTATGTCCTTGAATCAGCATGATGTTATAAAGCATTGCTCATGCAAAAATCAGCATGCTCTTTTCTCACATGATATACTGTGAACTGTGTATGAAGGGCAACAAGCAGATGCCATATTTCTAGATTTCCAGAAGGCATTTGACACAGTGCCCCATTGCAGGCTGTTAATGAAGGTATGGATGTATGAAATAAGTTCACAGATATGTGGGTGGTTCGAAGACTTATTAAGTAATAGAATCCGTTATGTTGTCCTTGATGGCAAATGTTCGTCAGAGACAAGGGTAGTGTCAGGGGGTGTGTTAGGACCACTCTTGTTCTCTATAGACATAAATGATTTGGCAGACAAGACGGGCAGCAATCTGCAGTTGTTTGCTGATGATGCTGTTGTGGTGTATGGTAAGGTGTTGAAGTTGAGTGACTGTAGGAAGATACAAGAAGAATTAAACAAAATTTCTAGTTGTCGTGATGAATGGCAGCTAGCTACAAATGTGGAAAAATGTAAGTTAATCTGGATGAGCAGGAACAATAAACCTGCAATGTTTGGGTACAGTACTAATAGTGTCTTTAAATATTGAATTTAAATATCTGGGCATAATGTTGCAGATTGATACGAAATGGAACAAGCATGTGAGAACTGTAGTAGAAAAGGCTAGTGGTTGACTTTGGTTTCTTCGGAGAATTTTAGAAAAGAGTGGTTCATCTGCAAAGGAGACTGCATATAGAATGCTAGTGCGACCTCTTCTTGAGTATTGCTAGAGTGTTTGGCACCTGTATCAGGTCAGATTGTAGAAAGACACTGAAGCAATTCAGAGGTGGGCTGCAAGACTTGTTACCAGTTGGTTTGAACAACACGTAAGTGCTATGGAGATACTTCAGGAACTCAAATGTGAATCCCTGGATGGAAGGCAACATTCTTCTCGAGAAACACTGTTAAGAGAATTTAGAGAACCAACATTTGAAATTGACTGCCAAACAATTCTGCTGCTGCCAACATACACTGTGCGTAAGGATCATGAAGATAAAAGTATGAGAAATTAGGACTCATAATGAGGCATAAAGACAGTCATTTTCCCCCTCACTCTATTTGCGTGTGGAGCAGGAAAGTAAATGACCAGTAGTCGTACAGGGTACCCTCTGCCACACACCGTATGGTGGCTTGTGGATTATCGATGTAGATGTATATTGACAGTCAATGTTTTTGGAACTGTTATAGACTGATGTTTCTCGAACAGGTAGTAGCTAGTCTTAAGGCTACATCTTGAAATGCTCATTAGCTCTATGTAATAGAAACTTGGGAGCTTAGCTTCTACAGAGTATAGCTCATATGGGCCATCTGAACGGCCTCTCAATGGCTCAACTAGCAGAGCCTAAGGGTGTCGTACCAGCTTCCACATGATTTTCACATTCTGCTGCTTACATAAAAATGGAATCAACAGAGTGGCTGGTATTTCACTGTCGAATCACTGTCTCTGTACATCAGTATTATGTTTTGATACATCATTTCTTGATGCTTGGTATTAATGTTTTGATAGTAGTTATTGGCAACTCCATCTGTGTACGAATAAATTTGTAAATGACGCAAAAGAGAGCACTAGAATATGGTAACATCAAGTGTCAGCATCTAGTGGGAGTTTTATAAATGCATAGAGGAAATATAAATTATAGAGGAAATACACATTAAAAATGTCCTTTTATCATTGTTAGCCAGTTTCTTTTTGTGAGTGTATTATGCCTGAGCTCAAGTGAGTTTTAATTGCTTATGAATAACTGCAGCGTACTACATGCTTGAAAATAGCCCTACACGAATTCAGCTTGCAATTTATCAGGCAAAAATTTGGAACATGAGTCTGAAAAAGAACTACTGTATTGACCAAATTTTAATGAAATTGTCATAGACCGTATCACAGTGTAGAAGGGGAGATGAGCTGATTTAATCTATAAACAAATGAATTAAGATTAGCGGAATGTGCATTACTAGATGATGAGCAATTCATTTGTTGTAGACCTAAGTACCAATTTAGCCTACTAAATGAAATGTGTAAAAATCTCTGGTAACATGCTGAAACATCGATCTCACATTCCATGATACTTTAGCACAGTGACCTTTACTAAAAATAACACATTTGGGAGACATCTTTAATGTAGTTTATCACTTAAACTATATATATCCATAATACCCAAGTATAAATACGATAACAAACAAGTATGACATGCTAGCTTTTCAAACAAATCAACGTGGCCACTGCTCGGTTTGCTTCTGTCAGTCAATCTCGCAAGACCCATGATGTCATGGGAACATCACAATTTCATCTTACAAGCCTATAATCATTGCATATTACACACACACAAAACATTAAATGACTCGAGTTTAGATTGGAATGTATGAAAAACATTAAGCACCCAGCAAAGCAAATAAACATCGCATTAAAGTACTCTCTCCAAAATTCATCTTTTCATAGAATTTGTTGGAATAAAGTGTAAGAAAATATGATGTTACCGATAAATATGGTGACCTTAGATCCTATCAGGGATTTAGCTTTCATTTTTATTTAGTAGTTTATTATGCAGTCAAAGTTAGATACTATGTGTAAATTTCTGGATAGAGTACAATATTGCACTCCCCCCCCTCACAGCCCCTGTCCCTACTCTGAAAACTTGGGTGTGGGGAGAGATTGATCTGTAGCCTAGCCCAAACTCTGGGTTAGTTCATATCAGTAAATGTTGTAGCCTTCCCAACTATGGGAACTAGAGTTGCACTTTCCTGTCAACTTGACATTAACTCCTGTTTTATTAGGTTGCTAAAACCAATAAATCAGTTTTTGTTGAAAATTGTAATTAATAGCAGTTGTTGGCCAGCATATCCCCTATTGGGGTTCGGTTGCCGTATTGCAAGTCTTTTTTAGTTGATGCCACTTCAACGACTTGTGTGTCAATGATGATGAAGGACACACAACACTCCATCCCCTGCCGTGAATCGAATTCGGGCCCCCTTGCGTGGTAGGCAGTAATGCTACCGCTGCGCTATGGAGGCGGACCTAATAAAGCAGTTTAAATTGAAATGTCAAATTTGGATTAATTTCAGTGACACCAGATGGTAACACAACATCTGCTTATACCTTTTTCCTTTTTGAATGTAGTGCAGATGTCTGCTTGTGATGGATATGTGTGTGTGTGTGTGTGTGTGTGTGTGTGTGAGTGTATACCTGTCCTTTTTTCCCCGTAAGGTAAGTCTTACCGCTCCCGGGACTGGAATGACTCCTTACCCTCTCCTTTAAAACTCACATCCTTTCGTCTTTCCCTCTCCTTCCCTCTTTTCTGACGAAGCAACCGTTGGTTGCGAAAGCTAGAATTTTTTGTGTATATTTGTGTTTGTTTGTGTGTCTATCGACGTGCCAGCGCTTTCGTTTGGTAAGTCACATCATCTTTGTTTTTAGATATATTTTTCCCACGTGGAATGTTTCCCTCTATTATATTCATATCATTAATTTGAACCCAACATTTACGTTTGTTATTGTCACTGTTGCATTTCGAAATCTTTTCTGTCGTCTAATTTTCTCTTTCTGTTTTTGCCATAGTTTCACTTTGTATTCACCTTCTCCTTTTTACCGTAATCTACTATACAATTTTATCCTGCCTATATATACTCAATAATACATCACCCACTTCCAAACCATAACCAAAAAAATTTTTTTTCCGCTTTCAACACTGCCGGTGCTATAAAATCCACCATTTCTGGTTCACAAACAGTTCCTTTCACCTATTAAACAACCATTTCGGCTAGTTCTGATAACTTTCGCTTTATTTCCATTTCCGTTTTTCCCACATCACTGATAATTATTAGCCGCTTCCCACAGGTTTTAACGTCATTATTTCTTCGCCAGACAATTGTTAGCCTCATTTTCATAATCTGCCACCCCAAAACCACTCCTTTTAATACATTTACACGTAGTTTTTTCAAAATTTTCCCAAATTTCTCCATCCTTTAACGTGTTTTGGTGGCAACACAACCACCTAACCTTTGTGCACATCGTTGTCTACCAACCCAAGTTCACCACTGGATCAACAGATGTCTGCTTGTGTCTGAATATGTGTGGATGGATATGTGTGTGTGTGTGTGTGCGCGCGAGTGTATACCTCTCCTTTTTTCCCTCTAAGGTAAGTCTTTCCGCTCCCGGGATTGGAATGACTCCTTACCCTCTCCTTTAAAACCCACATCCTTTCGTCTTTCCCTCTCCTTCCCTCTTTCCTGACACAGCAACCGTTGGTTGTGAAAGCTAGAATTTTGTGTGTATATTTGTGTTTGTTTGTGTGTCTATCGACGTGCCAGCGCTTTCGTTTGGTAAGTCACATCATCTTTGTTTTTAGATATATTTTTCTCACATGGAATGTTTTTTATATATATATATATATATATATATATATATATATATATATATATATATATATATATATATATATATATATATATATATATATATATAAAAACAAAGATGAGGTGACTTACCGAACAAAAGCGCTGGCAGGTCGATAGACACACAAACAAACACAAACATACACACAAAATTCAAGCTTTCGCAACAAACTGTTGCCTCATCAGGAAAGAGGGAAGGAGAGGGGAAGACGAAAGGAAGTGGGTTTTAAGGGAGAGGGTAAGGAGTCATTCCAATCCCGGGAGCGGAAAGACTTACCTTAGGGGGAAAAAAGGACAGGTATACACTCGCACACACGCACATATCCATCCACACATACAGACACAAGCAGACATATTTAAAGACAAAGAGTTTGGGCAGAGATGTCAGTCGATGCAGAAGTGTAGAGGCAAAGAAGTTGTTGAAAGACAGGTGAGGTATGAGTGGCGGCAACTTGAAATTAGCGGAGATTGAGGCCTGGTGGATGACGAGAAGAGAGGATATACTGAAGGGCAAGTTCCCATCTCCGGAGTTCGGATAGGTTGGTGTTGGTGGGAAGTATCCAGATAACCCGGATGGTGTAACACTGTGCCAAGATGTGCTGGCTGTGCACCAAGGCATGTTTAGCCACAGGGTGATCCTCATTACCAACAAACACTGTCTGCCTGTGTCCATTCATGCGAATGGACAGTTTGTTGCTGGTCATTCCCACATAGAATGCATCACAGTGTAGGCAGGTCAGTTGGTAAATCACGTGGGTGCTTTCACACGTGGCTCTGCCTCTGATCGTGTACACCTTCCGGGTTACAGGACTGGAGTAGGTGGTGGTGGGAGGGTGCATGGGACAGGTTTTGCATCGGGGGCGGTTACAAGGATAGGAGCCAGAGGGTAGGGAAGGTGGTTTGGGGATTTCATAGGGATGAACTAACAGGTTACGAAGGTTAGGTGGACGGCGGAAAGACACTCTTGGCGGAGTGGGGAGGATTTCATGAAGGATGGATCTCATTTCAGGGCAGGATTTGAGGAAATCGTATCCCTGCTGGAGAGCCTCATTCAGAGTCTGGTCCAGTCCCGGAAAGTATCCTGTCACAAGTGGTGCACTTTTGTGGTTCTTCTGTGGGGGATTCTGGGTTTGAGGGGACGAGGAAGTGGCTCTGGTTATTTGCTTCTGTACCAGGTCGGGAGGGTAGTTGCGGGATGCGAAAGCTGTTTTCAGGTTGTTGGTGTAATGATTCAGGGATTCCGGACTGGAGCAGATTCGTTTGCCACGAAGACCTAGGCTGTAGGGAAGGGACCGTTTGATGTGGAATGGGTGGCAGCTGTCATAATGGAGGTACTGTTGCTTGTTGGTGGGTTTGATGTGGACGGACGTGTGAAGTTGGCCATTGGACAGGTGGAGGTCAACGTCAAGGAAAGTGGCATGGGATTTGGAGTAGGACCAGGTGAAACTGATGGAACCAAAGGAGTTGAGGTTGGAGAGGAAATTCTGGAGTTCTTCTTCACTGTGAGTCCAGATCATGAAGATGTCATCAATAAATCTGTACCAAACTTTGGGTTGGCAGACTTGGGTAACCAAGAAGGCTTCCTCTAAGCGACCCATGAATAGGTTGGCGTACGAGGGGGCCATCCTGGTGCCCATGGCTGTTCCCTTTAATTGTTGGTATGTCTGGCCCTCAAAAGTGAAGAAGATGTGGGTCAGGATGAAGCTGGCTAAGGTGATGAGGAAAGAGGTTTTAGGTAGGGTGGCAGGTGATCGGCGTGAAAGGAAATGCTCCATCGCAGCGAGGCCCTGGACGTGCGGAATATTTGTGTATAAGGACGTGGCATCAATGGTTACAAGGATGGTTTCCGGGGGTAACAGATTGGGTAAGGATTCCAGGCGTTCAAGGAAGTGGTTGGTGTCCTTGATGAAGGATGGGAGACTGCATGTAATGGGTTGAAGGTGTTGATCTACGTAGGCAGAGATACGTTCTGTGGGGGCTTGGTAACCAGCTACAATGGGGCGGCCGGGATGATTGGGTTTGTGGATTTTAGGAAGAAGGAAGAAGGTAGGGGTGCGGGGTGTCGGTGGGGTCAGGAGGTTGATGGAGTCAGGTGAAAGGTTTTGCAGGGGGCCTAAGGTTCTGAGGATTCCTTGAAGCTCCGCCTGGACATCGGGAATGGGGTTACCTTGGCAAACTTTGTATGTGGTGTTGTCTGAAAGCTGACGCAGTCCCTCAGACATACCAACAATTAAAGGGAACAGCCATGGGCACCAGGATGGCCCCCTCGTACGCCAACCTATTCATGGGTCGCTTAGAGGAAGCCTTCTTGGTTACCCAAGTCTGCCAACCCAAAGTTTGGTACAGATTTATTGATGACATCTTCATGATCTGGACTCACAGTGAAGAAGAACTCCAGAATTTCCTCTCCAACCTCAACTCCTTTGGTTCCATCAGTTTCACCTGGTCCTACTCCAAATCCCATGCCACTTTCCTTGACGTTGACCTCCACCTGTCCAATGGCCAACTTCACACGTCCGTCCACATCAAACCCACCAACAAGCAACAGTACCTCCATTATGACAGCTGCCACCCATTCCACATCAAACGGTCCCTTCCCTACAGCCTAGGTCTTCGTGGCAAACGAATCTGCTCCAGTCCGGAATCCCTGAATCATTACACCAACAACCTGAAAACAGCTTTCGCATCCCGCAACTACCCTCCCGACCTGGTACAGAAGCAAATAACCAGAGCCCCTTCCTCGTCCCCTCAAACCCAGAATCCCCCACAGAAGAACCACAAAAGTGCCCCACTTGTGACAGGATACTTTCCGGGACTGGACCAGACTCTGAATGTGGCTCTCCAGCAGGGATACGATTTCCTCAAATCCTGCCCTGAAATGAGATCCATCCTTCATGAAATCCTCCCCACTCCGCCAAGAGTGTCTTTCTGCCGTCCACCTAACCTTCGTAACCTGTTAGTTCATCCCTATGAAATCCCCAAACCACCTTCCCTACCCTCTGGCTCCTACCCTTGTAACCGCCCCCAGTGTAAAACTTGTCCAATGCACCCTCCCACCACCACCTACTCCAGTCCTGTAACCCGGAAGGTGTACACGATCAAAGGCAGAACCACGTGTGAAAGCACCCACATGATTTACCAACTGACCTGCCTACACTGTGATGCATTCTATGTGGGAATGACCAGCAACAAACTGTCCATTTGCATGAATGGACACAGGCAGACAGTGTTTGTTGGTAATGAGGATCACCCTGTGGCTAAACATGCCTTGGTGCACAGCCAGCACATCTTGGCACAGTGTTACACCGTCCGGGTTATCTGGATACTTCCCACCAACACCAACCTATCCGAACTCCGGAGATGGGAACTTGCCCTTCAGTATATCCTCTCTTCTCGTCATCCACCAGGCCTCAATCTCCGCTAATTTCAAGTTGCCGCCACTCATACCTCACCTGTCTTTCAACAACTTCTTTGCCTCTACACTTCTGCCTCGACTGACATCTCTGCCCAAACTCTTTGTCTTTAAATATGTCTGCTTGTGTCTGTATGTGTGGATGGATATGTGTGTGTGTGCGAGTGTATACCTGTCCTTTTTTCCCCCTAAGGTAAGTCTTTCCGCTCCCGGGATTGGAATGACTCCTTACCCTCTCCCTTAAAACCCACTTCCTTTCGTCTTCCCCTCTCCTTCCCTCTTTCCTGATGAGGCAACAGTTTGTTGCGAAAGCTTGAATTTTGTGTGTATGTTTGTGTTTGTTTGTGTGTCTATCGACCTGCCAGCGCTTTTGTTCGGTAAGTCACCTCATCTTTGTTTTTATATATAATTTTTCCCATGTGGAATGTTTCCTTCCATTATATTGATATCATTAATTTGAATCCAACAATTACGTTTGTTATTGTCACTGTTGCATTTCGAAATCTTTTCTGTCGTCTTATTTTCCTCTTTCTGTTTTTGCCAGTAGTTTCACTTTGTATTCCCCTTCTCCGTTTTACCCTAATCTGCTATACTATTTTATCCCGCCTATATATATACTCAATAATACGTAACCCACTTCCAAACCATAACAAAAAAAAAAAAAAAAAAAAAAAAAAAAAAAAAAAAAAAAAAAAGAAAAGAAAAAAAAAAACATTTTGCCGCATTCAGCACTACCGCCGCTATAATATCCACCGTTTCTAGTTCACAAACAGCTCCTTTCACCTTTTAAACAACCATTTCAGCCAGTTCTAATAACTTTCGCTTTATTTCCATTTCCGTTTTTCCCACATCACTGATCATTTTTAGCCGCTTCCCACAGGTTTTAACGCCATTATTTCTTCGTCAAACAATTGTTAGCCTCATTTTCATAATCTGCCACCACAATACCACTCCTTTTAATATACTACACGCAGTTTTTTCGAAATTTTCCCGAATTTCTCCGTCCTTTAACGTGTTTTGGCGGCAACACAACCACCTAACCTTTATGCACATCGTTGTCTACCAACCCAAGTCCAATATAGCCCAGCTGTAACCAACACCTTTTCGCCTTTTTTCATTCCAGATCTCCAGTTTCTTTCCGGTTCACCTTTATCTCTCCCCATATATTTTTATTTTCATTTTCATTTCACCTCATGTTACACTTTCCACCTTCTAATACCATGTCACTCTCACAACACCCCCACAATGAGCCCAATAAGTTTTATTTACATTCCCTCCGCAAACATGCCTTCGCCCTAGCCAGATTACGCTCGCATATTTTATTTTCTCAGGCTTGTCTGACATTTGGCATTACCCCCAAAGGCCTCACACTCAAAGTTCCCATCTCTGGCTGCAACCCTTCCTTCCATCAGTCCCTATACCAGTTCCAAACTGAACAATCCATTGCCCTCACCCACCTAATCCTTCACCTACACATCAACTCAGCCAATGAACACACCCGTCGACTCCTATCCTTAATAAAAGTCCTTAATCTTTCCTCTCCCACATCCACACCGGCTGTTCAGAGCATCCTCCTACAGGCCAACCGTAAATTAGAACAGCATGCCACCCTCCACCTCAAAAAACTATCCAATCTCCTGGTTTCCCACCTCCGGAAAGGCAACTCACTCACCCTTCACAACCTTTCCAGCAAACCTCAACCTCCTCTCATTGCACACAAACCCAGTCTCTCCCATCTACTCAATCTCCCACTTCCAGCTCCACTCCCTCCAAAACCTCAAAATTCCGATCAACACAATCTGGAACCACAACACCCTAATTCAGTAGTTAACCTTTCCTCCAAACCTCTCTCCCAATCCGAAACCTCTGTCCTATCCAAAGGCCTCACCTTCAGCCCCACTCCCAGATTCAACCAAACAGCCCTCGTCAAAGATTTACTGTCCTACACTCGTACTCTCTGCTGGAAGTATCACTTTGCCACGAAGAAAAATGATCCTAATCCTACTCCTAATGATCCGACTCCTCAAGACACCATCCAAATTGAACCCTGCCTGGAACAGTTCCGTCCTCCGTCACAGCGGGACCCACCTCCTCTTCCTCAAAATCACCCTCTCCAAACCTTCCAGGAATTTCTGCCTTCCAACCTTGCATCTCAATCCTTCTTAAAAAACCTTAATCCTACACCCAACATCACCACTGCTGAAGCCCAGGCTATCCGTGATCTGAAGGCTGACCGATCCATCGTCATTCTTCCAGCGGACAAGGGTTCCACGACCGTGGTACTTGATCGTCGGGAGTATGTGGCTGAGGGACTGCGTCAGCTTTCAGACAACACCACATACAAAGTTTGCCAAGGTAACCCCATTCCCGATGTCCAGGCGGAGCTTCAAGGAATCCTCAGAACCTTAGGCCCCCTGCAAAACCTTTCACCTGACTCCATCAACCTCCTGACCCCACCGACACCCCGCACCCCTACCTTCTACCTTCTTCCTAAAATCCACAAACCCAATCATCCCGGCCGCCCCAATGTAGCTGGTTACCAAGCCCCCACAGAACGTATCTCTGCCTACGTAGATCAACACCTTCAACCCATTACATGCAGTCTCCCATCCTTCATCAAGGATACCAACCACTTCCTTGAACACCTGGAATCCTTACCCAATCTGTTACCCCCGGAAACCATCCTTGTAACCATTGATGCCACGTCCTTATACACAAATATTCCGCACGTCCAGGGCCTCGCTGCGATGGAGCATTTCCTTTCACGCCGATCACCTGCCACCCTACCTAAAACTTCTTTCCTCATCACCTTAGCCAGCTTCATCCTGACCCACAACTTCTTCACTTTTGAGGGCCAGACATACCAACAATTAAAGGGAACAGCCATGGGCACCAGGATGGCCCCCTCGTACGCCAACCTATTCATGGGTCGCTTAGAGGAAGCCTTCTTGGTTACCCAAGTCTGCCAACCCAAAGTTTGGTACAGATTTATTGATGACATCTTCATGATCTGGACTCACAGTGAAGAAGAACTCCAGAATTTCCTCTCCAACCTCAACTCCTTTGGTTCCATCAGTTTCACCTGGTCCTACTCCAAATCCCATGCCACTTTCCTTGACGTTGACCTCCACCTGTCCAATGGCCAACTTCACACGTCCGTCCACATCAAACCCACCAACAAGCAACAGTACCTCCATTATGACAGCTGCCACCCATTCCACATCAAACGGTCCCTTCCCTACAGCCTAGGTCTTCGTGGCAAACGAATCTGCTCCAGTCCGGAATCCCTGAATCATTACACCAACAACCTGAAAACAGCTTTCGCATCCCGCAACTACCCTCCCGACCTGGTACAGAAGCAAATAACCAGAGCCCCTTCCTCGTCCCCTCAAACCCAGAATCCCCCACAGAAGAACCACAAAAGTGCCCCACTTGTGACAGGATACTTTCCGGGACTGGACCAGACTCTGAATGTGGCTCTCCAGCAGGGATACGATTTCCTCAAATCCTGCCCTGAAATGAGATCCATCCTTCATGAAATCCTCCCCACTCCGCCAAGAGTGTCTTTCTGCCGTCCACCTAACCTTCGTAACCTGTTAGTTCATCCCTATGAAATCCCCAAACCACCTTCCCTACCCTCTGGCTCCTACCCTTGTAACCGCCCCCAGTGTAAAACTTGTCCAATGCACCCTCCCACCACCACCTACTCCAGTCCTGTAACCCGGAAGGTGTACACGATCAAAGGCAGAACCACGTGTGAAAGCACCCACATGATTTACCAACTGACCTGCCTACACTGTGAAGCTCTCTCTGTGGGAATGACCAGCAACAAACTGTCAATTCACATGAATGGACACAGGCAGACAGTGTTTGTTGGTAATGAGGATCACCCTGTGGCTAAACATGCCTTGGTGCACGGCCAGCACATCTTGGCACAGTGTTACACCGTCCGGGTTATCTGGATACTTCCCACTAACACCAACCTGTCAGAACTCCGGAGATGGGAACTTGCCCTTCAGTAAATCCTCTCTTCTCGTTATCCGCCAGGCCTCAACCTCCGCTAATTTCAAGATGCCGCCGCTCATACCTCACTTGTCTTTCAACATCTTTGCCTCTTTACTTCTGCCTCGACTGACATCTCTGCCCAAACTCTTTGCCTTTACAAATGTCTGCTTGTGTCTGTGTATGTGCGGATGGATATGTGTGTGTGTGTGTGTGTGTGTGTGTGTGTGTGTGTGTGTGTGTGTGTGCGAGTGTATACCTGTCCTTCTTTTCCCCTCAGGTAAGTCTTTCCGCTCCCGGGATTGGAATGACTCCTTACCCTCTCCCTTAAAACCCACATCCTTTCATCTTTCCCTCTCCTTCCCTCTTTCCTGATGAGGCAATAGTTTGTTGCGAAAGCTTGAATTTTGTGTGTATGTTTGTGTTTGTTTGTGTGTCTGTCGACCTGCCAGCACTTTCATTTGGTAAGTCACATCATCTTTGTTTTTAGATATATTTTTCCTACGTGGAATGTTTCCCTCTATTATAACTATATATATGTGTGTGTGTGTGTGTGTGTGTGTGTATATATATGTATATATATATGCACACATACACATACACACAGTATCATAGTATAATGAGAATCTGGTGTAGTTTATGGATTGCTGGTTCAAGTCTTGCCTCGGTCATCCTTTTTTTTTTCCCAATATGAAATACCTACACCTCGCAATTGCAAAATTCATCATAATTTTTTATGAGTAATGCACATCTTCTTGTTTCTAATTACATATTACATGCAGAATTCCTGTTTTCATTTCAAATATAAATCCTTAATTATCGAAATTTTATAAATGATTGTTAATAAGGTTGCTTAAATCATGAAAACATAACAATCTATTTTTTTAGGGCAAAAGTGAAAAACCAATACTCTTTATTTGGACTATGTCCATTGTTGTATTCCACAGATGTAGTCTCACACGAGCCAGAATGATAAGTGTCATAGAAACATGAAAAACAATCATTTTCACAGCATCGGGCACACGAAACAAATGCTGCATTTTTACATTTGCTACTCTATCATTACAATATGAACCAAACAGAAATGATCTGGAGCCAAGTTAAGGGGTTTGTTGTAAGAAATAACAAGATTGTTAAGCTCCTGGATGTACTGGAACTAACGCACGCAGCTTTTTCACATGACACAGCCGAATGCTGGCGGAATATAGAAAGGCATGTCATAAAAGAAGGGGAGAAAATGCAGCACCTGTGTTGCTTCATGGATTCTGTTGTTGATCGATTCATTATCAATGCAGTAGATGATAGTTCCAGAATGGAAATGTACTTCTTGGTTTCGGACAAGAAAGGAGCTGAGTGATTACCAGATGATTGACCGCAACTAATACCTTCAGTGGCTTCAGTATTCAACAATAAGGTGAAATCCCTTCATTATGCTTTTGCATCAAACATAGCTTGCTCAGGAAAATTCTCCTATGTTTAAGGTTGTAATTTTCATCACTCTTGTTTGTAATTAGAAAACTATTTTACGTGAGAACGAGAGCATTTTAAGCTTTCTGTCTGGTCACCTAAGAAGCATGTTGGAGTTTTGCTGAATATTATTTCATCCTCTTTAAAAATTAAATGATATTTGAAGCTATATTGTTTCCCTGCTCATCTCTTTTTATGTCTGAACTGAAACTGCACACATCGTTGTAGGTTACTTGGACCAGCTGACTGGTTAGTGTTGTCGAAGTTAAATGTGCCGGTAAGGCTGTTGGCCTGAGTTATCACTCAGTCTGTGTGCATGTAATACAGCAATTAAAATGTATCCTTATCATCGTACTTGAAACAAAATGTTGTGGCGTAACAAGCTAGTTACGCCACACTGAGAAGGGAGCCGAAAGGCACGCGTACACACACGCCGACTGGCGTCAAGTCTGGAACAGGATACGTTATGACTGCTATCAAGAAAATACGTAGCTTTGGAATATACTTAACTTTATTCTTTGTTGGTTTACAAAGTTCTTCTTGAGACATTTATACGATAACTCTCAAACCAGGTAAGGCTAATGGCGCCTTGCTAGGACGTAGCCATGGACTCAGCAGAAGGCTATTCTAACTGTCTCTCGGCAAATGAGAGGAAGGCTTCGTCCGTATTGTCGCTAGCAATGTCGTCCGTACAACTGGGGCGAGTGCTCGTCCGTATCTCGAGACCTGCCTTGTGGTGGCGCTAGGTCTGCGATCACACAGTGGCGACACGTGGGTCCGACATGTACTAAATGGACCGCGGCTGATTTAAGCTGCCACCTAGCAAATGTGGTGTCTGGCGGTGACACCACATTCCTCCCCCGCAAATCGGCGAACGGTCGTGTTATAAGGCTTCCGCCCGCCGTGGGGAGGACTCCATGTTGTCGTATGCGATGAGGTGAGGAGCCTAACAACAGGCGAGGCTGTGCCACCCGCACCCGGCCATTCGGTCCGAGGGGAGCTAGGAAACGCCTGAAAACCTAGTCCAGGGTGCACGTCAACATGCGGTGTATGCGCCCGTAAAGAGACAGGAGGGGCCGAAGGGTCGACCTCCATTGCGTCGGGGTACCCGACGCGCGATGACGTCATGTGGTCCGGAGCGGGCAAGAGTTCCATGGCGGAGGATGGCTGGTCACGGGAAGTGATCGGCGGCGCGTGATCCAGGGAGGCGCTTGGCGGCTGCAGCAAAGCGTCGAAAGCGGGCGGCGCCGGCGGGAGAACAGGCGGCGGCGGCGGCGGCTGCGGCGGCGCGTCGCCATGGGGCAAAATGGAAGGCATCGTCGGTAACACCTGGGGATGAGGCGAGCCAATAGATGGGTCCCCAGGACACTGACCGGACGGCACCATCGCTGAAAGCAGACGGGGAGCGGCAGAACCCGTGCGACGACAGAGGCGCAACTGATTGAGATGCCGACGCACCTCACCAGAGGCCCCCAAAACCAAATACATCGCGCGGCCGAGGCAGCGAAGAATGCGCCCTGTGAGCCAACGTCGTGAACCTCGATAGTTGCGATAGAATACAACGTCGCCTGGAGCAAAAGCAGAATTCCGCCGCTGCACAGGAACCTGATGCGGCGGATGCAGCAAAGACATCAAGGTTCGATGAGGACGACCGTGGAGCAACTCGGCTGGCGAGCGACCATCCCGGGGCTGAGAGCGATACGAAGACAAAAAGAGCAACAACACGCCCTCCCGAGAATGCGACTCTTTCAACTTCAACATCTGTGACTTGAAAGTCCGGACCAATCGTTCAGCGGCACCGTTTGACTGAGGCGAAAACGGCGCGGATGTCAGATGTTGAATACCATTGGCCCGGCAGAATGACTGAAATTCTGCGGACATGAATTGTGGGCCATTGTCGGAAACAATAGTCTGCGGAAGACCTTCAATGCAAAAGATAGCAGACAACGCTTGGATGGTGGCAGAGGACGTCGTGGAAGACATCCGGACAACAAAAAGAAAATTACTGAAGGCATCGACCAGAACCAACCATCGAGCATTCCAGAATGGACCAGCAAAATCTATGTGCAAGCGTTGCCAAGGGGAAGTGGCTTTTGGCCATGCAAAGACTTTCCGCGGCGGTTCGGATTGTTGTTCGGCACACGCCATGCAAGAAGAGCACATATTCGTAATCGCAGCATCGATTCCGAACCAAGTACAGTGCTGACGAGCAAGTTGTTTCGTTCGCACGATACCCCAATGTCCTTGGTGAAGAAGCCGTAAAACAGAGGACTGTAAGGAACGTGGGACCATGACTCTGGACTGATCATTATCAGAACGCAACAACAAAACACCACGTCGAACAAAAAGTCTCTCCTTGTGAGCAAAAAATCGGCGAACCAACGGATCTTCGATCCGAGACTTTGACAAAGGCCATTGCGTAGCAACAAAACGCAAGACGGCAGCAAGGACAGGGTCAGCAGCGGTGGCTGTAGCTACACGACGAAAATCAATCGGAAACAATTCGACCACTTCATCGGTTTCCGAATCAATGAACATGCAAGCAAGTTCGGAAGAATCGAATGCTTTATCCTCAGCAACAGGCAAACGGGACAACGCATCGGCGTTTCCGTGCTTAGCAGTGGACCGATACAAGATATCGTAGCGGTACTGCGAGAGGAAAATAGACCAGCGAATGAATTTCTGCGCTGTACGCGGAGGTACAGGCTTGTTCGGATGAAAAAGCGATGTTAAAGGTTTGTGGTCTGTGATGATGGTAAAGTGACAACCATACAAGAAATCATGGAACTTAGTAACACCAAACACCAGAGCCAAAGCTTCTTTCTCTATCTGGGAATAATTTCTTTGCGCAGACGAGAGCAATTTGGACGCAAAGGCAATAGGGCGATCATGCGAGCCAACTTTGTGCGCAAGCACAGCACCGATCCCAAAATCCGATGCATCTACCATCAACAAAAGGGGTTTCTGGGGATCGAATGGCGTAAGGCAAGTATTAGAAAGCAACACCGATTTCAACTGGTGAAAGGCGCGTTCGCATTCCGTCGTCCAGACGAACGGAACACCTTTACGGCGTAAGCGATGAAGCGGAGCTGAAATGGAAGAAGCATTGCACACCTTCACTCACACCCTGCGATTCCAAATCGTTTAATGTTCTTGCAACCTCATCACGCAATGCGTGAGGAACATTGCGCGCTCTGAAAAATTTCGGTTGCGCGTTGACTTTCAGTTCCAAATGTGCTTCATAGTTTTTAGCGCAACCTAAGCCTGGTGCAAAAATGTCTGCAAATTCGTCACATAAGCGAGAAACACTGTCTGCAGGCACAGTCTGATTCACTGAGAGGACCTGATTTACAATAGACATGTTAAACAATTGAAATAAATCTAAACGAAACAAGTTCACTGCAGAAGAAGAACGAAGAACGTAAAATGACACAAGTTTTGTTTGTCCTTTATATGTTGCAAGAAGAGTGCACTGTCCTAACACAGGGATGAGCTGTCCTGAATAACTTTTTAGCGTAACATTTGCGGCACGCAACGGAGGCGTGCCCAGTTGTTTGTACGTGTCGTGATTGAGCAATGAAACTGCAGCTCCGGTATCGAGCTGGAATGGTATGACCTTGCCATTAAAGTCCAAATCTACAAAAAGTTTATTGTCCTGCTGACGACAAGAGCGAGTGTTTTGTGCAATTTGAACAGACACTTGTACAGAATCACTTGCTAATTGACGTGATTTCCGGCGACGTCGACGCACACTTTTTGTGGGACGAACACAGTCACTGTTAGAGAAATTGGCACTGGACGGAGTGGAAGTAACTACATGAATGTCCATGGGCGAAGGTCCACGAGCCTGAGTGTCCTTGGTTCAATTCCGGCGCGAAGCAAAGGGCCTGGAATGGTTGTGATTGTCTGATCTGAGCTTTTTCTGGCAAACACTTTGAACATGTCCTTTCCTATTGCAGAAAAAGCAAATAGCTTGGCGGGACGGGCAATGTTCACGCGAATGTCGAGTAGCACACCGCGGGCATGATTTCACTGCATTTGTGGGCTGGCGCGGCACACCTGGCTTAGCACGCGGCGGCAGCTGTGCGGACGTATGCGAGGGCAGTTGACCGGGCCGCGCAGCGCGAGCGCGCCCGGCGGGCCGGTTAATGTTACACACTGCTGGCGAAATTTCAAAAGATTCCTGAGCACAGTCAAGTGTGTCATGCCTATCCAATATGTCTATCACTTGTTGAAGGGAGGGATTAACTAGTTTCAAAATCTGTTCCCGTATGCGAACATCAGAAACGTTCTGTGCAATTGCATCACGTACCATTGTATCTGAATAAGAAAGGCCACAGTCACAGTCAAAGGCACACTCCCTCGTAAGTCCTTGCAAAGTTGCAACCCACTTCCTATTAGTTTGACCGGCCGTACATTTCGTACGAAAAAACGTGTACCGTTTTGCAACCACATTAACTGTTTCTTTGAAATAGGCATCTAAAGCAGACAAAATTTCCTCGTAGGACAGAGTTGCTACGTCGCGTCGGGGAAACAATTTCACTATCACACGGTAGGTGGACACACCGACACAAGAAAGCAAAAACGGCTGCCGCTCATTACCTTGAATTCTGTAGGCGGCTAGATGAAATGCAAACTGGCGGGACCATTCCGTCCAAGTCTCGTGGGTTTGGTCAAACTGGCGAAACTGCGGTGCAACTGCATGTTGTGGCTACGGTAGCGGTGAAGCGGTGGCTGCCGCATCGTGTTGCAGTGCACGTTGACCCTCGACGAGCTGTCCAAGGGCATCCAATAACGCCTGCGTCTGCTGATTCTGCAAGCGATAAAATTCGGACAGTACATCTGGCGAAGCCATGACACAAGTAAATGTAATCAATCAGAAAGAACACTTCTCTCGTCGCCAATCTGTTGTGGCGTAACAAGCTAGTTACGCCACACTGAGAAGGGAGCCGAAAGGCACGCGTACACACACGCCGACTGGCGTCAAGTCTGGAACAGGATACGTTATGACTGCTATCAAGAAAATACGTAGCTTTGGAATATACTTAACTTTATTCTTTGTTGGTTTACAAAGTTCTTCTTGAGACATTTATACGAAAACTCTCAAACCAGGTAAGGCTAATGGCGCCTTGCTAGGTCGTAGCCATGGACTCAGCAGAAGGCTATTCTAACTGTCTCTCGGCAAATGAGAGGAAGGCTTCGTCCGTATTGTCGCTAGCAATGTCGTCCATACAACTGGGGCGAGTGCTCGTCCGTATCTCGAGACCTGCCTTGTGGTGGCGCTAGGTCTGCGATCACACAGTGGCGACACGCGGGTCCGACATGTACTAAATGGACCGCGGCCAATTTAAGCTACCACCTAGCAAGTGTGGTGTCTGGCGGTGACACCACACAAAACCCAATGAGATTCAAGCAAATGTGGAAGAATACAGTGCAATGTTTACATCAGGTTTATTCTTATGATAAACACAGTATGATCTGAGTGATATCAAATTTCTTCCTATCGTAGTAGTACTGCTCTGTATTGTAGTCCAACTTAAAGTATTGGCATTTGACAGGGAAATGACTGGACTAATCCCACCAGCAGTACATCAAAGGTTCTGTCGTGGCATTGTTGTCAGCTCCCACTTTGTTCTTACTTCCGCTATTCAAAATATGACATGCCTGTGAATTATTGAAAAGGAAACTTAACTGAATCTTAAAATTTTGCCTATTTCAAGAAAATTAATTAAATTTGGGAACAAATTATCAATCAGAGGTATTGTAGACATCTACACAGTATGTGAATTTCAGAATTTGTACATTATATTTCAAGGATATAGACACTTTAAACGTATACTTGTTATTAGTTAAATATTTATGCAATGCCAGAGAAAACTTTAGAATGATCCGTTATCAAGTAAGTTGTTTTGATAATCATGGAAAAATCATTCCTTCACCACCATCTGTTTCACCTGGTACTCCTCTCTGATGGCTCTATCCATACCTCTGTCCACTTTAAAACCACCAACAGTGCCTGCAGTTTGACAGCTGCCATTCCTCCCAAAACAAAAAGTCCCTCCCATACAGCATGGCCACCCTGGTATCATGTATCTGCAGTGACAAGTACTCCTTTGCCAAGTATGCTGAAGGTCTACCAAGGCCGTCACAGACAGGCTCTATACTTCAGACCTAGTCTATAAACAGATCTCCTAAGCCATTTCCCCACAATCCCCCAGCTATCCCATCACCCCCAAGACCAGCTACAAAGGAGAGCCCTCTTCGTCACCCAGTACCAACTCAGACCGGAAAATCTGAACCATATCTTTTGTCAGGGCTTTGATTACGTATCATCGTGCCCTGAAATGAGAAACGCCCTACCCAAGAACCTTCCCACCCCTCCTAAAGTGGTGTTCCATCACCCACACAACCTCCACCATGCCTCAGTCCGTCCCTATGCCACTCCCAATCCCAACCCTTTGTCATAAGGATCATATCCCTGTGAAAGACCCAGGTGCAAGATCTGCCCTTTCCACCCACCCAGCACTTCCTGATCCAGTCCTGTCACAGGTTTATCCTACTCCATTAGGGGCTGGGCCACCTGTGAAAGCAGACATGTCATTTACCAGCTCCACTGTAATCATTGCACAGCTTTTTACATTGGTAGGACTACCAACCTGCTGTCCACCATGATGAACAGCCACCAGCAAACTGTGGCCAACATGCAGCTGAACATAACACACTTCATTTCAATGGCTGCTTCACAATGTGGGTTATGTTTGTGTCCCCTCACCACCTCCTCCATTTTCATGTTCCTACATCCTCATTGTGTCCTGCCCTCTGCCAATGCATCCACCCTTCTTTCCCCTTCCGTGGTCCTCTCCTTTTCCTTTTGTCTTGATATTCTTTGCAAGTATTGATGCATTAGTGGAATATTGAGAGGTCCTGTTTCCTCACCAGTGTTGTCTCAGTTTGAATTAACTGGAGATTTGGGAATTTCTCCTGGGAGAGACTGATGGACAATTGTACCACAAATTGTTGGAGAAGTTACTGTTGCCATGGCTAAGAATGCTGTATGAAATATGTGATTTTAAAGCACTGCACGAGCTGTGTCACTACAGCTGAACATTCCATGGCCCACCATTTGAAAAGTGTTGCGAACAACTGTGAAATGGTATCTGTAGTGCAGTCCCAGGCTGTTTGCATGCAGATAATGTGATATTGAGTATTGTTTATAATATGGAACATAAACATGGTACACAATTTACAAGTGTTACCCTCTCCTGTGAAAAGTAAAATGTGTTTCTTTCAATGGTTTACTTATTTCTCTTATGTGTGCCCTTACAATTGTTTTCACAAAGCTTCACTGCTCTATGAGTTTTCATGGGGGTCCTCTCATCTTCACACATTGACGGTAAACCTTCTGAGACTGTTAGGCTGCATCATATTACTTTTCAAAAGTTGATAAACTCTGTGTTTTGTCCATTCTGCTGTGATCTACTTTGGGATTCTTCTGGTGTTCCCGGCTGGCTTAACACTGTAACATTGCTTTGAAAATGATATTTTATGCACTTTTTTTCCAGAAGTCAAACTACATTTTTCATGCTGCTAGTAGTGGGCAATCATGATTGGATATAATGAGACAAGAAGAACATTATCAAAATATTATTGCTGTTGTGCTGCTGAGATGTCTTCCTGATAGTAGTCAACATTTGCCAAATAATTTGACTGGATATTTCTTCTCTGATGGTGGATAGCCATGACAGCTACAGGCTTCTGGCTTCTTGTGAGGAGGTTCCAAGGAGAATGAACATTGCTAGACCACATTTGTCAACATCATATGGCTACTGGCATTATGGTTTGGGATGTGATTAGGTGCACAACAGAATCATTTCTGGTAATTTGGACAGTGGCCATTGCATGTCCGTGTTAAGGCTGGCAGCTGGGGCCCATCTTCAGCATCTATATAACATTATGTTTAAACAAGGTAAAGCAAGGTCCATGTTTCCCTGACTTATTGTAATACAAAGGGAATTCAACTGTTGTCATGGCTGGCGTGTTCTCCAGATCTCTCACCTAGTGAAAACTTCAGGTAATAAATTCCCAGAAGACTGGCATGCCACCACTCACCAGCCACTAAAATTGATGAATTTTGGCACAGAGCTAAGCAGGATGGAATAACGTACCTATCTCTCTCATCCTAGCTCAACTTGGGTTGATGACCAGAAGATTTAGAGCTGTTGTTGCTGCCAGAGGTGGCACCATGTGTACACCCAAACCAACTAAAAGTTTAGCAATTTATTCTTCATAATGTACTGTATATCCACAGTAAACTTCTTTTATTTGTTATCCTTCTTGGTGTCACAATTTTGAAGGCCAGCAGTGAATATACACTAGTCGACATAAAAAGTAAAGTACCAAGAATACATTGTTGGATATTAGTGTTACTTTGTACAATACTCACCATGGATGGGTATGTAAATGGTGAGAATTGCAATGCTCTGTGACTGGTGGCACAGCCACCAGAGTGCATTAGTTGTTTTTGTGTTATCAGTCCTGATAGGATACTTAAGGGGTGTGAACAGCATCAGGTGTTGAGTTGAGTGATCACTATGAAGGACATGTAGAAGTCATGTGTTCATGTGAGACAGCATTATCAGCACCTTACAGAGTGGGAAAGGGGCCTCATTGGACGTCTCCATTCGTACAGTTGGTTGAATCGTGAAATATCCAGATTTGTTTAGCATTTAGATGTGACAGAAGTCCCATATTTCAATGCCTAGGAATTGCATACTCATTGTCAAGCTTCCAGCCAATCACATCAGGCCACCAAAAAGGAGAATTGCCATATTATGCACCAAGCACATCCTAACTCATTGCCATCTGTGTTTGCCATCTGGGAACACGTAATTGACTCCCTGCAACATTCTGTGTCATCCCACACCATTGGTCAGAGACTAGTAGCATGCAGACCAGGGAATCACTGTCCTATGTGTTGGCTGCCAGGACACAAACACCTGTTTGAATTGGTGCCATAACTGCCGTTGAATGGCATTACATTGTCTTCAGCAATACATCACAATTCTCTACTGACCCGGATGACCATCATTGCTGAGTATAGTGGTGACCTGGGGAGAGGTTCCATTGTTGTGGGAAGGCACAACAGTGGTACTCCTGGTGTCTTGGTGTGCACAGACATAGGGATATGACTTCAGGTCATAGCTGGGAATTATGATGACACAATGGCACGTCAAAGACATCCTGCATCCCTGTGTGTTACCTCTCGTGTGACAGTACTGTGGCACCATTTTCAACAGGACAATGCTTGTCCACACTTGGGATGAGTCTATACGAACTGTCTGCATAGTGTTAAGGTACTCTTGTGGCCAGCAAGATCCCAGATCTTTCCCCAATGAACACGTGTGGAATCAGCCTGGGGGTCAACTCCTTTCCAGTCCAGTATATCAAGGACCATTTACAACAGCTGTGTACCAGCAAGCCTCAGGAGAGGATACAGTGGCTTAATGACACCCCTCTCAACTGAAACAGTGTGTGCATCCAGGCCACACGTTGTGTAATACATCATACTCATAAGTGAACTGATACTGTCACATTCTTTGCAAATTTGACTTGATTTTGTAATTACTGTTATAACATGAAGTTTTATTTTGTTTCCTCTTCCCTTATGGGTGCTTCACTTTTTAGTCAGGCAGTGTTTTTATAAAATCATGCACTTAACTTATGGGAACAATTTCTTAACAGAGGAGATGGAGTTTGATGCAATCACACTAGACTCATTACGAGCTGAGAAAGTCTACCAGAAGTCTGCACGACGGCAGCAGAAGGAGCTGGAGGCATTGCATAGGCGGCAGCACCGGGACAGCCTCGCTGCCCAGAGTGAACAGTGTGCTGCCATTGAGGAGGTCACAAAGGGCCGCAGGTGAGTTGCATACCAGTCTACATATACATACAAACTCTGCAGACCACCATGAAAATGCATCGCACAGAGTACATCTCATTTTGATGGGTGTTAGAGATTCTTCCTGTTCCATTCACATACACTCCTGGAAATGGAAAAAAGAACACATTGACACCGATGTGTCAGACCCACCATACTTGCTCAGGACACTGCGAGAGGGCTGTACAAGCAATGATCACACGCACGGCACAGCGGACACACCAGGAACTGCGGTGTTGGCCGTCGAATGGCGCTAGCTGCGCAGCATTTGTGCACCGCCGCCGTCAGTGTCAGCCAGTTTGCCGTGGCATACGGAGCTCCATCGCAGTCTTTAACACTGGTAGCTTGCCGCGACAGCGTGGACGTGAACCGTATGTGCAGTTGACGCACTTTGAGCGAGGGCGTATAGTGGGCATGCGGGAGGCCGGGTGGACGTACTGCCGAATTGCTCAACACGTGGGGCGTGAGGCCTCCACAGTACATCGATGTTGTCGCCAGTAGTCGGCGGAAGGTGCACGTGCCCGTCAACCTGGGACCGGACCGCAGCGACGCACGGATGCACGTCAAGACCGTAGGATCCTACGCAGTGCCGTAGGGGACCACACCGCCACTTCCCAGCAAATTAGGGACACTGTTGCTCCTGGGGTATCGGCGAGGACCATTCGCAACCGTCTCCATGAAGCTGGGCTACGGTCCCGCACACCGTTAGGCCGTCTTCCGCTCACGCCCCAACATCGTGCAGCCCGCCTCCAGTGGTGTCGCGACAGGCGTGAACGGAGGGACGAATGGAGACGTGTCGTCTTCAGCGATGAGAGTCGCTTCTGCCTTGGTGCCAATGATGGTCGTATGCGAGTTTGGCGCCGTGCAGGTGAGCGCCACAATCAGGACTGCATACGACCAAGGCATACAGGGCCAACACCCGGCATCATGGTGTGGGGAGCGATCTCCTACACTGGCCATACACCACTGGTGATCGTCGAGGGGACACTGAATAGTGCACGGTACATCCAAACCGTCATCGAACCCATCGTTCTACCATTCCTAGACCGGCAAGGGAACTTGCTGTTCCAACAGGACAATGCACGTCCGCATGTATCCCGTGCCACCCAATGTGCTCTAGAAGGTGTAAGTCAACTACCCTGGCCAGCAAGATCTCCGGATCTGTCCCCCATTGAGCATGTTTGGGACTGGATGAAGCGTCGTCTCACGCGGTCTGCACGTCCAGCACGAACGCTGGTACAACTGAGACGCCAGGTGGAAATGGCATGGCAAGCCGTTCCACAGGACTACATCCAGCATCTCTACGATCGTCTCCATGGGAGAATAGCAGCCTGCATTGCTGCGAAAGGTGGATATACACTGTACTAGTGCAGACATTGTGCATGCTCTGTTGCCTGTGTCTATGTGCCTGTGGTTCTGTCAGTGTGATCATGTGATGTATCTGCCCCCAGGAATGTGTCAATAAAGTTTCCCCTTCCTGGGACAATGAATTCACGGTGTTCTTATTTCAATTTCCAGGAGTGTATGAAATGTGCAAAGTATGACTACTTAAATTCCTCTTCGTATACTACAGTTAACCTGATTTTGCCTTGTGGTCCTTAGCAAAATGTTTGAGGTTATAATACATTCCTAGATTCCTCACATAATAATTTGTAAGTTGGCTTTTACAGGATAACTGCCATGTATCTTAAAGGGTTTGCCAGATCAGTTTTTTCAGCATAGATTATTTTGAAATTTCCCTTCCAATCCCAGTTTGTACAAGATTCATTGTCACAGCTTTTTTCACCATACCTGCGGCAATGCTACTCATTGCTGTTCTGTCCCTGTCTTGTTGTTTGTGTATTCTAAAAGAAAAATAAACATCCCCCTTCACTAAAAAGTGATGTGATCTACAGGATGGTCCTCTTTGCACTCAAACATACTTCAAACCATCTGATACAGGTGTTTTTCTTTGTCGTAATATTGTCAGTTTCTGACTGCAAGTTTACTGTGGGCTGAGTCCAAGTACGTATGTGTAAGATTAAAACAGTGTACCAGACTGGAAGTTGAACTTGGATCCTTTGCATTTTGTGGGCAAGTGCTCTAGCAACTGATCCTACCAAGTGTGACTCGTGATCCATTCTCACAGATTTACTTTTGGCAGCTTCCAAACTTCATTTGTCTTTCTTCCAGTTGCGCCAGTTTTGCAAGCTATACAGGAGAAATTCTGTGAATTTGGAAGTAAATCTGTGAGGGTGGGTCATGAGTCATGCTTGGCTGGCTTGAGTGGTGAAGTGCTAGCCTGCAAAATGCAAAGGGCCCAGGTTTGAGCCCCAGTCTTGGACAAAGTTTTAATTTGACAGGAAGTTTCAAATCTTTGCACACTCTACTGCAAAATGAAAATTCATTTTGGATATTTGCTATTTTATGTGCAGAGAAAACCATTCTAAGATTTTTAAGTCAAACTGGTGACTCACATCTATTAATCAGACTACATTATCATTTACTGTGTCCTTCACAAAAGGTCCAGCTGTTTCGTTTTCCCTCTTTCTACCAATACAACCACCAAAATCGTCCGTGAGTACGACATCATTATAAAACAAGGGTGCCTGTCTATCAAAAAACTCTTCTTTTTCTGCATATGCTGTTGCATCTGTTGGTGCGTACATACCAGTTATATAAACATTTTACACTCCTATAAATCTTATCAACTTGCAGGGGCATTTCATGAGCAACCTCACAACTATAAGCATTCTTTATGAACTTAGCGTACAGAGCTGTGGACACTACAGCATTTGCTTTTTATCCTTACTGACTCCATTAAAAATGTATGTAACCCCCTTCTTTCAATTACCTCTTCTCTTTTTGCATTCCACTAAAAACCACAATACCCATCTTATATTCTCTTTCTTCTATGCATTTGAAGACTTCATGATGCCGTATACTGATGCCTCATATGTTCCATAAACCTTGTAATAATTTTCCACATCTACACATACATAGATACTCTGCTGACTGCAGTGAAATGCATGGAAGTGAACTTAGCATGGTGCCTTGTGTTAGGGGTCATTACCATTCCACTCATGTGTGCAGTGCAGGAATAATGATCACTTAAAAACTTCTTTGAGCACTGTAATTGGTCTAATCCTGTCTCCACAGTCCATGCAGGAGTGATATGCACGGGGTAAGCCTGTTCCTAGGTTTCTCATTTGAAGCTGCTCTTTGAAACTTTGTTAGTCTTATTTGGTACTGTAGGTTGGCTTGCATGAGTGTTTAGTAAGCAATCTCCTTTATAAACTGATTACATTTCCCTAGAGCCCACCAATGAGCTCAAGTCTACGACCTGATGTAGCTGTGTCTGAGCCTATGTGATCATATCTTTTAATAGCTGTTTCACCTACAGTAAGGCTCAAAAGTATTTTGACAACATAAAATTCGTTATTATTTCTCTTAAAATAAAATGCTATTGGACAGTGTCTTGAGTATAGTGAAGAGCAGTATAACTATGACTATTTGAAGGTGTCAGATTGTGACTCACTTGTTTACACTTTGTGCTACTGGATGAATCTGACCTTCAGTGAGCTGAAAAGTATTTTGACATGCAATTTGATCCATGAATTCATGGCTGTTACTTGCTTCTTAGTTCTAATTTATACTGATATTTACTTACAGTGATTATTTCAATAATCCAAAATGTAAGGAACATTCCAATGGCTTTAGAAACGCCATGGTAAATGCACTAAAGCAAGGACTGAAACAAACCAAAGTTGCTCATATTTTTAAAGTGTCTAATCAGCTCATTAGTACATGGAAAAAATGGTATAATAAACAAAAGACTGTCAAAAATAAGCCTCGCAGTGGACATCTAAAAAAAGGTCTCCTGAAGTTGATCATATCATTAAAAAGTTATCAACAAGTGATGTTCACAAGTCAGCTCTAATAATACAAGAGAACTGAAAGAAAAATATAACATCAACATTTGCATTTCCACTGTCAAATGATGCTTGAAACTCTTTGGAGTATATGGACAAAAACTAATGAAAAAGCCTTCAGTATCTACGAAAAACAGGAAGGCCCGACTTGTGTTAATAAAATAAGAGCAAACTTCATTTAATGTCATCTGATGGTATCAAATGTTTTCAACATCATGTAAATAGACGATATGACGTTTGGTACCAGAGTCCCATGGTCAAATATGGAGGTGGCATTGTGATGGTTTGGAGATGTTTTTCACGCTCTGGAGTTGGACCGTTAGTTCGAATTAAAGGTAATATGGATCCGTTTGTGTATGAAAAAGTATTGAAGACTCAAATACTACCATACACTAAACACCACACACCAGCTGGATGGTATTTTCAACAAGATAACCATCATAAGCACATGTCCAAGCATATTAGTAATTTTTCAAAATGCAAAAAAATCAAGGTTTCAGAGAGGCCAAGTCAAAGTCTGGATCTGAATCCTATAGAATATCAGAAGGAGGAGTTGGACTGCAGTATAAGAATAAAAAATTATTCAAGCAAAGATGCTTTTTTTGAAGCTCTCAAAAATGAGTAGGATAAAATTCTGATTGATCGATTCCAAAAGCTGGTCGACTCAGTGCTGGCAAGGTGTGAAGCTGTCATAAAAGCCAAGAGATATCCCACTAAATATTGATTTTCTTATTACAGTAGATGATAATTAATTGATGAAAATGCTTTTTTCAACAGTGTCAAAATACTTTTGTTCCACCATTGTCCCCATAACACTATTACACTCAATTATGTTGTAAACAATGGCTACTTTTTCACTATTCTGTAGAACACTGAATATCCATCAATGAAATAAATTACTGATTTCCATGTTTCATATTTGTTTTTAATTAATCCAATTAATATGTTTGTCAAAATACTTTTGAGCACTACTGCAGGTACTTAATATTGCAAATACAGGATACCTCTGTTTTCCTTTTATGACATGCACAATTTTACATTTCTGAACATTTGCGTCATTGGCAAAAATGTATATCTGCAAGGTAATTATGATATTACATGAAGAACAAGAGTCCCATCACAGTGCCCTATGACATGCATGAAGTTACTTCTACATCTGTTGATGAGTCTCCAGCCATGATAACTTGCTGCAGCCTTCCTAACAAGTAATCTCCACTTCTATAATAAATTTTACTTGATGCTCCATATGATGAAGATTTGGTCAGAAAGCATTTTCAGAATGAGATGTTCACTCTGCAGCGGAGTGTGCGCTGATATGAAACTTCCTGGCAGATTAAAACTGTGTGCCCGACCGAGACTCGAACTCGGGACCCTTGCCTTTCGCGGGCAAGTGCTCTACCAACTGAGCTACCGAAGCATGACTCACGCCCGGTACTCACAGATTTACTTCTGCCAGTACCTCGTCTCCTACCTTCCAAACTTTACAGAAGCTCTCCTGCGAACCTTGCAGAACTAGCACTCCTGAAAGAAAGGAAATTGCGGAGACATGGCTTAGCCACAGCCTGGGGGATGTTTCCAGAATGAGATTTTCACTCTGCAGCAGAGTGTGCGCTGATATGAAACTTCCTGGCAGATTAAAACTGTGTGCCCGACCGAGACTCGAACTCGGGACCCTTGCCTTTCGCGGGCAAGTGCTCAACCAACTGAGCTACCGAAACACGACTCACGCCCGGTACTCACAGCTTTACTTCTGCCAGTACCTCGTCTCCTACCTTCCAAACTTCCAGTAAGCATTTTGTGTGGTACTATTTCAAATGCTTTTCAGAAGTCAGTAAAAAATGCATGTATCCGATTACCCTGATCCATTGATTGCTAGATGTCATGTGAGAAAAGTAGAAATAGGATTTCACATGATGGATGTTTTTGGAATACATACTGATTAGCATGGAGGAGGTCATTCTGTTAGATATACACCATTATTCAGCTTTCAATATACTCTAAGATTATGCAACAGATGGATGTAATAGAAATGAATGATGAATTGAAGAAATGTATGATGAAATAAAAGAAATTATTCAGATTGTGAAGGGAGACGAAAATTTAATAGTCATGGGTGACTGGAATTCGAGTGTAGGAAAAGGCAGAGAAGGAAACATAGTAGGTGAATATGGATTGGGGGACAGAAATGAAAGAGGAAGCCGCCTGGTAGAATTTTGCACAGAGCACAACATAATCATAACTAACACTTGGTTCAAGAATCATGAAAGAAGGTTGTATACATGGAAGAACCCTGGAGATACTAGAAGGTATCAGATAGATTATATAATGGTAAAACAGAGATTTAGGAACCAGGTTTTAAATTGTAAGACATTTCCAGGGTCAGATGTGGACTCTGAACACAATCTATTGGTTATGACCTGTAGATTAAAACTGAAGAAACTGCAAAAAGGTGGGAATTTAAGGAGATGGGACCTGGATAAACTAAAAGAACCGGAGGAGATTAAGGGAGAGCATAAGGGAGCAATTGACAGGAATGGGGGAAATAAATACAGTAGAAGAAGAATGGGTAGCTCTGAGGGATGAAGTAGTGAAGGCAGCAGAGGATCAAGTAGGTAAAAAGACGAGGGCTAGTAGAAATCCTTGGGTAACAGAAGAAATATTGAATTTAATTGATGAAAGGAGAAAATATAAAAATGCAGTAAGTGAAACAGGCAAAAAGGAATACAAACGTCTCAAAAATGAGATCGACAGGAAGTGCAAAATGGCTAAGCAGGGATGGCTAGAGGACAAATGTAAGGATGTAGAGGCCTATCTCACTAGGGGTAAGATAGATACTGCCTACAGGAAAATTAAAGAGACCTTTGGAGATAAGAGAACGACTTGTATGAATATCAAGAGCTCAGATGGAAATCCGCTTCTAAGCAAACAAGGGAAAGCAGAAAGGTGGAAGGAGTATATAGAGGGTCTATACAAGGGCGATGTGCTTGAGGACAATATTATGGAAATGGAAGAGGATGTAGATGAAGATGAAATGGGAGATACGATACTGCGTGAAGAGTTTGACAGAGCACTGAAAGACCTGAGTCGAAATAAGGCCCCCGGAGTAGACAATATTCCATTGGAACTACTGACGGCCGTGGGAGAGCCAGTTCTGACAAAACTCTACCATCTGGTGAGCAAGATGTATGAAACAGGCGAAATACCCTCAGACTTCAAGAAGAATATAATAATTCCAATCCCAAAGAAAGCAGGTGTTGACAGATGTGAAAATTACCGAACTATCAGCTTAATAAGTCACAGCTGCAAAATACTAACACGAATTCTTTACAGACGAATGCAAAAACTAGTAGAAGCCAACCTCGGGGAAGATCAGTTTGGATTCCGTAGAAACACTGGAACACGTGAGGCAATACTGACCTTACGACTTATCTTAGAAGAAAGATTAAGGAAAGGCAAACCTACGTTTCTAGCATTTGTAGACTTAGAGAAAGCTTTTGACAATGTTGACTGGAATACTCTCTTTAAAATTCTAAAGGTGGCAGGGGTAAAATACAGGGAGCGAAAGGCTATTTACAATTTGTACAGAAACCGGATGGCAGTTATAAGAGTCGAGGGACATGAAAGGGAAGCAGTGGTTGGGAAGGGAGTAAGACAGGGTTGTAGCCTCTCCCCGATGTTGTTCAATCTGTATATTGAGCAAGCAGTAAAGGAAACAAAAGAAAAATTCGGAGTAGGTATTAAAATTCATGGAGAAGAAATAAAAACTTTGAGGTTCGCCGATGACATTGTAATTCTGTCAGAGACAGCAAAGGACTTGGAAGAGCAGTTGAATGGAATGGACAGTGTCTTGAAAGGAGGATATAAGATGAACATCAACAAAAGCAAAACAAGGATAATGGAATGTAGTCTAATTAAGTCGGTGATGCTGAGGGAATTAGATTAGGAAATGAGGCACTTAAAGTAGTAAAGGAGTTTTGCTATTTGGGGAGCAAAATAACTGATGATGGTCGAAGTAGAGAGGATATAAAATGTAGGCTGGCAATGGCAAGGAAAGCGTTTCTGAAGAAGAGAAATTTGTTAACATCCAGTATTGATTTAAGTGTCAGGAAGTCATTTCTGAAAGTATTCGTATGGAGTGTAGCCATGTATGGAAGTGAAACATGGACGATAAATAGTTTGGACAAGAAGAGAATAGAAGCTTTCGAAATGTGGTGCTACAGAAGAATGCTGAAGATTAGATGGGTAGATCACATAACTAATGAGGAAGTATTGAATAGGATTGGGGAGAAGAGAAGTTTGTGGCACAACTTGACCAGAAGAAGGGATCGGTTGGTAGGACATGTTCTGAGGCATCAAGGGATCACCAATTTAGTATTGGAGGGCAGCGTGGAGGGTAAAAATCGTAGAGGGAGACCAAGAGATGAATACACTAAGCAGATTCAGAAGGATGTAGGTTGCAGTAGGTACTGGGGGATGAAAAAGCTTGCACAGGATAGAGTAGCATGGAGAGCTGCATCAAACCAGTCTCAGGACTGAAGACCACAACAACAACAGGATGTAATAGATTTTGTAACAGATTTTGTCTGGTAGTTTTGTGGATCACTTTTGCTACTTTCCTTGTTAATGGGGATGACATGTGCTTTTCTTCAACCACAGGGTTTTGGTTATTATAGACAGATGTGACCCATGCTTCGTTACAACAACTGCTTTCTCATTATATGAATTTATGATGTATTATGCTTAAAATGGGAGCTAACTCTGCTGCAAAATATATATAGAATCTAACAAGGATTCAGTCAGGCCTCAGAACCTCATTCAATTCTATGGATTTTAGGTGCTTCTCAATGTCACTGACACAAATATCGATATCACTCAACTTTACAGTGCTGTGGGAAATAAAATGGAGCAGTTTATATGTATCTCTCTCAGTAAAGGAACATTGGAAATGAAGTTCAGTATTTTTTATTTGTCTACCATTAGTTACATTTCTTGTGCTCTCCATGAGTGTTTGGATGCTAACTTTGAGGACACTGAGTCCTTTCTTATATTGACCCGAATTTCTTTGGGTTGGAGAGAGATAAGATTCTGCCACAGGGAGAAAAAATAAGTTATAGCAAGAGGGTAGATGAGAATTGCAAGAGAGACAAAGGTAGCTGCAGTACAAGGCAGATAGTGCCAGGTGGCTTAAAGCCATCCACCATGGAGCAGGAACAATACACAAGAGAGTGAAAATTGGAAGAGGCTCTCTACAGGCAGACACGCAAGGCAGCCACATGGCCTCTCTCCCACACCTTCTAATTGGCTATTCAAAGAATGCTGGGCTATGTTACATCTTAGTACAGGCTTTGTACTGTCCTTGGACTTCACAGAAATAAGTCAGCACTTGTATAGCAGCATGTATAAATGGCTAGAACAACTGTGCACTGAATGTAAGATCTTAAGGTGAAATGAAAAGATAATGCAGTGTATTGATTTGTATGAGCTAGCATTGTGACTGGCAACTGGAGTTGTGCAGTATGCATGTCTTAATTTAAATGTGAACTGTTTCCAGAAAGACAGTGTCTCCTCCAATGACTTTTATACCATAATCCTGTCTCAGGACTGTATCAAATTCTTGAGGCACTAATGAAGGAATACTGCTTTGATTCAGTTGCTAGTACTTTTGGAAAACGCTTGAAATCACTAAAAATCCAAATGGCCCAAAGGTCCAACATTATTCTTGTCACAGCCTACAAAAAATTGTACTGTTAACTGTGAAATACCACAGTTGCTTTCTGCAGAGAAAGTATACCAGTTATTGGAAGAGAACAGAGATTGCTCTTTCAGAAGAGAACACAGATTGCACTTTGATTAAAAGAACAGAAGAATGATGCATAGAAATACAACAGTATAATACTCATCTCTGTCCATGATAAAAAATGTAAGTCTCCTATAGTATTGTAGGCTGGGATTCCCTATAAAAGCGCAGCTGTATGATGAGTTGGAAAAGTTAGTTTTATTAAGACCAGATGGACACTTTGTTGTATTAAAATGCAGCTGTTCCATGTATGTGACTGATGAACACATGCAGGGCACAATGCTGGTTGTTAGTCATTACTGATGATGATATGATGATGATAGATAGAGAGGGGGGCAGGTGAAATACAGTGCTGTCTCCACCCACTGAGAATATCTTTGAGCTTCATGTTCTCATAGTAACAGCAGTGATAGTAACAACAGTGTAGGAAAAGATAAATTGCTACTTACTGCCATTGGCAATGTGGCTGTTTCTCGTGGACAGTGCAGTATATTAGTGAGTGTAAATGCGATTAAACTTAAAAAGTATGTTACTGGGCTCTTTCAGTATAATTATTTTATGTAAAATTACTGTTTAGAAAGTTCTATAGAGATGACAGGATACCATTAAATCAGTTTAAAAGTTTACATAATAAAGTTATGGAAAAATCAGCTATACTAAATTATTTGAACTTTGTATAGGACCATGTAAAATGTTAGGAATCAAAATACGTATGTAATTAAAATGAAATTCAAAGTTATTCTGAAGTAATTTTTACAGAACATGTTATGTTAATTTTTATGTAGAAAATACACTTATACCAAAACTGTGCCTATGTCAATCATATTTGTGTATTTTTTAATGTCTAATGCTGTATCTTGAATTCAAAGAAATAGTATCATAGCAATTATGAGATTTTATCGAATAAATTAATAAAAGATGGAACTACTCCTACATACTACACAAACCAGGTCAGAACGCCGTTGCACAAGCAACAAAAGGAGCATGCCAAATTTAAAAGAATGCAAAATCCTCGTGATTGGTGAAGTTTTATAAAAGCTCAAAATTTAGCATTGACTTCAATGCAAGCTGCTTTTAATACTTTTCGCAGTGAAACTGTCTCAAAATTGGTAGAAAATCCAAAGAGATTCTGGACATATGTAAAGCATCAAGAGCAAAACACAGTCAATACCTCCCCTGTGCAATAGTGACGGTAATGATACTGATGACACTGCCACTAAAGTGGAGCCGTGGTTTTCTGAAATGTCTTCACCAATGAAATGAAGTAAACATTCCAGAATTCAAATCAAGAAGAGATGCCAACTTGAATAACTTAGAAGTAGATATCCTCAGTGTAGCAAAGCAACTCAAATCATTAATGAATGCAAGCCTTCTGGTCCAGATTGTGTATCAGTTAGGTTCCTTTCAGAATATACTGATGTAATAGCTCAATACTTAGCCAGCATATACAAGTGGTCACTCAACAAAGGAGCCACACCTGAAGACTGGGAAGTTTGACAGGTCTCGCCAATATTCAGGAAAGGAAAAAAGGAGTAAGCTGCTGAATTACAGACTCTTATCAGTGATGTCAACTTGCATTAGGATTTTGGAAGATATACTGTGCTTGAACATTATGAATTACATTGAACAAAATGATGTGTTGATACATAGCATGGGTTCAGAAAATATCACTTGCATGCAACATAACAAAAATACTTCTTTATTCTCATGAAGTAATGAGTGCTATCAGTAGGGGATTGCAAATGGATTCCATATTTTTAGATTTCTAGAAGACTTCTGATTCTGTTCCTCACTAGTGGCTCCTAATCAAATTGCATGCCTGTGGAGCATCATCTGTTGTGTGAGTGAATTCATGATTTTCTTTCAGAAATGTTACAGTTCATAGTGATTGACAGGAAGCCATTGAGAGAAACAGAAGTGATATTTTGCATTCCCCAAGTAAGTGTTGCAGGTCCTCTGCAGTTTCTCTTTTTTGCAAATGATTTAGGAGACAATCTGAGCAGCCCTCTTGACTTGTTTGCTGATGATGCTGTCATTTACTGTTTAGTAAAATCATCCAAAGACTGAAACCAGCTGCAAAAGGATTTAGTCAAGATATCTACATACATCAAAAAAGTTTTGCATTATCTCGGTTCCAAGAGTTCCGGAACCTGTATAGAGAATTGGAATAGAGATCAACATAAACATCATTTCCACCCTTTTTACTGCTCATGAAAACCATACATTGCATGTTGTTCCACGATACAGCAAGACCTTCAGAGTTGGTGGTCCAGATTTCTGTACACACCGGTACCTTTAATACCCAGTAGCACATCCTCTTGCTTTGACAGATGCCTGTATTCGTCATGGCATACTATCCAGAAGTTCGTCAAGGCAATGTTGGTCCAGATTGTCCCACTCCTCAACGGAGATTCAGCTTATATTGGTGGGTCACATTGTCCATAAACAGCCCTTTTCAATCTATCCCAGGCATGTTTGATAGGGTTCATGTCTGGAGAACATGCTGGCCACTCTGGTCAATCGATGTTGTTATTCTGAAGGAAGTCATTCACAAGATGTGCACTATGGGGGCACGAAGATGGGGGCATGAAGACGAATGCTTTGCCAATATGCTGCCGATATGGTTGCACTATCGCTCGGAGGATGGTATTCATGTATCGTACAGCCGTCACGGTGCTTTCCATGACCACCAGTGGCATATGTTGGCCCCACAGAATGCCACCCCAAAACAGCAGGGAAACTCCACCTTGCTGCACTCATTGGACAGTGTGTCTAAGGCGTTCAGCCTGACCGGGTTGGCTCCAAACACGTCTCTGACGATTGTCTGGTTGAAAGCGTATGTGACACTCATAGATGAAGAGAACAGGATGCCAATCCTGAGCGGTCCATTCGGCATGTTGTTGGGCCCATCTGTACCATGCTGCATGGTGTCATGGTTGCAAAGTGGACCTTGCCATGGTCGTATGGAGTGAGGTTACGCATCTTCAGCGTACTGCAGATGGTTTGAGTCGTAACACTACGTCCTGTGGCTGCATGAAAAGCATTATGCAACATGGTGGTGTTGCTGTCAGGGTTCCTCCGAGCCATAATCCATAGGTAGTGGTCATCCACTGCAGTCATAGCCCTTGGGCAGCCTGAGTGAGGCATGTCATCGACAGTTGTGTCTCTCTGTATCTCCTCCATGTCCGAACAACATCGCTTTGGTTCATTCTGAGACGCCTGGACACTTCCCTTGTTGAGAGCCCTTCCTGACACAAAGCAAAAATGTGGACACGATTGAATCACAGTATTGACAGTCTAGGCATGATTGAACTACAGACAACATGAGCCATGTACCTCCTTTCTGGTGGAATGACTGGAACTGATCGGCTGTCGGACCCCTTTCGTCTAATAGGCGCTGCCCATGCATAGTTGTTTACATTTTGGGCAGGTCTGTGATACAATATCCACAATCAGTGTCAGTCTTCAGGATTTCTGGGAACCAGATTGATGCAAGACTTTTTTTGATGTGTGTATGTTGTGTGAAAAGTGGCAATTGACCAAAAATAATGAAAAGTGCGTGAGCTAAATGCAATCAGTTTCATTTTCTTGCACGATAAATCACATGACTCTAAAAGCTGTCTATTCAGCTAAATACCAAGGGATTACTGTTATGAACATCTTAAACTGGAACAATCCTTTGGATAAAGTTGTGGGAATGTGAACCAACAGCTGCATTTTATTGGCAAAACAGTTAGAAGATGCAACAGATGCACCAAAGAGACTGTCTACACTAAGCCTGTCCATCCTGCTAGAGTAGTGGATTATGATTTCTGCTTTCAAAAATAGAACGGGCATCAGAAAGGACGCCTCAGGAAGGATTTAATTGATGACGAACTGGCTATAAACAAGGACCAAGATTTGGAACATTAAATTTACAAACGTTGACTGGAAAGGTGGAGCAGATGGTAGATATAATGGAATGAAGGAAGTTAGACCTATTGGGGTTAGCTGAAATGAGATGGAAAGAAGAAGGAAGGAGAGAACTGAGGAACGACTACTGACTGTACTGGAGTGGAAATGAGGAGGGAAGGAGAAATGGAGTCGGAATAGTAGTAAGAGATGGATTAAAAGAGGAAGTGAAGAGAATAAGTGATAGGATGATGAAGACCAAAATATCATTCAAGGGGATGCCCATAGAGGAAATAAAAGTGTGTGCGCCGCAGGTGGGTTGCACTTCTGAGGAGAAGCAAGAGTTTGGAGATGAAATGCAGAGGCAGGTGGGAAGGAAGAATATGAGAGTAATTGGGGATTTAAACACACACATTGGAAGAGAAAGACAAGGCTGCGAAAGTGTGCTTGAACCAGAGTGTTGGGGCTGCCAAAATGAGGAAGGTGAAGGACTAAATTAAAAGGAAGGTCAGTGTTGGCCATAATATTGATGTTTTATTGATGGCCAAATCGATTTTCAATCACATACTGATTATCTTCAGTGCTGTGGTGTACAAATTAAACTCATAGACACTGGTATCTAGTTATCATTAACCAAAGCTGAGAAGTGATCACAATAACTGAAGATTACTGTGATCGCTTTTCAGCTTTGGTTAATGATAACTAGATACCAGTGTCTATGAGTTTAATTTGTACATCACAGCACTGAAGACGATCACTATGTGATTGAAAATCAATTTTTACATCCTTAAAACATCAATATTATGGCAAACGCGGACCTTACTTTTAATTTAACATATATGGTCGTTGTGCACACAGCACTCCATGGGGTCACCAATCAAGGTGAAAGACTATTGGAGTTCTGTCAAAGGAATGGCTTGCTGGTTGGGAACTCTTGGTTCAGGAAAAGGGAGAGCCACAAGATTACCTGATACAGTCAAGACTTAAAGAGAAAGTTGATAGTGAGATGAATGGGAACATCATTGACATTAAGGTAATACCATCAGAGACCTTGGATAGTGACCACTGTTTGCTGGTAATGAACCTGAGAGGGACTAAGGATAATAAAGGGACAGAAAACCAGGAAAGATGTATAAAGTATGGAAGTTGAAGGAGGAAAAAAGCAGGCTACAGTACCTACAAGTACAAAGGAAAGCATCCCAAAGGATGAACCAAAAATGATACAAGAGGAATGGGGTAGATTCAAGGGAACATTAGTAAGCACGGGGGAAGCAATATGGGGAAGGACAAGCAACAAAAAGAGACGGGAAGAAACACCCTGGTGGAATGATAAAACAAAGAATATAGTACAGAAGAAGAATAGAGCCTTTAGGGTATGGTTCCAAAAGAGAGCAGTAGAGACAAGAAAAGAGTATCAGGCAGGAAAGAAATAAGCAAAAAGAGTGGTGGCGGAGAAGAGAAGAAAGTGGATGTAACAGTGGACCAGAATGATGGAGGAGGACAGTGAAGGTGTTATATGGGATGATTAAAAGTAAGAGGAAGAACGGCATGACAGATTATGCTCGAATGGTGAACAAACATTGACAACATGTATAGAATATGGAGGAGCTCAAGAACATGTGGAAGGAGTGTTCTGAAGAACTCCTGAGCCTGAATGGAGACCTGGATGAGGAGGAACAAGCTGAGGAGAAAAAAAGAGGAGGAACAGCAAATAGAAAAAGACCTTACATGGGGAGAAGTGGAAGAGGCATTGGTCAAGATGAAGGGAGGGAAGTCACCAGGTCTGGATGAGCTAAGTGTAGAGATGGTGAGAGCAGCAGCAGAGGTGGGGATACAATGGCTATATCGAGTAATGAAAATTGTGTGGAGACAGAAGACGATCCCAGAAGACTGGAAGAAGGGAATAATTGTTCCGATCTCAAAGAAGGGAAATAGAAAAGAATGAAAGAACTGTTGGGGGATAACACTGATGAGTCATTGTGGAAAGATTTTTGAGAAAATTTTGTAAGCATGACTTCAGGCAAAATTAGAAGTAAGAATGAGAGAAGAGCAACATGGCTTCAGGACAGGAAGGTCCACGGTGGATCTAATTTTTGCTCTAAGACAACTGCAGGAACAGCATTATGAATATGGAATAGATCTACTAATGACCTTTCTGGACATTGGGAAAGTGTAAAATAGTGTATGTAAAAGCAAAGTGTGGTAAGCCCTGGAGAACAGAGGAGTAGCAAAACAGAATATTTGGAGGATAAGGGAAATGTACCATGGAAGTGTGAGCTGTGTGAAAGTGGGAGGAGATAGATCAGTTTGGATTGAACAGAAGAATGACCTGAGGCAGGGAAGCGCACTTTCACCATTACACTTCATTGTAGTGATGGATGATATAATGAGTACAGTAGCACAAGTAATTGGTGAAAGGAAGATGAAAGCTATGGTGTTTGCAGATGATCTGATGATTTGGGGGGATAAGGTGGAGGAAGTACAAGAGCAGTTGGGCGTATGGGAATAAACAGTACAAGAATGTAGGATGAAATTTGGTATCAGTAAGAGTAAGATGATTATACAACAAGAAAGAAGGAGAGAGGAACAACTGGAATAGCAATTGGTGGGGAACGATTGAGGAGAATGGAGAATTTCAAGTACCTAGGAAACTTGATACAGGAAGATGGAAAAAAACGACAGAGAAATAAATGAGTGGGGGAGAAAGCAGAAGCATTTCAGAAGAGTGTCAGAAGCCTGATATGGAGCAAGGATGTACCCCATATCAGTAAAAAGGTTATATAGCAGTCACACTATGTCCCAATCATGTCACATGTGTCAGAAACCTGGGTTATGAAAGGAAGAGAGAAAAGCAAAGTACATGCTAGTGAGATGAAATTCTTGCGAAACAGTGACAAAGAAATAACAGGATCAGATAGTTAATGATGGTGGAATCATTACAGGAGGAGATAGAAAAATCAAGGCTGCAATGGTATGGACATGTTATGAGAATGGAGGAGGATACCCAGGAGGATACACGAGATGAAACTGGAAGGAAAGAGACCAAGAGGAAGACCGAGAGACAGATGGCTGAAAGGAATAGAGGAATGCGTCCAGAAGAAAGGAGAAGACTGGACCAAGGTGAAGACGGAGAGATGGTGGTAAGACAGAAGAGGATGGAGAGGCCTATGTTCCATACAGACCCGGCAAGAGGCTGGAAACTAACCAAGATGATGATGGTGATGATGATGATGATGATGAGATTGATGAGGTACAAGCAAGAATTTTCTGTTACACTGGAAGTGGAGAATAGTGGTTGACAGAAGAATCCAATTATAATTTTATGCTCATCTAGCCCAAACAATCTCCCATGCAGCTTCAACTTCTATCTTAGTTGATTTGAGTTTTATGTCTACTGCGAAACACATACCACTTCCATTTGCCATTAGCCTGTCCTTTCAGTATATGCTAAAATTTTCCTCTGAAATTTCACTGCTGCTAGTTTCAGAATCTAATTAGCTTTCTATATCTAATATTATGCAAATATAGTTTTTAGATGTGGTTCAAACTCTGACACTTTCTTGTGAATGGTTTAGCAGCTAACCACTAGGATTTTAATATGGTCACCTGTGGGACCTTTCTTTGGCTCTTACACTGATATTTTCAGGTTTCCTGAAGTCATCATTATCTGGATTAGATGGAAATTCATCTAATCTAAAACACACTTCTGCGCACCTTACAGACAGACAGCCACCTGTGTAGCTGTCCCTGATCCTAAGATGTGTAGTGCAGACCTGACTCATTTAGGGGGATCCTATAGTTCTCATTTTTGTATAAACTTCATTTTTGCTCTCAAATGGATGACAAAACTTATCACTGATTAAGAACATACTGTGTGCTGATGACTACAAACATGATCTGCAGCTCATCCTGGAACAAACTAAAACTTCAATTAGCTAAAACTGACTTGGGATGAACTAACTTGGCACATATAGCCACCATGCTATAAATAAATATGTAACAATGTAAATGTATGAGTCCATTATTGAAACCTTTACAGTAATTAATTTATAATGGAAAATTAAGAGTTCACAAAAGTTTAGGTCTACGTCTAAATTTACTTCACTACTCTGTAATTCACACCTAAGTGCCTGGTTCTCTTATTTTATTATGATGGTCATTTCTCTTTATGCAGGAGGGTGTCAACAGAATATTTTCAGATTCAGAGGAGAATGCTGATGACTGAAATTTCATGAAAAGATCTCACCGCAACAAATGAAACCTTCGAAACTTCCTAGCAGATTAAAACTCTGTGCCAGAGCGAGACTCGAACTTGGAATCTTTGCCTTTCGTGGACAAGAGCTCTACCAAGTGAGCTACTCAAGCATGTCTCACGAGCCATCCTCACAGCTTCACCTCCATCAGTGCTTTGTCTCCTACCTTACAAACTCCACAGAAGCTCTCCTGTGAAACCTTGCAGGACTAGCACTCCTGGAAGAAAGGATATTGCGGAGACATGGCTTAACCTCAGCCTGGGGGATGTTTCCAGAATGAAATTTTCATTCTGCAGTGGAGTGTGTGTTGATATGTAACTTCCTGGCAGATTAAAACTGTGTGCTGGGCAAAGACTTCAACTCGGGACCTGTGCCTTTCGTGGGCAAGTGCTCTACTGAATGAGCTACCCAAGCATGACTCACAATCTGTTCTCACAGCTTCACTTCCACCAGTACCTCATCTCCTACCTCCCAAACTTCACAGAAGCTCTCCCTGCAGGACCAACACTCCTGAAAGAAATGGTATTGTGGAGCCAATGCTTAGCCTCTGCCTGAGGGATGTTTCCAGAATGAAATTTTCATTCTGCAGTGGAGTGTGCACTGATATGAAACTTTGTGGCAGATTAAAACGGTGTGCTGGACCGAGACTTGAACTCGGGACCTTTGCCTTTTGCGGGTAAGTGATCTACCAATTGAGCTACCCAAGCATAACTCACGACCAGTTCTCACAGCGTCACTTCCACCAGTACATTGTCTCCTATCTTTCAACTTTGTAGAAGCTTTCCTGAAAAACTTTTCAAGACTAGCCCTCCTGGAAATAATGATATTGTGGAGACACGGCTTGGGCACAGCCTGGAGGATGCTTCCAGAGCACTTGCTCGTGAAAGGCAAAGGTCCCAATTTTGAGTCTCTGTCCAGCACACAGTTTTAATCTGTCAGGAAGTTTCATATCAGCACACACTCCACTGCAGAGTAAGAATTTCAGACAATGTATCCTTTGTTTTAATGATTGCCACCCCAACTCTCTGACTCTCTCGCCCCTATTTCACAATAGTACAAACTAGTCTGCCCTTCTTTGAATTTTTTGATGTCCTCCATCAATCCTTGCTGGGCCTATAGTAGCTCCACCAGAGCCTCGTTAGCTGCCACTTTTCAGGCTTCCTGTAGGACCTTCATAGCTAACGTAGAGATCCCAGGGCACACACAGTCCTCACTGTACCTCGCTCCTAGAGGCAATCCCCTGCTTGTACCTAAGTTCCGTGAACATACTGTAATCATTGGAGGAGACTTTAATCATCTAATATCAACTGGGAAAATTACAGTGTTGTTAGTGAGGGGACATGAAAAAAAATACTGTGAAACATTACTAAATGACGTCTATGAAAACTACCTAGAATCGATGGTTTGGAACTGCACTCATGATGGAAATATATTAGGGCAGTTATAGCAACAATGAATACAAAAATGCAAAGGACCACTAAAACAAGCAGAAAGATTTATACATTCAGCAAACTAGACAAAGAAGCAATAGTGTCATGTCCCAATGAGGAACTTGAAATTTTATCTCAGGATGGGATCATGTAGAGGAACTGTGGCTCAAGTTTAAAATAATAGTTGACCATGCACTGGATAGATATTTACTGAGTAGAGCATTTCATGATGGGAGAGGTCTTCCATGGTATACAATCACTGTAAAGAAACATCTATAGAAACAAAGACTATTGCATAATAGGTGTAAAACAGAGCATGGGAGTATAGATAGAGAGATGCTGAATGAAACACATTTGGCTATCAAGAGAACTGTGTGTGACATCTTCAGTGACTTCTGTACAGCAGAATAAGAGGTCTGTTCAAAAAATTCTGAAACATTTCTAATTTTGCACAAATGATGTGTTGGCGCGAAATGTGATTGGCATCCCTATACACAACTTTGTTTAATGTGTAACTGCTGGAAGTTTCATTGTTGTATGTCTGTTATTGTTCAGTGCTGTATAGAGTAGAACATTGTGTCATACAATTTGCGAATTTTGATATAGTAGAGTTAGAGGAGCATTGCATCTGCATTAAATTTTAGATGAAATTTGAGAAAACCTTTCCAGAGACACACTAAATCATACTTACCAAATGATGCAGGAAGCCTATTGTGGTGAGTGCTTAAGCTGTACTGTGTATTACAAATGGTTCACATGGTTTAAAAATGGCTGGACAGAAGTTAAAGGTGACCTCCGTTTAGGACACCCTTCGACATCTACTAACAACGCTCATGTCAAGAATGTCAGTGAAATTGTATGTGCCATTTGAAGACTAGTCCAAGAGAGTACAGAAGAATGTAACATTTTAGTTGGACCATTGGATCATGTCATTAAATCCTGACACAGCATCTTGGAATGCATTGTTTTGCAGCCAAGTTTGTCCCACAACTCATGAGTCAAAACCACAAACAAAGCTCTTCACCTCACAATCTGTGAAGAGCTTTTGGATCGTGCAAATGAGAATGAGATGGTCTTTAAGAGAATCATAACTGGTGATGAGACCTGGGTCTGCAGTTATGATGCTGAGACCAAGGTTCAATCTTCACAATGAGTTGGGAAAGTTCTCCAAGACCAAAAAAAGTTTGTAAGATCAGGTCAAAATGTCAAAGCCATGCTGATAGCTTTTTTTTTTTACGTTGAAGGATTAGTTCATCATGAATTCATGTTACAGGGACAAACCATTAATCTGTGGTCCTATCGGGACGTGTTGCGATGGGTGTGCCTGGAAAATGGCATGACAATTTATGACTCTTGCTTCACAATAACACAACCATGCATTCATCCCTGTTGATGTGTGACTATGCACAAAAAATGAAATCACTGCTCTGCCTCATCCTCCGTACTCTCCAGACCTGGCACCTGTCTACTTTTTTTTTTTAATTTACAAAATTGAAAACCCCATTAAAAGGATGAAGACTTGGAATGATAGACAAAATAAAAGAAAATTCACAAATGGCAATTCACGCGATCCAGCAAGAGATGTACCAAGACTGCATCCAGAAGTGAAAATGGCATGGGAAGTGGTGTATCAGTTGTGGAGGAGAGTAGTTTGAAGGAGAACATGCACAATAAGTAAAAGAAAAGTGTAGAAAAATTTTGTGGACAAAGTTCTGGTTTTTGTAAACAGACATCATGTTGTGGAAAGATGTTTCATGAAATTCAAAGAATTTCTGGTCTTATATAAAGGATGCTAGTGACACCAGGGTTGGTGTCCAGTCACTCATGGACAAGACTGGAGCAGAAATTGAGAGTGGCAAACCAAAATAGAAATGCTTAAGTCTGCTGTCAAAGGTAAATAGTATTGCCCCAGTTTAATTCTTGAATAACTGAAAAGGTGAGTGAAATAGACATTGGCGTCAGTGATGAAAAAGCAGCTGAAATCATTAAAACTGAACGAAATTTCTGGGTGCGATGACAGATTTTATCTCCAATTGTGCTAGAGTTAACCCCTCTGTTAACTATGATCTATCACAGATTCCTGAAACAAAAACCCATGCCCAGTTTTTGGAAGAAAGCTTGGGTCACACTTGTCTCCAAGAAGAGTAGTTGAAATGATCCACAAACCCACTGTCCAGTATCCCTCACAACCATGTGTTGCACAATCTACATTATATCTCTTATTATGTTTGTGTATATTGTTGTATGAGTGTGCGGAAATATTGTGCTGAAGGTGCAATTAATCATGAAGGGAAAACAATTAAACTTTTATAACTTGAAGCTAATAGCGATGCACTAATGTCTAAATCTCTATGTACTGCCTGAGAAAGTTTGTGTCACAGATAAGCAAAAACTCTCTTGCTAATGCTTGAAAGGCTCAATTACTAGGGCACAAATTGCTGTTCTTATTGTACCTCCACAGTATTACAGAATATGAGCATATATCATTCAGTCTTCGTGAAAAAATGTCTGGCAATAAGATTTTAACCTAGAAAGAATATTAAACCTGTAGTGGTGAAATTTCTTTTATCTCATAGAGCAGAAGCAAGTGCTGATATTCTCTGGTTGCCTGTAAAACTTTTACTGTTCATAAATAGGGAAGGTTGTATAGGATCCTCTGATACTGATTCTGTAGGACTTAGTCCGCATTTGGTTATATGAAGTGCAGCTGTTTGCAGATTTCTATTAATAACAGGTAACACATCGAAATTCCTTTGTGCTTGCAAATCCACCAGCAGACATCATCAACCAAATGTCCAAAGTTGCTATAGAGGCTTAGCATGATTTACTTCCTCGAAATTAATTTCAGAAAAAATTGAGATTGATTGAATTATCTTTTATAGAATTACGATATATTCTCGCATAGGTTTACAATGATAAAATCTCAGGTCTCTCTCTCTCTCTCTCTCTCTCTCTCTCTCTCTCTCTCTCTCTCTCTCTCTCTCTCTTTCTTTATACAACTCTGTAACAGTTTATTTTTACAAAATGATACCAAATAAGTAATAGTTATGTGCATCTGACTCGCATAGGTCCATACATTAATGCACCTCTATAGCGAGTCCTTCTTAAATCACAAAATTTTTACTATAGTCGACCTTGCAGCATGGAGCAACTCTATTTCTCGGAGTAAACGCATCACTCGCACACTCGAAATGTGCTGTTGACTTATTTTATCAGTTTTAGCTTTAACGATATGAGACTCATTGACCCATCAGCCGACTGGGGCAGCTTTAAAAAGAGAAACAAATAAAATATCTCAGTCTAGCACAGATTTGGTTGGGATATTATAAATCTTAGGACATATTTTGAGCTCAAATATAATGAGGTATCTTGAATCAAGACAGTGAGGTAGATGCAGCATTTCTCGATTTTCAAAAAGCATTTGCCATATTACCATACTTACACTTACTATCAAAAGCATGATTGTATGGGGCATCAAGCAAAATTTGTGACTATTGAGGATTTTTTGGTAGGAAGGATGCAGCAACTTATCTAACATGGAGGATAGGATGGGGGAAAAAATGTTCATTTTGTACTACACATTTTTCTGAAGAGTTTGATATATAAAACATATGTGTTCAAGGAAGTGTAAGATATGTCATTTAGTCTTAAGTGTGCCAAAGTGCAGTGCCGCACATCTTTACACAGCATTCTTCAATCGTATGTCACTATATTTTGCTCTGTGGAATTCAAAAGCATGTATTTTATAATGGAAGCCATCAAACCTATATTCAGGAGAGTGGGAATTAAAATGTTCTGTGGTGCCCTTCCTGCTCCCAGTCGGCCAGTTTGACATCCTACCTTCCTTATAAATAATTCCATCCAGTATTAATTGTGAGATTTTTTTTAACTGGGAGAATAAGAACTCATCAGAAAATTTATGCTCCTGGTTGCCTGTTAGCTAATAACTTTCTCTTTTGTGGGACATAAAATTAAATATAGGAAACATAAAACCAGTAAAGACAAGACACAAGCAAGACAGTACCTTTTTGTTTTCTCTGTAATCTTGCTACAGCTTTACGTGGCGTGCTTTCCTTTCTGTGAAATAATCTATTACCTCATCAAAGTTTATCAAATGTTTTGCTACATGAAAAATCAAAATGTCATTGTCTAACGCTAAAAAAGCTGTTAATATGAATAGTACCCAAGACTGGTGTGGTTTCCAAATTTTGTTATGTTCATTTTCTCACTGTCTATTAGATAAAACAAATTAGGCCTTTCTAATATTGCAGAAGTTGTAACACATTCCAAATAAGCGAGACTATTTTGGCACAAATGATCCTTTTTATACACCTCATGTACATAAATAACATGACAGAATACAATTCATGAAGTACCAAAATCAAATGTCTATTAAGCCTACTACAAGTAAAAAGATTTATGTTCAGAAATAGTGTCACAGTTTATTCATGTGCTACAGATTCAGGCATGAAATTGAAAAGCAGTTGTACGAACTCTTTATATAAATTTGAAATGGTCATATTCTTCCATATAATTTGTGTGATGTCTCCTTTCCTCTCCTTCCTCACTTTTACAATCTTGCCATCACCGATTCTGCAACTATTCCTGCCATTGTCAAAACTGTTCTTCGGTTTACTTCAAAAAAATGTTCAAATGTGTGTGAAATCTTACGGGAGTTAACTGCTAAGGTTGTCAGTCCCTAAGCTTACACACTACTTAACCTAAATTATCGTAAGGACAAACACACACACCCATGCCCGAGGGAGGACTCGAACCTCCACCGGGACTAGCCGCACAGTCCATGATTGCAGCACCTTAGACCGCTCGGCTAATCCCTTGCGGCGGTTAACACCCTGCCAGACTCACTGGTTTAGTTATCCTGCATTTATTTTCCGGTTCAGCATTATTCCATGTTTGTACAACTTGTTTTCCACACTGTTCTGAGAACTTAACTAAAGTGGCTGCTTACTGAGGACTGTACAACTGGTCCTTGGTAGTGTAGTGATTTGGCACAAATTTTCTATCAAAATTTCATTTTCTCGGATAATATGTAATTGTTCTTATTTGTTATTCCTTTTAGTTATTTATTTCCACTCTGGTAGTTTGAATCTATGGATTTTGCTAATAATTATAACAATGCTGATCATTCGCACACCAAGCCAACAACATAAACAAGCAGCAGTTGGCATTAATCCATTGTGGTGTATTCAGCTCAGCTCATATAGGGCCGTCCCATTTTGTCTGCAGAAAAAAATTTTATTTCTAGATGTGACAGGGATTGCCCTGGCAGAGACATCACCTAAATAAACTTAGACTGTGTTCAAAAATGCTCAAAAACCAACAGGGATGCATTTCAAAATCATGTGAATAATTTGATATGAATATAATAGAAAGAAACATTCCACATATGAATAATTGATAGACCAATGTATGCCCGATACTAAGTGCTTTGTGAAACAAGGTTCTTTTTCTTCAAGAATATGAATTTGGCGCCCACAGAAATTGCCGCTCAGGGCAGATATACCTTATCCCCCCCCTATATCGGGGCCTGGGGTTCTTTTGGTCCTTTACTGTTCACGTTACGTATTAATGACCTTGCAAATGACGCAGTTGTTGTTGTTGTTGTGGTCTTCAGTCCTGAGACTGGTTTGATGCAGCTCTCCATGCTACTCTATCCTGTGCAAGCTTCTTCATCTCCCAGTACTTACTGCAACCTACATCCTTCTGAATCTGCTTAGTGTATTCATCTCTTGGTCTCCCTCTACGATTTTTACCCTCCACGCTGCCCTCCAATGCTAAATTTGTGATCCCTTGATGCCTCAAAACATGTCCTACCAACCGATTCCTTCTTCTAGTCAAGTTGTGCCACAAGCTTCTCTTCTCCCCAATCCTATTCAATACCTCCTCATTAGTTACGTGATCTACCCTCCTTATCTTCAGCATTCTTCTGTAGCACCACATTTCGTAAGCTTCTATTCTCTTCTTGTCCAAACTAGTTATCATCCATGTTTCACTTCCATACATGGCTACACTCCATACAAATACTTTCAGAAACGACTTCCTGACACTTAAATCTATACTCGATGTTAACAAATTTCTCTTCTTCAGAAACGCTTTCCTTGCCATTGCCAGTCTACATTTTATATCCTCTCTGCTTCGACCATCATGAGTTATTTTGTTCCCCAAATAGCAGAACTCCTTTACTACTTTAAGTGTCTCATTTCCTAATCTAATTCCCTCAGGATCACCCGATTTAATTTGACTACATTCCATTATCCTCGTTTTGCTTTTGTTGATGTTCATCTTATATCTTATATCCTCCTTTCAAGACACTGTCCATTCCGTTCAACTGCTCTTCCAAGTCCTTTGCTGTCTCTGACAGAATTACAATGTCGTCGGCGAACCTCAAAGTTTTTACTTCTTCTCCATGAATTTTAATACCTACTCTGAATTTTTCTTTTGTTTTCTTTACTGCTTGCTCAATATACAGATTGAATAACATCGGGGAGAGGCTACAACCCTGTCTCACTCCTTTCCCAACCACTGCTTCCCTTTCATGCCCCTCGACTCTTATAACTGCCATCTGGTTTCTGTACAAATTGTAAATAGCCTTTCGCTCCCTGTATTTTACCCTGCCACCTTCAGAATTTGAAAGAGAGTATTCCAGTTAACATTGTCAAAAGCTTTCTCTAAGTCTACAAATGCTAGAAACGTGGGTTTGCCTTTTCTTAATCTTTCTTCTAAGATAAGTCGTAAGGTTAGTATTGCCTCACATGTTCCAACATTTCTACGGAATCCAAACTGATCTTCCCCGAGGTCCGCTTCTACCAGTTTTTCCATTTGTCTGTAAAGAATTCGCGTCATCCCCCCATGAACCATGGACCTTGCCGTTGGTGGGGAGGCTTGCGTGCCTCAGCGATACAGATGGCCGGTACCGTAGGTGCAACCACAACAGAGGGGTATCTGTTGAGAGGCCAGACAAACATGTGGTTCCTGAAGAGGGGCAGCAGCCTTTTCAGTAGTTGCAGGGGCAACAGTCTGGATGATTGTCTGATCTGGCCTTCTAACATTAACCAAAACAGCCTTGCTGTGCTGGTACTGCGAATGGCTGAAAGCAAGGGGAAACTACAGCCGTAATTTTTCCCGAGGACATGCAGCTTTACTGTATGATTAGATGATGATGGCGTCCTCTTGGGTAAAATATTCCGGAGGTAAAATAGTCCCCCATTCGGATCTCCGGGCGGGGACTACTCAAGAGGACGTCGTTATCAGGAGAAAGAAAACTGGCGTTCTACGGATCGGAGCGTGGAATGTCAGATCCCTTAATCGGGCAGGTAGGTTAGAAAATTTAAAAAGGGAAATGGTTAGGTTAAAGTTAGATATAGTGGGAATTAGTGAAGTTCGGTGGCAGGAGGAACAAGACTTTTGGTCAGGTGATTGCAGGGTTATAAATACAAAATCAAATAGGGGTAATGCAGGAGTAGGTTTAGTAATGAATAAAAAAATAGGAGTGTGGGTTAGCTACTACAAACAGCATAGTGAACGCATTATTGTGGCCAAGATAGACACAAAGCCCATGCCTACTACAGTAGTACAAGTTTATATGCCAACTAGCTCTGCAGATGATGAAGAAATAAATGAAATGTATGATGAGATAAAAGAAATTATTCAGGCAGTGAAGGGAGACGAAAATTTAATAGTCATGGGTGACTGGAATTCATCAGTAGGAAAAGGGAGAGTAGGAAACATAGTAGGTGAATATCGATTGGGGTGAAGAAATGAAAGAATAAGCTGCCTTGTAGAATTTTGCACAGAGCATAACTTAATCATAGCTAACACTTGGTTCAAGAATCATAAAAGAAGGTTGTATACCTGGAAGAATCCTGGAGATACTAAAAGGTATCAGATAGATTATATAATGGTAAGACAGAGATTTAGGAACCAGGTTTTAAATTGTAAGACATTTCCATGGGGCAGATGTGGATTCTGACCACAATCTATTGGTTATGAACTGCAGATTGAAACTGAAGAAATTGCAAAAAGGTGGGAATTTAGGGAGATGGGACCTGGATAAACTGAAAGAACCAGAGGTTGTAGAGAGTTTCAGGGGGAGCATAAGGGAACAATTGACAGGAATGGGGGAAGGAAATACAGTAGAAGAAGAATGGGTAGCTCTGAGGGATGAAATAGTGAAGGCAGCAGATGATCAAGTAGGTAAAAAGACAAGGGCTAATAGAAATCCTTGGGTAACAGAAGAAATATTGAATTTAATTGATGAAAGGAGAAAATATAAAAATGCAGTAAATGAAGCAGGCAAAAATGAATACAAACGTCTCAAAAATGAGATCGACAGGAAGTGCAAAATGGCTAAGCAGGGATGGCTAGAGGACAAATGTAAGGATGTAGAGGCTTGTCTCACTAGGGGTAAGATAGATACTGCGTACAGGAAAATTAAAGAGACCTTTGGAGAGAAGAGAACCACTTGTATGAATATCAAGAGCTCAGATGGCAACCCAGTTCTAAGCAAAGAAGGGAAGGCAGAAATGTGGAAGGAGTATATAGAGGGTTTATACAAGGGCGATGTACTTGAGGACAATATTATGGAAATGGAAGAGGATGTAGATGAAGATGAAATGGGAGATAAGATACTGCGTGAAGAGTTTGACAGAGCACTGAAAGACCTGCGTCGAAACAAGGCCCCGGGAATAGACAACATTTCATTAGAACTACTGATGGCCTTGGGAGAGCCAGTCATGACAAAACTCTACCATCTGGTGAGCAAGATGTATGAGACAGGCGAAATACCCTCAGACTTCAAGAAGAATGTAATATTTCCAATCCCAAAGAAAGCAGGTCTTGACAGATGTGAAAATTACCGAACTATCAGTTTAATAAGTCACAGCTGCAAAATACTAACGCGAATTCTTTACAGACGAATGGCTTGTCTCACTAGGGGTAAGATAGATACTGCCTACAGGAAAATTAAAGAGACCTTTGGAGAGAAGAAACCACTTGTATGAATATCAAGAGCTCAGATGGCAACCCAGTTCTAAGCAAAGAAGGGAAGGCAGAAAGGTGGAAAAGTAAAAAAATGGCAGTATAATATCCTATGAGTAATCAGTGAGTCACAGTTGGAATCAGTCACCTCATAGAAGCACCTTGCTATAACACTGTAGGAACATGAAATGGAATTATCACATAGGCTCAGTTGTGGGTAAATAATGCATGTAGTTGACTTTGTTTTATTGCTAGAACACTAGGGAAAATGAATGAGTCTACAAAGGAGATTACTTACAAACTACTTGTGTGACCTGTCCTAGAATATAGTTTATATGTACCAAATAGAACTAACAGGGGACATTGAACATGTACAGAGAAGGGCAGCAAGAATGCTCACAGGTTATTTGACCTGTGGGAGAGTATCACATTGATAGCAAAAGAGCTGAACTAGCTGACTGTTGAAGTTAGTTGTAACTTAGCCCTAGAAAGTCTACTTACAAACTGTCAAGAACTGGCTTTAAATGATGACTATAGGAATGAACTACAACCTCTTATGAACCACTTCCATAGAGACAATGAGGACAAGATTGTTTAAATGCCTCTGTGTGTACTGCAATTAATCTAGTCATTTTTCCCACACTCCACACGTGAATGGAACATAAAAGCCATAAATAAGTGATAGAATGAGATATATGCTGTGCAATCACTTTACAGTAATTTGCAGAGATGGATGTAGATGTAGATGTAGAGTGTGTATTTGCAGCTGGTGCTACTGGAACCAATAAAAATAAGATGAAATGCAAAAAGTTGCCAAGTTATTTAATGTACAAACCAAGCCCTAATCACTCCAAATCCGAAGTTCAGTATTTTAAAAACCAATTACTTCCTACATGCTATGAGATGAAAGTTAGTCTCCTGGTGATGTGCATTGGTACGCTGTTCCAATTATATCACCTGCAAGTCTCAAACTTTATTTTTGTCAAATAATAATTTTTATTATGTAGAACAGGGGATAGTTTTACTTCATAGAACAAGTCGACGATAATGGTAGCCCATGTTAAGAATTACTTCATTTGTTTATTTAATTGCTTTTTACTTGTTTTATCTACATGTTTCTCTCTCTTTTCTCTCATTTTGATTTTTTCTGTCTCCTTTTCCACTTTCCCACTAGTTTTTAATTGCACTGTTCTATTCATTTTTCATTTATGTACCTTTTTTGTCTTCCTGCTGTCTCGGAAGCCTCCTTCTTCTTTTTTCTCTCCTTGTTCTCACAACAGGATGGTCCCTCTCATCCTGGAGCCTGAGTGACCTGCCCTCTCTTATAACCTCCCTCCATCTTGTCCCACTTTTCTTCATTAGGAATGAATTTAAAGTTCCAAAAGATGTAATAGTTTTTTCTACTTTGGTGCATGTATTGTCTGTACATGGAATTTTATCTCCTAAGAACAAATACTGGCCACCTATTTTGTCTCCTTGTAATTTTATAGTTCATATGAGGGAAGTTTCCTTCTGATACACCATTTATTACCACCAGTATATTGTTATTTGGATTATACATAAAAGAGGCCAGATGTAATGGAATTTGGAAGTGAGTGTAAAATACTTTTTAATTCATAACTATTTCAATTTATTATTTTGCATCATGGCTGTCTACAACTCAGTTCCTCCTGTGTGTTTTGAATAGCAGTCTATTCTTTCCATATTGTTGTTTCTTCATTGCTCAATATCATAGATCATCACCTCTGGCTCACATTTGACCCCTTAGATTCATGGTCAGTGCACCTGGATGCCACACAGCAGATTCAATTTGTGGCTGCGTTGGGGGTTTCCTCTGCTTTGGGACTGGGTGTTGTGTTGGTCTCATCATCATTTCATCATGATCGAGAAGCGAGTCGCCCGTTCTGGTGTCGACTGAAAAGATTTTGCAAGTCGGCAGCCAAACATCCCCATTTGGGGACTCTCGGCCATCAGCGCAATATGATCATTTAATTTCATTTGTGGTTCATTGACTGTAATGTTGAATGTCTCAATTCATTATGCTATTTCCTTAGTTCTCTTTTAAGAAGATAATTGTAATTATTTCCCAACCTGAATCAGTCCCATTTTGCAGAAGTGAGACGATTAATCTATAGTAGTTTTGTTGTAGTACTGGAGTAGTTATTACCATTGGGGGATGTATTAATAAGTAAGTGATGTAGTTAATCTTATTACCGATGTAGCTGATATGAACTTTCCACATAAGATATTTGTGGATCACAGTGCCTAAAACTAATGTGTTCAAGTTTGGGGCAGTACTAACATTTCATCTGAAAGTAAGTACTGACAAGCAGTTCTGTATGATGTAAATTTTAAAATTTTCCTGGCAAATTGACTGTTCAAACAAATTTTGGGCTTGCAGCCGGTCGTCATTCAATACCTCGCACGACATTTCAACTGGCCACTTGCCAGTCATCTTCAGGTGAGATGTCGCAGACTGGCGAAAACGTCCTCCATTTCGCAATGTATAGTGTGCTGTAACTATTCTGCGCATGCGTCGAAAACTTGATAGATGGACCACACTAACCGCCAGCAGTGCCCTCCCGAAAACTTGATAGATGGATCACACTAACCGCCAGCAGTGCCCTCCCTGGTGGAGTAGCACAACTCAGTCGCTGTCTGTGTTGCTGTTTGCCGCGGCCGTTGGCGCACTCTGTCGTCTTCGATTTGAGCAAATCATGGAAACAATGGGATTCCATGCACTGTCCAGCTGGTAGCCGCTGTCACAGTTCAACAGATTTTCCGCCAAGTGTATTTCTACAAATTCTTTAATAATTGAGTCCCAGAAAGATGTTGCTGTGGACAAAATCATTGTTTTCTCATACTCCATTGACTGTCCAGTGGAAATACAATGTTCAGCAATAGCAGACTTGGTTGGCTGCATAAGGCGGGTGTAACGTTGATGTTCAGTGCAGCATTCTTTCACGGTGCATGTGGCTTGACCTATGTAAGCCATACCACGTTGGCACGGTATCTTGTAAATTCCAGCCTTTCGCAGTAGCAGATTGTCCTTTACTGATCCCACAAGGTCTGCAATCTTCAATGATGGGCGGAAAACCACTTTTACCATAAATTTTCGGAGGATTCTTGCTATTTTAAATGAAGTGTTGCCAACAAAAGGAAGAAAAGCTAAAGATTGAATGAATGAATGAAATTTTATTTTCGTTTAGCTATTACAGTAATTGACAAAGTCAAGTTACATATATACAAGTTATACAGCATATACAGGGTGGTCCATTGATAGTGACTGGGCCAAATGTCTCACAAAATAAACATCAAACGAAAAAACTACAAAGAATGAAACTTGTCTAGCTTGAAGGAGGAAACCAGATGGCGCTATGGCTGGCCCACTAGATGGCGCTGCCATAGGTCAAACGGATATCAACTGCGTTTTTTTAAAAGGAACCCCCATTTTTTATTACATATTCATGTAGTATGTAAAGAAATATGAATGTTTTAGTTGGACCGCTTTTTTCGTTTTGTGATAGATGGTGCTGTAATAGTCACAAATGTCTAAGTACGTGATATCATGTAACATTCTGCCAGTGTGGACGGTATTTGCTTCGTGATACATTACCCGTGTTAAAAATGGACCATTTACCAACTGCGGAAAAGATCAATATTGTGTTGATGTATGGCTATTGTGATCAAAATGCTCAACGCTTGTGTGCTACGTATGCTACTCGGTATCCTGGACGACATCATCCAAGTGTCTGGACCATTCGCCGGATAGTTATGTTATTTAAGGAAATAGGAAGTGTTCAGCCACATGTGAAACATCAACCATGACCTGCAACAAATGATGATGCCCAAGTAGATATTTTAGTTGCTGTCACGGCTAATCCGCACATCAGTAGCAGACAAACTGCGTGAGAATCAGGAATCTCAAAAACGTCAGTGTTGAGAATCCTACATCAACATCAATTGCATCCATACCATATTTCTATGCACCAGGAATTGCATGCCGATGACTTTGAATGTCGTGTACAGTTCTGCCACTGGCCACAAGAGAAATTACGGGATGATGACAGTTTTTTTGCACGCGTTCTAATCACCAAAAGCAGTAACGTAAACCGGCATAATATGCACTATTGGGCAACAGAAAATCCATGATGGCTGCGACAAGTGGAACATCAGCGAACTTGGTGAGTTAAGGTATGGTACGGCATTATGGGAGGAAAGATAATTGGCCCCCATTTTATCGATGGCAATCTAAATGGTGTAATGTATGCTGATTAATGTTATATCGATGTTACTACAAGATGTTTCACTGCATTACAGAATGGCAATGTACTTCCAACATGATGGATGTCTGGCACATAGCTCGCATGCGGCTGAAGCGGTATTGAATAGCATATTTCATGACAGGTGTATTGGTCATTGAAGCATCTTACCATGGCCCGCACATTCACCAGATCTGAAGTCCCCGGATTTTTTTCTGTGGGGAAAGTTGAAGGATATTTGCTATCGTGATCCACCGACAACGCCTGACAACATGCGTCAGCGCATTGTCAATGCATGTGTGAACATTACAGAAGGCAAACTACTCGCCGTTGAGAGGATGTCGTTACACATATTGCCAAATGCATTGAGGTTGACAGACATCATTTTGAGCATTTATTGCATTAATGTGGTATTTACAGGTAATCATGCTGTAACAGCATGTACTCACAGAAATGGAGAGTTCACAAAGATACATGTATCACAGCGGAACAACCAAAATAAAATGTTCAATTGTACCTATGTTCCGTATTTTAATTTAAAAAAACCTACCTGTTACCAACTGTTTGTCTGAAATAGTGAGCCATATGTTTGTGACTATTGCAGCACCATCTATCACAATGCGAAACAAGTGTTCCAACTAAAACATTCATATTTCTCTACATACTACACGAATATGTAATAAAAAATGGGGGTTCCTTTTAAAAAAAAAAATGCAGTTGATATCCATTTGACGTATGGCAGCACCATCTAGCAGGCCAACCATAGCGCCATATGGTTTCCCCCTTCAAGCTAGACAAGTTTTGTTCTTTGAAGTTTTTTTGTTTGACACTTATTTCGTGAGATAATTCGCCCGGTCACGATCAATGGACCACCCTTTATACATGGGTTGGAGATCAATATGTTACTATTGATTTTCCATAAAATACAATATTTAAAACGAAATAATATGAAAACATTGCATAATAAATTACTCAGTTAAAGAAATTATGCTGTACTCTCCATACCAGTACCACTATGATATTTTACAGTCATAAAATTCCTGAAGTGAGTAACAAGGATTTGCAGCTAACCAACTGAATAATTTGACCTTAAATAAATCAAATGGAATAATTTGACCGTAAATAAATCAAATGGAGCTTCTACCCATTCTAGTGGCAGTTTGTTAAACATCTTCATACCCATCACTTCGTGGCTGTTCAATGACTTGGATAATCAGTAGTAATGTATGTCCAGATGGCTACTCTAGTACCTTCCACCGCAGAAGTCGAACACGTGCCAGAACAAATGGACGTGGTCAGCCCATAGAGGGCTCCGCCTCCGCGGCGGCTATTCCGTGCAATGGCTCTCACGCAGTGACTGCGCCACCGCTACGCCACGTGCAGACAGCGGCCAATAGCCGCTCCCTCCGGCTTCATATATAGGGACCCGCTCTGCCCTAGTCCCGTCAGTCTGGTACTCACTCTGGATTTCGTTTCTATCTCGGCGGTACTGCGTTCTGGTCGTTGCTCGTTGTTGATATTTGCCTGGCTCTGGTTCTGAGTGGATTTACTGTTGGTGCTTGGTGTTGTGGTTTCCACAAGCCTCCATTGTTTATCTCTTCCTTGTTGTGTCGGTCATAGTCGGTCGTGGTCGGTTGTTGTCATTTGTCGTTGGTCTGTCGCCCGACTCGTCCTGTGTTTACCCGGTGGTGCGTACTCCACTGCCGGCGGCTTCCCCGCCTGGCGGCTCCGATCCGCAGCCCAAGGCGTTCCCGCATTTGGTTTTGGTTACTACAGCTACTATTTCTGGTTGCATGTGTGTGTACATCTCTTCCACGCTAGTATTCTGATAAGTTGCTCTTTATATGCAGTAGGGCAGTGTTAATATACATGTTTATAACAGTTAATATTTTTAAGTTCATAAACAGTGGTTTGCAGTGGGCCTGTTTTCACTGTTTGTGATCATTCGAATTACTTTCTTCTGAAGTACCAAAATGTCCTGAAGGTGTGAGCTATTGCACCATATTAAAAGCCCATAAGATATAATGCTTTGAAAAAAAGTAAAGTAGGCCAATCTTACATAGACCGCAGGTACATGGTTTTTTAAATTCCTTAACAAATACACCACTCTAGACAGCCTTGCGATAATGTATTTAATATGTGGTCTCCAAGTCAATTTACTATCTATAACAATACCTAAGAACTTAACACTATCCATGAAGTCTTCTACTGGCATATCTCCTAAACTAAATACAATCCTCCGGCATGTTCTCCTCTTTATCCACTTCTTGCTTCTTAGTTTTTAACTGTTAGTCCCCTGTTAATCTGCTGGGTAGAATAAACATTTTCACTGAATACTGCCTTTAGATGGGCAAGTTCCTGAGGTAAGCTATCTATATATGAGACAGTATGAGCTGTATGAACAAGTTTTTTAAGCACATTCATGGTTTGCAATGGGTGGTGGCAACTCGATTCTTGCAAGTACAAATCAATATGAGTGGGCTTCCGATACACTGAATGCCCTAGAGAACCATCATTCTTCCTTTAAAACAGGACATCCAAGAAAGGCAAACAACCATCTTTCTCTTGGTGAACCGGATGTTGCTATGAATGGAGTTGAGGTGATGTAGAAACTCCATTAATTTGTCTTCTCCATGAGGCCACACTATGAATGTATCATCCACATAACTCCAAAAAACTGTTGGTTTCATGGCAGCTGATTCAAGTGCTCTCTCCTCAGAATCCTCCATAACAAGGTTGGCCACCAAGGGAGACAGGGGGCTACCCATGGCGACACTCAGTCTGTTCAAAATATTGTTGATTAAACATAAAAGAATTTGAGGAAAGAGCTTGCCTAAACAAAGCAGTGATATCAACAGGAAACATGTTACCAATCAGTGTCAAAGAATCTGCAAGAGGAACTTTTGTAAAAAGTGAGACCACATCAAAACTTACTGGAACATCTACACTACTAAGATGAAGGGCCACCAGTCTATTGATAAAATCAGCTGAGTTGCTTGTGTGATGTGAGCACTTGCCCACGAAAGGTCTCAGCAAGGAAGCAAGATGTTTTGCTAAATCATATGTAGGAGCTCCAACGTTGCTCACTATTGGACGCAGAGGAAGATATGGACCTTAGGAAGGCCATACAGTCTAGGAGGTACACAACCATGTGATCTTAACCTCTTGATGGTATCCTGCGGTAAGGAGGAGGAATTTAATAGTGCTGAAGTTTACCGTTGCACACATCCTGTAGGATCGTAATCAATGCTCCTATAGGTAGAGTCACTTAGCAGACCATACATCTTATCTTTATACACACCATGAGGTAACAAAACAGTTGCATTACCTTTGTCAGCTTTCAATACCACTATGTCAGGGCCCCCTCTCAGATTTCATAATGCAGCCTTTTCTGCAGGGGTTAAGTTACTGCATTGACTAGGGGCCTCCAACAGAGTGCAGCAAGTTTCCCTTCTTATTTCTTCTGCAGCATCCAAAGGAAGATCTCGTACAGCTTCTTCAACACCTCTCAAAAAACTTATTAATGGTGGTGATGTAAGTGTAGGTGCAACATTGAGTCCCTTGCTCAATACAGACAGCATCAAATCATCCAAATTCTTCTCTGTGATATTGACAACAGAACGTCATACTATTATCCCTTCTGGCGACAGCTTCTGTGGCAGCAGGCAGTCAAATTTTGATATCTGCTGACAATTAGCATCCTTGTGGATCCACTCGAACTTGGTCGAAGTCACTCCATCAACCCAGTCCCATGATACAGGAGACAGATACCTTGCAACATTTAGATGTAACTGGTAAAGTTCTGCTGAGATAGCATCTAACCTTCATCTTGTATAGCAAATCCTCTCTTTGACAATAGCATATCTAGCCTTCTCAGTAATCTTCCGTGCGGCGATGGTCTTAATGAAATGAGTCACTCTAGCAAATTTTGGTATAATGCCATGGTCCCAACATCTCAATAAAAAGGTTAAGGAGCTTAAAAGCTTTGCTCTTTTACCACGTAGCTTCTCGAAAGTTCAGATCTGTGAGGCCATCTCCTCCCCATAAAGGCGTCTGATCTGAATTTTAAACATCAGCGTTACACCCGCCTTTTGCAGCAAAGCAAGTCCGCTATTGCTGAACATTGTATTTCCACTGGACAGTCAATGGAGTATGAGAAAATAATGATTTTGTCCACAGCAACATCTTTCTGGGACTCCATTATTAAAGAATCTGTAGAAATACACCTGGCAGAATATCTGTTGAACCATGACAGTGGCTACCAGCTGGGCAGTGCATCAAATCCCATCATCTCCACAATTTGCTCAAATCAAAGATGATGGAGTGTGCCGATGGCTGTGGCAAACAACAACACAGAAGGCTACTGAGTTCTGCCACTTCACCAGGGAGGGCGCTGCTGGCGAGCAGTGTGGTCGATTTATCAAGTTTTCAACGCATGCACAATATAGTTACAGCGCGCTATATATTGTGGAATGGTGGACGTTTTTGTGAGTCTGCGATGGCTCACCTGAAGATGACTGGCAGGTGGCCAGTTGAAATATCATGCAAGGTATTGTACGACGACCAGCTGCAAGCCCGAAATTTGTTTGAACAGTCAATTTTCTGGGAAAATTTTAAAATTCACATCAGACACCTTTACGGGGAGAAGATGGCCTCACAGATCTGAACTTTCGAGAAGCTACGTGGTAAAAGAGCAAAGCTTTTAAGTTCTTTAACGTTTTTGTTGAGATGTTGGGACCATGGCATTATACCAAAATTTGCTAGAGTGACTCATTGCATTAAGACCGCCGCTGCACAGAAAATTACTGAGAAGGGTAGTCATGCTGTTTGTTGTCAAAGAGAGGATTTGCTATACAAGATGGTTAGATGCTATTTCAGCAGATCTTTACCAGTTACATCTAAATGTTGCAAGGTATTTTTCTCCTGTATCATGGGACTAGGTTATGGAGTGACTTCGACCAAGTTTGAGTGGATCCACAAGGATGCTGATTGTCAGCAGATATCAAAATTTGAACGCCTGTTGTCACAGAAGCTACCACCAGAAGGGATAATAGTACGACGTTCCGTTGTCAGTTTCACGGAGAAGAATTTGGATGATGCAATGCTGTGTGTATTGAGTAAGGGACTCAATTTTGCACCTACACCTACAGCATCGCCATTAAGAAGTTTCTTGAGTGGTGTTGAAGAAACTGTACAAAGTCTTCCTTTGGATGCTGCAGAAGAAATAAGAAGAGAAACTTGCTGTGCTCTGTTGAAGGCCTCCTACTCAATGCAGTAACTTAACCTCTGCAGAAAGGGTCATCTCCACGATTTGCTCAAATCAAAGACGCTAGAGTGCGCTGACGGCTGCGGCAAACAGCAATGCAGATGGCGACTGAGTTGCGCTACTCCACCAGGGAGGGTGCTGCAGGGGCAGTGTGGTCCATCTATCAAGTTTTCGACGCATGCGCAGAATAGTTACAGCATGGTATATATTGCAGAAGGGAACTGCGACAGTTCACCTGAAGATGACTGGCAGGTGCCCAGTTGAAATATCATGCGAGGTATTAGACGACGACCAGCTGCAAGCCCAAAATTTGTTTGAACAGTTCTGTGTCATAATTTTTTATATTCTGTCCTGACAGTTAAGCTATAATTAACAAATTTTAAGACACAAAATACATAGTACAGTTACAATGCCTTTACATACATATGTTTTTTAATTGTTACAATTAAGTGCATTGAGGCTGTCTGCAGTTCTGCTGCCATCTTCTCATGGTCACTGATCATTGACCAGTACATTACAGTGAACAGAACTGCAAAGCTCCGCATCAACATCACATGTCAGTTTCCTGTGAACTCCACATAAAGCAAAAGGAGTTGAATGTTCATTGTTGATGGCTGAGATAGTATGCAATATGTTGCCTGTCACACTTGTTAAGCGAAACCATTCTTCTACCTCTCTTAACATTCCCTTTCCTGTAATTCATCTAGTCACTCATGTTTTAACAGAATTGCAGTCACCAATGCAGCATTCTGTGTTGCCTGAACCAAAAAGTTGAGGGACATTTGTGTCTAGAAGATGTAAGATATTGCCTTCACAGTATAGTTCTCTGTCTGATCCGGTATTTGTTTGCAATTTTTGTTCCAGCCAAGATGAGCTTATATCAGATCCACAGGTGCAGAAAGTAATAGCAGAACAGACTTCTGAGTGGTCAGCAATGTTAGAGCGGCACCACAGGGAGGAGTGGGCGATGCTGAGGAGGCATGTGCAGGATCAGCAGGTAGGCAGCAGCAGCATTCGTATCGTGTCTCCATATTCCACAAATACTTGCTCATGGTGAATGCTTGCAAAGTATGGTTCTTGATATAGTTTTTGTTTGAAGTTTGTTTGTACTGGAAGTTGCAATACAGAGACTTTCCGCACAAGTAAAAAGTTCATTTTTGGAATCTGCTGTGGATTCAGAGTTTGGTATTAGTATCACTACAGCCCAAGTCTCCCCCCCTCTCCCCCACCCCCCTCCCCCTCATCATTGTCCCCATCGCTGCTGTGCCTTGAGCACTCTTCCTGCATATTGGATCTCCCTTCCAATGATCCCTGAACCTCTCTGAAAAGGTGTGCAGTTGGTAAGGTGAAACACAGCTCATTCTCTGTAGGCAGAATGTCCTCTTTATCACAATTTCAGGTGAACAATTATACTCTGATAACTGACAGTCGAGTGTGGAATGTGGTCAGTTGGGATAGCTACATTGCTCTTATATCACTCCTAAAAAGTACTACCTTTGTTTCTTTCTTTATCTTTTTTTTATTTATCTAATCCATATGCAGGTTAGTTTTGAAACATGGGAGTTCTTTTACAAGCTGTTGTTGTTGTTGTGGTCTTCAGTCCTGAGACTGGTTTGATGCAGCTCTCCATGCTACTCTATCCTGTGCAAGCTTCTTCATCTCCCAGTACCTACTGCAACCTACATCCTTCTGAATCTGCTTGGTGTATTCATCTCTTGGTCTCCCTCTATGATTTTTACCCTCCACGCTGCCCTCCAATACTAAATTGGTGATCCCTTGATGCCTCAAAACATGTCCTACCAACCGATCCCTTCTTCTAGTCAAGTTGTGCCACAAACTCCTCTTCTCCCCAATTCTATTCAATACCTCCTCATTAGTTATGTGACCTACCCATTTAATCTTCAGCATTCTTCTGTAGCACCACATTTCGAAAGCTTCTATTCTCTTCTTATCTAAACTATTTATCGTCCATGTTTCACTTCCATACGTGGCTACACTCCATACAAATACTTTCAGAAACGACTTTCTGACAATTAAATCTATACTCGATGTTAACAAATTTCTCTTCTTCAGAAGGGCTTTCCTTGCCATTGCCATTCTACATTTTATATCCTCTCTACGTCGACCATTGTCAGTTACTTTGCTCCCCAAATAGCAAAACTCCTTTACTACTTGAAGTGTTTCATTTCCTAATCTAATTCCCTCAGCATCACCCAACTTAATTCGACTGCATTCCATTATCCGTGTTTTGCTTTTGTTGATGTTCATCTTATATCCTCCCTTCAAGACACTATCCATTCCGTTCAACGGCTCTTCCAAGTCCTTTGCTGTCTCTGACAGAATTACAATGTCATCGGCGAACCTCAAAGTTTTTATTTCTTCTCCATGGATTTTAATTCCTACTCCAAATTTTTCTTTTGTTTTCTTCACTGCTTGCTCAATATACAGACTGAATAACATCAGGGAGAGGCTACAACCCTGTCTCACTCCCTTCCCAACCACTGCTTCCCTTTCATGTCCCTCAACTCTTATAACTGCCATCTGGTTTCAGTACAAATTGTAAATAGCTTTTCGCTCCCTGTATTATACCCCTGCCACCTTCAGAATTTGAAAGAGAGTATTCCAGTCAACATTGTCAAAAGCTTTCTCTAAGTCTACAAATGCTAGAAATGTAGGTTTGTCTTTCCTTAATCTAGCTTCTAAGATAAGTCGTAGGGTCAGTATTGCCTCACGTGTTCCAATATTTTTACGGAATCCAAACTGATCTTCCCTGAGGTCAGCTTCTACTAGTTTTTCCATTCGTCTGTAAAGAATTAGTGTTAGTATTTTGCAGCAGTGACTAATGAAACTGATAGTTCAGTAATTTTCACATCTGTCAACACCTGCTTTCTTTGGGATTGGAATTATTACATTCTTCTTGAAATCTGAGGGTATTTCACCTGTCTCATACATCTTGGAATGTTGTCTACTCCTGGGGCCTTGTTTTGACTCAGGTCTTTCAGTACTCTGTCAAACTCTTCACACAGAATCATATCTCCCATTTCATCTTCATCTACATCCTCTTCCATTTCCATAATATTGCCCTCAAGTACATTGCCCTTGTATAGACCCCCTACCATATTTACTCGAATCTAAGCCGCACTCGAATCTAAGCCGCACCTGAAAAATGAGACTAGAAATCAAGGGAAAAAAAAATTTCCCGAATCTAAGCCGCACCTGAAATTTGAGACTCGAAATTCAAGGGGAGGGAAAAGTTTTAGGCCGCACCTCCAAACCGAAACAAAGTTGGTCCATTGTAATATGTGACACAATTTAGGTCGAATGAATGACGATACAGCTACAGTAGTTTGGTTCGAGTCATAAGCTTAGCAGTTAAGCTTTACCAGGTAGCCACTGCTATGCGTCAGACGCTCCATCCATATTTATATGGGTACCCTTCCTTTTTCACGTGCTTCGTCTGGTTTGAATCGATTGCTTATTTTTCTTTGATCTGATAAGTTCCTTTCTCTTTGTTATAGGTGTTTACGTCACTCTAAGCTGAAAATGCATTATTGTACTGTGATATGCATTGTTTGTCGCATTGTGATAATATGTGTTTACGACCTGTCGCCGCTCGCGGCATGGCTTGCTTTTGTGCGCGGTACTGCCGCTTACAATAAAAAAAAAGAGAGGGATTGTCTCATTAGCGAAACAATGGCAAGAGACTGCTATTTTTTGTTACTTACACTGCTGCTTTCTTTGATCAACAAGAAGCAAATAATAGACTGCGTATGATAGAAGATGTTCTGAATGAGAGTTTAGCTAAAATTTTTCTCCATTTGAAAATCTTTGCAGACACCTCTTTTGTACATTACATTCTGCACAGAAATTAGAGTCATCTTATTTTTAAAAATCTAGTCAATTGCCGTGCTTCATTTCTGCCTGTATCACTATAAGGCATAAGAATAATACGAATATAAACATGACATGATATGTATATTGTTCCGCGTTTGCTGTTGTCTCACACTAGTTTCGTAGTTTATTAGGCTGACAGGATTTAAATGAGATAACAGCAAACACGAAAGAATACATGGCAAAATGTTTATATTTGTATTATTCTTATGGTGAAGAGGATACTGCATGTGATTCACAATTCATAAAAGTTCCTATTAACAACCAGCTCTTCTCACAGCTAGGAAAAAATTCAGAACGTAGAGTTGGCCATAATGACTAACATCCCAAACAGTCCTGCCAGTCGGACCATTGAAATGCTGCTACATTCAAAGCTGAACAATACGGAATTTGTATTTACTTCCTTGGATAATGTATGAAAATGCAGTGGACGAAACTCGGGGTGGAGAAAAAAAGCTCGTCTTCCACCTTTTTTTAAATTTATTTACTGACACAGAGGTTTTGGCACCAGTATTTATCTTTGTGCCTGCAAAGCATGCCTGTGTAGCGCTGAAGTTAGTTGTGGCGGCACCTACCAACATTTTTCAGAATTTCCGCTTACCTTGCACTCAATTCTAAGCCACAGGCGGTTTTTTGGATTACAAAAACTGGAAAAAAAATGCGGCTTGGATTCGGGTAAATACGGTATATACTCCTTCCACCCTTCTGCTTTCCATTCTTTGCTTAGAACTGGGTTTCCATCCGAGCTCTTGATATTCATACAAGTGGTTCTCTTTTCTCCAAAGATCTCTTTAATTTTCCTGTACGCAGTATCTATCTTACCCCCAGTGAGATCAGCCTTTACATCCTTACATTTGTCCTCTAGCCATCCCTGCTTAGCCTTTTTGGACTTCCTGTTGATCACATTTTTCAGACATTTGTATTCCTTTTTGCCTGCTTCATTTACTGCATTTTTATATTTTCTCCTTTAATCAATTAAATTCAATATTTCTTCTGTTACCCAAGAATTCTACTGGCCCTCGTCTTTTTACTTACTTGATCCTCTGCTGCCTTCACTACTTCATCCCTCAAAGCTACCCATTCTTCTTCTACTGTATTTCTTTCCCCCATTCCTGTCAATTGTTCCCTTATGCTCTCCCTGAAACTCTGTTCAACCTCTGATTTAGTCAGTTTATCCAGGTCCCATCTCCTTAAATTCCCACCTTTTTGCAGTTTCTTCAGTTTTAATCTACAGTTCATAACCAATAGATTGTGGTCAGAGTCCACATCTGCCCCTGGTAATGTCTTCCAATTTAAAACCTGATTCCTAAATCTCTGTCTGACCATTATATAATCTATCTGAAACCTGTCAGAATCTCCAGGCTTCTTCCATGTATACAATCTTCTTTTATGATTCTTGAACCAAGTGTTAGCTGTAACTAAGTCGTGCTCTGTGCAAAATTCTACCAGGCGGCTTCCTCTTTCATTTCTTAGTCCAAATCCATAGTCACCTACTATGTTTCCTTCTCTCCCTTTTCCTACTACCGAATTCCAGTCACCCATGACTACTAAATTTTCGTCTCCCTTCACTGCCTGAATAATTTCTTTTATTTCATCATGCATTTCTTCAATTTCTTCATCATCTGCAGAGCTAGTTGGCATATAAACTTGTGCTACTGTAGTAGGCGTGGGCTTCGTGTCTATCTTGGCCACAATAATGCATTCACTATGCTGTTTGTAGTAGCTTACCTGCACTCCTATTTTTTTTATTCATTATTAAACTGACTCCTGAATTACCCCTATTTGATTTTGTATTTATAACCCTGTATTCACCTGACCAAAAGTCTTGTTCTTCCCGGCACCGAACTTCACTAATTCCCACTATATCTAACTTTAACCTATCCATTTCCCTTTTTAAATTTTCTAACCTACCTGCCCGATTAAGGGATCTGACATTCCACACTCTGATCCGTATAATGCCAGTTTTCTTTCTCCTGATAACGATGTCCTCTTGAGCAGTCCCCACCCGGAGATCCGAATGGGGCTATTTTACCTCCGGAATATTTTACCCAAGAGGACACCATCATCATTTAACCATACAGTAAAGCTGCATGCCCTCAGGAAAAATTATGGCTGTAGTTTCCCCTTGCTTTCAACCGTTTGCAGTACCAGCACAGCAAAGCCGTTTTGATTAGTGTTACAGGGCCAGATCAGTCAATCATCCAGACTGTTGCCCCTGCAACTACTGAAAAGGCTGCTGCCCCTCTTCAGAAACCACATGTTTGTCTGGCCTCTCAACAGATACCCTTCCATTGTGGTTGCACCTACGGTACAGCTATCTGTATCGCTCAGGCACGCAAGCCTCCCAACCAACGGCAAGGTCCATGGATCATGGCGAGAGCTGTAATTTTATAATTCCTTGTGTTCAGAATGCAACTTTTTACAAGGGGACTTTATGGACTGCTCTGCCCTCTTTTTAGAGTTTTTTTCTGAACTCCATTAAGTATAAAACATTTGCAAATTGTTATTATACATAGTTGTATCTGGTTGTATAGTGTAAAATTCCTGTTATCCTAAAGTCACTTGTTTGAAATGTGCTGATAGTAACTTTTTAAAAAATTGTTATTTAAGTCCATATTAACTATGAAATGAAATGAAAATGTTATTAACAAATATTGATCAAACTTTTTTTAGAAAAAATGCTGCCTTTTTAATTTCAGTTATTGGTCATCTAAAAAAATTAAAATTTGATACAAATATGTGAAACATCCTTTTGTGAAATGAAAGAAATTATGTACATTAGTAATACTATTCAATCTCTAGAAATACAAAAGTACTTTATATTGTGTTCATTGTTAGCATTTTTGACCAAACTTTTATTTATTGTGAATACTAGCATTTTCATAGGAATAATAGTTAAAATTTAAAGATGGCATTTTTACTACAAATAAGATGATAACAATATTTGATAATCAATATTTCATTTTAGTAATAAATATGAAATTTGAATAAAAGTAAAAAAAGAAAATGTTGTTACTAGTAAGATTCAAACCAGCAACATTACAATTTCTAGATTATTCTGCTATGTATGATTTGAGAGATGGAATAGTGAAAGCAGCAGAGTATCAAATACATAAAGAGAGAGGGCCTAGCAGAAATCCTTGGATGTTACAGTAGATACTGAATTTAATTGATGAAATGAGAAAATATAAAAATGTGCAAATGAAGCAGGTGAAAGAGAATACACATGTTTAAAAAGTGAGATTGACAGGGAGTGCAAAACTGCTGAGGAGGAATGACTAGAGAACAAATGTAGGGATATAAAAGAATATTAAAATATGGGAAAGAGACTACTTGTGGGAAAATCAGAGATATTTGGAGAGAAGGAAAGGAACTGTGTGACTATCAAGGGCTCAGACAGAAAACCAATACTAAGCAAAGGAGGGAAAGCTGAAAGGTGGAAGGAGTATATAGAGAGTCTGTACAATGGAAATGAACTTGAAGGCAATATTGTAAAAAGGCAAGAGGATGTTGATAAAGAGGTGATAGGAGATATGATACTGTGAGAAAAATTTGACAGAGCATTGAAAGAACTAAGTTAAAAAAGGCTCCTAGAATAGACAACGTTCCATCAGAACCAAGAATACCCTTGTGAGAGTCATCCAGGGCAGAATTATTCTATCTGGAGTGCAAGACGTATGAGACAGGTGAAAAAGCCTCAGTCTTAAAGAATAGTGTAATAATTCAAATTCCAAAGATAGCAGGTGCTGACTGGTGTGAATATTAGTTTAATAAATCGTGGTTGCAAAATACTAACATGAATTATTTGCAGGAGAATGGAAAAATTGTTAGAAGCCAACCATTGGAAGATCAGTTTGAATTCCAGATAAATGTAGAAACAAATGAAGCAGTGCTGACCTTAATACTAATCTTAGAAGATAGGTTCAGGAAAGTCAAACCTACATGTGCAGACTTAGTGAAAGCTTTTGATAATGTTGATAGGAATACTCTGTTTGAAATTCTGAAGGTAATAGGAGTAAAATACAGGGAGCAAAAGGTTATATACAACTTGTACAGAAACCATATGGTAGTTACAAGAGTTAAGGTGCATGAAAGGGTAGCAGTAGTTGAGAAGGAAGTGAAGCAGAGTCATAGCATATCCCTGATGTTCTTCAATCTGTATTTTGGACAAGCAATAAAAAAAAAAATTAAAAAAAAATATTTTGGAGAAGGAATTAAAATTGAGTGAGAAGAAATAAAAGCTTTCAGATCTGCCAGTGACATTGTAATTCTGTCAGAGACATAAAAGAACTTGGAAGACTTGTTGAACAGAATGAACTGGATCTTGAAAGGAGGATATTTAAGGTGAACATTAACAATAGCAAAACAATGGTAATGGAATGTAGTAGAATTAAATGAAGTGATGTAGGAGTTACATTAGGAAATAGACACTAAAAGTAGTGCATGAGCTTTGCTATTTGGTCAGTTTAAAAGCTGATGATGGCCAAAGTAGAAAGGGTATAAAATGTAATTCACAATGGCAAGGAAAGCATTTCTGAAGAAGAGAACTTTGACACTGGATACATATTTAAATGTTAGGAACTCCTTTCTGAAGGTATTTGTCTGGAGTGTAGTCTTGTATGGAAGTGAAGCATGAATGATAAACAGTTCAGACAAGAAGACAATAGAAACTTTTGGAATGTGGTCCTGCAGAAAAATGCTGAAAATTCTGTGGATCGATCAAGTAACTAATGAGGAGTTACTGAATGGAATTGGTGTATGTGACAAGAAATTTGTTGCACAATTTGGCTAAAAGAGGGTATCTGTTGATAGCACACATTCTGAGACATTAAGGGCTCACCAATTTAGTAGTGGAGAGAGGTGTGGGAGGTAAAAATTGTAGAGGGAAAGCAGGAGGTGAATGCAGTAGGCAGGTTCAAAAGGATGTAGTTTGCAGTAGTTATTCAGAGATGAAAAGGCTTGTATAGGATAGAGTAGTGTGGAGAGCTACATGAAATGAGTCTTTGGACTGAAGACCACAACAACAACATGTTACACAGTCAGTTAACAAGTAATATATTAATATTCTCAAAATGTTTTGTTTTTACCAGTGGCTGGAACACATGTGATGTGTTTCAAAATCATATGAATATTCGACAGACCAGTACATGCCAGGTGTTAGGCACTTTGTGAAACAAGGTATTTTTCTTCAAGAACATTAATTTCTGCCTGGGGCACTGGGGCAGATGCCCCAGTTTGCCCCCCCCCCCCCCTCCCCCCCCCCCCCCACACACACACACACAGATTCAAACCTGGTCATGGGTGACATTACCAATGCTATCATGCAGTTAAGGTGTTGATTGTGTCTTGCCACTGGTGTACTTAAAATATGACTAGAATCTCTTCAGATTTTCTGTCAGGTTTCAAGACAGAGTTTCATTGTAGAAACTATTAAAAGCACATTGTATTTAAGTCCATGCTTTTGTAAAATTTCGCTATTCTTGGTGAGTTAACTTTCTTTTGAATCTGACATGCTTTTTTCATTGCTTCTGCAAGAGTGTTCTGACCTAATCTGTGTACTGTGGATGATCACTTCCATTGAAGCATAGCACATTGGAAGGTCCTCTGTCTGTTATGTTTTCTGAGCCCACGAATAAAATTTTGTCACCTTTTCAGTCCATATGTAGTGCAGCTGTATAAGCAACACATAAAATGTACTTGAGTATGTGAAATTGTTATTTGCACAAATTTCATTGAAATTTGTAATTACAAGTTCTGGCTAATTTGCATTTCAACTGTTGTAAGTAGTGGGAAGCACTTTGAGGAAATATACAGAACATGAAGTGCTGTTCCATTCACTTGAAATTAGATATTTCACTCTTGCTACAGACACATTAGAAAATCGCTTGAAACTAATTAACTTATAAGATAATGACAGTGAAAATTCTGAACTTTAACACTGTACTTTTGTTGCTATATTTTTCCGAATCAGAGGATGCATCTCAGTAATTAAGACACTATTTAAGATATTGAATAACTGATACTTATAAAAGATCATTTAAAAGATGGATGTCATAGTCGTAAGTAGGGGATTTCTAACTCATAAGTTTAATGATGTTCCATACACTTTTATAATTTATAAACCTTGAATATTTTAAACCAGATAACAGTAAGGTCTTACAGTCTGTACAAAAGGGGAAAATTTAATTTAGCCAATTTTCAAAACATTAAATAGTTTCAGGAATGACATCATATTCTTACATTTGTCTTTACATAGCAACCCCTCGAGCAGAATCGCTAGTTTGCAAGCAGCGCGCAATTGTGTAACTTCATTATGCCACTTCGTGTCAGAGTCTTCCTTCAAATATGAACAGTGTAACACCTATGTTGAAAGAGGTTGTGACAAAAATTACAGATCCAGTAACTATGCCAATCTGTACAGGTAGGTTTGTCTTAGTCAGCCTGGTACAGACAAGTGCTAATCAGTGCAAACATTTTTTCACTGTACAATCACATTTAAATGTGATTGTTTTCTATCCAACGTAAAAAACAGTATGTTATTCTGGTGAAATTATTATGCCAATCAGTTATGTTACAGTGCTTATGTTATTTAATTGGCTGTCCTTCACTACACTGGACTATCATTAATTATTTCATCAAGAGCATGTTCACTGCACAAAAACATGATAGCAAGAACTGTAACAAAGTACAATATGTGGTCTTCCCTTACCTGCATGCAACAGAGAATTGTGGAACTTGAACTGGCCATTGTTTGAAAATATGTTGAACTGGCCATTGTTTGAAAATATGTCACTGCTGGATGTAAAAGTGAATGGTTTCAAACTTCAAATACTGTGTGGCTGCATCACTGAAACTATTGCTTTTGTCATTTACAGTTTTCAGTTTGTTACAACAATCAAGAGAAGTAGTGTCAGCTGCCAAGAGCATCGAAGCAGTTAATGTGGATTAACTACACTGTCTCTTATTAATTTTTTTGGTATAAATCTCTCAACCACTGCTGACACTGTTTCTTTGAATTCAAGCCATATCTGGTCTACACTTACATAGTTAGTTCAGAAGGAAGACGGACTGTCTTTTAGGAGGTGTCAAGTGAATTTTTATCTGCTTTGTTAAATAAGTATAGCTTGCATTTATTTTGGTAGGTTTGGATGTTATGGTACTCAGTCTCACTACAGCTACCTTGTAGTTGCTAATCTATGTATCTATCATGATGCTACCTATTAGTTCAGGATTATTTGTTTCTAAGAGTTCAAGAATGTTTCCACGACCATTTACACTTTGATTGGGCTGCTGAACTAATGGCCCAAAATACTTTTCAGGGAAAGTGTTTATAACATTTTTTTACGATTTTAATGCCTACCACGCAGATTAAAGCCACAAACTGTTACTGTATAACTGGCTATTTGAAATGATACTCAAGTTTTATTTGAACCTTTCAGTAACTGTATAATCTGTTTCAGGAGTGTCAATAACACAAACATTAATTAATTAATTATTTATTAATATCTACCCACACTAATACACAGAAACTACCTACAACGTAAGTCTAGGAACCTGCAGCCTACATGGTCGCATCTGAGCATCTGATTCAAATCCTCCATCAGATCTGTATCAAATGTCTGCATTCAATCAGTCATGTCAATGAAACTACATGTCCTGTTGGTGGTGCTACAGATAGTGACCTCTGCTTTTATCTCACAAGCAAGACTGGCACTCTTTCCCAGTTCATATAGTAGCTAGAAACCATAGAGAACCTATTCCAATCCAAAGTGGCACACATCATTAGTACTGACATGGGCCCCCATCTTTAGATGGCTGCACCCTGTGCTCTTCAGGCATCTGGAAGGAGGATCTATTCCACATCTGGGATGTTTCGTCCCACTATGCACACAATAGTGCACACTGGACTTCTTTCCCTGCATGGCAGCCGTATCCCCATATCCCCAAGGAGCCCCATTATGCACCAAACGTTGTAGCTTTCAACTCACTCTCTGTGAATATACAGCTCTTACAAGCTAAGAGGCTTCCTCTGAACAGGACAAGTAACAGCATGTGACTCAGGATGTTCAGTAGCCACAGATAGTTCCTGAAATCTGTTTGTCAGACAAGTTGGGGAGGTCTTCTGACTGCCAACCCCACCCCTGAAAATCTTTCACAGCCTGTCACACTTCAAGAGGACCTCACTCAACCATGGGTGAGGGATCAACCTCAGTACAGACTGAAATAGGGGCGGCCACAGTAGGGAACCGATCAGGGGACATGTCGGAAGTGCTGGACATCCTTTGGATCACTGCATTTTCTCTCTCCTCCCCCACCCCCTCCCCCTACTCTCACCCTCCTGACACATAGTGATGCCCATTACAACAGCATAAAACTGCCTGGAATTGTGAGCCAAGGATTATCCAATCAGTTCACATCCTAAGACAGCAATCATAGCCCCTGTCTGTACTACAGTTGAGGAAATCTGTAATTCCAGATTGCCTGATGCCTGACTTAAGAGGTATAAACTGAAAGAAAACATTTTCACAGTCCTAGCATCAATTCTCAGCTGATTAGATGTCACATTGTATGCACAGACACAAAATTCCAGAATGGTGGACTTGGAAAAGCGTCAAAACTACTTTCTTGCAAGACACACAATGAGATTTCAACTGAATCAATTTTGTGTTTGCATTTGATGGAAAAATATTTCTTTAATAGTAAATCTGCATAAGCACTGTAGACATGGGTGAAATACATGCAAGTTCACTGATGCATAGATTCTACAGCACTACAACATTCACTATTTGTTATTTACCATCCCAAAACAACTACAAAATATTACTAAATAACATTTTACAAAACAATTTTAATTTTCAGGAAATATTTCATGTTATTTATTGTTCTAAAATTCAGGATGGCATATAATGCACATGTGAGAGTAGGTAACTGCTCACCAAACAGATGAGGTACTATGTAGTGAAGACACACTCAGTGCTGCCCACAACATAAGGACTCCTACTGTGCCTCATCAAGCTCTGTTGTGAAGGGTAGCCTAGAAACCATCTCCTTCCCAATTGATCCATGCAAAAATCCTGCCCCCCTACTCCCAACGCCCTACTTGTAAGTTTAACATGTCTGTGCAAGACCAAGATACAAAACCTATCCCACGCATCTTAGCTCTGCCTCATATTCCAGTCTAACCCATCTCTGGCTTTAGTTTGTTTACCTTTCTGAATATGCACCAGCACCACTTGGATATTACTTGATACTTGGAAGATGCAGACATGGCTAACTTGCTCACACAGCTAGATACATCCGTATTCTAGATCAAAGTAGAGCACATTGGTACCTCACAGTATGAGCATGGGAAGTGACTGTGGAAACTGCCTTTTAGGACAGTCATTTATGTCAATGAATTATGATGAGGAAGAGGGGAAAGGAGTGACAGTGCGAACAGAAAAGCTGATGAAACATATGAGTAAAATGTAAGTCACAAATAAAACATAACTCAATGGTGTGCAAATTATGGCAGGAGAGAACAGTACTCAGCAGTGTGAGATAAAAGTATCTGGCACACAGAAGAAGAACCAAAGTCAACACAATAAATGTCTCACTGTAATATGAATAAATAATGAGGCAGAAACACCTGCAATATTATGAACAAAAAACACTAATTGCAGTCCAGACAGCAAAATGTAGGTACACAGCTGTGTTAGCTCATCAAAGGATTTCTACTGAGGGCAAGCAAAGGCAATGCTTCTGCTATTCTGCAAGTGGCCTCCTTCACTCTTAAATTATTTATTCACTATCTAGCATGTTTTTTTCCAATAAAAAATACACATTTTTGGGTGCAGAAGAACTAGGGTTACAAATTGATAAGACTGGATTTTTGAAAGATATACATTCTAAAATTTGAATGAACTGTATTTCTAATGACCATACCAATTCTGAATAAAGAATAAGATGTTTCACAATAAAACATTTATATTACTATCATCAGCCAAGCCTATAGAGGAGATCTCATTGACTGCTTTGCCCTCTGCAGGTTCTTATTATTTTCTTCATACATACAGAATTTAAATATCAATGTGTGGGCATATATTTCCAAAAACAGTACAATGCAGTTCCCAGCATAACTAAAAAAACCACCTTTGAAGGTTAGAAGATCTTGAACACATTTTAAGTTGATTTCTGAACAAATCATTAGTTGATTTTTCAATGGATGCATAGTGTACAAGGTAACTCTGCCAGGGGAGTCCCCATCAGATCTATAAATTAAAAAGCTTTTCAGCAGACAAAAGTGGATGGGGCTAGAGGAGCTGAATCAAAGAAACCTGAACAGGTGAATTCCAATTGCTGTTTGTTTAGGTGGTTGGCTGGGTGTGCAAATGATTAGTATTGTTATAATTATTAGTGGAATCCACATATTAAGACTACCAGACCGGAAATAAATGACTAAAAGGAAGAATGGGTAAGAAAGATTAATATGTACTCTTCTTGGTGTAGTCAAGAAAATATTTTGACAGAAAATTTTTACCACATCACTACACCACTAATGTCCAATTCTAAAGTCCCAGATTAGCAGCCGCTCCAGTTATATTCTCAGAATAGCATGGAAAATGCATTGTATGAATAGGTAATAACACCTAACTGGAGAATAAACATGGGATGACTGAACTGGTGATCCCGACATGGTTAGTGAATTTAACCGGAGAATAAGTTTTGACAATGGCAGGAACATTTACAGAATTAATGATGACAAGATTGTTTCTTAGAGTGAGGAAGGAGAAGAAATGGGAACATGACACAAATTGTATGGAAGAATATGACGATTCCAAATTTATTTAAAAATTTTGTACTACTACTTTCAATTTCATGCTTGAGAAACTGGAGTACATGAATGAAGTGTGAAACTATTTCCTAACATAAATCTTTTTGCTTGTAGTAGGAATAATAGGAATTTAGTATTGGTACTTCATGAATTACATTCTGTCTTGTTATTTATGTGAATGAGGTATACAAAAATGACCAATTGTGCCAAAGCAGTCTCACTTATTTGGCATGTGTTACAATTGTTACAGTATTAAAAAGGCCTATTTTGTTTTATTTAGCAGCTAATGACACATTAGATGTAATCAAATCGAGAAACCACATCAGTCTTGCATACTATTCATATTAACAGCTTTTCCAGTATTAGACAATGACATTTTTATTTTTCATGAAAGCTAAACATTTGATGAACTTTGATGAGGTAATAGATTCTTTTGCAAAAAGAAAAGCACACTGTGTAAAACTGTAGCAAGATTAGAGAGAGAAATGCTGTAACCTAAGGATTGGAGAAATGTATACTGTCTTGCTTGTGTCTTGTCTTTATGGGTTTTATGTTTCCTATATTTAATTTTGTGTCACACAAAAGAGAAAGTTTTTAGCTAATAGGCAATACAGAGTGAAAATTTTCTGAAGTGTTCCTGTTCTCCCAGTTATAAACAATCCCACCCAGTATAGATTAGATTAGGCTAATTATTCATTCCATAGACCCACAAAAGAGGGGATCCTCCTGGGTGTGGAACATGTCAGATAAACACATTACAAAAATGTAATTACAAAAACTTGAGTTCCATTAACTTTAATGATCCTGAGTCAACAAACAGTAAAATTATGTACATGAATTAAAATTAAACTTCTAATATTTACAGGTTTAATACTTATATCTGCTTTCATTAAATCCATCATTCACACAGTAGCTAGTTACTTGGCTATTACAACCAAGTATTGTCAAAAATTAAAATAAATTGTTCATTTCAATGATCCTCAGTTACGAACAGTCAAATTATGTACAAGATTTAAAATTAAACTTCCACAATTTACAGACTTGTTTGAATTGTGCATTGTCTGAAACTAAACTCTTAATGGTTGCTGGTAACTTATTGAAAATATGCGTTGCTGAATGCTGGAATTTTAAATCTTTATGTATATTGTTCTTATTCTTAGTATTGATACTGTGTACTAAGCAGTTAGTTGGAAAAAGATATGTTTTATTTACAACAAACTACATTAAGGAATAAATATACTGAGAAGCTGTGGTTAGTATGCCCAATTCTTTGAATAGGTTTTGACATGATGTTCTTGGATTTACGCTACACATCACTCTTATTATACACTTGTGTACTCTAAAAATGTTTTCTCGGTTTGTGGAGTTACCCCTAAATATGATATCATATGACATAATGGAGTGAAAATAAGTGAAATATGCCAGTTTTTTTATATTTATATCTCCTATGTCTGATATCATTCGCATTGCAAACACAGACTTGTTTAGGCGCTTTAGCAGTTTGTTAGTATGCCTCTCCCAACTGAATTTATTATCAGGTTGTAATCCCAATAATTTTACACTCTCAACTTCTCCTATTTGCATGTCGTCATATTTTATACACACACTAGAAGGAAATCTCTTGGAAGTTCTGAACTGCGTATAGTGGGTCTTTTCAAAGTTTAATGACAGTGAATTGGCTATGAACCACTTATTAATGTCAGTAAAAATTTGATTAGCTGCCCTTTCTAAATTTATATTTGATTTACTATTTACTGTAATGTTTGTATAATCTGCAAATAAGACAAACTTGGCATCTGGTAATGTAACAGATGACAGGTCATTAATATACACAAGAAGAAGTAGTGGCCCTGGTATGGAATCTTTGGGAATGCCACATGTAATTTCTTCCCAGTCAGATGATGTCTGATTGCCTACTGCTGAAGTGTTACGTAATGACACCCTTTGTTTTCTATTAATAAGATATGACTGAAACCACTTTGCAGCACTACCTGTGATGCCATAATATTAAAATATTTCAATTTACGTAAGATAATGCTGTGATTCACACAGTCAAAAGCCTTTGACAGGTCACAGAATATGACAGTTGCCTCTAATTTGTTGTCTAACGAATTAAGGATATTTTCACTGTAAGTGTAAATAGCCTTCTCAACATCAGAACACTTAAGAAACCCAAACTATGACTTTGACAGTATGTTATTTTCACCAAGGTGCTTAAGTAGCCTGAACATAACCTTTTCACAGATTTTTGAAAAAGCTGGCAAAAGTGAGGTCGGTTGATAATTTGACTGCATTTCTTTGTCCCCTTTCTTGTGGAGAGGTATAACTTCAGCATATTCAAGCCAGGCCGGGAATGTTCCTGTGATAAGTGATTAATTACGCAAATAACTTAAAATATGACTAAGCTCATATGAACACTCTTTTATTAACTTTATTGATATGTTATAACCACTAGAATGCTTTGATTTCAAGGCCTTTATGATGGATTCTGTTTCTTTGGGTGAAGTAAGTGTGAATTCCATTTTACTGAGATAGCTTGTGTGCACTCGTCTCAGATATTCCATTGCATTATTTACTGAACCTGACAATCCCATGCTATCAGTAACAGAGACAAAATACTAGTTTAAATGGTTTGCAATACAACATGCATTTGTTACCAGGGTTTCATTTATTTTTAGAGCTATTTGTTCCTCCTCATTTCTGGTTCTACTTGTCTCTGACTTAACTACATCCCATATAGTTTTTATTTTATTGTGGGATGTATTTATCTTCTTCTTATAATGCAGGTGTTTAGATTTCTGGATAACCTCCTTCAGTATGTTGCAGTAATTTTTGTAATAAGCTATAATGCTAATATCAAATGTGTCCCTACATATCAGATAGAGTTTCCTTCTTGTCTCACTTGATATCTTTATCCCTTGTGTGATCCATTGTTTCTTATTTGACTTCTGCTTAATTTGAGTCACCCTCAGGTGAAAACAGTTTTCAAATAAGGTGCTACCTTTATTAATGAATGTTTTGTATTTTCCATTTGTGTCTTGGATGCTGTAAAGATCCATCCAATTAATTTCTTTGAGCAATCTCCTAAATTTCTCAGTTTTTGACTGTTTTATTGGCCTTCTGTACTCAGTTCTGATAGATGTTTTACCCTGACAATTTTCAAAATTTATTGTTAGGTGTTGCATGTCATGGTCAGATAGCCCATTTACTACTGGTTTTATAATGTGGCTTAGTTTCCTAGAATTGTCTATAAAGATATTATCAATGGCAGTCTTCGAACATTTGTATACCCTAGTTGGGAAATATACCGTAGAAATTAAATTGAATGACAATGTAACTGATTTCAGTAACTGTTCACTGACAGTGTTTTTCAGGACATCTATATTAAAATCACCAGCAACCACTAGTTCTTTGTTTTTTAATTTTAGATGAGATAATAAATCTTCAAGACCGTTTATAAAAAGATTGAAGTTTCATGAAGGTGCTCTGTATATGGCTACCTATTATGAAATTCTATCTCTGTTGCACATGCTTCTAAGTACTCCTCTAAGTAACATTTATTCTTATTTATTCTTAAATTTAAAACTGTTTTTAACAAATGTGGCAATTCCTCCTTTCTCTATATTTTGTCTACAGAAGTAAGAGGCTAATTTAAATTCTGTAAGGTTTAACATATCTATATCAGTGGTCACATGATGTTCAGAGAGGCAGATTATATCAACTGGGTTCGATGACTATAATTCATCAGTGCACATAAGTAGTTCATTAATTTTACTTCTAAGCCCTCGAATATTTTGATGCACTAAAGATAGTTGGCATTTCACATTTGCTGAGATGAAATTGGGTGGAAACAAAATTTCTGCTGATTGCTGTAAATTTTTAACCAACAGCTGTGTTCACTGATCCAGTGTGCCAGGATTATGCTGTTTGATTTGTTTCTCAAACTGAAGGTTTGTTTCAATCTTTACTTCTCTCAGAACTTGACTTCGTTCTGTCCTGCCTATCCTAAAAAGGTGCTGCTCCAACACCTATGACCACTGGTATATTACCACTTTGGCAGTGCCTCTACCCTCCCCCCCCCCCCCCCCCACCCCTCCCCCCTTACATTTCCTGCTATTAGCCCAGCCAGTTTACCCTTCCCTTTCCTGTTGAGGTGTAGGCCATGTCTAGTATAATCCCACCCACTGAGAGAATCAACAGGAACCAAACCAGTATGTGACGCCGCACCCCACCCAAGTAGCCGTTCCAACTCCAAATTAACTCTCCTGACAGAAGGGAGGCTAGGATGTCAAACTGACCAACTTAGGGACAGGAGAGGCACCACAGGACATTTTAACTTCCACTGTCCTTAATATAGGTTTGATGGCATCCATTACAAAGTATACACATTTTAATTCTGCGGAGCAATATACAGTGACATGCGATAGAAGGATGCTGTGTGAAGAGGTATGGCACTTCACTTTGTCACACTTAAGACCAAATAACATATCTTACATTTTCTTGAAAATAAATGTTTTACATATCAAACTCTTCAGAAAGATGTGTGCTACAAAATGAACATATTTTTGGAGAACTGATTTTCTTAAATTTTGATCAAGGTTTTGCCCCAGTTTGGAAATATTGAAGATCTGGGGCTATCGAAAACGGTGCCATTAAAACAGTGTTGCTAAATATGGTTTTCCGAAATTCTTTCACCAAAGAAGATGAAGTAAATATCCAGAATTTGAATCAAGAACAGCTGCCAACATGAGTAAATTAGATGTAGATATCCTTGATATAGTGAAGTGACTCAAGTCATTTAAAAGAAGGCAAATCTTCAAGTCCAAATTGTATACCAGCTTGGTTCCTTTCAGAATATGCTGATGTAATAGCTCCATACTTAGCAATCATATACAATTGCTTGCTTGATGAAAGACATGAACCTAAAGACTGGAACATTGCACAGGTCACACCAATACTCAAGAAAGGAAATAGGAGTAATCAGCTGAATTACAGACCCACATCACATACATTGATTTTCAGTAGATTTTTGGAACATATAGTGAGCTTGATCAGTATGAATTATGTTGAAGAAAACAATATATTGATACATAGTCAGCACAGTTTCAGAAAGTACCATTCATGTGGAATATGAGTAACTCTTTATTCTTATGAAGTAATAAAGTCTATCAACAAGGTATCTCCAGTGGATTCCATATTTTTAGATTTCCTGAATGCTTTTGATACAGTCCTTAACAAGCGGTTTCTAATCAAATTGTATACATATGGAGTATCATACCAATTGTATGTCTGGATTTGTGATTTCCTATCAGACAGGTCAAAGTTTGTGGTAACTAACGGTAATGGAAAGTCATCAAGTAAAACAGTGATATCAAGCATTCCCCAAAGGACTATTACAAGCCCCATGCTGTTCCTAATCCATATAAATGATGTAGAAGATAATCTAAGCAGCTCTCTTAAATTATTTGCAGATGATATAGTCTAGTCATTTACCATCTATAAAGTCATCAGAAGATCAAACCAATTGAAAAATGATTTAGTCAAGATATTTGTATTACATGAAAAGTGACAATTGACCCTAAACAATGAAAAGTGTGAGGTCATTGACATATCCTTTCATTTCAGTTCGATAAATTACAGCCGACCGAAGTGGCCGTGCGGTTAAAGGCGCTGCAGTCTGGAACCGCAAGACTGCTATGGTCGCAGGTTCGAATCCTGCCTCGGGCATTGATGTTTGTGATGTCCTTAGGTTAGTTAGGTTTAACTAGTTCTAAGTTCTAGGGGACTAATGACCTCAGCAGTTGAGTCCCATAGTGCTCAGAGCCATTTGAACCATTTTTTGATAAATTACACATACCTAAAGGCAGTCTTTTGATCTAAACAGGTAGAGATTATAGTTGTGAACAGTTTAAATTGGAACAATAAGACAGATAATATTGCGGGGAAGGCAAACCAAAGATATTGTTTTATTGTCAGAACACATAGAAGATACAACAAATCCACTAACAATACTGCCTACACTAAACTTGTCCAGCCTCTGCTGGAGAGCTGTTATGTGGTGTGGGATCCTTTCCAGATACAGTTGATGGAGGACATTGAAAAATTTTAAAGTAGGTTAGCTTGTTTTGTATTATTGCAAAATAGGGAAGAGAGGATCATGGATATGATATGAGTGTTAGGATGGCAATCATTATAACAAAGGCAATATTGATTCTGCCAAAATCATTTATGAAATTTTAATCACCAACTTTCTCCTCCAAATGCAAAAATATTGTGTTGACACCCACTTACATAGGGAGAAACGATTATTGTAATGAAATAAGATACATAAGAGATTACATGGGAAGATGTAAGCGTTCATTTTTCCCACACTCTGAGAGTGGAACAATAGAGAAATAGTATGAAAGTGGTTTGATGAACTGTCTATCAGACACTTTGGTGTGAATTTCAGTTAGTCATGTGGGTGTAGGTTTAGAAGAATGTAACAGTCAGAGTGTTTCAACATGGAAAAGAAGAATTTTTCACTGAGTACCACATTGCATCGTAATGTCCTATTTCCACTGTGCAGGAGTCCATATCCTCCACTGTAGGTTTCAGTGAGGCCTTCTTTTGTAATCCTAAGGTGGGAGCCTTATTGCCTTAGCTTCCTTGGAGACTCCCATATGCAGGAGGGGTGCCATTGTCTTAGTAGGATGCATATGTTTGTAAGCAAATGTTCTGGTTAACTATTAAAGAATTTTGCTCTCAGTGATGTGCTTAGAAAATTATTTCATTGTGAATAGTATAGCAAATGATAAAAACGGACATTTAAAATTCTGGTTTCTTCTTCTCTGTTTTAAAGTTTCTTTTAGCCCAAAACAGAGCTTTGCCCAAAAATAAGAATACAACACGTCTGAAAATGAGGCAAAAGTTGTGTGGAACGTTTATGTAATATTTTGTTGACAACAATTTTTGTTGTTAACAAGAAAGATCATTAACTAGAAAAAATGGTGGAATGTAGTTATAAAAATACCAATGTGAACATTTCATTTTAATTTATTAACCATCAGATAATGAAAAACCTGTGTGCGAGGGCTCCATGTATGATGAGTAATAGTACAGTAAGTAAATAAATGAGCAAATATATATTTCTTCATGTGACTTTACTTTATGTTCTAGGAGATCCTCCATAAAATCATGGAGAATGTACAGGGTTCCCAGATAAAGCAGCTAAAGTTGAAACATGACAGGTAATTTTTGATAGATGTTAATTTTTTATATTATTTAATAGATAAAACAATGGTCTAGTGAAAAATTATGACCTAAAGATGTGATTCACAAACAAATATTTTATTTGGCCACTGACTGAATCATTGTTCTTACTATCTTTGAAGCATAGTGTCACAAACAGATTAGGAACCCTGAACTGAGTGCAGAAATGCCAAGACTATAATAGCAGTATTTGAAAGCTGCAAGGGCATACTGAAAAGTAATGCCACTGAATTTTTTATGTGAAAGCTCTTAAAGCTTTTTAAATAAAAATCTTTATTATTGTTCTGCATCTTTATTCTTCATATCAACATATTTATATCTCAACAGCCACCCTGGTCGCAAATGCATTTCTCTCAATGAAAGAGCAGTTTGTTGATAGCGTCACAGTAGAATGTTCGGTTTTGCTGATGGAGTCACAATCTCATCTATGCCTTCACTGCTTCATCACTGTTAAAGTGAAGTCCTTGAAGTTGTTCGTTAAATTCAAAGTGGGAATGTTGACTGAGTAATATAAATGACCTGTAATGCGTTAACCAATATTGAGAATAGAATAAAACATTTGGAGGCATTATTTTTTAGCACGCCCTTTTAAATGAGTAGATAAATAATTGGCAATCTCAAAATCTGTTTAACATAAACATTGGAATATTGTAGCATTTACATTCCCCATAAGTCCAAATCTTCTAATGAACTGTAGAAGGAGCAGCTTGTGCTTACACTTTTATTTTGTTTTTGAATCTTTTGGGATTTTAAATTTTCTGCCAGATGCCTGCGGGCATATATTTATATAATATTACACCAGTATATAAAACTCTATTCTCAATCCTAGACAGGAATGCATATTCTATATGGATATGTCCTTTGCTTCTACTGTTGCAGTTGTGAATTTCACAGTTCATCCTGAATTCACTCTTGTTATTTAGCAGAAATACCACCTGTTGGTGTATGTATTGGCACAAGAGTGTAACACACTCCAGGTCCCTGAAGAGGTTTCTGCAAGATGTTTAGTTATCATCTCTATACAATGTTCTTACTGTGTGCTTCAGTAGAATAAATATTTTCTTGATCTTAGCTGTATTGTGTCAGAGGTTATGTCACAGAAAAGTGATGAGTGAAAGCATGCTGAGTATGCTAGCAATCCTGTCTGCAGGTCAACACAGTGAGACATATTTCTGAGTGCAGAGCCAGCAGTACTGGGCATTTTGATTAAATAATCCCTATGCTGGTGCTATCTCAGTTTGTTATCCATCTGGATGTCTGGGAACTATACACATAGAGCCTCTTTCAGTATGTCCATTAATCTGTAAATTATTTTGATTTGTTTTGAATTGTATAATACCAGCAGATCCAGCAATGCTTTGCAACTGCTAAATATGTCCAGGGATCAGATATATGTCTTTATTTCTTTCTGTCCATCTTTGCCTTACACCTCTTTTTATCCTTCTCCTCCTCCCTCCACCCCTCTCTGTCCATAACCTCCTGATCAGCCAGAACATTATAACCACTGCTCTACTCTCAATATAAACTCATCCCAGTTGATAGCAGCATCACCTCATGAGGAATGACTGATAGTCAGACACACACACAGTGTATGTTGTATTAATGAGCGTGCTGTCCATGTGTAGAATGGGGAATGCGCGTGATCTATCTGAATTTGACCAAGGGCAGATTGTGATGGTCCAGAGGCTCAGCGTGGGCCCTTTGGGAACTGCACAGCGTGTCGGGTTTTCGAGGAGTGCTGTGGCGAGTGTCTTCAACACAAGGTGAAACCACGGACAGACATCATGGAATTAGGTGGCCACCCATCATTACAGATGTCGTAGGCTGGGCAGACTGATAAAACAGGACAGGCAGTGAACTGTAGGGGAACTAACATCAGCCTCCAATGCTCGGCAGACTACAAGTCAGTCTGAATGTTTGTTAGATTATCATGGAAAAATTTGAAATAAATTGGTCAATAATGTTTAGAGACTTTTGATACTAACATTTACATTTTACATAGTATGTATATTGCCATATACTATACTGTATACTTTGAAAGAATATATAGGCTTTGTCCATTCAAGCATTTATTAGAGGGTTGTGTAAAAATTTGAAGTAAATCAGTCAAGAATTTTTTGAGAAGTTTGGTGACAACTGTTCCCCTTTATATATTACATACACAGTTATATACCATATGTATTAAAATGTATACAGCTTATGCTTGTTGGAATCTATATTAGAGCTTTGGGTAAATATTTGAAGTAAATTGGTCAAGAACTTTTTGATCTTTTTGGTAACAACGTTAAACACCGATTTGTCTTTAAATGGTAGTATAGAAGATGACTTTTTATATGATTGAAGTTTAAACTGGAATGAGATTTTCACTCTGCAGCAGAGTGTGCGCTGATATGAAACTTCCTGGCAGATTAAAACTGTGTGCCGGACCGAAACTTGAACTCGGGACCTTTGCCTTTCGCGAGCAAGTGCTCTACCATCTGAGCTACTCAAGCATGACTCACACCCTGTCCTCACAGCTTCACTTCTGCCAGTACCTCGTCTCCTACCTTCCAAACTTTACAGAAGCTCTCCTGCGAACTTTGCAGAACTAGCACTCCTGAAAGATAGGATATTGCGGAGACATGGCTTAGCCACAGCCTGGGGGGTGTTTCCAGAATGAGGTTTACACTCTGCAGCAGAGTGTGCACTGATGTGAAACTTCCTGTCAGATTAAAACTGTGTGCCAGACCGAGACTCGAACTCGGAACTTTTGCCTTTCACAGGCAAGTGCTCTACCAACCGAGCTACCAAAGCACGACCCACGCCCCAGCCTCACAGCTTCATTTCTGCCAGTACCTCGTCTCCTACCTTCCAAATGTTACAGAAGCTGTCCTGCAAACCTTGCAGAACTAGCCTGCGAAAGGCAAAGGTCCTGAGTTCAAGTCTTGGTATAGCACACAGTTTTAATCTGCAAGGAAGTTTAATATCAGCGCACACTCCGGTGCAGAGTGAAATTCTCATTCTGGAAACATCCCCCAGGCTGTGGCTAAGCCATGTCTCCACCATATCCTTTCTTTCTGGAGTGCTAGTTTTGCAAGGTTCGCAGGAGAGCTTCTGTAAAGTTTGGAAGGTAGGAGACGATGTACTGGCAGAAGTGAAGCTGTGAGGACGGGGCGTGAGGCGTGCTTGCGTAGCTCAGTTGGTAGAGCACTTGCATGCGAAAGGCAAAGGTCCCTAGTTTGAGTCTCGGTCTGGCACACAGATTTAATCTGCCAGGAAGTTTTGAAGTTTAAACTGTTTGTAGTATGAATGTGTAAGGGCCCTTTATTAATATTCCTGTGTCATCAGCAAATCTTATAGTTATTGAAGAGCACCAGGTACATCATTTACGTAAGCCAGAAACAGGAGTGGGACCATATTTAATGTTGCTTCACTGAGAATTTAGTCTTATTTGTGTCATAACATTTCTTAATGTGGCCCTCTGTTTTCTATTGTTAGGATAAGATTCCTTTCATGTGAGGGGAATGCTTTTAATACCACACCATTTTAGTATCTTCAGTAGAATCTTACAAGCTACACAAGTGAAATGCTTGACAAGATTGCAGAAAATGCTAACAGAGTATTTGTTATGTGGGAGCATGGGAGTAACCAGTGACTTGTGCTTTGTTTACTCCGTGCAAGTGTAGCAGATGTTAGATATAAGTTTTTACTTTTTGACTGCTAGTTCGGTGAGTTTTCTTTTCTGAGTTGGAAAAATGAAGTATTTTGTGCAAAGCTGTATGTGGGTTTAATTTCTTGCCTACATATTTGGTGACCCCAGGAAAAACAAGAAAAACTCTCGCAACTTAATATTGTGTGACAGTTCCACCAAAGATGGAGAACCTAACAAAATTCTGCAAGAAACAAACAATGAGAAGCGACAGCTAAAGCAACAGATTGGGCTTTTGGTGCTTGCAGCACTGAAGAATGATAGCAAAGCAGACTCCATGAATTTGCAAATGCCAGTAGTAGCAGCCACACCACATAGTCACACATAGATGATTTTTCACGCACGAACGCACCGTTACCTAAGCAACCCATACACCACACTTAAAATGGTATCAATCACTCGCTGCATGAAATTACTTGAACAGCGACTTTCCCAGATGACATATCAGGAGAAATGCAGAACAGAAGTCCATCTGAATTTTGGAGACATTTACTCACTATAGTCGATGCAAGCATGATATCCAATGAATTGTTACTGCACGTCTGGCAATGGCAGCTTCCTCATCAAGTTCAACTGACGTTGATTGCGTACAAATGACAGTCTCTTGACAAACAACTGCAAATAGCTGACAGAGCTTTCGCTACTCTACAGTTGACACTTGTAGCATCTGTAGCAATGTCATCTGCCACTTCTGCAATGGAAGCCAGTGATGACTAATCAGAATGGTTAGAAGAATCTAAGTTAAGCTGTGCAGCCACAGGTTACAGGCAAAAACCAGGCTTTGATGAGGGGATCAGGAAACTGCAAGACGTGATGGAAAGTATGGCTACGTGCCTACATGATTTGGAGCCGCAGACGTCCACCAGGTCCACCAGTAACAAGAGAAGGTCACACTCCAAACAGGATCAAGCTTACACTGACAATTTTTGCTGGTATCACAGATGATTCGGGCCACAAGCTACAAGATTGCTTGTGGACACCCAAATGGCGAAGGCCCACTCTAGGCGCCATGGGCTGCGGCACTCATGAACAGCGCCATATACAAACGAGGAACCAGGTGACAGTTGCAAGCAGCAACACGCACAGTCAAGATAAGGCACTTGAAGGCTTCTTATATAGTATACCTTTATGACACTCAGCGTCACCCTGGGAGTATAAGCTAACATTGCACAGATTACAAGTGGTTGATAGACTCATAGGCCTCAACTTCTGGATCAACACCGTCTTGGAAGTGATTACCTTGCTGGCTCCAAGCTTTGTTAAGGAGGACACAAGGGAGCCTTTGATATTGATAGCAGTTAACAATTCAAGTATAAACATGAACAGCTATAAAGATCTCTCTATAGATATTGGTTTATCTATCCGTTACAAGTAGAATTTTCTAGTGGCAGATATTTTACAGCCAATCTTAGGCGCAGATTTCTCGTCTCATTTTGCTCTCACCATGGACTTGACAAATAACTCTCATACTGCTGGATCAAATAGCGGCATGATACAAGGCTTTCGGTGCAGTACGGCAGACGCTGTTTTAGGAGAAGTCAGTAACTCAGCTATACAGTCTCCCCAACAAGAAGCCATAAAGACTCCTGTTGTTAAACATAATACAGTGCTTTATACACACACACACACCATACCATGACCACCAGTAATAAGACGCGTCCGCAGATTAGCCCCAGAGCGATTAGCGGAGACAAAAGCGATATTTGAGGAGATGCTCCAAGCTGGGGTAATAAGAAGGTCTGGCAGTTCTTGTGCGTCCCCTCTCCACCTAATATGTAAGGAAGATGGCACATGGTGTCCCTGTGGCAACTACCATCGAGTGAACATGACAACAATCCTGAACAAGTACCGCATACCAAATATTGAAGAATTTACCTGTGGTCTAGCGGGTGTGAAAGTATTCTCAGTACGGGATTGTCGTAAGGCATACAATCAGATTCCTGTGGCTCCACCTGACATGGAAAAGACAGCGATGATCACACCCTTTGGGCTATTCAAATTTCCGTTTATGCCATTCGGACTCAAAAATGTGGCCCAATCCTGGTAAAGATTCATTGATGAAGTGCTCCAGGGATTGCCTTCCTGTTATACATATCTGGATGATATTTTGGTATTCTCAGAGGATATGCAATCACATATAGACCTATTCAGGAGGTATGACAAAGGCTTGATACACATGGAGTAATGCTAAATGAACGCAAATGCGTCGTGGCCAAGAGTCAAGTAACTTGCCTCAGCTATGTAGTCTCAGCTGACAGTATACAGCCATTACCGGAGAAGATCTACTTGTTGTGTAACCTACCCAAACCTACGGACTACAAACAACTTAGGCATTTTCTCAGTATGGTAAATTTTTACCAGTGTCATTTACCAGTTCCTGCCGAAACACAGGCACCACTTACGAACGCACTGCTGGCAAGTATACCACAGGAAAGTGTAAGCTGTAATGGACACCAGAAATGACCAAAGCTTTTGGCGACTTGCAAAGAAGCTTAGAGGAGGCAGCGTTACTCGTGCACCATTGAGTATTGTAGTAGACGCAAGCCAGGTCGCAATTGGTGCAGCCTTGCAACAGCAGGTTGATGGACATTAGCAACTTCTTAGTTTCTTCTCAAAGATGCTCCAACTCCGACAGACAGAATGGAATGCATATGACAGAGAGTTGTTGGAAATATATGAAAGCATCAAACATGTCCGCCCAAATATTGAAGCTAGGCCAGTAACAATTTTCACTGATCACAAACCTTTCAGCAACGTCAGCGATAAGTGCTCACAAAGGCAGTTCTGGCACAGAGTTTGTCAATCAATTAACCACAGATATAAGACACACCAGAGGTGCGGAGAATCTGGTTGCAGATTACTTTTCTTGTGTTTGCGTTGTGACCACCACAATAAACTACGAAGAACTCACTACATCACAGGAAGTGGACCTGGATCTACAAAAGTTATTGACAGATCACACAACAGGGTTACACTTACAGCCGGTACTCATGCCAGGAAGACGGCTTAAGTTAAGGTGTGATATATCACGGCAGAAGCCACGCCCATACATTCCACAACAATTTCGTAAGGCACCATTCGACAGTGTTCATGACCTGGCACACCCAGGGCAAATGCCACAATCAAGTCACTGAACAGTATGTTTCATCTGGCTATTAATTAAAAAGGACACCAGGGAATGGACTCACATATGCTTACAATGTCAGTGCTGCAAAATAGGACAACACGTTCATGCAGAAATTGGGAATTTCACAGGATCACCAGCAAGATTTGCCATGTCCATCTGGACTTAGTGGGCCCACTTCCAGTTTCAGATGGCTATAAATACATGTTAACAGTGGTAGACGGATGCACGAGATGGGCAGAGACCATTCTGATCAAACTGGCATAGCGGCAGAAACCTTGCAAAGATGTTTGTCTCTCAGTGGCTAGCTTGCTTTGGGTGCCCTCTTCATATCACAACAGGTCAAGTCTGCCAGTTTGAGTCTAGTCTGTTCAACAAGCTAGCTGATTTATGTAGGTTCCAGCACCACCATACAACGAGCTACCATCCAGCGAGCAATAGTATGGTGGAGAGGTGGCACAGGACATTGAAGGCACCTCTCACGTGTCATCAGAGAAGCTGGTCAGAAGCATTACCATTGGTTCTCCTTGGACTGTGGACCGCATACAAGATGGACAGCAGTGCTTCAGTGGCAGAATTGGTGTATGGGGAACCATTGAGAATCCCGGCTGATTACCTAACTGCTGCCGCATCACCAAGACCAAGAAACCTCTCATCACTAATACATGAAATCTGTGAGTGTGTGGATACAATGAGAAGGCCTACGGTATCTAGACATGGTGAGCGACCAGTTTTCATGCATAAGGCGTTGGCAGACTTACACATGTCATGCTCCACACAGATTCAGTCACAGCGCCACTTCACCTTCCAAATACTGGACCTTATCGAATAGTATGACACAACACCCATACTATGGACATCTCACAGAATGACAAAACTATTAGAGTGTCCATAGAGAGAGTAAAACCAGTATGGGTCTTACCAGAACTGGAGTATGATGAGACTCAAGAAGATGGGGAGGGACCAAAGTTTGGAACTCACTATGCATGATATGGCAGAAGAACCCATGACAAGAGGACATGGAACCACAACACAACAGCCCACACTGGCTCCCTCATCCTCGCAGCAAAAAGGCCTCCATACGAGAGCAGGGAGACAAGTCAAGTTAAAGTGCAGAGCGCCTGGGATAAATCAGTACTTGGGGGAGGGGGGGGGGGTTGAGTAGCCAGTGATGTGTGCTTAGTTTACTCTATGCAAGAGCAGTGGATGCTAGATACAAGTTTTTACTCTTTGACTGTTAGTTCTGTGAGATTTCTTTTCCAAGTTGGAAAAATAAAGTATTAAGTATTTTGTGCAAAGCCGTATGTGGGTTTAATTTGTTGCCTATTGTTATTCCTTAGTTCTACCAAAACTGAGTTCATGAAATCAGCTGAAGCCTTTACTGAAGCCAAGTTGACTTGTTGCTAAAATACTATTCTCAGAAAAATGGTTCAATGTTCTGTTGTAAGCTATACTAAAAAAAAAAAAACATTCAGTTGGGAGGAAGATCAGTTACTTATATCCACTTTTATAAATGGATGTTGCTAATGCAGATTTCAGCCTTTCAGGAAATACACCTTCACTCCTCAATTGGTTACAAAGGTAACTCCAGAGGGGCATTACCAAATCAACGAAAGATTTTAGTACTATGACTGAAATACCATCATAACCAGAAGATGTACTGCTTTTCAGTGACCTGATAATTTCTGTGATCTCTCTAACAGATTATTTGGAAAAATTGATATCTGGTGCAGAAGAATGTAATGCCTGTCTTAATTAATGATAAAAGACCAGCTTGCGATGATCATTGTGTCTAAATTTCTTCATTGAATAGAATGGTAGGTTTACTTAACAAATGTTGTACTATTTGTTAATGTGCAGAATGCATTTCACATATACATCCAGATCCTAGCAAGAAAATGTTCATCACCATCCGTTATGATGAGCAGCACCATCATTGGTAAAAATGCTAAAAAGAAATGTTGTTATGTTTTGACAGGGCAAAATGTGCACAGCACATGGATAAATGACATAGGAAGCCAATGTGAGTCTTCAAAGGCTGATATGAAAGCAAGTGACTGATTCCCAGTAGGTATAGTGCACTTTGAAATCAACAGTAACCAGCAGCAATACAAAAATGCTGATACTAGACATACTGCCTTAGGGAAACTCAGTGATTATCTTGCAAAAACTTTGTATAATATATTTGTGCAGCAGATCACATAAGTAATATCATTGTTGTTTTCAACATATTACCACATCATCATTAGAGGATCTGTTTAAAAATAATAAAAGAGGGGGATACCAGTACTAAAAAACTTAATCACAAAACAAATTAACTTCTATACATCACAAAATGTATTGGAATACATTATATAGTGTCCCTTCAACTAAACAGGCCCAGAGAACCACTCACACTGTAAACATATCTGTGTTCTGATTGTTAGAACTGAAGGCTACAGTTAACTAAATTATAATATAACGTTGATAACCTTAAAATTGCAAATACAAAATCAAACAATGGAAAATCTTTAATGGAATAATGACATATTATGAAAAGTATAGTTGCTACTCACCATATAGTGAAGATGCTGAGTTGCAGATAGACTGTCAGCAGTTAATCTTTTCACGAGAAAGGCCTTCATTAGAATTAGACAACATACAAATATACACTCACACAAACAGAACTCTCTCACACACAGGACCACAGCCTCTGGCTGGCATGGCTAGACTGCGAGCAGCAGTGCATGATGGGAGAAGCAAACTGGGTGGTGATGAGCAGCAATATGGAGGCTGTGGCAGGGGAGGGGGGAGGGATAGCAGGGTAGGGGTGGGTAACAGTAAATTGCTGGTTGTGGGGCCATACTGGGATGAGTTGGGAAGAAGGTAGAGGGGGGGGGGGGGGGGAGGGTTGGGAGGAACGAAGCAGAAAAGGAGAAAAGTAAAAAGACTGTGGGTGCATTGGTGGAATAGAGGGCTGTGTAGAACTGGAAAGGAAACAGGACAATGACTAACAAAGGAAGGGTTTCCACCTGCAATATTCAGAAGAGCTGGTGTTGGTGAGAAGGTTCCTGATGGCACAGGCTGTGAAGCAGTCATTGAAATGAGGAACGTCATGTTGGGCAGCATACTGAGCAACTGGGTGGTACTGTTTCTTGTTCTCAGTTTGTCAATGGTCATTCATGCAGACAGACAGTTCGTTGGTTGTTGTACCTTATGCCAGACTAGTTGTATTTACTTAATTGCAACATAAAAACACACCGTAACTCATACAACTCTTTTACTAGAAAATTAAACAACAGAACAGCATAAAAACAAATGAGGATAAATAAGTCAGAGACTGTGCCAGAGATAATAATTACAAATGGCAATCATTGCACACAGTATTACACTGCACATAACACTGCACTTCACCACTCCCCCCTTAGTGTCAATTGTACTTTCTGTTGAAACGGACACGTCATCCGGACCGGGTTACAACAGGTCATGCGCAGGCTGCTGATGGTGCATTAGAGGTAGCCTCAGACGTCTGTTGAGGATGACCTGCGATGTGCAGCGGAGTGGCTGGAGCTTTGGTCGTGTCCTTAGTGTATGTAGATGCGTCCGTACCAGAGAAGCGAGTGCAGAAAGCTGGTTTGAGCCTGTCGACAGAGACGGTGGTTGGTGTACCCATCACATCAACATTGATTATCTTGTCCTCCCTACTGATGGCACGATAAGGTCTGTTGTAGGGTGGCTGCAGCGGCTTGCGTACTGCGTCATGCTGTAAGAAGACATGTTGGCATTCCCGTAGCTCGTCAAACACAAATGGGCGACGGGTCTACTGGTCCCTTGGAACAGCATGGCATAGTTGCTGGATTTGTGTACGCAGCTTTTGTACAAAATCTGAAGTGTCAATGCTGTTGTCTGGCACATTAGCAAAGAACTCGCTGGGAAGCCATATCGGTTGACCATAAACAAGTTCTGCAGTCATGGCATTCAGGTCTTCTTTCAGCGACGCACAGAGACCCAGGAGGACAATGGGCAATGTCTCTGTCCACAGCTGTGAGTCGTGACAATGAATCAACACTTTCAGTTGGTGGTGCATGCGTTCAATTAAACCGTTTGCTGATGGGTGGTAAGCTGTACTTCTAATGCACCTTGTACCCAGTAGGATAGAGAGTGCTTTGAACAAATACGACTCCAACTGTCTTCCTTGGTCTGTTGTGATTTGTAACGGCACTCCAAAACGGGCAATCCATTTCCTGAAGAATGCAGTCGCAACAGTTTCGGCTGTGATGTTGGCGATCGGGAACACCTCGGGCCAGCATGTAAAACGATTGATGCCTGTAAGGCAGTAGGTGTATCCTTTCGATGTTGGGAGAGGTCCTACTAGGTCTAGGTGGACATGATCAAATCTCTGATTTGGAGGAAGAAATGTGCCAAGAGGTAACCAAATGCCAGCTAACTTTATTCCATTGACAGGCCACTCATTGTTGCACATATTGCTTGCAATCATTGTCCATGTGTGGCCAGACAAAAGCTCACTTCTCCATGTCGGTAGTGTCTCGTATTCCAGGGTGCGACAAGTTATGTAAAGAGGCAATTGCCTGTTGGTGAAAGTCAGTAGTCACAAAAGGTCTCAGTTTGTTGGTGGCGACATCACAACATAGCAGCACAGTTGACAGTGGCAGTGTAATACAGCAGAGTTGTAGGCCCAATGGTTGCACCAACAAATCTCGGAGCTCACTATCAGATTGCTGCGCTACGGCAAGAGCTTCAAAATCAACTGCTTCAGTGATTGCTTCAATCCTGGAGAGTGCATCAGCTGGCACATTTAGTTCTCCTTCAATGTGGACAATATTGGTGGTGAACTGTCTGATATAATCAAGCTGTCACAGCTGATTTGGCAATGCCTTCTCAGGATGCTGGCAGAAAGCATATGTTAGTGGCTTATGATCTGTGATGGGAGTGAGCTTCTGTCCCAACATGTGACGAAATTTCTTAATAGTAGCATATGCAGCATACAGTTCATGATCGTATGTGGACCAATTGTTTTGAGATGGCGATAGCTTTTTACTGAAAAAGGCTAAGGGCTGCCAGTGCCCGTCTATTTGCCATTGCAGTGCAGCACCAATTGCAGTTGCAGATGCGTCAACCATCAGGGTGAGAGGCGCCTGCGGAACTGGGTGCACTAACAATGTAGCTGCTGTGACGGCAGTCTTCAGCTTTTTAAATGCCAACTTGGCCTCACTGTCCCACTGGAGTTTGTGTTTCGGCTTCGGTGAACCTTGCAAGAACTTATCCAGTGGCGCAGCTAGGAAGACATGATTGCGAATGAATCGATGGTAAAAATTGGTTATGTCAAGAAATCTACGTAATTCTTTAACTGTCGTAGGCTGGGGAATATTCAATATAGCATCTACTTTCTCCTGTAGTGGCCGTATGCCTTGAGCATTGATAGTATAGCCTAGAAACTGTACTTCATCTGCTCCAAAAATGCACTTTGACAGGTTGACGAGCAGGCCATGTGCACGTAAATGAGTGGAGTTCTGTCGTTAGTGTGATGGTGTTCTGCCTCTGAATTTGACATGACCAAAACGTCGTCAATATACACATAACAGAGGTCTAAGTCACGTGTCTCTTCATCCATGAACCGTTGAAATGTTTGGGCAGCATTACAAAGTCCAAAAGGCATTCAGGTAAATTCAAAGAGCCCAAACAGCGTGCAGATGGCAGTCTTAGCAGTGTCGTTAGTGCCACAGGTACCTGGTGAAATGCACGAAATAAGTACAATGTAGAAAAGATTGACTTACCGTAAACATTGAAAGTAAGATCTTCGATATGCGGGACTGGGTAAAAATCTGGAATGGTTCTGGCATTGAGCTGTCCATAGTCGCCGCTTGGACACCATCCGTTATTCTTCTTTGGTACCACGTGTAGAGGAGATGACCAGCTACTGCTCGATGGGCGGCAGATTCCTTGTGCTAACATGTATGAGAATTCCTGCATAACTATCTTCAGTTTCTGGGGCATCAGGCGGTGCAGTCAAGCATGTAGTGGTGGCCCAGGTATAGTCAAAATATAGTGCACTGTCGAGGGCTGCACAGGTGCTAGTGTGGGAGTCTAGCATGTGATCTCTGGGAACTGTCTGAGGAGTTCTATAAATGGAGAATCGCCAGTAACCACTCGTACTGCTGTGTCTTCCACACAATGCACTTGACCTTGGCTTGCTAGGTTGGTAGTAGTGTCAAGAAGGCATTGGTGACAGAGGTCAGGCAGGAGTCCATAATATTATAAAAAAATCTGCTCCAAGTATGAGGTGCATCACATCTGCTACAACAAATTGCCATTCAAATCTGCGCCACAGGCCCAAGTCCAAAACTAATGTGACATGACCATATCTTGTTATTGTGGAACCATTGGCTGCGAAAAGGTGGCAGTCATCACATTTGCGATGTGGCAGACAAGCAGATGGGTAGACTGACACGTCAGCACCCGTGTCAACCAAATACTGTAACTTTGTGCTATGTTCCATTACAAACAGTCGACGGCTGCCACTTGGAGGGCCAATGGCCATCATCACTGACTTCCTGCTGAGTTTCCCTGTTCACGTGGCAGTTTACACTTGCGCACCTCGGAACCATACCATCTGTGATACCAACAGACTCTTGTTGATAAAGGTGAGCAGCTGCACTTACCTGGTGAGTGGTGGCAGCGAGATCGGCAGCTGGTAGTATGGGTCCGTAATGCAGCTACTTGTGTGGTGAGCTCGGCAACCTGTGCTTGTAGCGCGGCAAGTGTTATCTGCCCAAGTTTGTGAGCAAATTGTTGCGACGCATGAGGATGGATACATTTCCGCTGTGCGATCCACGGTTTGTGTGAGAGCATCCAGATCGCCAGCACACACTGTCAATATTTTCTGCGAGTCGGGGGCAGACGCGATAGCCAAATATTCCACAAAATGTCATCACTGACGGTGTTGCTCACTAATGTACGCAGTCAGCGTAGTAGCTGCGATGGCGTGCGATTGCCTAGCTCCTCTGTGCGGAGTAGCTTCTGTAATCTCTTCGCCTCAGACTGCGAGAGCCAGGTATCAGAGCGTTCTTGATGGTTGTGTCACAATCAGTACTCGGTGGTGACTCCAGGATATCTTGTACTTCTGCGGCCATATCTTCATTGAGTGCAGCAACTACATAACTGTACTTTGTTTCGTCTGCAGTTATGTGCACTAGCACAAATTGACTTTCTACTTGAGCAAACCACAGCATGGGATTCTGTTGCCAAAATGGTGGTGGTTTTACTGTCACACGATTAATTACTGCGCCAGTAGACACTTCTGCAGTTGGTGGTGGGTCTGCCATCATGAGTTACGGCGAAATGAAACACGGAAGATGCGTGACGTGGCTGACACAGATGTTCGTATTTAACATGACATGGCATGATACGGACTGTTAGTGATTGTTGAATTTCACGTTACTTACCATCGGACATCACGTCGGGGTCACCAATGTTGTGGGACAAGTTGTATTTACTTAATTGCAACATAAAAACACACCGTAGCTCATACAACTCCTTTACTAGAAAATTAAGCAACAGAACAGCATAAAAACAAATGAAGAAACATAAATCAGAGACTGTGACAGAGATAATAATTACAAATGACAATCACTTGCACACAGCATTACACTGCATGTAACACTGCACTTCACGCCCATGTAGAATGCAGCACAGTGATAGAACACATGACTGATTTATCAGGTAGCCACACGTTTGATGGGAAAGGTGATGCTTGTGACTGGACTGGAGTAGGTGGTGGTGGGAGGATGTATGGGACAGATCTTGCATCTAGGTCTATTACAGGGATATGAACCATGAGGCAAGGAGGATATTGTGGGGGTTTTGTGGGTAGCAGAATACCACTGTGGGAGGGATGGTAAGGATAGTAGATAGGGCATTCCCTGTTTCAGTATTTCGAGAGGGACTGCTCATCACTATAGATGCGACAGACACAGATACTAGGCTGTATGAAAGGGACTTCTTGGTATGGAATGGGTGGCAGCTGTCGAAGTGAGGTATTGCTGGTGGTTCGTAGGTTTGCTATGGATGGAGATACTGTTGTAGCCATCTCTGAGGTAGAGGTCAACATCGAGGAAGGTGGCTTGTTGGGCTGAAGAGGACCAAGTGAATTGAATGGGGGAGAAGATGTTAAGGTTATGGCGGAATGTGGATAGCATGTCCTCTCCATCAGTACAGATCATGAAGATGCCATCAGTGAGTCTGAACCAGGTGAGGGGTTTGGGATTGGGATTCTAGGTAGTTAGAAAAAATTCCTCTAGATGGCCCATGAATAGGTGGCATAGGATAGTGCCATGCTTGTACCCATAGCCATATGCTGGATTTGTTTGTAGGTGATGCCTTTAAAGGAGAAGTAATCGTGGACGAGGATATAGTTGGTCATGGTGACTAGGAAGGAGGTTATAGATTTGGAATCCATCAGGCATTGTGAAAGATAGTGTTTAATAGTGGTAAAGCCATGGACATTGGTGGTGTTAGTGATATGGCATCAACAGTGACAAGTATGGCGCCATGTGGTAAAGGAACAGAAACTGTGGCTGTGGAGAGTCAGTGTAGGAAATGGTGGGTACCTTTTGATAAAGGAGGGTAGGGTGGGTAATAGGCTGGAGGTATTGGTCTATGAGAGCAGATTCTCTCATTATGGCACAGTAACTGGTCACAATGAGGTGTCTTGGGTGGTTGGGTTTATGGATGTAGAAGGTAGGAGTGTGGGGGGTGGCAGGAGTGAGGAGAGTTATGGACTCTGGGGAGGGTGAGGAGAGTGATGGACAACAGGGAGAGCTACTGGGATGGGCGTAAGGATATGAGGAGAGACTGGAGAGCACTCAAGGTCACGTGCTATTTACACTAGATTACGTAACATGCTGTAACATCTCCGAGGCCAATGCTCGCAGAATTTATGACACGAATTTGCCACCCACACCACCCCCTAACCAAACCACCTTAGTACATTTGTCAGCAGGCACACTATGTTATCAGTGTACTGTTTTGAGAACCATGAGACCCAAAGAACCCATGGGCCTAGAATAAAGGAAAACAATTTATTTCTTGGCTTTTGGAAAGATCAGTGTGTAGTTTTATTAACCTTTATTTTTCAGTTTCAGTAATAAAATGTTACATCACCAATAATCTTAATAGTTTTACAATATAAATCACCTTTAAACCAAATGAAAACTCCCTCAGTCTCACTTGTCTTATAATGATTCCTAGTACTCAAAATCAAATGCATACTAGAAACGAGATACGAACGACCCATATCTTTGTTATATGCCTCTCCAATTTGAAATGTCCAATAAGCAATGACATCATGACTCCTGAAGTCATCAAGACCAGCAACATTTTGAGCATCAGAACAATGTACTACAGCAGCAGTTACCCAACCATTACCACATTGCGCGTCATCAATTTTAATCTCAATAAAGTTGAAGACACAACCGACAAACAACGATGGCCCTTGCAAAATAACTTGAGAACCAACTTTAGACGTTGTAGTCACTAACACATTATCAGTAGCTTTATAAACAGGAGACCCACCCTTTGACCTCTGTAATAATGATGAACAAGCATGTATCTGACAGTTGGCGGGACCAGATTTTAGGTGGTGGAGTGCGGTTCTTTCTGCGGAAGTAAGGTTTGCTTGCATGTTGAGGGAATCGGGGAATGATGGTGAGACAAGGTTCAAGGTTAAGAAATTCTGAAAAGTTACAGGAGGTGATTTTGGGGCAGTGGGGGTGCATGACATTTGGATGGAGGAGTGAACTGAGTCAGGCAGGATTCAACATTGGTCTTTGGTTGACTCTGACTGGTAGGGTTGGTGGGGGAAAACTGTTTCCACTGTAGAGACCTGGAGAAGGAGAGAGGGTCTTTAACAAGTCCTGCATGACTATAATTTGGGAGTGGGGCAAAAGGTGAGGACTTGGAAGGGACTGACACTTCTGTGGGGCTAAGGCTATTGGAGGAAAGGTTCGTGACTGTGCTGAGCACCCTGTTGCTGAGTACACTGCCCAGCACAATGTTCTTCATATCAGTGACTGCTTCAGAGCCTTCGCCATCTGGGTCCTTCCTACCAACACCAGCCTTTCTGAACTGCACAGGTGGGAACTTCTCCTGCAATGTATCCTACATTCCCATAACCCTCCTGCCCTCTACCTTTGTTAGTCATTGTTTTTTCCTCACCTATCCCATTCCCTGTTTATATTCCATCATTACACAGCCTGCTTTTCCACCAATGCACCCAGTCTTCTTATTTTTCCCCTTTTCCCCTGCTCCTGTCCCCTGCTCTCTGTCTAACCTCCTGATTGCACCTAGCTTCACTTCCCTCTCCCCACCTGATCCCTATATGCTCCCACAATCAGCACTTTCACTTTACCGTCCCCCACCCCTACCCTGCTATCCCACCCCCTCCTCACCCCCTACCTTCTCCTTAACCCCACCACTCAGTTTGCTTCTCCCATCATGCACTGCTACTCGCAGTCTGGCCTCAGCAGCCAGAGACAGTGGTCTCGTGTGTGTGTGTGTGTGTGTGTGTGTGTGTGTGTGTGTGTGTGTGTGTGTGTGGATATAGTGAGTAGCAACTACCCCTTTCATAGTATTATATTGCCAATACATGATCAAGAATACTCACAGTGCGACTGACTATGAGAGGGAGCTTTCTCAGAATAAAAGGTAGGAAAAATACTTATCTATTGGAGAATACAAGCTAAATGTGGACTAAATGGGGGATAGATGATGCCACCTACAGACATATCTGTAACAAACTCATATCAATTCAAAAATGTTTTCAAATATTCAGTTTTAAGCCAGTAACATCCACATTAACAACTACAGATTTATGTAGTTATGGGAGGTGATTCAAACCATCTTTACATCTTAGTGATAACACTGACACAATTAGATCTTTTTTTTTTTTTTTTTTTCATTGCATCTCAGAAAACTGAACACATCATCTTACAGATATTCACAGTCACTTCATTCAGCAGCAGTTTGTTGTCATTTTAATATAATTTTCAGGGAACTGAAGAAGATGTACACTCAGCAAGCAAAAATTTCCATCGAAACAATGAGAACAGTCAGCAAGGACAAGTCATTAAAGAAAGGAGAGAGAGAGCGCACACTACGTGAGAAGCAGCAGAACAATACAAGGAAGTTTGTGGAAGAGAGGAATGTGGCTGACATGAGGCAAGACAGGGAGAGGGAGAAGCTGACCCTTAAGCACCAGCAGCAGGCTGCTGACGTCAACGCTGAACTGCAGAGTGTGAGTAGCACTGCCATGTTTGGCAGCAACACCTCATGTCGACTGACAAAATTCCTTATGTTGCAGCTACTGAGGTTTGGTAGGCTGTCCTTGCCAAATGACTCAGCTTCCCTGAGCCACCTTGATATGCCTCAGCTTCAGTATGCTAGTGCTTTATAACTATTAGCCCAATTCATGTTTGATGTATTGTGTAGCCAAAATCCTTAAAATACTGTGGGTATCCTAACTTGCTTTATGAATGTAATGGTATGTAAGAGGAGCCAAAATATACCCACATCACAGATGTGTTTTCCATTAGAACACTGTAACTCACAACAAAAAATCAAATTAAATGCCCTTTCCCCGATTCCAAACATCCGGCAAGCTGTAAATCCACTTATTACTCTGGTTGCTGTTGTGGCCTTCGGTCTGATGTAGCTCTGCACTCTAGTTCTATCCTGTGCAAGCCTCTTTGTCTCTGAATAACTACTGCCACCTGCACTGATTTGAACCTGCTTCCTGTATTCATCCTGTGGTCTCTTTCTGCAATTTTTACTACCGCTTCTGTCTATTATGAAATTAATTATTGTGTGATGCATCAGGAGTGTAATATCAACTGATTGCTTTTCTTCATCAGGCTGTGCCATAAATTTGCTTTTTTCCCAGGTCAGTACAGTACCTTCTCATTATTTATTTGATTTGCCCATTCAATCTTCAGCATACTTATTATCATAACATTTCAAAAACTGCTGTTCCATGTTTCACTTCCGTATAAGGCTACACTCCAGACAAATATCTTCAGAAAAGGCCTTCTTAATACTAAATTTATTTTATATGTAGACAGATTCCTCCTCTTCTGAAATGCTTTTCTTGCTGTAGCCAATCAGTATTTTGTATCATATCTACTTATGCCATCATCAGTTATTTTGCTGCCTGAATAGCAAAGCTCCTCTACTAATTTCAGTGTCTTATTTCCTAAACTAGTTCCCTCAGCATCACCTGGTTTAATGTGACTACATTCCATTACCTGTGTTTTACTTTTTTTTATTTTACTTTGCAGCCTCTGGCATAGTTATGAAGTGATAGCAAACCTCAAAGATTTTATTTCTTCTCCACAAGCTTTTTTTCTTTCCAAATTTACCCCTGGATTCCTTTACTGCATGCTCAATGTGCAAATTAGATAACACGCGGGACAGGCTAAAATCCTGTCTGGCCCCCTTCTCATATAGCTTCCCTTTCTTATCATTCCACACTTACAGTTACTGTCAGTTTTTTGTACAAGCTGAAAATAACCTTTTGCTCCCTGTATTTGATTCATACTACCTCCAGAATTTCAAACATTATAGTCCAATCAACATCGTCAAAAGCTTTCTCTAAGTCTACAAACTGTTGGCTCACCTTTCTTCAACCAATCTTCTAGGATAAGTCATTGAGTCATCATTGCCTCTTGCATTCCTATATCTTTATCTCCAAAAGCAGTCTTCCCCAAAATTGGCTTCTACTAGTTTTTCGATTCTGTAAATAAATTTGTACGAATGTTTTGCAAGTGTGACTAACTAAACTGATATTTCGTTATATTCATACCTGTTAGTACCTGTCTTCCTTGGAATCAGAATTATTACAGTCTTCTTAATGTATGAAGTTATTTTGTCTGTCTCATACGTCCTGCACAGCAGGTGGAATAGTTTTGTCATTACTAGCCCTCCCAAGTATATCAGTAATTCTGAAGGAATCTGAGGGAATATCGACTACTTCTAGGAGTCTTGTTTTGACTTACCTCTTACAGTCTAAGTAGGTCTGTTGAATTCTTGTTGCAATTTTGTATCTTCCATCTCATCTTCATTTACTTTCTCTTTTATTCCTGTAATATCGGTTCTGTACATTTCTTTTGCCCTTCAGGCTTTTATTTTTAGATATGTACTGACTTGTCATCTGAATTCTTGAGATTCATAAATGTACTTCTCTTTTCTGCAAAGGTCTCCTTAACTTTTGTATATGCATATTTTATCTTTCCACTTCATGCATGCTTTTAGTCTTGCATTTGTCCTCTTAACTATTCATACTTAGTCATTCTGCACTTTCTGTCAGTGTCACTTTTCAGATGTCTGTATTCCCTTTCACCTGCTCCATTTGCTGCATTTTTGTTTTCATTTTTTGTCAGTTAAATTCAATATCTCCTGTGATGTTCAAGGATTTCTATTAAACCATTAAAAAAAAAAGAAAAAGAAAAAACGTGTATGATCCTCTCCAGCCTTCACTATTTTATTGTTCAAAGCAACAAAACTCTGAATAACCTCTCATTGTTACTCTTGATCCAGGTCTCATCTCCTTAATTTCCTACCTTTTTTCAGTTTCTGCAGTTTTAATCTGCAATTTATTATGGGGAGAGTCCACATCTGGCCCTGGAAATGTCATACAGTTTAATATCTGGTTACAAAATCTCTGCCTCACTATTATATAAACAGTTATTATATAAGCAGTTCTCTTCCATGTATACAACCTTTTTACATGATTCTTCAACCATGTGTCAGCAATGATTAAATTATGCTGCATGCAAATTTCCAACACTTAGCTTGCTCTTTCATTCCTTTCCCCCTCCAGTCCATTTTCTTGTACTGCTTTTCTTTCCCTTCCTTAACTATCTGAATAACTTTTTTTTTTTATCTCGTCACTCATTGTTTCAGTCTCTTCATCTTCTGCAGTTGGTACATAAACTTACACTACTATTGTGGGCATTGAGTTCATGTCTGTTTCGCTACAAAATGCATTCACTCTGCTGTTGATAGTAGCTTACCCACATTCCTATTTTCTTTTTCTGCATTATCCATAATGGATTCCGTATTTATAACCTTGTACTCACTTGACTAGATGTCCTATTCCTCCTGCCACCACACTTTGTTTATTCCACTTATATTTAGCTTCATCTTATCCACTTCCCTTATTAAATTCTCTTACCTACCTATCCAATCAAGGGTTCTAGATTCAATGCTCTGAATCACAGAATCATTTTTATTTTTTGTGATGACACCATCTTCCTTAATATTCCATGTCCAGAAATCCAAATGGGAGGCTATTTTACTGCTGGAATTCCTCACCCAAGAGCATGCTATCATTATAACCATACAGTACAGCTACATACACTTGAGGGAAAAATAATGGCTACAGTTTTCCCTTACTCATTCACTCGCAGTACCAGTACAGCAAGGCCAGGATGGATTGCAAGGGCAGATCAGTCAAATCACATTAGCTGTTGCCTCTGCCACTACTGAAAAGGCTGCTGCCCCTCTTCAGGAACCATCCTTCAATTGTGATTACATCTATGGTACTGCTCTCTGTATCAGTGAGGTGCACAACCCACCACACCTTGATGAGATCCTTGGTTCACGGGCAGTTGGACTGTGCAGTACATTTGAGATTTCAGTGATCTGTCTTGGGTACTTTCTTGGGGGTTACTCTGGGAACCCAGAGAAAGTACCCTAAACAGATAATTGAACTCTGATGTGTACTGCATTATCTGAATGCCAGACACCCTTGTCAGTTTCTGCTAAGGTCTTCATTTATGGTGTAGAGAGGTCCATGATTAAAAAATTCATTGAGAGTCATTAGGGTGCATTTGCCGATTTGCTCCACAGTGCTTGCAAGCTACCTCTGTAGCATACAATAAATCTGCCCCCCTGTAGGCAGACCTGACACCACTATAGTCTTAATCTCACTGACACATCTCACTGACACCACCATAGTCTTAATCTCATGGATACATCACAGAAGGAGCAACTGTTTGGATAAAGTGCTTACTCCTAACCTGATGTTGGCATGGTCATTGCAGACATACATACCATTCTATTTTCTTCTTGCCATCCCTCACAGAAGTAGTACTAATTGACTGTAGTAAAAGACTTTATGTAGGGGGCTAACTACTTGTTGTGTTGATTCTACACCTACACCTATACTATGCAAACCACTCTGATGTGCATGGCAGAGAGTACTGTGTACTGTACCACTTATTAGGGCTTCTTCTAATTCCATCCACATATGGAGTACGGGAAGGCTGATTGGTCCACTGCCTCTGTGCGTGCTGTGTAATCAGTCTAATCATGTCTCCATAATCCCTATGTTATCACTATGTAGGGGGGTTGAAGAATATCTCTAGATTTAGCTTTATGAAGCTACAACAAAGCTTATGGCAAGACACACATTTATTTTATGAACATAAAAATCAGCTAGAGTTTTGAAATATAGTAAATATTACACTTTTAGAAAACTTATTATACATTGCTGTAACTGTAATAGTTGATTCAATTCCCGTGTGATGTTTGTGAAACATGATTTTATGCATTGCATTGCAGTTGTGGAAAATCATGTCTGTCTTTAGGGATCCATCAAGGGAATAATAGATGTTTCTGAACATTCAGCAGTCATGTGCAAATTCACCATCCAGTGCATCATCATTCTATTATTCTTCCAAGGTGCTAAGGAAAAATCTGATAATGACCATAATTTTCTGATGCTTCCCTTAAAATATAGATTCACACAATTCTGCCTGGAGTCCCATTACTGGATTTACAGTTAGTATATTTTTTGTGGCGATAAACAAACTGTTCCTGCTAAGTATCTTTTGAGGGAGACAGTTTCAAAGTCAAATACATGATTTTCAGTCAATTTACCACAATGCCACAATGGTGCAGACAGAATTACAAGTAGAAGATAACAGAGATTATAGCTTTAGAAAGTATGTCTTACCTCATCTCCCACAAGCACTCCATCTTCAGGCCACGAGTGGCCTACCGGAACCATCCGGCCACCGTCTCATCCTCAGTGAAGGATGCGGATAGGAGGGCTGTGGGGTCAGCACACCAGTCTCCCAGCCGTTATGATGGTATTCTTGACCAAAGCCACTACTATTCAATCGAGTAGCTCCTCAGTTAGCATCACGAGGCTGAGTGCACCACCTCCCACAAGAGAGTGAATATTTAAAGATTCAGCTCTGTAAACATGAGAGGTTATAAGAAGGAAAGGTGGCAGGTGACAAATAAAAGAGTGGAAAATTTTGCTAAAAGGGAGCCAAGACTTAAGAAAAGAAAGAAAAAACTAATCACCGTGTTTAGCACTTAGGAGTATCATGCATTGTGTTGACTTGAATATACGGGTGACAGCTCACTTTCACTCTTTGTTGTCCTCCTTCACTCTGGTGCAAAAGCCTTCAAAATGCTCCTATCTGGCATAGAACAAGACATTGACAATCCCTGCAAATTCAAATGTAAATTAAATCATACATTACTAGCCACCCTTATGAATTATGTATCTAGATTTCGGCGTAGAAGATTTCTGTTAACTGTAGAATGAAACAGCAGATTGTAGTAAACAGGTTTCTATTCCTTTGGTACTTCTATATAACTGAGGAAGCTGTGGCTTTTCTTAAAGTACTCATTATGTGTTTCTTTTGCTTTGTTACATGTTTTTGCTTGAATAAGCCCAAATAGTTTGTTGCACTTCGGGTAGAGTTAATTTTTAATGAAACTGCAAACAGCTGCTTTACTTTAGTTTGTTTTGCATCTCGAAAGGTTATTTGTGGTGGGATCTTTTGTATCTGACAGTGATTCAGATTCCCCACCTAGCACAGATGTGGACATGTCAGAGGCACTAAGGCTGCAAGTAGTGGCTGTGGGCCGCTGTCATAAGCGAAGCTGCCACCGAGATATGCACATTATGTGGTGCCTCCCTGTGGCGACTGTTTGCGGCTGAGCCTTGGACCAGGCTTGTCACATGGTTCATTGCTTGCCGTACTTTGTAATTGTTTATATCGTGCCAGTGCATGGTCAAGTTAACTTAGTTTGTTTCGGGTCTTGAGTGGTTACTCATTTAGAGCTGTTGTGTTGCTGCACTGACTTTGCTATGTTCCAGACTTGTTAGTGCTTCATTCACTCTGTGAACTCACTCTATTCTGGAATTATAGGAATGTGTCTTTTTTTTCGTTGTGGTTTGGTGTATCCACTGGAGCAAATGATGATAATCAGTTTCTGCCTATGGCATACAGGATAGAAAAGGATCCATGTAACACAATGTATGAGTGGATGGATGATACTACAAGTATGGATGCGATGAAGGTGGATAGCAATAGAACATAAGGACAGAAGGGTGCAGTTTGAGAAGAAGCAATCACAGTGAAACCCCTAATTAACAGTTTCATGCAGTCTAGACTTACAAAACACAAAATTGAGGAAAATGCAGAATTGGTCAAAAAATTGAAATTGGTATTGGATACAAGGTAATCGAGATATATTCTGACATGCTATGGCAACAATTATACGTCAAGAGACACATTTTTGAGAGATCTTTCCTCTGTGCTCACTCAGAAAAAATAAAAAAATTGACAAACATGGTAAATTAAACTGAAAACTGTGAAGTACGGTGAAAGGCATGGGAATCTGATGCGAGGGTGTGAGTTTCTGTACACTGTGCAAAATGTAAATTTCGAAGAAAACATAAGTGCTACAGTTTCGCTTCATGCCTTCCACCAGTGCTGCCAATGTTCATGATCTACAGTGTGGTGCAAAGTATATAAGTGAGTAGTGTATATAGTTGTTGCAACTTTATTGTGTCAAATTGAACATGGAAGCCTTTAAAATGTGCAATCTCTGCCATAGCACATTATCTGCACAAAAAGTATATTTTCAGCATGTCACAAAATGCTTTCACCCCTACCTGCACTTCCTCTCACCACACATACAGTAGGTGAGCTCAATTTCCATATGTTAAGTCCCTTTTACACAATCAACTTTCTTGTTTCAATTGGCTACTCAGGACAAGCACATCTATTGCAGTGCTTTATTCCCGTACCGACTCTTGTCTGCTTTGAGTGGATATTTTCATTTACATGCCAGCACCAAAATTGCCCATGTTGTCGTACTGTCTGCTGTGCAGTTTGGCATCTGAGTGGTGAAAGTGAGGTCATAAGAGACTTTTCTATTTACAAAAAAACGAAATATAATAATAAAATGTAGGAACAAACAATAACAGTAGAGTTCATTAATGACCTAAGCATAATTCCTTGTGGGAGTTCTTGCCAAAAGTCTTGTGGTAAATTCTCTACACTCCTGAGAACTGAAAGAATAAGAAAAGTGTCATCTAAACATTTCAGAACATGAACACATACTTCCTCGAGGAAACATATACTTGCAAACACACCGGACAACATGTAGAATGCAGTAAATAATGCCATTTTGCATTATGCTTTGTATTTTGTTTTCTTGCCAAGTGCCAAATAACAACAAAAATTATTTTTCTTGTCCATTAATTCTGACTTTTTCACTGTCTGCTTTGAGTGGATATTTTCATTTACATGCCAGCACCAAAATTGCCCATGTTGTCGTACTGTCTGCTGTGCAGTTTGGCATCTGAGTGGTGAAAGTGAGGTCATAAGAGACTTTTCTATTTACAAAAAAACGAAATATAATAATAAAATGTAGGAACAAACAATAACAGTAGAGTTCATTAATGACCTAAGCATAATTCCTTGTGGGAGTTCTTGCCAAAAGTCATGTGGTAAATTCTCTACACTCCTGAGAACTGAAAGAATAAGAAAAGTGTCATCTAAACATTTCAGAACATGAACACATACTTCCTCGAGGAAACATATACTTGCAAACACACCGGACAACATGTAGAATGCAGTAAATAATGCCATTTTGCATTATGCTTTGTATTTTGTTTTCTTGCCAAGTGCCAAATAACAACAAAAATTATTTTTCTTGTCCATTAATTCTGACTTTTTCACTGTCAAAATAATTTTCATTAAAGCACTTTTATCTACTTACATTCTTATTTATGAACAGTGTAGATTTTTTCTCTGTAAAATGTGAATGATTTTTGCTTCCAGGTATTTGGCTATCCTGTAGGAGAACACTAGTTGGTAGGAAGAATATCACAACCTTGTGTTACTTTTCAGTGTGTCATGAAAACAAAGCAAACAACCTAACAAAAATGATGAAGACATGAAAGCACAAAATCCATTTCTATTATAGGAATGAGCTCGACCAGAATAGGTTATAACTTCTGATGTTAGCAGACGTCACCATAGTCCCTTGTCTCTGCACATGCGCAGCTTGTAGCTTACTCAGAAATTTAGAACTCTACACTCAGCACAATCTATAGATCATAGATGTCATAGATACACTTGCGTCGCGGCTGGTTGCCGATTCACATGAGGGCACGAAATGTGCACACACTTCGAGTAGTCGATTTTGACCAGAAAGTCACTAGTGTAAAATGGGCTTTAGGGTCGTGTGGTGGCAGTGCTTGCTGTTGGATGACATAAAAAGTCGCCAGCCAGTAAGAGCTCACTAGCCAGAAATGGCCATTGTTTCCTTGATTCAGACCAAGCATATTCTTCGAGACTCATGGTTTAAATTTAAAATGTTGATGATCAGTATTGTTGCCAAATACACTACATCAGAAATACATGCAAAAAGACGATACTGAGTTATGAGTGGCACAAGAAAAGATGGTGGCAGGACCTCTTTGTCATGTATTGGTTGAGTTCGGAAAACTTCACATTGACTGTCCTTTTTTTCCATTGCTGCTCCAACCTATCTGTAGTTGTATCATAACTGTGCAGTGAAGCTAAATGTTGCAAGTTGTGTTGGCAGTGCCAATCATGGATTACATCAACATTTGCTCTCCTGCATCTCCCCTCTCAGCAGCTGCCTCAGATATTCTCTTAACTCTGCCACCAACTGCAGTGTAATCTGTCTATCTCTTGTGCCACTTACAACTCATTCAGTCAGATCCAATGTCAATAGGAGGAAAACGATGTGATGTCAATTGAAGCTTCTAGTAAGAACATAATTTGAGGTAAACCGTACCATGAAGAAACGTAAAATCAGTTAATTTTTAACTCTGAGCTTATCGATTTTTCACAAGGGCTACAAATTTATGACATAGGACCAGGAAAATGTAAAGTCAGAGAAAGTAAAATCGAAGTTCAGCTGTAAAGTGAAAATGATAAAAATAGAAGACAGATGTTTGGCATAAGTAACTAAATGTGAGAAAATTATATCAGAATGAGGGTAGAGGGAATTAAAATGTAGTGAACAACAGAAATGATCATGGTAAGCTGAGTTCACGTAGTTTGTAGGAAACAAGCACTAAATTACAGAAGGGGGAACCAACAAAATACATGCTGTAACATAAGTTCTTGTCTGTAAAGTATGGAGCCACAAAGGCCACAACCGATGTATTGCAAAGTATTCTCTGTGTGCTGTGTGCTCAATACAGATACCACATTGCTGTGCATTCAGTATACAACAATATTATTTGCATTGTAGCTATTATGTATGTTTTTCTTATTTTTCCACATTTATTGCATACTAATAAGATGCTTGTGTGAGAAACTGTAAATTTTTTGTATGTCTTTATCTTATTCCTGGATCATTGAGGTGAGCTCTTATCACACATGATAATTTTTCTTTCTTTACAGCTCATTACAATGATAGAAAATGACGAAATTGAGTATGAACTTGGGCCAAAGAAAGAATTCTTTGTATAAAGGACTATTTAAATTTGTATCAGCTGAAGCACCAGTCCAGATGGCTACAGAAGTGTCACAACCTACACACTACAATACCCAGTATTTTTTGAAATAGTATCTTAGGAGAAACATTTTTTTTAAAAAAGGAAAAGAAAGCTGAAAAAAGTATTGTAGTGTAAAGTAAGATTAATCATAGTCTTTCTGAGATAAGATTAGTGTATGTACCCCTGTCTGTGATAAATTGTAGTTAGAAAGAGCTTTAATTAGGATGTGCCTCAAATCAAGTTGTGATTCATAATTCAGTAGTGCATAACTGAGCAATTCAAGTCAGTAGAATTTGAGGGCCAACCAGCATGAGATATTTACAGTTATGAGTGAACTGTAATTGTAATGTTTCAGAAAGGATATCACAGTTTAAATCCATGCGGCATTTGTTAACTTTGATTTACATTGATATATGACAACATGAAGTGAAAGAAAAATCAAACAATTTGTCCTACAATGTGAGCACCATTTTCCACACAGCTTACAACCAATTGATAGGCAGATTGTTTCATATCTTTATTAATATGTCTAAACTAATTGATACAATAGCAGCTTCAGTACTATTTCTCGAGTTGATAAATCCTACTAGGAACAGTGCAAGCCATGTTCCCAAGTAAAGTCCGTTCCAAATTGTATCAGAATTCTGCCTCTTACAGATAGAGTCCATCAGAATAACACCGTAGCAAATATGACAATACTCGCGGTGCGCACTCCACTGATTGCATCAACACTGGTTTAGACTGGTCCTGGGCCAGTCTATGTGCCAGAGTCTCGCATGATCCTGTCAGAGGGCATGGATCCATACCATCTGAGTGGTGGCACTATAGTTGTCAGTAACAACGTTGTATTTCGTGGTAACATCGGGTGGCCTCACTACAGTTCCTCCTTCCAAAACAGTGACCACCCGAGGAAAAATCAAAGTAGTGCATGGTCTCGAGGAGCAACCACTGGGGAAGGCAGCAGGTCTAGGTCCACAGGCATTGCTGCTGAAGGCCGAGGCAGGACAGGGCTCGATGGGACTGCTCGAGTTGCCACGGGGCTGGAGGATCCACACGGGGTGGCGAAGGAGGTGGCTGCTGACGACAATGGCAGAGGTGAAGTTAGTTTCAGTGACCCTGCAGATGTCCATGGGCAGAGGCTACAGTGTACAGTGTGGACCCATCGTGAATGGAAATCACTCTGCAGATCCACGTTCGGTTGTGACAGAACAGATGGGCCCACACCAGGGAGCCCATCCAGAAGGGAAGTGCTCTGGTGGTGAAGTGTGGCAGTGATTCATCATTTATTTATTTCATTATTTTATTACTGTTTGTTTCCCCAACTGTAGAATGGAATGAAAATGGAAATGCCATTGCAGCACAAGTAGGGAGTGAATGTCAATCCAACTTCATCTTTTGGAGTCTGTACTAAATGCTTCAGTCTCTGTCATTTGGTGTTATAACATATCAAAAACTTTTATCTGGTGAGATTCCTGTGTTTCTGATTGTATATATTTGTGTTTAATGAACTTGGCCAAAAACCAGTCATTGTGCCATATTTACTCTAGTCCATAATATGAAAATGATCTCAAAATAGGTATCAGCAATGATTGAACAAATATTTTGCATCAAATGTGCTGAGAATGAACATGTACTGTGTCTTGGTGTTATATTAGCAATATTTTAGTGAAAACAGAAGGGTCTACTTTGTGGTTAGAAGAAAGGAAAGGAGATGCAGAAGTGCGGAACATGAAAAATCTCTCGTAGTAATGGTCAGAGGAGAGACATGGTACATGAAGGAATTCTTACAATATTCTTTCTCCTCATAAAGGATATTTATTTATTTTTTAATTTTTATTTTATTTACTTCTATTTAGTTCCCAAGGTTAGACATTCAGCAACGGTAAATTATTTGTCTGTGAACTGTACTCCAGTTGTTTCTGATTTAACATATGGCCTGTGAGATACTCCTCCTCTGTCCCAAATATTACTGATACTCACTATTTACTTTTACTTTAAGAAATGAAATTATGTATGTTAGTATGAATTTCATTGTTTGTTGTATGTGTTGTATAAAATTAATTTATTGTATGTGTTGCAATGGCTCATAGCTTTAAAATGTGCATGTTCCAGTCTCAATGAAAATGTCTGACTCATTGTCAGCGAGAAACTGTAATTCAAGTCGTACATTTTTCTCTAATTATGTCTCTGTAGGAGTACCACCATTTCATTGCTTTAGCCAAAATCACATTAAAATTGTTACATAAACTCTAAATATCTCAAATTTTCTTAACCTTTCCCTGCAAGCATTTAATACAAGAAAATATGTAAATCTTGTTATTTAATATTCCTCCTGGACTCTTGTCGAAGCCAACAGGTAGTAAGCGAACAGACACAAAGTGACAAGGGATGAGGCTCCATATGTTTCACCAACCTGTGGGAGCTGTGGTACTCACAGTGATAAGTATATTGGAAAGTGCACTTTAACTAGATATGCATTACAGAAACTGGAAAATATGTAGCTTTAGTTGCAGGAAGAACTCTGTAATGTCCCTTCAAAGTAAATATGTGTCGTGAGAAGCTTTTATGGATCATGTCACACACCCAGGCTATGACAGATTATTTGCTGTTATTCAACAGTAGGGACAGCATGGTAGTCCTATTATAATGAAGATGTGCATGAAATACCATGACAATATCGGCCACTGCCAGCTGTTGGGGGAATGTTTGCAGTGGGGATACCACCACTATGCTAGACTACAGATCAGTCGGGCACATTTCCTGTCACAGATGAGCATCAGTTTAACTTACAGATTGGAAGCATGGCAAGAGCCTTTATGTGACTCAATCACATTTAGGAGCTGATGCAATTCTGTGTGCCGTTACACGTGGAAATATGTGGCTGCCAAGTTCTATAAAGATGCCGCCGTTACCCACGCTTAAGTAGATCCTTACGTTGTAGCAACACATGTAAGTTTCAACCCAAAGGAATGTTGGACAGCATGTGTCTGGATTATTGGTCACACATTTTCAGTGGTGGAGAGCTGTGTGGGTGAGGTTGCTGGCATGAGTTCTGAGCCTCCTCTGGATGAGTGTTACTGCTTGCAGTCATCTTCCCCAGACTCTCAGACCTGAGATTGGCTTTGTAAGATGGGCAGTGTTCAGTCTCTGTGCAGGTTTGTATCACTATCACTGTACATTCTGTACTCATGCTAAGGGAGTGACGTATTCTTTTCTGTGCTAAAGTGGGCATTCATGTAAATTTAAAATGAAGCACCCAAGAAGGTAAGGTACATAAGTGCAATTTATCACATTTTGCGAAAATCTAGCGCAAATTTGAGCATGTGTCACTCCTTTGTCTGCTGTTACTCTGATACGTAATGCAGTTTCTACTTTACTATACAATGATTATTTATACCATCCACATAAAGCAACTGAATATTTTTACCTGGTATGTGAATAGGGACTCCTTAATAGGAAGTCACACTTATTTTTATGTTCTGAATCACAATAGGACAATCCAACATAAGTAAATTAAGCATTATTTTACATATCTCAAAAATCAATGCAAAAAAAAAAATTAAGAAACTTAAACTTTACATCTGTGAAGTATCTGCCCTTCTGACTCACCCATCAGCTGCTGCCTCCCCTGACTCTGAGGCTCTGCCATCTCCCTTCTCATTCTTTGTTAACAACACATGCACACAACACACCACCAGACCCACAATACAGCTACACTTGAGGCACATAGCATGCATGCCAGCGAGGTGGGGTCAATCAGAAAGGCTTACACGGCACTGTGATCCATATGAATTCATCTCCAATCTGAAAATGTGCTCACTCTGAGAGCTCACAACAAAAATAAAAATAAAAGTTTGTATACTTGTAACAGTTGTATATGGTTTTGGAAAAAAGAGAAATGAAACGATCTGTCAGCCATCAGTATTTTTCTTTTTTATTCATTTTTGTACAATCATTACAGCGTGAAAGGACTCTTAACAAATATGTCTGAAAGGGCTGCATGCAGAATCGCAATTTTGGGGGCACTCTTGATGCTTGTTTCCTATTTGAGTTAGGAACATTGTGTAAAAGGTTTTCAGTTTAGCATGGACCAGTGCCCATTTGTATAATCATTTGAACATCTGTCTTACTCTACCTACATTACAGTAAATTGAGCATTCATTTTTGTACAATAATTACAGCGTGAAAGGACTCTTAACAAATAGGTCTGAAAAGGCTGCATGCAGAATCACAATTTGGGGCACTCTTGATGCTTGGTTCCTATTTGAGCTAAGAACATTGGGTAAAAGGTTTTCAGTTTAGCATGGACCAGTGCCCATTTATATAATCATTTGAACATCTGTCTTACTCTAGCTACATTACAGTAAATTGAGCAAATTTTGTATGACCAGGCAAATTGTGCAAATTGATTAGCTCCTCTTGTAAAAGACTTTAATTCAGCTGAAATTAATGCTCATTTAATTGCACCATTTGTATGTGCTGTGTTTGGATTTTACATGCAAAAACAGTCAACCTCGTTCACTGTTAAATAACTCCGCACTAGAGCAAGACTGATAGTCAAAATTTGGCCCATCAGTGTATTGAAAATTGTTCCAAGACAAGTTTTAACTGTCTGAAAAGAATCTTGCTTTATTTGGATTTTACATGCAAAAAATATGTATTTGTGAGTTTTTTATGGCGCCACTTCCGTGTTTCAAACTTATGTGAATTGGTTCAGATTTTGTAGTAGAAAAATACGTGTAATTAATGGTCATCCTATCATTTTGTGACAGCATTATCTGTTGCCACAATGTAACCAACATAGTTCGAAAGACAATAACAAAACTTGTACCAGATCAGTCATTACCTGAGTCTACAAAAATCTACATTAGTTGCCAAGCTCTAGTGGTCTAATGTCAAAATTATGGTAGAGCAAAAGTTGGGAACCAGAATGAAAAATACACTCCTGGAAATTGAAATAAGAACACCGTGAATTCATTGACCCAGGAAGGGGAAACTTTATTGACACATTCCTGGGGTCAGATACATCACATGATCACACTGACAGAACCACAGGCACATAGACACAGGCAACAGAGCATGCACAATGTCGGCACTAGTACAGTGTATATCCACATTTCGCAGCAATGCAGGCTGCTATTCTCCCATGGAGACGATCGTAGAGATGCTGGATGTAGTCCTGTGGAACGGCTTGCCATGCCATTTCCACCTGGCGCCTCAGTTGGACCAGCGTTCGTGCTGGACGTGCAGACCGCGTGAGACGACGCTTCATCCAGTCCCAAACATGCTCAATGGGGGACAGATCCGGAGATCTTGCTGGCCAGGGTAGTTGACTTACACCTTCTAGAGCACGTTGGGTGGCACGGGATACATGCGGACGTGCATTGTCCTGTTGGAACAGCAAGTTCCCTTGCCGGTCTAGGAATGGTAGAACGATGGGTTCGATGACGGTTTGGATGTATCGTGCACTATTCAGTGTCCCCTCGACGATCACCAGTGGTGTACGGCCAGTGTAGGAGATCGCTCCCCACACCATGATGCCGGGTGTTGGCCCTGTGTGCCTCGGTCGTATGCAGTCCTGATTGTGGCGCTCACCTGCACGGCGCCAAACACGCATACGACCATCATTGGCACCAAGGCAGAAGCGACTCTCATCGCTGAAGACGACACGTCTCCATTCGTCCCTCCATTCACGCCTGTCGCAACACCACTGGAGGCGGGCTGCATGATGTTGGGGCGTGAGCGGAAGACGGCCTAACGGTGTGCGGGACCGTAGCCCAGCTTCATGGAGACGGTTGCGAATGGTCCTCGCCGATACCCCAGGAGCAACAGTGTCCCTAATTTGCTGGGAAGTGGCGGTGCGGTCCCCTACGGCACTGCGTAGGATCCTACGGTCTTGGCGTGCATCCGTGCATCGCTGCGGTCCGGTCCCAGGTCGACGGGCACGTGCACCTTCCGCCGACCACTGGCGACAACATTGATGTACTGTGGAGACCTCACGCCCCACGTGTTGAGCAATTCGGCGGTACGTCCACCCGGCCTCCCGCATGCCCACTATACGCCCTCGCTCAAAGTCCGTCAACTGCACATACGGTTCACGTCCACGCTGTCGCGGCATGCTACCAGTGTTAAAGACTGCGATGGAGCTCCGTATGCCACGGCAAACTGGCTGACATTGACGGCGGCGGTGCACAAGTGCTGCGCAGCTAGCGCCATTCGACGGCCAACACCGCGGTTCCTGGTGTGTCCGCTGTGCCGTGCGTGTGATCATTGCTTGTACAGCCCTCTCGCAGTGTCCGGAGCAAATATGGTGGGTCTGACACACCGGTGTCAATGTGTTCTTTTTTCCATTTCCAGGAGTGTATCTCTGTCATAGCACAAAAAAGGCAAATATGTCCTGGACAGACTCATGGATAAGAGATGAAGGAGAAATAACATAACTGTTGCTTGTTTGCACATATTATTACCAGGATGAAAAATTTTCCTATCTTAGCACAAAAAAGGTGAATATATCCAGAGCAGAGTTGGGGATGTAAAAGAAGGGAACTAGTTTTTTGACTTACGTAGCAGCTTCAAAGACATTTAAATTAAAATATCTTAAAATATTCACACTTTTTTATGAGTTACCCCTACTTCCCCAGCACAGTGAGCTCTTTTAGATCCACCCGCTGTTACATGTGTGATGAGAGGTGTTCAAACAAATATACACAAATTTATATGTTTCTAGAGAGTGGGATGCATTTAGAATAGAAAGTATCCGAGAGTGGTGGGGGTGTATTACAATAGGAGGTATCCCAGAGAGGGGATGCACAAATCTTAAACTTTGATGACACACTGTGTCATACTGCACGGCATGACAAATGACACATGCCACCATGTCATCCATCATGGAATTTTGTACGACATGACATAATGTATCACATTACATTACTTGACATAGTGCATTACATTGCACGACATCGGTACTAATATTCACAAGCAAAATAAGGGTGAATGTGTCAAGATGTTTTGAATTAAATGTCTTTGAAGCTGCCAGATAAGTCAAAAAGCTAATTCCCTTCTTTTACATCCCCAACTCTGCTCTGGATATATTCACCTTTTTTGTGCTAAGATAGGAAAATTTTTCATCCTGGTAATAATATGTGCAAACAAGCAACAGTTATGTTATTTCTCCTTCATCTCTTATCTCAAGTGCCCATCTCATGAATGATTTTTCCAAGTTTGGCATATTCTAACTGAAAGAATACAAAGAAGTGTAAATAGTTATTGCTTACTGTTTCAAAAGTGGGAGATTTATTCAAGTATGGCTGTGTGTGTGGCTGTGTGTGTGTGTGTGTGTGTGTGTGTGTGTGTGTGTGTGTGTGAGAGAGAGAGAGAGAGAGAGAGAGAGAGTTTGTGTGTCCAAATATAAATTGTAGCTCTCATTTTTTTACAATAAATTTAGTTTATAGAACAACTTTTTTTGGAAAGAAGATGCATTATTTCATTCTTGTGGTCACACTGAAAGACAGTGCAAAGGTGTTAGAACTGCAAGAATTGCAATGATATCTACATATTTATTTTTGAATGTATAAAACATACATAATATTGATTTGAGCATTATTTTGTAGAAGAATCAGCTTTTACTTAAAACAAGCACAAAATACATTGTGGCTTTAAATTTACAGAATAATGTTTACTTCCATAAATACAAAAGATGAGACAAGATTCATTTGCACAGAAAAAGAATATCCCATTGCTGTCTTGCAGGTTTTAAGCCTTCTATGCACATATTGTGTCTAAAAACACTGCTCTTTAATCTGAGTCATCAAATTGACACATTACAGTTAGAACAACAAACATGGGACACAGATGCCCTTACCCACTTTCAAATAAGTGTAAGCATTTGTATTTATTGGATCTGTAGGACAAATAAAAATGAAATAATATTTGAAGAAGCACTTTAGAGGCAAGATCACATTAAATTTTTATTTTGAATTGATGACCAGTTTCAACAGTACTTTGATGTCATCTCATCTTTCTTGAAACTATTCCATGTACAGGGTGATTATAATATAAGTTAAACTTTCAAAATGCTGCAGAAATAACACCACTAGAATGACGTCAAATTGCAATGGAATATTATCAGAGAAGGGGGAAAATGTATGGCAGAAGAAAAAAAATAGTGTGAAAATTGATCAGTAGGTGGCGCTGGACTTGTCAGAATACGTAAATGAAAACACCTGTCATGCGCACGACGCATTGAAGTTGGTATGAACATACTGGGCACACGGCCTTTCCACCTTTCACATCTGTGACATTCACCATGACTGTTTCCATGCAGGATCGCTCTCTGCTTGTAAAGCTGTATTACAAGAATGAGGGCTGTGCACATGTCACTCTTCAGAAGTTCCAGACACGGAAGGGTTTGAAAAAAGGCATTGGTCAATGACTGCAGTGGGTCTGAAGAAAATGATTCGGAAATTTGAAAAGATGGGTTCTTTTGGTGTGCAACCTGGGAGAGGGAGGAAACAAATTGATTTAACATCAGTGGAAGCAGTGGCCGCAGCAATGCAGGAGGAGATGAGTGGTGGTGTGCAAACGTGTAGTGCACGGAGAATTGCCCGAACATTGACATGCCCACGAGCATGGTGCGTAAAATCCTATGAAACACACTTCTTTGCTATCCATTCAAAATTAACCATGCGCACGAGTTGCTTCCTGTAGACCTGCCAGCAAGAGAGACCTTTGCTTTAGAATTTCTTGCTCGCATGGAAGTGGACAATGATTGGCTGTGGAAGAGTTTGTGGACAGACGAAGCCCATATCCATCTGAAAAGACATGTCAATGCACAGAATTGTTGAATATCAGCAACAGAAAATCCACATACAAATCAACCAATACCACTTCATCCTGAAAAGGTCACTGTGTGGTACAGGTTTATGGCATCATTTATCATAGGGCCATATTTTTTTTGAAGAGACAGGTGCTTCTGGTCTTGTTACCTATACCGTCACTGCTAAGTGCTATGATTGTCTTTTGCGCAACCACATCATTCCAGCTCTCCAACAGTGTGGATGGAATCATTTTTATGCAAAGATGGCACACTCCCGCACATTGAAAATCCAGTTGAGCAGCTGCTGAAGCGCCATTTCGGCAATGTTAGAATTATCAGCCGCCATTTTCCTACAGCCTGGCCATCCCGATCACCTGGTCTTAGCCCATGTGACTTCTGAAAGATGTTCAGTGTTCCAATGGCAAACTTAGCTGCATTGAAGGCACGCACTGCAGACACATTCTGAACGTGACCCCGGAAACACTTCGATCAGTTGTCAGGGTGTATACGACTCGGGACAACCGGGAAAAACCCGGGAATTTTTATAGAATTCCGGGAATTTTTCATTGCTTTAGTTTTTGGTTACATTTTTGTAACTTTAACTAGTAAGAACCAATACTCTAACAAAGTATATTACTGTATCTCGCTACTGCAGAATAATACTGCAGCAATAAAACACGGACGAGAGAAAAAAAAGAAAATAAAACCTAAGTTGCAAAGGAAATGCGCCATATACAGGAACAAAGCACAGTGCTCATACAAGCGTCTGCCAACAGCAAATTGTGTCAAAGGCTTTAGGAAGACTATGCAATGTTTCATAACAACAAATTGCCTCCGATGAGCATGACGTCACAACTATTTACATTAGATTCGTTTGAGCGGTTGCGAGCGAGCTTATGTGCATGTGCAGTTGAGTCGCGTATGAGTAGTACTATCTCCCTCTTCTGGCTACAGAAGTGTGGCAGTTAGCTGTATAAGCAATAGCAGAAAGCAGCCATATGCTATCCGGAAAAATTTTAGTGGTGCACCTGAACTGGCAGATTCACGAATGCGCAACAGGCCTGGAACTAGGGGGCAGAGCCATATCCATATTATTGTTTCATAAAGCAACTAGCATCCAGTGCACATTGGCCTATTGATTACTCATATGATTTTCAATGCATCCCTGTTGGTTTCTGAACATTTTTTATCAAATTCTAAGTTGATTTCTGAATGAATCGTAAGTTGATTTTTGAATGCGTGCATAGTGTACGTGATGTCTCTGCCAGGGGAATCCCCGTCGCATCTAGAAGTAAACTTTCCTGCAGACAAAAGGGGACCGGTCTATACGAGCTGAGCGAATAAAGCCGAAAGAGTGAATGACAATCGCTGTTTATGTGGCTGACTGGGTTTGCAAATGATCAGCATTGTTATAATTACTAGCGAATTCACAGGTTCAGACTACCAGAGTGGAAATAAACGACTAACAGGAATAACAGACAACTAAGATTATGTATTGTCTTCTTCATGTATCTAAGAAAATGAAATTTTGACAGAAAATTTTTGGCCAGACCGGTACACTACTAAGGGCCACTTATACAGTCCACGGCTAGCAGCCGCTAAAGTTCTATTCTGGGAGTAGCGCGGAAAACGCGTTGTACGAACACTTTAATAACGCCTAACTAGAGAACGAATGTGGGATAACTAAACCGGTGATTGCGGCAGGGTTGGTGAAGTTAACCAGAGAATAAATTTTGCCATGCAGTAATAGTTACAGAATTAGTGATTACAAGATTGTTTATTAGAATGAGGAAGGAGAAGAAACGGAGACTCACAAATTATGGAAGAAAATGACGATTCCAAATATATACAAAAATTTCTTACTAGTACTTTTCGATCTCATGCTTCAGAAGCTAGAGAGTATGAAAGAAATGTGAAACTATTTCCTAACATAAAACCTTTTGCTTGTAGTAGGCCTAATAGGCATTTGATATTGGTACTTCGTGAATTATATTCTGTAGTGTTATAAAAATGACCATTTGTGCCAAAACAGTCTCGTTTATTTGGTGCGTGTAACAATTGCTGCAATATTAGGCAGGCCTATTTCGTTTTATCTAGCAGACAGTGACAAAATACACGTAATCAGACCAAGAAACCACACCTGTCTTGGGTACTATTTGTATTAACAGCTTTCCTGCATTTTTTCATGCAGCAAAACGTTGACAAACTTTGATGGCGTAATAGATTCTTTCCCAGAAAGTAAAGTACACCATATAAGGCTGTGCAAGATTAGAGAGGAAAAAAGCTAGGACTTAAGGATAGAAGAAATGTGTACTGCCTTGCTTGTCCCATGTCTTTACTCGTTTTATGTAGCCTATATTTAATTTTATGTCACACAGAACAGCAATTTATTAGCTAATAGGCAGTAAAGACTGTTAATTTTCTGAAGAGCTCTTGTCCTCCCGGTTACAAATAATCCCATACACTACTAATTGCGAGATCTTTTTAAGAGGGTCAAGATGTCAAACCGGCCGACTAGAAGCAGGAGAGGCACCACAGGACATTTTAATTTCCACTAGACTGAATATAGTTTGATGGCACCCATTACAAAATATTACACGTTTGAATTCCTCAGAGCAAAATACAGGGATGTGCGATGGAAGAATTCTGTGAAGAGGAGTGGCACTGCACTTCGGGACACTTAAGACAAATAACATGTATTACGTTGCCTCAATCATATATATTTTATGTATCAGACCCTTCAGAAAGATGTGCGCTACAATGTGAAGATATTTTTGAAAAGTTGATTTTTTAAATTTTTTGCGTCCTACCACTATCTAATATTGGCCCGGTTCGGAAATATCGTAGATCCAGACCTGATGCACAGAACAGTCTGAGTTGTAGTGGGGAGTTGGTAGTCTCCATGTGACCCGTGTTTACGTTAAATGATTTTGCTGTTTCCTCTTCGTTTATTGCTCTCACGTCAAACGAAAACAAAATGGATTTCTGTGGTCGGGAGCTATCAAGTGAATTAAAATACATTCACAAACTAAAATAATTTATTAGTTTTAGATTTTATTTTATTTCTACCTTTCTGACAGTCAAGCGTTAATCGCTTTGCAGAACAATGAAGTTATCTTTGTCGGTTTGTTAAAGAAATTTGACTTCTATTAATATTTTCTGCTGAGGCAGTCAATTTATTTGAAACGAAATGTTTAATTCCACACTATTGCCTGGTTTCAACTGTTCGCTACATTTCAAGTTCGCGTTTTCATTGTCTAGCACGTATGGCATTATCCCATAATAAAGTACCAAACATGAGATAATGCAGTACTGGTACTCCAAGAAAATTTACATCTGAATCTGAACATATGAATGTGCACTTTAAGCCGAATTATGCATGTTAGTAGGGTTCACAAAATTCCCATGCTCTTGGAGTATCCTCTAATGTCTTGTTTCTCTTATGACATAATGTAAGATCTTTTAATGTTTTACACGTACGAACATACGGGCTTCCTGCGTCATCGCAGCTGCACAAGTGTGGTGACGCCTGTCATCTGGTGCAACTGCTGAAACGAATCTCTTTCTAACAGGTCGTGGGAAAATATTCCGAATGGTTGTTTGAAAAGCGTTACTTTCAAGTAAAGTAAATTTCCTTTTACACAAGATGAACTCTGTCCACCAATGTCCAATGAATTTCTTAAATCACAGAGCGTTTGACTCTCATTCAAAATTCAGATCTTTGAGAACGACCATTTAGAATATTTTTGAGCCCAGAAGATCACACATTTATGTCTTTGTTAAAAATTTTACTGGCACATTTGTGTGATGTATCTTAAGGTGCAACAAGCGCAAAAAAGATCAACATTATGTGTGAAAGCTTAGCTTCTCTTGCAGCTTATTAATTTTAGAGGCCAATATTACAGGCTACATGAAAGCTCTTCTTTTCTTTTAGCAACACTATGTATATTAATTTAAACAATTACCTTTCCCTGTTTGTGTGTTCGCACTACATAACAGTGATGTTGCTATTGGCTGACTACATCATGTGTCCTATGCTCTGAGTGTGCACTGTCATCGGCTGGCGGGATTGCTTGACATGAGATACGACTGGCTTACAAAAGCCCATCGCAATCTCGATCTCAATCCTTTGGAAAGTAACATGTGGTGTTTGGTGGAATTCGAATTAATACTTTCGTAATACGAAATATGCAGTGTACATGTTGCTGCACATCAGACATCTTTCCAAAATGTGTTTTTTCCCCCTGAGTTTTGTTTTCTAAAGTGCTAGGAAATTCTACACCAGTGTATAAAACCACAACCATTGAAAGGATTGATAAGATTTACAGTTCCGAGGAAAAGTATACTGTTACTTAACATGGAAAAAGTGTGTTTTCATCAGGGAGAAGTGTATTTTCATCCAGGAGAAAGTGTATTTTTAACCGGGAAATCCGGGAATTTTTTTTCCTCGTCTGCGTATACACCCTGGTTGGGATTATGCTGTATCTTGATTTCAACTTGTTGCAGAAAATGGTGGACAGTACAGGGTGATTCAAAAAGAATACCACAACTTTAAAAATGTGTATTTAATGAAAGAAACATAATATAACCTTCTGTTATACATCATTACAAAGAGTATTTAAAAAGGTTTTTTTTTTTCACTCAAAAACAAGTTCAGAGATGTTCAATATGGCCTCCTCCAGACACATGAGCAATATCAACCCGATACTCCAACTCGTTCCACACTCTCTGTAGCATATCAGGCGTAACAGTTTGGATAGCTGCTTTTATTTCTCGTTTCAAATCATCAATGGTGGCTGGGAGAGGTGGCCAAAACACCATATCCTTAACATACCCCCATAAGAAAAAATCGCAGGGGGTAAGATCAGGGCTTCTTGGAGGCCAGTGATGAAGTGCTCTGTCACGTGCTGCCTGGCGGCCGATCCATCACCTCGGGTATTTGACGTTCAGGTTTCATAACTAACCTTTTTCGTAGGACTCTCCATACAGTTGATTGTGGAATTTGCAGCTCTCTGCTAGATCTGCGAGTCGATTTTCCTGGGCTGCGAACAAATGCTTGCTGGATGCGTGCTACATTTTCATCACTCGTTCTCGGCCGTCCAGAACTTTTCCCTTTGCACAAACACCCATTCTCTGTAAACTGTTTATACCAACGTTTAATACACCACCTATCAGGAGGTTTAACACCATACTTCGTTCGAAATGCACGCTGAACAACTGTCGTCGATTCACTTCTGCCGTACTCAATAACACAAAAAGCTTTCTGTTGAGCGGTCGCCATATTAGCATCAACTGACGCTGTCGCCTAGTCAACAGCGCCTCAAGCGAACAAATGTACAACTAAATGAAACTTTATAGCTCCCTTAATTCGCCGACAGATAGTGCTTAGCACTGCCTTTTGTCGTTGCAGAGTTTTAAATTCCTAAAGTTGTGGTATTCTTTTTGAATCACCCTGTATATCAAACGTGGTTTGTGCAGTCACATGGAAACTGATAACCCGATTTGATTTTGATACTTTTTATGCAGTTTTTGGCCTCAGGGCAATTAAAAACTGGTGTGAGTGATGCTTTTTATGCGGTTTTTGGTCTCAGGACGATTAAAAACCAATTTTTTCCCATCCTATGTGGATATGACCTTGCCATGATGTATGGGCTTGTGTAACATACAGTACCACACTTGTACACACATGCACACTTGTTTAGCCTCAAATGTACAGCTTAGGCATTGTTGTATGATTCATTTGTCATTTGTAGTTGACCACTATTAAAGCATTATGCTTACAGTACCATCTATTGATACAGTTTGTAATTATTTATTTTTCTTCTGCATATGTTTTCCCCCTTTTCCGACAGTATTCTGTTGCAATTTGATGTCATTCTGACCAGTCATGTTATTTCTACAGCAGTTTGAAAGTTAAACTTTAATTATAACCACCCTATATTTGGACAATATTGAAAATTTAAATAGTTTGGAAATGCAAGCTCTTCCAGCAGGTAGATCACAGTTAATCAGCATTTCATTAATAAAATTAATATTGACAATCATGCTGCCATGCAACTTCTGCCAATTACATGTGACCAGTCACATGTTCACCTGGAGCACTTAATGAGTGAAAGTTGCATGACAACTTGATTGTAAATAGCAATTCTACTAACAACTCACTGATTTGGTGTGATCTACCTGCTGGTAGCACTTGCATTTCCATACTATTAAAATTTTCAACATTTTCAAAATATATGGCGTTGTTTCGAAAAAGAAAGTTTGCAAAGATGATAGCAAAGGACTGTTGAAACTAGTCATCAATTGAAAATAAATATTTAAATGCAGTCCTGGGTCCAAAGTATTTCTTCAGATATTGCCCCCTGAGCAGAATGTCTGTTATATATAAAACTGAAATACCAAATTAAAGAATTATAATGTTCACATTTATACTGCATTTACCATGTATTTTTAGACTAGACCAACAAAATATGCCTCATAGTTGCTGGAATATATTTGAAGAATTTAAACACTAGAAAGATGGCTGCTGTAAATACTTTGTATTTTGCAGAATGTTGATCTCCAACAGGCAGATTTAAATGTAAAAAATAAATAGGCACACTAACACCCATAAATGTCCACAAAATAGAAATACCACCTATGTTTATGCAATCCGTCATCTCTCTTTTTTTTTTTTTTATATGGTGCTTCAGGGACGAATCTTGCAGGAGATGCAGGGGTAAAATCTTGTTGAATATGCCTCCTGGTTTAAGCAAATATATTCAAAAACACAACAGACAACTTGTAATTGCTATTTTGGACATTATTTCAATATTCACAACTTACTGTTGCATTGAAAAACATGCTAGATATTTACTTCAGACAACCATACAGTAACAAGACTACAAGTTTTAAGTAGCCTCTGCAACATAATTTCTGTGGTGGAGACTGAAGCTCTAAAAGAATAATGACAATGAGACTTATTACACTGATGTAACAGTAAAAGCTGAAAAAGATGAAACATACTAGAACTGAAAAAGAGAAGACTTTGTCGTCTCACATTTCTTTGCCCACCAACCCGCTGTTATAGCATGTCAAAAATGTCTGTGTACAAATCCACCATAAAATCCAGTGTTTGTTTTCCTTCTAGTAAAAAGCTGTCGTATAGTTGTAGACAAGATGAGAAATTTGTAGTACTGGCAGAACTTCTGGTTCTCTCTCCAAAAAGTCATTGCAGAGACAAATATCCAAAATTTTAATCCCAAAATCCAACATGTTGAGATACATGGAAGCTATTTGCAACTAATTATGTAGGCTGATGTCCAACAATGAGTTAATAATGAGAATGTACAGACAGTGCACACTGAAATGTATTTTAAGTATTTTGGACTTTTTGCAAAGTTTAAAAGTATCGTAAGTACAGAATGACCATATGTTGAAAATCTGTTATTCTAAGGGAAAGAATCCCCATTCTTATTGAACACTGGAGCTGGGATGTGTGACCCAGTACTGTAAGTGTGTGGTAGCTCCATGTTTTCTTTCTGATCCATGAGGTCAGAGTTCCTGTCTTGTCAGTTCATTCACCAACTGATGATGCTGTGTCAAGAAGGAGGTGACGTGTTGCATCACCTGTGTTGGAGTGGCCGAGGTAGTGGCCATAACCCTGGACAGAGCTCCTGCTTTGCCATCTTGATTCAGATTTCGCATAGTTTTCCTAACTACTGAAGAAAATTGCTGCAGTGTTTCCTTTCAAAAGGTCACGTCTGATCTGTTGCACAATGTTTCTCCTATATCAGTTCACACTCCATCTCTAATGACCTCACTAGTGACTGGGCATCGATTTCAAATCTTTTTCCTTTTGTTCTAATGATCTGTATTCATGGCTAAAAAATACCTGTGTCAGAGGCATGAGATGTAATAATGTTAACTGCAATTGTATGCTTATTCCTACAGCATGGGGTGGGCACTTATTTGCCACATATTGCTCTCTTCATGTAAAAATTAACCAAGCAGCAATATACATGGTGTCCCTCCTAAGAGTCACCAGGCACATTTTCTTTGGTGTTTGTAATTTCTTATTTGCAGTGTGTGGATGGAGTTTGCACAAAAGAATTCTGCTCATCGTGTCTTTCATCTGATGTCCAGTGTCGACAGAAAGTGTCGGTTTGTTTCCCTTTATGAACAAAATGACAAATTAGTTTAGTGCGATATTCATCTTGTCAGTATGTAGTAACAGCAACAGTAATAGTCAAAGAATAGCCAGTAGTCCAGCAGTGACATCACTGACCCGGCCAGTGCTGACCACGACCGACATGCAGCACCGCACTGTTCAGTCGCTGCTGCAGTACTGATATTCTTCATGTTTAATTGTTCACGTTAATTGATATCATTAAAATGAAAATTGCCTAGACTAATTTGGGGGCACTCTATCGAATGGGCAGATAAAATTCTGGTTTAAAAATCATTTTGTTCATAGTCGGAAACAAACTGACGCTTTCCGTTGACAATGGGTATTGCATGAGAGATGTGATGAACCGTATTTGCTTGGTCAAACTCCCAAACTTCAGCTACACACTGCAAGAAAGGAGCTGCAAATACCTGCTGAAACACAAGAGGAAATATGCCTAATGACTCTTAGGAGAGACACCATGTGTATACACATTGGTTATTGGGCATAGCAGGGAGCTAATTTATTATGTTCATCATTAAACCACGTAAGTTCAAATAGAATGTAGCAGATTAATTACCACTACTTGCTAATAATGTCAACACAGTTTGTTTCTGTTTGACAGGTTATTGGATCTGATTGTACTGTCTAAAATGCACTTAATTTCCTCAACATATCTGCATGTCATCTTCAGGTAACATTGTGGCTAACTGCTTGTTTTTCTTTATTGTTCAATTTTGTAAGAAGAAGTGGGCTGGTAATGGATAAAATTGGTGCTCATGCAAAGTATTTCATGATTTCAATACTGACCAGCTGCGGAGTAATCTGCCAAAGACTTCATTTTGAGGTGTTACGGATGGGCACGGGATCAACACACCACTCTCCTGGATGTTGCATTTCGCAGCCCTCGGATCTGGTCCTTCTCACTCAAATAGCTCCTCAGTAGACATAATAAGGCTGAGTACACACTCTTACAGTCCTCCCAACAAGGAAAAATCCCTGGCAGCATCAGGAATTGAACCCAGCTCCTCCACATAGCAGTCAGACATGTATACTGATGAAGATGAAAGTAAATAAAGTTTCATAAAATACTCTTTGATGGATAATATTTATCATTTTTAAAAGTTTTTAGATGATTTTGTATTACCATACCATAACCATATTCAAGCAAAATTAAATGGCAGAGTCATCAGTGAAGTATAGCTCTTAGCACATTTCTTATGAACATCAGAACAGGACTGAACTCCTAGATGGAGAGTGCTGCTGTTTACACAGACATCAAATATTCCCGAATACACACACATGAGAAAATTCAAGAACCTTCCGGAAATGATGTAACAAATAGTTACTGATAACAAATAATTACTGGTGGTTGGGTTTGAATGAGTGATTCATGGCATGCCGTACTGCGTGCGCTACAGCTCCAGGTATTGCTCCCTCTCCTGGAGAAACAGCAAACATCTGCATCAGAAGTTCTCATTGGAATTGAGTATACTGGATGGAGACCTTTTCAATGGTTCTCAGTGCAGCAGTGCTGGCACATCCTCAAATTCTAATAGTGTTGTCACACCATCTTCACTATGATGACTACTGGAGGTAGCTACTTGAATCAGAGCTTTGTGATCACTGAATGGGTCTTCAGTTTCATTGACAATTGGGTCTTCTCCTTCAATCTGTGCCTCAGGACTGTAGCAGGGCCTCACATCTTGACTTTCTATGTGACATTTGACAAGTGACGAAGGATGGCAACACAGCCAAAAGTAGGGCTTCAGTAACTTATGATAGTTCCACCTTCTGCACTGGTGTAAAAATCCATATTAAGTCTCCCTGTTTGCATCTCACTGGCCAGTGCATGTCTTTATAGTGCTCCCATTCTTTCTCCTGCTGATCCAGGGTCTGTATGTTAGCCAGCTTTTTGGACTCTTCAGTCTTGGTGATCAAGTATATCATTTAGTCATCCTGTGTATTGTCTGGTTGAAACAGGAATAGTGTATCCAGTGTCGTTATGGGCTCAAAACCATGGAGCAGAAAGAATGGAGTGATGGCTGTCTTACTTCACTGTGTTTTAGGCGAATATAATGATGGGTGGTATTGTATCCCAGTCTCTATGTTCGACATCAGCATATGTCTAAGGCATATCTGCCAATGTCTTATTAAAGCATTCTGTGAGACCATTGATCTACTAGGCAGTTGTCAGCCTGTGGGTAATTCTGCAACGTGAAATTACCTCTGATACTAGCCTCGACTGGAAAACTTTCCCATGACCTGATATCATCACACGGGGTGCTCCATGTTTCAAAATTATGTCTTCTATATGAAACTTCGCAATTTCTGGAGATTCAGTAGTCAGCATAGCTTTGGTCACAGTGTAGTGGGGAGGTAGTCAGTGCAGACTGTTATCCTTCAGTCTGTTGGCTTCGAGAACCTCCCAAAGACATTAATTCCAATTCAGTAGAATGATGCAGCTGCAGGCAGGATTGGTACCAGATGCCTTGGAGGCAATCGTAACAGATGAGTCTGTCATTGACATTTCTTACATTCCTTACTATGGCTCACATGGTGTCTAATGAATCAGGAGAGAACTGGACAGTGCTACCTGTGCCTGATTCGGTCTAGAGTCTTCACAAATTCCAGGTGACCAGATGCTAGAGCACCATGAAAATACTTCAGAATCGATGGCTGCTGATGTGCTGAAATGATGAGCAACAATTTCTGCCACATCAGATAATAATTCCTCTTATGCATGTTTCATTTATTAATTGGAATCCTCTTTTGGTCAGTTTTTCATTCTTCAAGACTTCTCTGGTTACCAATAATGCTGGAGCTTCCATCTTTTCAGTAACAGTCATTTAATGCAACAATGGCTCAGATTTTGTCTACGCTTCTGTGTTCTAGCACAGGATTCCTTGAAAGGCATTCAGCTTCCTTGTGTTTGCACCCATTAGTGATATCATACTCCTGAAGCCTCAGTACCCATCTCACCAGTAGACTTAATGGGTCTGTCGGGTTCAGCTAAAGCGGTGGCTGTCCGACCTTTGCTTAACGTGATTCAGAAGAATAAAGATCTTCAGTTCAGCAACAATAACTTTATTGAGAGCTGGTATCTGACGACGCCCGGCATGCATGGACTGATCGGAGTTATAAAATTTGCTTCCGGTCTCTACAGAAGGAACCTTAATCCTGGGAAAACTTCCTTAGTTATTGGAGAGAAAACAGTACTCGTCCACACCAGCCAGGAGGCAAGGAACTACCTATTAGCTCAAAAAACAAAGAATAATAATAAGAAACAGAACGTATATAAAAGCTAGAAAACACAGCGCCCCTAAAGGTTGGGCGCGGAACAACACTGACGTCGTGTACAGTAATTACGACTGCACAGCACTGCACTGACACACGCGCACAGCACACAAACACACACACACCGGCGAGCTTGAATTAGCGCGCGGGAGCGTCGCTACATCAGCCCCCCGGGCTGAAGCGAAGCATCGGCGTCGAGATACCACGCCGGAAAGTGCACCCGACGTCCAGAACGGGTCGTCCTCGTCGGAGGAGGAGGAACAGCGTCAGGGGGCGGATGTTGTGCTGCGTTGGGCGGCGGATGTTGAAGAGCCGGCGCCGGAGATGTGGAACAGCGGTAGGTGGATGCCTACGACGAGGTGCCGCTAGTGGGGTGTCAGGAAAAACATACACAGGTTTAACCAGATTCAACGCAACAGTCGTGGTTTTGCCGTTCACTAGGATATCCATCGTGTGGGCACTGCGGCGTAGCACTTCATATGGACCAGAATAAGGAGCTTGTAGAGGCGGTTTAACGCCCTCAGTGCAGAGCATGACGTGACGACATTGTTCCAGGTCCTGGTGCACGAAAGTGGGCGGCTTGCCATGACGTGTGGCTTTCGGAGGGCGAATCTTTGATACATGGTCCCTCAAGCATCGCAAGAAATCCGGCTGGCCAGTAGCAACTGTCTCTGTGGCATCCGCATCTACAAAGTCACCAGGAAGGTGCAGTGTTTCTCCATAAACCAGTTCTGCCGCTGACGACCCCAGGTCCGGTTTGAAAGTCCTCTCCGTAAGCCTAACAAGACCACTGGTAGTGCGGTTGTCCAGGTTTCCTCGTGGCACATCAGCGCGGCCTTCAAACAACGGTGCCAGCATTCGATCATTCCGTTGCTTGCTGGGTGATAACTTGTGGTCTTATGGTGGGTGTAACCACAGAACTTGGCCAGCTGCGAGACCAGGTCTGATTCAAATTGCCGTCCGCGATCAGTGGTAATATGTAGTGGGCACCCAAATATTGCCAACCAAGTCCTTGCAAAAGCGGAAGCTAATGTGTCTGCTGTGATATTATCCACCGGCACTGCCTCCGGCCAACGTGTAAAACAGTCGATCATTGTAAACCGATATCTTTGTCCGTTCGAAGGTGGAGGTGGTCCGACTACATCCAAGTGAACGTGGGCAAAGCGGGCGGTGGTATCAGGAAAATCGCCGATCGGTGCGTGTACATGGCGGTTAATCTTGCAGCATTGGCACTGAAGACAGGATCGGACCCACTCGCGGCAGTCTTTTTGCATGCCCGGCCACACGAAATGTTGCGATACTAGGCGGAATGTCGGGCGTACTCCCGGATGGGACAATCCATGTACTGTATCGAAGGCTTGTCTTCTAAAAGCCGGCGTCAGAAAAGGACGATGTCGGCCGCGAGAAACGTCGCAGTATAGCTGTGTATCTTCCCCCGGAACATCAACGACTTTCAGTTGCAATGCGGAAGCCGTATCTTTAACATAGGCAAGGAGTTCTTCGTCGTCTCTCTGTGCCTGTGCCAGTGCAGGAAAGTCTATGGTACTGGAAATACTGCTGATCCGTGATAGGCAATCCGCAACAATGTTTTCGATCCCAGAAATATGTCTAATGTCGGTAGTAAACTGGGCAACAAACTCAAGGTGGCCGTGCGGTTAAAGGCGCTGTAGTCTGGAACCGCAAGACCGCTACGGTCGCAGGTTCGAATCCTGCCTCGGGCATGGATGTTTGTGATGTCCTTAGGTTAGTTAGGTTTAACTAGTTCTAAGTTCTAGGGGACTAATGACCTCAGCAGTTGAGTCCCATAGTGCTCAGAGCCATTTGAACCATTTGAACTCAAGGTGATGAAATTGATGGGGGGAGCAGTTGACACTATTCCGACGGAAGGCGAACGTGAGTGGCTTGTGGTCTGTATATATTGTAAAAGTTCGCGCTTCCACTTGGGGGCGGAAATATTTCACTGCTCGGTATACCACCAGGAGCTCACGGTCATATGTGCTCCATTTTCTCTGTGCAGGCGAAAGTTTGTGGGAATAACACGCCAGTGGCTGCCATGCGTTGTCCGACCATTGTTGTAACGCGGCTCCAATCGCCGTCTGGCTCGCGTCTACGACAATTGCTAATGGCGCGTCGAGCCGTGGGTGTGCGAGAAGCGCCGCGTCGGCCATGCTCTTCTTTGTTGCCTCGAACGCAGAACACATGTCCTCTGTCCACTGTTTCAGAGACTTGCTATATACTTTAGGACCTGATAATGCCGCCGTCAAAGGTTCCTGCGGCTCCGCAGCGTGAGGAAGGTGTCGTCTATAAAAATTGAGCATCCCCAAAAAACGACGTAATTCTTTGATCGTAGTTGGTCGGGGTAGCTGCAAGATAGCGTCCACCTTCTCGGACAGAGGAAAAGAGCCTTCAGCAGAAATCTTATGGCCAAGAAATGTCACCTCTGACTGCCCAAAAACATACTTGTCCACGTTCAAGACGACACCGTAACGCTCCAATCGCTCGAAAATCTCTCGCAGATGTTGTCGATGTTGTTCGTGGTCAGCAGAGAACACTAACACATCGTCCAGGTAAGCGAAACAAAACGGTAGCCCCTGGAGAACCGAGTCTATAAACCTTCGCCAGGTCTGAGCGGCATTGCGTAAACCGAAAGTCATAAATTTGCTTTCAAATAAACTGAAAGGCGTTATTATTGCAGTCTTTGGAATGTCGTCATTGGCCACCGGAATCTGTGTATACGCATTAGCGCAGTCCAGAACTGTGAACACCGTGGCACCATGTAAAGCGTGATTATAATCCCTCAGTAACGGAACGGGATATCTGTCCGGCACTGTTCGCGCGTTAAGCGCACGGTAGTCACCGCACGGGCGCCAAGCTCCACCCTTCTTCGGAACAAGATGTAATGCGGAGGACCACGGGCTCTTAGATGGCCGCATTATGCCCTCGCGAATCATGCCGTCAAATTCTGCCTTCGCCATCTTCAATCGGTCCGGAGCGAGACGCCTAGGTCGGCATGCTACTGGGGGACCATCAGTCATTTGAATGTGATGCACCGTGTCATGTGGTATGAACCTGGGAGCGCCGAGTGGCCTGGTCAAGTTCGGATAGTTGAGCAGTAATTCAGTGTACTCACCCTCCGTAGCTTGGACCAACTTGGCACTGTGCGTTGCGGTGTTGCGACGGAAACCCATGACTGCTAAGCCAGTGACGCTGTCTACCAAGCGTGCGTTCGCGACGTCCGGCAGCAGGTGGTAGTGCGCCAGGAGGTCAGCCCCGACGATCGCCTCCGTGACGTCAGCCACTGTAAAATTACACTCGTGCGCGCGACGTAGGCCGAGATTAAGCTCCATCCTCTGTGTGCGATATGTTGCGATGGAAGAATTGTTGGCAGCCGTCAGACGGAAGGCAGTTGGCGGCCGGCAACGATGTATGGCTGTTCGTGGTATGGTACTCAGGTCCGACCCAGTGTCAATTAAAAACTTAACGCCGGAACTCCTATCGGTACCAGGCGCTTGGAGGATAACTGGCAGTCGGTTGCGCCTATTGTCGACCACCGGTGGCGTTTGGGTGCGAGCATGGCGATGTGCACTTCCTTGCCTGATCGCCGAATCGTCGGTGGTACCAGCACAACGGTACCTCGCCTTGCGGAGTGGTAGTACCACCTGCTTCTCGAACGCCGCCGTCTGTATCGGCTTCTTCTATTGTTGTCGGCGTCACGTGCCAGCAGCGCACTGACCTGGGAGCACAAAAGCTCAACCTTGGCCGTGAGTGAATCATGGTCGGCCCGTGCTACAGACGTAGTACTGTTTGTACTGTTGTCCAACGCCGCGACTGCATTGACCTGAGCCGGTGTTATAGCGTCCTGAATTCGGTCTGCTAGCTGCGCCACGTCATCCAGCGGCATGTCCGTTTGTGAGGCGATTATGGCTTTTATTTGCGGCGGCAACCTACTGCTCCATAGCGTTCTGAGCAGACTGTCTGGCAGAGTAACGGTGTCAACTTTGTTGCGTAGATGTCTCAGGTATTGAGAGGGCTTCCTGTCGCCAATTTCTTCCTGTGTCAGAACCTGATGTATTCGGTCCTCTTGTGACGCGGCCACCCGTCTAATCAACTCTGATTTTAGCTTGGCATAAGCTCCAGCCTCGGGCGGTGCTATGATTATGTCCTGCACCTCGGCTGCGTAACGTTGGTCGAGTTGGCTCACAATCAGCGCAAATTTAGTTGCTTCGACCGTTATTCCAGCGCAGCTAAAACTTGCCTCTGCCTGCGCGAACCAGAGTACCGGGTTGTCGGGCCAGAACGGCAGCAAACGGACTGCAATCCTGGAGACGGCCTGCTGTTCGGTCATTATGTGCTCGTTACTTACATAGCTCACGCCTGCTTCTTCTTAATCACGTCGGTTTCTGCTTGAATAACGTCGGGGTCACCACTTGTCGGGTTCAGCTAAAGTGGTGGCTGTCCGACCTTTGCTTAACGTGATTCAGAAGAATAAAGAACTTCAGTTCAGCAACAATAACTTTATTGGGAGCGGGTATCTGATGATGCCTGGCATGCATGGACTGATCGGAGTTATAAAATTTGCTTCCAGTCTCTACAGAAGGATCCTTAATCCTGGGAAAACGTCCGTAGTTATTGGAGAGAAAACAGTACTCGTCCACACCAACCAGGAGGCAAGGACCTACCTATTAACTCAAAAAACAAAGAATAATAATAAGAAACAGAACGTATATAAAAGCTAGAAAACACAGCGCCCCTAGAGGTTGGGTGCGGAACTACACTGACGTCGTGTACAGTAATTACGACCGCACAGCACTGCACTGACACATGCGCACAAACACACGCACACACACACACACACACACACCGGCGCGCTTGAATTAGCGCGCGGGAGCGTCGTACAGGTCCTTCAGGCTAGTCAGCTAGCATAGGGAATGGTGATCTGTCACAACAGTGAATGATTTGGCAAACAAATGCAACTGGTACTTATTGATGGCCCAAACAACTGCATGGCACTCTTTCTCAGTTTTAGAATAGTTCTTCTCCAACTTGGAATGTACGCTAGAAGTACCAGGTAGCTATAACTAAATGGACAATATTCTGAGTGCTGCAGTGTGGGCTATATACTTTGCAAGATGCTGAAACATCATAGGTGTGTTCATTAGTCAGTGCGCTCATGAAGTGTGCTGTAAAATAATAGTGCCATTTCCTCCCACCAGGTGAAAATACAGTGCTTTAAGCAGTCAGAATAGGAAATGTTTCCTGTTTCAATGTCTATATGGTATTTGTTGCTTGGCAACATATGTTGATGTTTTTTGTGAAGTGACTGTTGTTGTAATAGATCAAGAAAGTTTTTCTCATATGAAATGCAGTGGCTATTGAGAAGAAAGACCATGCACTGCTGGCAATGTTGTTTTATCAGAACAGCAGCTATAGCAGTGCTGCAGTCTGGGAATATCAGTTACATACATCTTTCTAGTAGTTGTTAGTAATTTTAACATTTTACACACATCACCATATTATATATATATGCATAATTACATAAACTTCTTACTAATCATTATATAGTTTACATTCAAGAATTAATTACACAGTTACACATTTAGTTAATGAGAGTTGCATTATTTCATTGCTTATACATTCCTTACAAATTACTTCCAAGGTATTCTTCAATTGAGTAGTGTGCTTTATTTTTAAACCATGTGTCTAATACTTCCTTCAAGTTAAGGAGGGTGAGGGTTTTGACTGATTGTGGCAGTTTATTATATAGCTTTAGACTTAGGTGTTTGTGACTGTTGTGTGTCAGTGGCAGCCTAGAATACTGTATATCAAGCATGCAGTTGTTTCTATTGTTGTGCAAATGTAAATTAATTCTCTGTGTAAATTGATTCATATTTTCTTTTATGTTTACTTTAGCAGTTATACATACAGAGACTTGGGAGAGTCATTATGTTTAATAGGCTGAAGTGCCCCTTACAAATTTCTCTTGGACCCAATCCTTGTATACATCTAATTGCTTTCTTTTTTTCCATTTGAATACACAGTTTTGCCTGTTAAATTACCCCAGAACAGAATCCCATATTGTAGCTGTGACTGAAAGACTGCATAGTTGCAAAGCGTCAATAAACTTTTACTGACAGAATATTGTACAGTAGTTTATACAGCAGGAATATCACATTTGCAAGTTTGCCTGTCGGATAGCTTATATCTTTGGTCTATTTTTAATTCCAGTAGTTTGACTCTGTGATTCTCTTCTTTCCGTACCTTCAGATTAAAATAAATTTCCACCATTTTTATGTTGTTTATACATAACTGGTTAGCAATACACCACACCGTACATTTTTCAAAAAGTTCATTATTTTTGTTTACCACCTATTGCACACTCTCACCTCATGGTCATATCTTCAGCATATAAGACAGTTTTGAAGGCTATACAGTTTGAGAAGTCAATAACATAGACAATAAAGAGGAAGAGGGTCCAGGAATTGAGCACTGTGGAATTCCTCTCTTAATTTTCATTAGTTCTGACCTTTCATTGTTCACATACACTAACTTTTGCCTGTTGTTTAGGCATGATTTAATCAAAATAAGTGGTTTGACTACAATACCACAATGTTCTAATTTTTTAACACTTATCTTGTGTGATATTGAATCAAATGCTTTGCTTAAGTCTATAAGTGTTGCAGAGGTGGTCAGTTCTGTTTCAAAACCATTGTGGAGTTTGGTTATCTGGCATTCAGTAGCTTTTAAGGTTGATTGATTGATTAGTTCTAAATCCAAACTGGCTGTCGTAAGTAATTTGTTGCTGTCAGAATACATGTAAATCTGTGTGTGAACAGCTCTCTATGATTTTGGCCAGTATAGGGACAATTGATCTTGGTCTATAGTTATCTGTTATTCTATGTCCCCATTTTATATATGGGGAGTCTTATCATAATTTTAAGGCAAGCAGAGAAAATGCCATCATCAAGGATTTTATTTGCAAGGTAGAGTAGAGAAGTTCTAATTTCCTTCATTATAACCATTATTACAAAGTTTCTGAATCCATAGCAGTCTTCTATTCTAGAGTTGTTCAGCTTGTTTACAGATTAGCAGTTATTCTATTCCAGTTAACTCTTTTACCTGTTTTATTCTGTGATTGCAAAACAAAAAGCTTCCACATCAGTTAAATTATCACTTTTTGGTACATAGGCTTTACTGAATTTATGGAGTGTTTGTTGAGAGTATTACAGTTAATTGGATTTCTGATTTCTTCCTTTCCCATGTTTATCCAGGTAGCTTTACATTGTTTTTAGAATTTAAAATATACTTTTCACTTGCTTTCATTTTTGCTGGTTTAATTTCAGATTTGTATATTTTTCTTTAGTTTATATATCTATTCTTATTTTGTTGACTGCCTTCAATTTTGTCCTTCAGCATGAGTAAAAGGATTCTAATTTTATTGAGGTGTGGGGTTGGTGTACTACTTATTTGTATGTTGTGGTTTAGGCGTATTGCTAGGGTTAAATCTCTGTTACTGTCGAAAGTATTTTTTATATTGGATATGAATGCAGAAAAGCTTTCATTTATATCTTTGTCGATCATTAGTATTGTAGCCCATTCTATTCTACTCAGTTCATTCCTCATTATTTCAGTGTTCTCTTCCTTGAGAGCTCTATATGCAATTAGCATCCTATTATCATCAAGTGTCAGATTTCTAATTTTGAGCCACGTGCCATCATGGTCAGATAGTCCTAATTTGATGGTGTCCCACACTACGTGATTCCTACAAACATTGCTAATTATAATGTCAAGGCATGCCTCCATTCTGGTCAGTTTTTCATTTAAGCAGTAGTAATTCATTGATCTTAAGATATTTAAGATGTGTACCACAATTTTTCTCTGTACCCTTACATCCATACTAATGTTGCCTGTGATAAATGTTTTATATTGCTTATATTTGGCAGTTAGTAAGATTAAGTCAGATAGTTTTTCTGCGAATATCTCCTCATCAGAAGCTGGTAGTCCGCAAACTTTTGCAATATTGAGTGTGTATAACCATGGCAGATGCTTCAAAACGTCCTTCAACAGACAGACTTGTGAGGTCTATGATTGAATATGCCAGATTCAAATTATTGTTGGTATAAATGGACCCTCCACCATGGGCATTGTTTGGTCTACAGCAGCTTGTTGCCAGTGAGAAACAAAGTGGTACAAATAAGCTTATCTCTGCACTCTGTATATGCTGCAACCAACTGTCAGCCATATCATGTAACAGATGCAGCATGTTGCTCAATCAGGAGACCATATGGAACACATGTTCGAAGTAGTAACCATATCCAAATAGACATGCATATATTTGATATTTCCTCTCCTTTTCCTGCACCTATGCCATAATCTGATTGCTTATTGGGCCTTATTTTCACCTGGTTGCAGAAAGCAGAACTATTATTGGCTCAGCATACTCTGCAAAGGCATTGATTAACGAATGTACAATGTTTCAGCACCCTGCGTTGTATATAGTCTGTAGAGCAGCACCTGGAGCACTGTCAGTTTAATTATGACCACCCTGTATAAGCTATCACCTTCTTAGAACCTTTTTGTATTTTCAATCGAACTACACTAGTCCTGTAACCAGTAGCATCGGTGTAAAATCCGTCTTGGTATTAGCGTCATACAGTGTGTAATGTGTACTTTGTTGGGCAGCAGTTAGAGTTCGGCAACACGATTCTTCTCTCCGATTCGATTCCTACGATTCAATCTCACATTGCGAATCGATTCCTACGATTCGTTCACGATTCATTCTAGTCTGCAATGGCACGATTCCTACGGAATGCAAAAAGTTCTACATCTTACTCCCAGATGGCAGGGCATGTCTGAAATTGTCAATGGGGTTAGAATCGAACTGTGTCATGCTTAAGATATGCAAGAAATAGTTTATTTATGAGTAAACATGCATATGACGTTACAAGTGTGATTCTCGATTTATACGTGTAATGCCTTAATTGATGAAAGGTCACGTTTGATTTGATTGCATGTATTGTTTTATTTCAGTATGCCAGGAAAGAGGAGTCGATTTGTGCGACAGGTGGTGCAAAATTACGTGGTATGCCATTTTGGTTGTGTGGCTTGAACGTTTCTAACTAAAGACGTCTGTTTTATAGTAGCAAAATCTAGCAGTGAGGCAGACGTGGTTTGGCTCATATCATCCTATGTTTTTCTGTGCTAAGATGTCTTTCCAAGTCCACATCACCCTTGTAATTCACAACGCAGCTGACAGCCCTTGCACATAGCAAATGTAGCTTAAGTTTTTATACCATAATGTGTGGATGACCGAGCTTAGCTCTGTTTCTTTTTGTAAAATCGTATTTTTGGGAGAAGCTACTTATTCAAATAAAGCTGAAAGCAAACAGTTAACTAAATATAAAGCTTCATTTCCGAGATACCAGCGATCAGAGGAAACCACGTCTAACATAAAACACATCTAGGATGATTGTTACTACAGGATGTACGGTAAGTCCAACGTGTTCGCATTCGGATAATGTTATAGCGCCATCTCACAAAATTTTGATACACCTCTACTGTAACATCCAATAGTAACAAAGATTTACGAATTTGCGATACAAAATACTTATTGTGTAAAATCGAGTTTTTTCAGGAAACACACTAATATAGATAAACTTAAATCAAAATCCGTATCTAAATATAAAATTTTATCCAAACTGTTAAAGCCATTCCCAAGGAACACGAAATTCGCGTTTTTATTTTAAAAATTCTTTTGTGTGAAATCGCGTGCTATAAGGAAGGACACTTATATACAGATAAACATAAAAACCAAAACCTTAACTACATTCAATACGTACTAACAAAGTTTTACGAGATGGCGTTATAAAAACATGTGAAATACGGTAGCGTTTTTATAATATAAAATTGCGTTTTTACAAATGAAACTATGTAGGATATATATATTGTAAAATTGAGTTTTTTCGAAAGAATGGAACTATGTAGGTGAACTCAAAAAGCAAAAACCAGTCTAAATATAAGATTTCATCCAAATCGTAATGGCCGTTTTTGAGATACGCGAAACATAATACATAATCCAAGTGCTATTGCTTGTGTGTAAAGGTGTGTGTGTTTTGCATTGCATCTGCAGCAAATAAGAGATACGTATTTATTCATCATACTTGGATTTCTTGATTTTAGTCGTGTGTATTGGGAGCTGTATATCGTTTCTGTCATCACTAGTTCGTGTATTACTCGCACAAACTAAGCTGACGTCGCCGCGGTTGCTGATGGTAGCGATAGTAAATGGGAAATGCCTTTACGCTCGTTCCCGTCAGCCACCGCCAAGTGTCAGCTTGATTTCACGAGTAATATTAAGGTCCATGAACTTCGTTTGTTCGTTCTGAGCTTCCTTTGTTCACACACATTCTCCACTTGACTGCCATCTGGCGGTCGTAATCATTCGGCACGGCTCGGCATGATTAGGAAGTTGCCTTCGTACCATAGCGTACTAAAAATCGATGAATCGTTGGAAGTTGGAATCGTCACGACTCGGAAACACGCAATCGTTCTTACGATTCTTTTGAACGATAATTCGTCCGTATCACGATTCGATTCTTACGATTCTTTATTTAGACTCATTCGAATGAACGACTCATTCACGAATCGCCACAACAGTGAGCAAATTTGAAGATGATAAAGCTAACTGAACCTGCTCAATAATATGCAGTGCATGAATTAAAGGTTTACCATCAGAAGGACACATCACAGAAGCACCCAAAGATATTAATTAATCTTGTTGAATATTAATGTGAATTACTCATCATCATCATTTAAGACTAATTATGCCTTTCAGCGTTCAGTCTGGAGCATAGTCCCCCTTACAAAATTCCACCATGATCCCCTATTCAGTGCTAACATTGGTGCCTCTTCTGATGTTAAGCCTATTACTTCAAAATCATTCTTAACCGAATCCAGATACCTTCTCCTTGGTCTGCCCCTACTCATCCTACCCTCTACTGCTGAACCCATGAGTCTCTTGGGTAACCTTGCTTCTCCCATGCGTGTAACATGACCCCACCATCTAAGCCTGTTCGCTCTGACTGCTACATCTACAGAGTTCATTCCCAGTTTTTCTTTGATTTCCTCATTGTGGACACCCTCCTGCCATTGTTCCCATCTACTAGTACCTGCAATCATCCTAGCTACTTTCATATCCGTAACCTCAACCTTGTTGATAAGGTAACCTGAATCCACCCAGCTTTCGCTCCCATACAACAAAGTTGGTCGAAAGATTGAACGGTGCACAGATAACTTAGTCTTGGTACAGACTTCCTTCTTGCAGAAGAGAGTATATCGTAGCTGAGCGCTCACTGCATTAGCTTTGCTACACCTCGCTTCCAGTTCTTTCGCTATGTTGCCATCCTGTGAGAATATGCATCCTAAGTACTTGAAACTGTCCACCTGTTCAAACTTTGTTCCTCCTATCTGGCACTCAATCCGTTTATATCTCTTTTCAACTGACATTACTTTCGTTTTGGAGATTCTAATCTTCATACCATAGTCCTTACATTTCTGATCTAGCTCTGAAATATTACTTTGCAAACTTTCAATCGAATCTGCCATCACAACTAAGTCATCCGCATATGCAAGACTGCTTATTTTGTGTTCACACATCTTAATCTCACCCAGCCAGTCTATTGTTTTCAACATATGATCCATAAATAATATGAACAACAGTGGAGACAGGTTGCAGCCTTGTCTTACCCCTGAAACTACTCTGAACCATGAACTCAATTTACCATCAACTCTAACTGCTGCCTGACTATCCACTGTAATTGCTTGCAAAAGTTTGCCTCCTATTCCATAATCTCGTAGAACAGACAATAACTTCCTCCTAGAAACCTGGTCATATGCCTTTTCTAGATCTATAAAGCGTAGATACAATTCCCTGTTCCATGCATAACACTTCTCCATTATTTGCCGTAAGCTAAAGATCTGGTCCTGACAGCATCTAAGAGGCCTAAAACCACACTGATTTTCATCCAATTGGTCCTCAACTAATACTCGCACTTTCCTTTCAACAATACCTGAGAAGATTTTACCCACAATGCTGATTAAAGAGATACCTCTGTAGTTATTACAATCTTTTCTGTTTCCATGTTTAAAGATTGGTGTGAGTACTGCTTTCGTCCAGTCTGATGGAACCTGTCCCGACTCCCAGACCATTTCAGTTATCCTGTGTAGCCATTTAAGACCTGACATTCCACTGCATTTGATGCGTTCCGACTTAATTTCACCCACCCCAGCTGCTTTATTGCACTGCAATCTACTGACCATTTTCTCCACTTCCTCAAATGTGATCCTATTTCCATCATCATTCCTATCCCATTGTACCTCGAAATCTGAAACATTACTGGTCATATTTTCACCTACATTGAGCAACTCTTCAAAATATTCCTTCCATCTGCACAAGGAATCCACAGGATTCACCAGCAGTTTTCCTGACCTGTCCAAAATACTTGTCATTTCCTTCTTACCTCCCTTTCGAAGACTGCTAATTACACTCCAGAATGGTTTTCCAGCAGCTTGACCCAAAGTCTCCAACCTGTTTCCAAAGTCTTCCCAAGATTTCTTCTTGGATGCTGCAATTATCTGTTTGAGTTTGTTTCTGTTTTCAACATAACTTTCTCTGTCTACCTGAGTTCTAGTATGTAGCCATTTTTGATATGCCTTCTTTTTCCTTTTACAGGCTGCCTTGACTGTGTCATTCCACCAAGCTGTTGGCTTCATCCTACCTTCTTTAGCCACTTCCAGTACTGTGTCCCTGTACCTTGTCCATTCCTTTTCCAATGACTGTAATTGACTACATTCAACTAACTGGTACCTTTCTGAGATCACTTTTATGCACTTGTGCCTGATTTCCTTATCCTGAAGTTTCTCCACTCTTATCCTCCTACATATGGACCTGACCTCCTGCACTTTTGGCCTCACAATCCCAATTTCACTGCAGATTAAATAATGATCAGTGTCATCAAAGAATCCCCTGAATACACGTGTGTCCCTTACAGCCTTCCTGAATTCCTGATCTGTTATTATATAGTGAATGACAGATCTGGTTCTTCTGCCTTCCCAAGTATACCGGTGAATGTTCTTATGTTTAAAAAAGGAGTTTGTGATTACTAAGCCCATACAGGCACAGAAATCCAAGAGTTGTTTCCCGTTCCTGTTGGCCTCCGTATCCTCTCCAAATTTACCCATAACCTTTTCATACCCTTCTGTTCGATTTCCAATCCTGGCATTAAAATCACCCATGAGCAGAACACTGTCCTTGTCCGTTACTCTAACAACTACATCACTGAGTGCCTCATAAAAACTATCCATCTTATCTTGATCTGTCCCTTCACAATGCGAATATACTGACACAATCCTAATTTTCTTGTTAGACACTGTCAAATCTAACCACATCAGTCGTTCGTTTACATACCTTATTGCAACTATGTTGGGTTCCATTTCTTTCGTGATGTAAAGCCGTACAGCCCATTGTGCTATTCCTGCTTTGCCTCCTGACAGGTAGACCTTGTATTCGCCCACTAATGTGAATTACTGTCAGAAAAAAGTTATTGATTGGTGAGTGTATTGGGCCATGGGTGCTGACGAACTTATCATTGTTCGATATGCAGATTGACTGAAAATTCTTACTTTAATTTCTACTGTGAACAGCAGTAGCAAAACTGAATCTAATTTCATAATTCAAGACGCAGAGTCTATTCAGAATACAATACTCAAACAGCGAGACACAATCTGCATCATCTGATTCATACCGAACAATGTACATTGCACTTCCTGACTCCATGCCGAAACCGGAAAATAACAACATGAAAACATATTTGAGGGATCTATAGGCGAGCACATCAATGATAGAAACTTTTGATAAACAATCCAAGTTATTATTCAGAACAGTTTAAAGTACAGTGGAACCTCGCAAAGCGAGCATAATTCGTTGCAAAATCTTACTTTTAGTGCAAAACACTTGTTAAGCGAAACAATTTATCTTGTATAAATTAATGTAAAATACGCTAACGCGTTCCATGCAGAAAAAGTACTCAAAGTGTTATCCTATTCATGCTATTTATTCAAAGAAAATTATATATACGGTATTATGTACTTTATTATTCATGATACCTAACTAATTCTTTTTATTAGGAAGTTATCTATACTCGTTTGTCTCTCCCGACGCTTCAACACTTACCAAAAATGTGACACAGCATTATTGTCAAATAAATTTGTAGCCCTCATAGCCACAGCCTTATTGGGGTGATGATTTTCAAGGTACAGTGCAACTGATTCCCATGCTTTCAGCATTTCTCTCATTGTGCCAGAAGATTGCTACTTTGCTGTTGCAGCCTCCTCCTCCTCTGAAGAATTGCTCTCCACAACTTCCTGCTGTGAAACACAATGAACTCCATAAGCTCTTCGGTAGTCAGTTGTTGTCTGTGATCTTCCACAATCTCATCTATGTCATTGTTACCCACTTCTAGTCCCATTCTCTTGGCCAAAGACACAATCTTGTTTAATGTAGGTGCTACCTCAAATGCCTCAGAGTCACATTCGACAACACACTCTGGCCAAAGCTTCTTTCAAGCAGAAGTGAGAGCTCTCTTGATAATCCCTTCCCTCATCTTTCCTCTTATCTAGTTTTCCAAAACTATCTGAGAGAGAGATTGGTAGCTTCAGTCAACTCAAAGCAACACTTGAAGAGTGCTTTAGTGTAGAGCTTGTTAAAGTTAGAAATAATCTGCTGGTTCATAGGCTGGAATAATCAAGTGATGTTGGGAGGCAGAAACTGGATCTTGATGAACTGGGAATTTTCCCATATTACCATTTCACAAATATACCATAAATATCAGGAATCCAGTGGAATATCAAATATCCACCATCGCTGCGACTGGGAAAAGATCCTGCAAGAATGGGACCAACAGCGACTGAAGAGAATCGTTCGACGTGACAGAAGTGCAACCTTTCCGCAGATTGCTGCAGATTTCAATGCTGGGACAACAGCAAGTTTCAGCGTGTGAACCATTCAATGAAACATCATCAGTATGGGCTTTCGGAGCTGAAGGCCCACTCGTGTACCTGTAATAACTGCATGACACAAAGCTTGACATCTCGCCTTGGCCTGTCAACTCCAACATTGGACTGTTAATGACTGGAAACATGTTGCCTGTCGGACGAGTCTCGTTTCAAATTTTATCTAGCGGATGTACGTGTATGGGACAATCATTCTTGCCTTCTCACTAATGATATTCTCGTTAAAAGTGTTTTTCAGTTATCCATATAACGAGCAACCTTTCGACATCGTTCAGAATACGGAACTGTTGCTTCAATATTCTTGTCACTTCCTTTGAACCCTCTATCTCCTTAAGAGAGAAGCATTTATCTTGAACCGTTCACGAGAGAAATGTACCTAAAATTGACAATGTCATAAAATTTTAATGGCTGGGGGAGGAAGAGTCTCTCTCCATTGACCTGTTTTTGTAGGTCAATTTCTTTCTCCTATGATCTTCTTCTTGCGGCTTTATTTTCGGGGACATTTCTACGAAGGTTATTAAAATTTGGACACAAAAACACTATGTAAACACAAGTTTAGAAAAATGTGTCATCACAAGCTAGGCCTTATCTAAGATGGTGGCAGAAAGAGCGCTAAACCCAGACTGCAGTAGGTACCAAAGACATTGTTCACATACTGCAGCCGATAATGGTTCAAATGGCTCTGAGCACTATGGGACTTAACTGCTGTGGTCATCAGTCCCCTAGAACTTAGAACTACTTAAACCTAACTAACCTAAGGACATCACACACATCCATGCCCGAGGCAGGATTCGAACCTGCGACCGTAGCAGTGCAGCCAATAATGAAATGTGTTGCGTGTTGTGGGAGGTGCTCGTGAAGCGAGCTTCCAGTGTACAAGATTTGCCAGTTACTCATATCTACTTTTGGTTTGTGGGATGGGGCCAATAAGAGCGATTAACAGGAAGGAGCTTCGTCTCTCAACAACTGTCAGTTCTTACAGATGATACTTTGCCTTTTACTACAATTAAATTGTCTTTTCTCTGTTTATCTTGCGCCTGGATGGTGTACCTTTTATTATGACAGTATGGATAAATAAAAACGAATGTCACAATATTTTACTTCTTACACTTCATTGCCCCCTATATTCTGGAAGTTTTCGTTACACATGACCTTTCTTCCAGGGTTCAGCTAAGAGTAACTAATTAAATGGGGCTTTTTCAGTTGAACAGATATTACATTTACTTTTTGTTGTGCACCCAAGTTCTAAATTGACAATTTGTCACTTCGGAGCATATGTTTGAGCATTCAACTGACATGCTCTTGTAATCTGAAACTTATTTACATTTAGCTGTGCCCCGATAATATTTATGATCTGTTTCCCTTGGTATCGCACCAAAATGGGTGAACACGTTAATAGCAAAACCTCAGTATGATTGCTGAAACTACTAGAATCACACAGATTTTTTTTACAATATGTCTGTGATAATGGGTATGTTTACAAACAATAATAATACAATAAAATGTTTCTAGAGTAGTGCACCACTTGCTCATTTGATATGAAACTGCAAAAGTCTTTAACAAATGGTAATTATTGTTATACTGGAAAAAGTTGTCAGTGTCATATCCTGCCCACTCGCATAATATAGGGTGCCTAGGAAGCTGTTTTCTCGGATAGCTAGACAACAGTTCAAGCAAATCTTATTAATGGAGTTTATTACAGTAAATTAAATTGACAGTATTTAATTTTGTATATTTACATAGGTGGGTCGCAAGCAAACGACGACAAGCAAATTATCGATGTCCTTCGATACATGCAATCTCCATGCAAGCAAATAATACAGTTCACAAGTCATTGCTATAGCTTTTATATCACGGCTCGTCTTCTAGTGCGGCCGCGGTTACTTTTTTTTTCCTTTATTGTTATTTTTAAACCTGTTTACAGGCAGGCTAGCAGCAGCATACTACGCCGCTCTTTGGTCTCAGAGAAACACAAAAGATACAAATGAAGACAATTAGAGAAAAAAATACGGTGGACGTATAAATGGAGACAAACACTTTTTAAAATACATGGAGCCATTCACGGGCGTAGAGTCCAAGATAAAATTTGTTCAGACACTTGGACACACACATAGACGAAAATTGAAACACGCGAACATAGGTGCACAAAACGAATAACACTAAACCACTTAAGCACAAACGATGGCACACACAGAAACACGAGGCGTTGATCTCCAGCTCACGAATGTTCACTAAGCGTGTATGAGTCCGGGGACCTGCAAAGAGACGAGGAGGGGGAGTGGGAGAGGGAGCGGGGAGAGCAGAGATGCCACAGGCAGGGGAGATAGGGGGGAGGGAGGAAGGGGGAGGGGAAGCCCGGGGAAAGAGGGGTGGAGGAAGGGGTGCGGAAGGAGAGAGAAGGGAGGGAGGGTGCCCAAAGGAAAGGACACAGGATGTGGGAGGGGAGGATCAAAGTTGATAGGAGGGGTAGATGGAGGGTAGGAGGACATCATCAGGGAGGGGGAGCTGGCGGAAGCAACCTTGGGAGAGGGTAAGGAGGGTGGAGAGATGGAGACCGGGTGGGACGTGGGAATACAGGCGCGGCAGTGGGCGGGAGTGGGAGAGAATGAGTGAGATAAGCAGGTGAGGGGGATCGAGTTTACGGGAGGTGTACAGGAGGAGGTGAGGGAACGGAATGAGGTCATACAGGATCCACATGGGGGAGGGGAGACGGATGCAATAGGCGAAGTGGAGAGCATGGCGTTCAAGGATCTGAAGGGATTTGTAAAAAGTAGGGGGGGGGGCGGTGATCCAGGCCGGATGGGCGTAACAAAGGATAGGGCAGATGAGGGATTTATAGGTGTGGAGTATGGTGGGGGGGGTCCAGACCCCACGTACGGCCGGATAGGAGCTTGAGGAGACAGAGTCGGGAGCGTGCCTTGGCTTGGATTGTCCGGAGATGTGGGGTCCAGGAGAGGCGACGGTCGAGAGTGACGCCAAGGTACTTAAGGGTGGGGGTGAGGGCGATAGGACGGCCATAGATGGTTAGATAGAAATCAAGGAGGCGGAAGGAAGGGGTGGTTTTGCCTACAATTATCGCCTGGGTTTTTGAGGGATTGACCTGGAGCAACCACTGGTTGCACCAAGTGGTGAACCGGTCAAGCCGCGGCTAGACGGAGCGGCGCTTTTATTCTCTTCGTATAGGGGCCGCTCCTCTCCTGTCGTGGTCTCGTACTAGTCAGCGTACTATTGGCTGACGTCGTATCACAGCCCTCTCTGCTGTAGCGGTCCAGGCCGACGTGCTGGTGCTTTATGTTACGCCCGAACAGTTAGAGTGTTCATAGTGAAACTATGTTCTTTGTTTCATGACTAAACAGTTAGCTATATTCATGAAAGGCCTTTCATATTACCGTATAATAAAATAATCCATGCTATTAAATGTAACATTATACATGAAATAACAGTTTCAATATTCAGTTCAGTTTTTAGGTAACTAATCTTTTACAAACAGTACTTTTCATCGGTAGGAACAAAGCATCGTTGAGTGTCGGTGTCGTGTGTGTGTGTGTGTGTGTGTGTGTGTGTGTGTGTATGTGTGTGTGTGTGTGTGTGTCAGAGCTCATAGCCCCCCCCCCCTACCACCCCTTTATCCCGGGATATTACGGATTAGGTGACACACAGCTTCGTCGCTGTTATCTGTGCCAAAGGTGGACATACCGGGTATTGGACAGATGATCATAACGTTCTGGCTAGCCAGTGTACACCTTTATATTGAAATTAGGCATATAAATATTCATGGAAAAAGATATTTCTTACACTACAACAAACCGCATACAGATATCTTATTGTCAGTTCGTGTAAATAACTGTCCTTGTTCGCTGTTAATTTATGGTGCTTGGTACAGTACCCCATACTGATTACAGCTTAGCATTATATACGTCGTCGATATCTTTATCTCTGTTCACACTTTAAAGAATCATTACATACCATATTTCAGATATTAGAAGAACTGTATGTACCCTATTACTACTAGTTCACAGTAGCATGTACGTGACTTTACATATATAACTAAATAATTAAAAAAAATATTACTGCTAATGCTACGAAGAGATTGCAGTACGGCGATATAGACGGTTGTGTTACCCTCCACTTAAGTGTTTTTATTATTTCTATTTTTACATCCTCACACTTTGTCCGTGGGATGCGATATGTTGAGGAATAGTAGACCTTGTGCGGTATCACTTCCATATTATACCGATATCCTTCGACTGCCCCACATTTTTCCGAAAATACCTCCATATATTTACGAAACAAATTGATTAAATCCGCTTGCTGTGATAAGTTGAGGCACTGCCATTGCGATCCCTTATCCCTAATGTGTTTCCTGTTTGTTTCTACATCGGTACTGTTATCTTTACATGGCTCCAGTTCATCCTAGAAGTGAGAGCGTATTTCGGTAATATACAGCAGTATCTTCTGTATTAACTTTATGCATTTCCCTTGGCAGTATCTGCCATATCGTACTTTCGGCCTTAACAGTTCTCCAACGATTTGTCCGCCATCAACATTTAAAATCCACACACCACGAGAAAGATAAATTATACTGTTCCTTTCTCTTAAGAATTCTATCCCAATTATGTAACTTGCAGTTACGCCTGTTACTATCAGGAATGTTTATCATAAAGGTTGCTATCCACAACGTTCGTCATTGCTCCGATATCAATTATTACGACAGTGGAAAATCCTATATTTGCACTCGTAGCTGCGTGTACTAGACCTGTCATTTGTTCACTGCCTGTGACTGCGTCATTAGACAATTCATCTCAAATATCCAGATCATCGTTATACCGCAGTATTTTTATACTGTCGTCTTGTCTGCTGCCGTCACACCAATCCTCAGAACCCACTGGAGGGCTAAGCTGTGCTGCCTGTTTAATTTGTCTATTCGAATTGATTTAGTGGAGTCTGCTCGTTTGTCACCTCCACTACTCTTACTGAATGGTTTTGTTGTTATACCCTGTCCGGATTATTTTACAGTGACCCGTTCGGGTTGCTGTTTTGTCTGATTGTGTCGTTATTTGTTTGATTCGCGTGGGGCGAAGCATTACCTAATAGTCTGTTCTGCCCCAGGCGCTCCATCTTTGATTTTGGCAGTCTTGATTACTGTTTCCTGTGGGTTGTCGTTACCACTGTAACCTTGGTTCCACATGCTATCATTCCTCCTCCTATTGTAACAGGGAGTTTTCTTACTATGTGGAGGGAGGTTTGTTGTTCACAGATTCGACGTGAGATTGCTCGCTGTTGACGCGCTAGCCTTCGGTTACCGTTGCCTTTACTAGATGTCGCTAGTGCGCCACCACTGCCGCCACAACTTCCCTTGTATTAAGCTGGGTTAAGAAATTCAACTAACGTGACGCCAAAGCTTGTGGCTTTCTATAGCGCAGTCGTGAGCTACCGTTCATGCAGGACGCCATAAATTGTTGCACAGCTTTCAATATAGCGTTAACTGAAATCGTATGGGCGGGTATGAATGTTATAGTGAGTGCATTATGGCATCAAAGCTGAGACAAGAGTTAAATACAAGGAAGCCCAAATGTTCGATCAAAAGTAGCTTTCACACAGGAACAAATCAGGTGTCACAAACACATTTATAAAAGAAAAAACACTCGGAGATGAAAATGCTGTCTGTAGTGGCAAACTAACCGAGAACTGGCGCGTAAATATCACCTGCAGACATGTCACTTTTCCAAGATTTTTGGATTTTATTACATTCCTTGATATAGGCATATAGGATTATTAACTTTCAATTTAACAGCTACCGCATCACACTCGGTAGCATTTCCTGCATATAATCCAAAATTTATACAATGTTTGGCTTCACAATTCATAAAGTTTATATGACTCCCTTTTTTGACAACATATGTTATTTACTTGTTTATCCAAATATCTCTTTAAGGTTGTGAGATACGTAATTGGTAATATGAGAACGCGCAGAAATCGAGTGGAGTGCAGCAGCACTTACACCGTGATAACTGCAACAGAATGCCTGTGTTTCGAAATACTGCCAGCAGGGAGCAGTTGTGGGAGTATTGTATTTTGCCGAGAAAAATAACCTTATTTATTCTCAATAAACGATGAGTTTGGTTTTCAAATATTTGGATTTATTTCTGAATCTGGAGGCACTTTTTACACAAGAAGTCACTTGACCAAAGAGATTCTAAAAACACCTACAAGTAAAAGTGCAAGTGTCGTGACTCAAAATAAAAAACAGAGATAAACAAAACATTATTCTCATATATGATATTGATTAATAATTTAACATAAAACTTCTTTTTAAATACGTTAATAAAAAGAATTTACTTTAACACTTTCCCATGTTAAATAGAAATCAATAAACAGGCAAACTCACAAAACAAAACTGAGTTTTACAACAGTCCCATTTGATAACAATATATTCGTACCTGTCTTGGGTAGAGCATTGGTCATGACGTTCGCTACCTGCTCTTCAGATGGGATTTGATGAACTCTAATTCTTCCTTCATAAAGTTTTTCACGAATAAAGAAATACATGATGCCTATATATTTGGTTCAGCGACTAAATTCTGGATTCTCTGCCAACTTCTCTCCTGCTGAATTGTCAATTTGGAGGAGTGGAATTTCATATAGTCTTGTTGTTTCTCCGAATAGACGAGTTAACCAAATAATCTCCTTGACAGCTTCATTTGCGGCAACTAGTTCAGCTTCAGTTGTAGATGTTGCTATCATGGTTTGTCGCTGATTTAGCCATGATATCGCCTCTCCTGCGTAGTTGATGACTACTCCAGAAGTTGATCTGCCTGATTTTGGGCAGCGTCCAAAATCTGCATCACTGTAGCATTCCAGAGTTGTGTTCTTTCCTCTATTTGTATATGATTCCATATTCAGTCGTTCCTGATACAAAACGAAAGATCCTTTTTGCTCTTAATATTTCTTTGGTGGGATTCTCTAGAGATCTTGACAGAACGCCAACACTGAAGGCTAGGTCTGGTCCTGTGCCAAGCATCAGATACATTAATGCTCCAACTGCTTCTCTATATGGAAAAGGCTGTTCTACCGCATCACCTTTCCCTGACTGTGAAACATCTGTAACTTTCAACATTGAGGTAGAATCTGCTTTACACTCTGAAAAGTTGAAACGTTTTAAAATTCGTTGTGCATAAGCCTTCTGGTGGATCTTGATGCAGCAATCTTTGCCATGTTCAATTTGCAGAACTAAATAATAGTTTGCAGGTGCCATTGTAATCTTGAACTCCTTTTGGAACTGTTGAAAGAAAATGCTCATATCATTTGAATCAGTGGCAGCTACCAACAGAATGCCTGTCGTCAATATACAAAATTACTAGAAGTTCTTTGCCATTTTTATTTTGAATGTGCAAGCACGGATCTGCTTCGCTTACTCTGAAATCTAGACCGACCAAAAATTCTCTGAATCGCTTGTTCCAGCATCTTGGTGCTTGTTTAAAACCATACAGGCTTTTCTTCAACCTGCAAGCTCCGTTGGTACCATCTTCATAACCTATTGGTTGTGCCATATAAATCGTTTCCTCAAGTTTTCCATATATGACGGCCATTGACACATCAAACTGTCCGAGATACATTCTTTTAGTTGCAGCAGCACTCAGAATAGACCGAAACTTTGTCATTTTCGCAACTGGACTAAAGGTTTGACTGTAATCTACACATTCTCGTTGACTGAAATCCTTGGCAACCAGTCGAGCCTTAAAATTTTCGAGCTGACCCTCCTCATTTGTTTTCAGTCGAAACAACCACTTACATGGTATTGCCTTGGCACCCTTCGGTAAGTATTCAACCTCCCAGGTGTCATTTTCGATCAGAGATTCCATTTTTCTGTCCATTGCTTCTTTCCATTTGATACTGTCTTCACTTCTAAGTGCACCATCATAGGTTTCAGAACCTCGGTTGTGACAAAGAAATCTTCTGTTATCATTGCATAATCATTGAGGTATTTTGGTCTCTTTAATGATGTACGATCTCTTAACTTGAACCCTATTTCCTCTTTACAAGTTTCCAGAATGTCATCATCAGATTCTGTGTCTGAACTAGTTTCATGCTCCAAACTGTCTTCTGAGTGTGTATTTTCCTCACTCTCTGATTGATTTTTAATATAATCTGGATCTGCAAAGGGCTTTTCAACATCTTGAAATGGTAGTGTAACTTGTTCAGTACAGCATCCTGGTTTTTCTCCAAATTGCACATCTCTGAACAGCACAATTGAATTACTTTCTTGTATCCAAATCCTGAAGCGTTCATCACCATCATAACCAATGAGATGTCCTTTCACAGTTTTCTTGTCTATTTTCCTTCGTTTTTCACTTGGAATTAGTGCATAACATGTCAAGCCAATAATCCTAAGATGTTTAGTTCGAGGCTTTTTCCGTTCCCACAACTCGTAAGGACTAACACCTTCTACAGATGACTTGCCTGTTCTATTGAAGATGTAAATTGCTGTGTTAACCAGTTCAGCCCATATCTGTTTTGGGTAAGTGACATCTGGATTTGAATACTTAAGTGTCTTGGCCACCTCAACCATTGTCCTATTATCCTGCTCACAAATACCCTTTTGCTCAGGAGTATAGGGAGCAGTTAAGCACTGTATTATACCATTTGAACTTAAGATGGATCTAACCCCTTTGTTAGCAAACTCCTAGCCATTGTCACTTAGTATCTCTTTAACAGACTACCCCGATGCTTTTTTACATGAGAGAAAATCTTTGAGAATTTTACTCAACTCTGATTTTTCTGCAGAAAAATAACCACAGCGAAACTTGGTGTAATTGTCTTTGAACTAAACGAGATAACGTTTCTTCTGGAATGACTCATGAAAAGGTCCTCACAGATCAGTTGATATCAACTCAGCAGGCCATGTTGACTTTTCTCTAGTTCGAAATGGTAGACGATGCACTTTCCCAAATGTGCATGGTTTACAAATCTCTGTTCCTTTCTTAACATCAATGTTAAATTCCTTTTTGAGTTTTAACATGACACTTGTCTTGATGACCCCATCTCTCATGATACAGTTGAAGTAGATCAAATCTATCTTCCACTTAAAGATTCACAGTTGCATCCTTCTCTGGCACTAAGGGCTTAATTTCTGCTTTGCATATAGTGCCACCAACTTTACGATTTCTACACAGTCTCACTCTACAAAGAGCAATATGTAATACTTGACTGAAATATACTATTTTTGTTGCGATCTTGGGCAGCTAAAACAGAAGTAAGGTTTTTGGAAATTTTTGGTACATACCAGACATCAGTCAGGATCAACTCTTCAGGATCAACTCTTCACATCTGCTGCCAACTGTTGATAGAATCCGAATTGATCCTCTTCCTGTTGCTTCTAGAGACTCCAGTCCAGCGCCCTTTATACAGCAGGGATTGTTGAATGCTTCAAAGCTGACAAAGTAATCAGGACTATTTGTCATATGTTTCGTTGCACCATTGTCAGTCTACTAATTGTATACATCCACTTGTAATGAACAAGCCTCGCCACAAATAGTAAACGATGCTACATTCGTTACTACAGTTCTGTCCATGTTTTTCTGCACAGTTGTATTTTTAGCTGGTCTTCCATCAGCAATTCACCTCTTACAATATTTGATCCAGTGAGCCGGTTCTTTGCAATAGTTACATTTTCCTTTAACTTTGAATTTGTTAGTTTTTATTTTGTTTTGTACACCTGATTTGACTACTAATGCCTCTTGTTCGATTTTGTCACTACTCTTTGCGAAATTTCTCTCAAACATGCACAATTGGTCCTTTAATTCATCAAACGTTTTCTTATCATCTTTCGTTAATAACATCCAACTCGATTTAAAAGAATCAAAGCTTGGTGTAGAATATGCAAAACTTTACATACCAATATCAGCTCAGGTAGCACAGTTTCTCCCTTTGCTTCAAGCCCGTTGTTCAGTTCATTCCACAGACTTGTTAACTTCGCTATGTGTGTAGAGAGGTCTTGTCCCTGAGTCCAATTAAATGCGAAGAAATCTGAACAAATCTTGAACAGCAGGTCCTTTTATGACGCTTCCAAATTCTGATTCAGTGTCTCCCATGCTTCATGGGCCGTTTCTTTGTCCATGATCTTCTGATACGCAGTGTCTGTAACTGCACTTGTAATCATCGATTTGGCATAACTGTTCACTTTACGATAAAAATCTGACTTGGCTTTATGATCCTTTATTGCTGCATCATTAGCACCTTCAGACAGTGGCTCAGGTTTTACTAACTTGCCATCAATTACGTCTAAAGCTCCTTCATGATAGTCAATTAGATCTCGTATTTTTCTCTTCCACAATGGCCAATCAATTTCACTATTCAACAGCTTGATATGTTTTACCAGATCCATTTCAACTCTAAAACCAAAAACACACTCTCAAATACAAGTTAAGAGAAAACTGTATCTGTCACTTTTTGCACACATTTTTACACACGTAACTGGGACCCATAACTTATTTATTCTCAATAAAGATCAGGTGCTGACAAAAAACAAAGAGTTTGGTTTTCAAATACTTAGATTTATTTCTGAGTCTTGAGGCACTGTTAACACAAGAAGTTACTTGACCAAAGAGCTTCTAAAAACACCTAAGAGTAAAAGTGTGAGTGTTGTGACTCAAAACAAAAAACAGAGATAAACAAAACATTATGCTCATATATGATGTTAATTAATAATTTAACACAAAACTTCTTTTTAAATACGTTAATAAAATGAATTTACTTTAACAGGGAGGAGACAGGATTAACAAAGTAGAATGAAGTTGAACTTTTTGTGGCATGACAGAAGTTGCGTCTCTTCAGTTGCGCCACTTTAAAACTAGGAGGTCACACATGCAACTGCTGTATGCGACTAGCTGCGTCTTGAAATCTGACAAATCCAGTACTGGCATGAATCGTTCCACGTCATTGTCCTGCACCTGTAGGGGAGAGTCGGTTAAAACAGGGTACTTAATAAACAAAGTGGCTTATGTAATGAACTATGTGTACCAATCTGTCGAGTTTTTAATGACTAATTGTCCAATCTGTCTACTTACAATTGGGCATGAAAAACATACATTTAAAGAAAATGCCTCATCACAGAAGATAATTTTTTTACACTTGTGTCAACTACCCCATTTTATCAGACTAGTTAGATAAAAGAGGGTGCTACATTATAATGAAAATTTTAAAAAAACTCCTTTTACAAACCCTGACAATTACTTCATGTACAAAAATAACATTTATATGGTTCATCATCATCATTAATGCTGGCGCACTGTTCATGAGCCCATTCACTACACTTATAACACTTCACCCATCCTTCTTCAGACTTAGAATTGGAGAAACGTTCGTTACAATAAATGCAAGCTGTATTATTATCTTCTCTTTCCTCTTCTGACGATGTGTTATACTCTCGTACTTTTCCAGCTATCTATACTTTCTTCTGTCCAACATTTCTGACTTCAATAGGTCTAGAACTGTTGAAATGTGGCCCCATTCCCCTTTTTCATAGAAGACTTTAATTCTTCCTTACATAGTGAACTTGTAAGAACAGCTGTCTTTCCTCTTCTTTGTCAGATTTTTGTTCCTTTCTTTCAGCTATGGCACTGCTTTTATGTCTTTCGGAGAGACGTGGAAAGCTGAAGTTGAAGGCTTAGGTCTATCTGACTGGGAAGACCTTGGTGTGGTTGGAAAATATGTTTCTCTGTTTAATGACTCTGAAGTAGGTTCCAAAGGCCAGACATCACCTTTCTCCAGCGGTGGGTCAGTGTCTCTTGTTTGAGCAGGCTGACACATCCAATCAGGGAAAATATCTGCATCCAGTGGAACGATTCCAGTTTTACAGAATGCATTTACAGCAGTCTCAATGGAATCAGCTTCCATGAACGCTGTCCCATACAGCCCTGCAACTTGATTGATGGTTATCACTCGTACAGGATGACACTGAAGCCACTTTCGAACCTCTTAAGAGTAATAAATAATGTAACATCCAGCGGCTGCATTCGTTGGATGCAGTATGGGCGGAAGGATAAGAGATGAACATGGTTTTCTCTAGCCATATCAATAAGTTCGATACTCTTTGTGTGTGTGTTGAGTGACAATCTAAGAGCAGAAGAACGGGTTTTTCTGCAGTTAGTTTAGAAAATTGGACAAATCGGTGAAACTACTTCAGGGAAAGTTCTTTCTGCATCCATCTGCTAGGGTCATACTCCGCAGTAGATCTTGGCGGAGCATTATCCAGGAGCTCAGGCTTGGCGCTTAGTCTAGGGAACACAAGCATTGTAAGCATATAAATTCCAGAAGCGCTCATACAGGCTACAGCAGTCACTAAGATGCCTCTCTCCACAGAAACCAAACCGCCAACTTGACGTTTTCCTCTCAAGGCAAGCACCTTCGATTGTTTATCAGAGACTGTTGTTATTCCTGTCTCATCCACATTATAGACTCTATAATAGGTACAACGTCACAGCCGATAAAGTTCTAACAGCAAACCAAAGAACTGCTTCACCACTGCACTGTTAAAGCCCATTACCCTGGCAAGAGATGTTGGCTTGGCAGAACGCAGGCTTATTTCCAGAATCCTCTTCAAAAACGAATAGAACTAGCATTTACCTGCCATCTTCTTAGTCTTGCTGAAGTTATGTGGCAAGTTATTTTTCTCTGCCGGTTCGAAAGCAAGACTCCGCACCTCATTGATGGTCAATCCAAACAAACTGCTTTCCATTAACAGGATATATTCAGCCAGTTCATTTTCCCTCTCCTGATTAAATACAGGTTTGTAGCAGCCTAGACCAAAAACAACAATAACAACAACAACAATAATAATAATAATAACTGCAACAGTTTAATTAATTTATTCTAAAATAGTAAATAGGCCTACCTTACTTTGTAACATCCTCTAAACAAATTCCACTCCAGGCCTTTTTTTACATGTGCTTCCAGAGTAATCTGAGGAACACTGACAGACTTTGATGCTTTCAAATAGCCAATTGTTTGGGCCATAAATGCCACTACAGCTTCTTTCATACTCTCTTGGCTCCATGGCTGTCTGTCAGTTTTCCTTTGATAAGGCTCCATAATTTGGTATAATTTAAGCTAGATCCTGTGAATAACAATAATAATAATAATAATGAGACTCATTAAGTCCTTTCTGGTTCTGCCTTGCTGTGAACCCACTATCCAACATCCTAAATAATACAATTTATGGATACAATATTACTGGAACATACCAACACAAAATCACACATTTGCTATACATGGATGATCTAAAACTACTGGCAGCAACAACTCAACCAACTACTAAAGGTAACAGAAGTATTCAGCAATGATATAAATATGGCTTTTGGGATAGACAAATGTAAGAAAAATAGCATAGTCAAGGGAAAACACACTAAATAAGAAGATTACATATTGGATAACCACAGCGACTGCATAGAAGCGACGGAAAAAACAGGTGCCTATAAATATCTAGGATACAGACAAAAAATAGGAATAGATAATACAAATATTAAAGAAGAACTAAAAGAAAAATATAGACAAAGACTAACAAAAGTATTGAAAACTGAATTGACAGCAAGAAACAAGATAAAAGCTATAAATACTTCTACTATACCAATATTGACCTTCTCATTTTGAGTAGTGAAATGGAGTAACACAGACCTAGAAGCACTCAATACACTTACACGATCACAATGCCACAAATATAGAATACCTCACATACATTCAGCAACAGAAAGATTCACATTAAGCAGAAAGGAAGGAGGAAGGGGATTCATCGACATAAAAACCCTACATTATGGACAGGTAGACAATTTAAGAAAATTCTTTATAGAACGAGCAGAAATTAGCAAAATACACAAAGCAATCACACATATGAATACATCGGTTACACCACTGCAATTTCATAACCACTTCTACAACCCTTTAGATCACACAACATCAATAGATACGAAGAAAGGAAATTGGAAAAAGAAAACACTACATGGCAAGCACCCGTATCATCTAACACAGCCACATATCGATCAAGACGCATCCAACACATGGCTAAGAAAAGGCAATATATACAGTGAGATGGAAGTATTCATGATTGCAATACAGGATCAAACAATAAACACCAGACATTACAGCAAGCATATTATTAAAGATCCCAATACCACAGCAGATAAATGCAGACTTTGCAAACAACAAATAGAAACAGTAGATCACATCACAAGCGGATGTACAATACTAGCAAATACAGAATACCCCAGAAGACACGACAATGTAGCAAAAATAATACATCAACAACTTGCCATACAACATAAACTAATAAAACAACACGTTCCCACATACGAGTATGCACCACAAAATGTACTGGAGAATGATGAATACAAAATATACTGGAACAGAACCATTATAACAGATAAAACAACACCACATAACAAACCTGACATCATACTCACCAATAACAAGAAGAAATTAACACAACTAATCGAAATATCCATACCCAATACAACAAATATACAGAAGAAAACAGGAGAAAAAATTGAAAAATACATCCAACTGGCTGCGGAAGTCAAGGACATGTGGCATCAGGATAAAGTTGACATTATACCAATTATACTGTCAACTACAGGAGTCATACCACACAATATCCACCAGTACATCAACGCAAATCAGCTACATCCAAATGTATATATACAACTACAGACCTCTGTAATTATTGATACATGTTCAATTACCAGAAAGTTCCTAAATGCAATGTAACATATACCACACAGTTAAAAGGAAGTCATGCTTGATCAAGGTCCGCGTCACTTTCCATTTTTAACCAGACATAACGTCTGAGAAAGGAAAGAAATAATAATAATAAATTTTCTAATAGGACAAATTAAATAAGCAATTTGAAAATCGCAAACGGCGATTTTTAAATCAGTTCGATAAAATGGGGTACTACCCTGTTTTATCAAGCTTAGTGAAACCCTATTTTATCCGACAACGCCATGTTAAGATCAAGTTGATTTCAACAGGCCTTGAGCGGGACAAACATTTTGAAATACTGAACGATTGTAGTGCAGACAACGTTTAACTTATATCATACTTACTTTATAGTCTTCAAAATAGTGTCTTGCAAATATAGACGCACAATTCACAGTCGAATATTACAACACAACACTGTAAAAATATATTTTTCCACCGAGAGAACTCACGATTGCTTATAACGGACTGCAGCTACTCTAAGAATGAAAGTCATCGAGTGAGAAAGAGGTTACTATTTCCCCTGGGAGATGGCAGCACTTATCAGACGAGAAAAGTACGATACCCTGTTTCATCAGACTACCCTGTTTTATCAGACTCTCCCCTACAGGTTTCTCCTTAATGTGCACTGACAACTTGTACTTCGACAACTTAATCTCGTCTTTCTTTCCCAGTACCGAGTTTTATTTAAATAACAACCAAAATATTTCCGGAGGTTGACTTGTTTTGGATTTTAGGACTCCGAATCATAGTCTTGTTTCCGTAATCATTCCTGAATTGATTTGGACCAGTACTGATTTAGGAAAGCCTTTTCGAACTTAACATTTTTGTGTATTTCTCGGCCGCGTCCGTTGCCTGGGGCTCCCTCATCATGTATGTATCCTATGACAAACATTATTTCTGTTGATCACCGCACGTTTGTGGTAGGACACCTCTGAGGCTTCTAAATACGACTGGGTGGGGTGAGTTCTTTTCGGGTAAGAATACCTGGAATTGCCTATGTTTTACTAGGCTTTCTTCAAGTAACATCAACTTTTGTAGTCCTGTCGTCCTCAGTTGCGTGTAGTATTACAGTATATTGATAATTTTTACCTTTGGACCGCCTAGTTTTGCAACTGAATGAAACACCATTTTCGTGCCATACGCATTTCGCCTTTATCGTTGCGAGGCATCTTCTGTGGCCTGGAATATGTACATATTTTACTGTTTAGTTTACATTTTGGGACCATCTATATATAGGTTGTAAACGATTTTGGCGGTTGGCTTTTTTATGGCGCAGTAATTTGGTATTAAGGGAATCAGTTATATGATTTTCCTGTGCCTCCGACTATGCGGAAGCATCAGTTATCAGTTGCTGGCGCTGTGCGTCATAACTTTCCTCGATTTTGTTTTCATGTTCCATAACTAAAGTTTGGAACTGGTTGGTAAGTCGCTGTATTGAAGTCTTTTTAAAACTGGTCTCCTCTGTTTTCATTGCTTGCGCCTACTTCACCCAATTCCTTTAAATGTCTGCGGCATTGAGCGGTATGCTTCTTGTAAGTAGGTTTACCGTGAAATTTGCGGCAATTTGTTCCAACTGCTCTTTTACGATGTGATCAAAGGTAACTCCTATTTGTTCGGTTTGTTCGTTTCTTACTTTCTCGAAATTCTGTTTTATTCTGGCGTCTGTTTTATTGTCAAGATTCGGTGCCATAAGCACGAAATAGTTTTTTATCGTATTTTTTAATTTTGGAAATAATGACGTCAAAGGATCTGGCGCTACAGACGGTTGTTGCGAAACTGTTTCTACAGGACGTGCATGAACTTTTGCCTCAATCTCAATGGCTGCCGCGCCTACAATTTCGGCGTCTTGCGCCTCAATATTGCCGTTTTCGACATTTTCAAGGGACTGATCTTTATTTGTAGGGTCCATGATTTCTCTTTTACCAATTTTAGTCATACCGTAAAATATATTTTAGGGTTAAATTCACTCGCTTTGCCTGCACTAGCGCTACTTATAAATACAACAGTTGGCCATATTAAATTATCTCGCTCAGCTCGCGAGAAGAAGCGTGCTGGAATGTCAAACAGTGATGGATGCATCTTAGTTAGTGGCCAAATGGATTTCTAGAAAACTGCTGTAAAAGTTAGAACAGACTACATCTTTCAGTTTTGAAGGGTCGGTATCCGTTATTTACGGGTGAAACAGAATCTGTAGTCTGTGGCCAGATCATTTAAGATTCCGCGCTTGCATCGGAGTGATGATCAGCAGTTAATGTCAGGGACGCTGCAGCAAGTTGCCAATGAACAATGGCAGAATCCTAACTGTATTCGGCCTTTGCGTCTGTACGCCACGATCCGTTAAGCTCGTATTGGTCTTTGGCTGTAACAATAAAGCATTAAAACATTTCACGTACCATATATCTATTAGGAGAATTGTTAAAATGGGCACTTAGGAGGCCTAACTAATTTAGATTAATTTAATTGCAAATGGTTCTAAAGCAAATACATTACATCACATTTCCCTACCCAAATGAAAGATTAATTAATAATACTCAAGGAACCCAGCTATAGTGCGTCCTATCAGTATAAAGGCTAACAGACAAGATAGAGAGAGATCCGACCAGAAAGCTTTCCACTTACTTTCTAAAACAAAAAACTATTACAATCGATCACAATCAGCCACAGGTTGACAGGCGCTATATGTTTGAAATATTATTTATGAAATAATGATTACATTTCACAAATTAATTTACATAAGTTACTTAGATTTGAAGTTATTTACAATAAATAAATAGATAAGTGTACATTTTTGTGCTTTCCGTTGTTTTTTCTACATTTACATAAAATTAGGTGGGTCTGTCCATGTAATGCTAAAAATCTTAATACGCTATAATGAATGTCATATTTTCTCCTGCTGTTGTAGGTATGTACATTATTGACAGGAAATGAAACTGACAGTAATAAAGCAAAAGCTGAAATCCTGAATTCAGTTTTCAAATGGTTCTTTCCAAATGAAAACCCTGGAGAAATGCCTCAATTTAATACTCACACCACTGAAAAGATGAGTGAAGTAGGTGTTAGTGTCAATGGTGTTGAGAAACAGCTGAAACTGTTAAAACTGAACAATGCTCCAGCGCCTGACGGAATCCCTATCAGATCCAGTATTGAATTTGCGGCTGTGTTAGCTTATCTTTAACTTACAATCTATCGTAGATCCGTGGAACAAAAAACTTTGCCAGGTCACTCCCGTTTACAAGAAGACTGCCTATAAGTCACTCATGCGACCCATTTTAGATTATTGCTCAAGTGTGTGTGACCCAAAGCAAACAGGACTTACAGGGGATATTGAATGTGTACAGAGAAGAGCAGCACAAATGGTCACAGGTTTGTTTGACCCAAGCCAGAGTGTCACAGAGATGCTGAAGAAATGAAATACCAGACTCTTGAAGATAGACGTATACTATCCCGGGAAAGCCGACTTACAAGGTTTAAGAACCGGCTTTAAATGATGATTGCAGGAATATACTACAATCTCCTGCGTACCGCTCTCATAGTGGTCGTGAGGACAAGATTAGATTAAATATGGAATACACAGAGGCATTTGAACATCGTTCTTCCCGCGCTCTCCACGTGCGTGGAACGGGGAGAAACCCAAGTAACTGGTACGATGGTACGAACACTATGCTATGCACTTCACAGAGGCTTGCAGAGTATAGGTGTAGATGTAGATTCATAGTTTGCAGAATGCTGGCTAGAAAATTTATAAACAAAAGGTTTAAAGAATTAACAAAACACAAAAGTTATGAGAGAGTAATCGAATCAATAACACAGTAAGAAGAAAAATTATAGATCAGAAGCAGTGCGCTTCTAAGAAAACATTTCAGCTTCAAACTGAAGACTTGGGGTTTCTCAGTTCTTTTCCAGTTCTGCTGGAAGTCTGCTGAAAATGAAACCTGCCGAATACTGCACACCTTTCTGTTGTGGTGTTTAAAAAAATATATTTATATTTTGATTAAATTATTATTCTCTTGTGAATATTCAGAAATCTGTTGTGAGTTTTGCACCACTTCTTGGTAGATATCGAAATAGACGACAGAGGGATAGAGAAACAATTAAAATTGCTCAAAAGAGGAAAGGCCGCTGGACCTGATGGGATGCCAGTTCGATTTTACACAGAGTGCGCGAAGGAACTTGCCCCCCTTCCTGCAGCGGTGTACCGTAGGTCTCTAGAAGAGCGTAGCGTTCCTAAGGATTGGAAAAGGGCACAGGTCATCCCCGTTTTCAAGAAGGGACGTCGAACAGATGTGCAGAACTATAGAACTATATCTCTAACGTCGATCAGTTGTAGAATTTTCGAACACGTATTACGTTCGAGTACAATGACTTTTTTGGAGACTAGAAATCTACTCTATAGGAATCAGAATGAGATCGACAGGAAGTGCAAAATGGCTAAGCAGGGATGGCTAGAGGACAAATGTAAGGATGTAGAGGCTTATCTCACTAGGGGCAAGATAGATACTGCCTACAGGAAAATTAAAGAGTCCTTTGGAGAAAAGAGAGCCACTTGTATGAATATCGAGAGCTCAGATGGAAACCCAGTTCTTAGCAAAGAAGGGAAAGCAGAAAGGTTCAAAATGGTTCAAATGGCTCTGAGCACTATGGGACTTAACATCTATGGTCATCAGTCCTCTAGAACTTAGAACTACTTAAACCTAACTAACCTAAGGACAGCACACAACACCCAGTCATCACGAGGCACAGAAAGGTGGAAGGAGTATATAGAGGGTCCATACAAGGGCGATATACTTGAGGACAATATTATGGAAATGGAAGAGGATGTAGATGAAGATGAAATGGGAGATACGATATTGCGTGAAGAGTTTGACAGAGCACTGAAAGACCTGAGTCGAAACAAGGCCCCGGGAGTAGACAACATTCCATTGGAACTACTGACAGCCTTGGGAGAGCCAGTCCCGACAAAACTCTACCATCTGGTGAGCAAGATGTACGACACAGGCGAAATACCCTCAGACTTCAAGAAGAATATAATAATTCCAATCCCAAAGAAAGCAGGTGTTGACAGATGTGAAAATTACCGAACAATCAGTTTAATAAGTCACAGCTGCAAAATACTAACACGAATTCTTTACAGACGAATGGAAAAACTGGTAGAAGCCGACCTCGGGGAAGATCAGTTTGGATTCCGTAGAAATATTGGAACACGTGAGGCAATACTCACCTTACGACTTATCTTAGAAGAAAGATTAAGGAAAGGCAAAACTACGTTTCTAGCATTTGTAGACTTAGAGAAAGCTTTTGACAATGTTGAGTAGAATACTCTCTTTCAAATTCTGAAGGTGGCAGGGGTAAAATACAGGGAGCGGAAGGCTATTTACAATTTGTACGGAAACCAGATGGCAGTTATAAGAGTCGAGGGGCATGAAAGGGAAGCAGCGGTTGGGAAGGGAATGAGACAGGGTTGTAGTCTGTCCCCGATGTTTTTCAATCTGTATATTGAGCAAGCAGTAAAGGAAACAAAAGAAAAATTCGGAGTAGGTATTAAAATCCATGGAGAAGAAATAAAAACTTTGAGGTTCGCCGATGACATTGTAATTCTGTCAGAAACAGCAAAGGACTTGGAAGAGCAGTTGAACGGAATGGACAGTGTCTTGAAAGGAGGATATAAGATGAACATCAACAAAAGCAAAACGAGGATAATGGAATGTAATCGAATTAAGTCGGGTGATGCTGAGGGAATTAGATTAGGAAAGGAGACACTTAAAGTAGTAAATGAGTTTTGCTATTTGGGGAGCAAAATAACTGATGATGGTCGAAGTAGAGAGGATATAAAATGTAGACTGGCAATGGCAAGGAAAGCGTTTCTGAAGAAGAGGGACTTGTTAACATCGAGTATAGATTTAAGTGTCAGGAAGTCGTTTCTGAAAGTATTTGTATGGAGAGTAGCCATGTATGGAAGTGAATCATGGACGATAAATAGTTTAGACAAGGAGAGAATAGAAGCTTTCGAAATGTGGTGCTACCGAAGAATGCTGAAGATTAGATGGGTAGATCACATAACTAATGAGGAGGTATTGAATAGGATTGGGGAGAAGAGGAGTTTATGGCACAATTTGACAAGAAGAAGGGACCGGTTGGTAGGACATGTTCTGAGGCATCAAGGGATCACAAATTTAGCATTGGAGGGCAGCGTGGAGGGTAAAAATGGTAGAGGGCGACCAAGAGATGAATACACTAAACAGCTTCAGAAGAATGTAGGTTGCAGTAAGCACTGGGGGATGAAGAAGCTTGCACAGGATAGAGTAGCATGGAGAGCTGCATCAAACCAGTCTCAGGACTGAAGACCACAACAACAACAGGAATCAGCATGGGTTTCGAAAAAGACGGTCGTGCGAAACCCAGCTCGCGCTATTCGTCCACGAGACTCAGAGAGCCATAGACACGGGTTCACAGGTAGATGCCGTGTTTCTTGACTTCCGCAAGGCGTTCGATACAGTTCCCCACAGTCATTTAATGAACAAAGTAAGAGTATATGGAATATCAGACCAATTGTGTGATTGGATTGAAGAGTTCCTAGATAACAGAGCGCAGCATGTCATTCTCAATGGAGAGAAGTCTTCCGAAGTAAGAGTGATTTCAGGTGTGCCGCAGGGGAGTGTCATAGGACCGTTGCTATTCACAATATATATAAATGACCTTGTGGATGACATCGAAAGTTCACTGAGACTTTTTGCAGATGATGCTGAGGTGTATCGAGAGGTTGTAACAATGGAAAATTGTACTGAAATGCAGGAATATCTGCAGCGAATTGACGCATGGTGCAGGGAATGGCAATTGAATCTCAATGTAGACAAATGTAATGTGCTGCGAATACATAGAAAGATAGTTCCCTTATCATTTAGCTAAAAAATAGCAGGCCAGCAACTGGAGGCAGTTAAGTCCATAAATTATCTGGGAGTACGCATTAGGAGTGATTTAAAATGGAATGATCATATAAAGTTGATCGTCGGTAAAGCAGATGCCAGACTGAGATTCATTGCAAGAATCCTAAGGAAATCCAATCCGAAAACAAAGGAAGTAGGTTATAGTACGCTTGTTCGCCCACTGCTTGAATACTGTTCAACAGTATGGGATCCGTACCACATAGGGTTGATAGAAGAGATAGAGAAGATCCAACGGAGAGCAGCGCGCTTCGTTACAAGATCATTTAGTAATCGCGAAAGCGTTACGGAAATGATAGATAAACTCCAGTGGAAGACTCTGCAGGAGAGACGCTCAGCAGCTCGGTACGGGCTTTTGTTAAAGTTTCGAGAACATACCTTCACCGAAGAGTCAAGCAGTATATTGCTCCCTCCTACGTATATCTCGCGAAGAGACCATGAGGATAAAATCAGAGAGATCAGAGCCCACACAGAAGCATACCGACAATCCTTCTTTTCACGAACAATACGAGACTGGAATAGAAGGGAGAACCTATAGAGGTACTCAGGGTACCCTCCGCCACATACCGTCAGGTGGATTGCGGAGTATGGATGTAGATGTAGATGTAGATGTGGAAGAGCAAAGACTTTTCAAAAACTGAAGTACTGTATGTGGTAGTTTATATGTCACCAGAAATCGTTTGCAGAGGGCGTAGCGTTCTCAAGATTAAGAACAGAGTTCGCATTGCCACTTAATTTATTCGTGTCGTGATCATGTTCGATCACGACCGGATATGAGACATAGCAATTACGAACAGAGAAACCTAAGGGACCAGACAGAGCTGGAAATTTTCTTTGCTATACTACACCACACGTTAAAAGAAATTGGATTTAAATCACAAACAAGGTAAATGGCAATGTGCCTCCTGCTTTAACTAGGACATTTGTCGACATGCAGTCGGTCCCTGGTAGCTGTATGAAAACTATAAAAACACCGTTATTTCTGTTGCCATTAATAGGAGATGGATAGCATGGAAATACTTCAAGTAATAAGCAGGCACTACAGCAACTGAGAGCACAATAACCAATTTAATTACCTTAGTCAGTATTGCTAACAATAGGCTCCGTACAATTTCAATTTTCTATCTTGATGGCTGTTTTCTAAGTAAAGTCCTTTAACATCTTCGATATTTCATCTTAGATGCACACGTTAATTTTTACATAGCACTGAACAATAGTAATATTTTATAATAACTAATTGGTGATTGCGGACCACGCCCCATACCCGTCCGCCGTCTTTAAAAAATATATCAGGACTGTGGTAACAGAAGAGGATTGCAATTCTTCAGCTGTCAAAAAATAAGAAAGACAAAATATCGCTATCGATACAATTTATGAACAATTCTTATTCTGCGCCGTGGCACGTAAGATTTTCTTCTTCTGTAGTGGTCAATCCAAGGATTGGTTTGCAACAGCTACAATGGCAGCTTGTCTCCATTCTGTGCGTCTTTCAACTTTTCTCTTCATTTCTTTATAGGTGTTACATCCCACATCTTTCACGATTTGATCCATGTACCTCAGCCGTGGTCTTCCTCTTTGTCTCTTTCCCTCGACATATCCCTCTATGATTGTGTTCAGGAGTCCTTTATGTCTTAATAGATGGCCTGTAAATTGCACTCTTCTTTTAACAATGAAACTCCAGAAGCTTCTCTTCTCACCTGCTCTTTCCAGAACCACTCCGTTTGTGACCTTGTCGATACATTTTATTTTGAGCATACGTCTATAGCACCACATTTCAAAAGAATTTAGCTTCTGGTCTTCCTTTGTCCCGAGAGTCCATTTTTCACACCCATAGCACGCCACACTCCACACATATGATTTAAAAAATCTTTTCCTGATTTCAAGGCTGATGCTCTTAGATGTTAAGATGTTTTTCTTCTTGTTAAAAGCAGACTTTGCTTGAGCAATTCTACTTCTCACTTCTGCCTTCTCCTTCCATCCCTGGTAATATTACTGCCCAGATAAGTAAATTTATCAACTTGTTCAAGAAGTTCATTGCCTACATGACCTTGGACTTTCACTTGATATTTTTTGTCGCATGCCATTACTTTTGTTTTTGCTTTATTAATTCTCATATTATCTTCTTCCCCCATGACTTTATCCATTGTATTCAGCAGGACTACAAAATCATCTTCACTTTCAGCTGGGACAGCTATATCATCGGCATATCTTATCATATCTATTCGTTGGCCATGAATTACTACACCTGTCTGTGAATTTTCCCTTACTTTTTTCAGCGCCTCTTCAATGTATAGGTTAAAGACAACAGGGGATAGTGCGCGACCTTGCCGGACACCTTTCTGTATCTGCATCTCTTCTTGTTTTGTCCGTCCACGGATAACTGCTGTCTCGTTTTTGTACATGTTCCATATAATTTTTCTATCTTTATAGTCTATTCCTACTTTTTTGAGTACCTCAAACAACTTATCCCGTTTAACATTATCAAAGGCTTTCTCTACATTTACGAAAGCTATGTATTTTGTCAGGTTCTTATCTAGTCGTTTCTCTATTATTAGTTTTACAGCATATATTGGTCTCTGGTTCCTCTATCTTTCCGGAATCCAAAGTGGTCTTCGGAGAGTGTAGCTACGACTTTTTGTTCTATGCGTTTTAGGATAATCGAGGTTACTATTTGAGAGGCGTGAGTAACTGGGCTGAGCGTCCTATAATTTTCACATCTTGTAGCATGTGCCTTCTTTGGAATGGGGATCATAATGTTTTTCTCAAAGTCTGTAGGAATTTTACCCTGCTCGTACATATTGAAAACAAGACTATACAACTCCTGATTCAGTTTTGCTCCTCCAGATTTCAGTAGTTCAGCTGGGATATTATCTATACCAGGCGATTAGTTGTTTTTCAATTTTTTCAGAGCTAGTTCAAACTCTTCCTTTAATATAGGTTCACATATGTTGTGTGCATCTACTTTTGTTTCTTCTTCTATGATGTTTTCAGACAGTTCTGGTCCGCTGTACAGTTTTCCTATATATTGTTTCCATCTTCTTGAAACTTCATCATCGTCATCCAACATATTGCCATTTTCATCCATCACAGCCCTACACTTGTTTCTTCTGTCTCCAAAGAAATGTCTCACACATTTATATGCCTTGTCAATATTTCCCTTTCTCATGTTGTCCTCAACTGAAATACAGAGATCATCAAGGTATTTTTCTCTTGCTTGTTTTGCCTCTTTGTTGATTCTGTTTTTCAGACTCTTGTATTTCTCTTGGTCTTCCCTCTTCACAGAATTATTTAATTTCCTTCTTTCTTCCATCATTTCTTTTCCTATTACTTCTTCTGCTGCTTCTAAAATACCAGTTTTTATTTTTTCCCAGCTGCTTTGGATTCATTGCAGCCCTCTGTATTTGTTTTCTTGTCTGTTTCTAATTGATAGTGTTTCAGTGTATTTTCATTTTTCAGGTTTGTAAAATCCCATTTACATGTACTTCTTTTTTTAATGCTCTTGAATTTTAGTTCAGTCGTCATCATAACGAGTATGTGGTCACTTTCCACATCACAGCCTGGATATGATCTGCTCTCCTTAACTTAGTTTTTAAATCTTTGCTTCACTAATATGAAGTCAATTTGATATCTGTTAATGTCACCAGGCATTTTCCAAGTACATCTTCTTATTGGATGATGATTAAAGAAGGTATTTGTAATGCAAAGTTTATTTCTTTGGAAGAATTCTACAAGTTTATCCCCTGTTTCATTTCTTAATCCTAATCCAAAATTCCCTGCGACACCCTCTTCTTTACCTTCCCCAACAACGGCATTCATATCTCCCAAGATGACAAGGTTTTCAGCTCCTTTAATTCTGCCAATTACTTCTTCAAGGTGGTCATACATCATGTCGATTTTATCATCCTCGTGCCCCGTAGTTGGCATGTATACTTGGATTCTGATTGTGTCTCTTGGTTTAGTTTCCAATCTGACATAAATTATCCTCTCACTATGTTGAACAAATCCTTTTACTCTTAACCCCATCTCTTTATTGAGGATGATTTCCACTCCCACAATCCCGGTATTGTCTTGTGCTGTTCCATTGTGTATGATTCTGTAATCCCCTGACCAAATGTCACCAGCGTTTGGCCATCTCATTTCTGAGACTCCCAGTACATCAATATCCATTCGTTTTATTTCCATTTTCAATTTTCCAGTTTACCACATTTAAGAAGTGCGTTGACGTTCCATATTCTTTGAAATATCAGGTGGTCGCTGCTTAGTGACGATCTAAGAAATTTTTACACAAATTGTATGGCTTTTATGAGCCTGCATGGGTAGATTATTGAATGTAAGTTTATTTAAGCTATCGAAACAGATACTAATATTACACTGCCTCCCACGAGGAGGGGAGGAATACCGGAGGTATTACTTCCGTCCTCATGTCACTAGTAATATTAGTGGCTTTTAATACATGTCTGTTGCTGAAACTGAGTAGTCATATAGTGATATACACTTCACGTTTCATAAATTTACCATAATAGAGAAAATATTCATTGTTAAGACCATTAGTAAAAATTGTCTTTGTGCAGATCATCTGCATCTGTGTTTTGGTCACAGGGTTTCTTAACATCTACCGCAACATGGAAAGTATTACTATTCACAGTAAAGAGCTATATACATTAAGTGGAGATCGACAGCATTGTCGCAGAGAAAAAAAATACATATACATAGAAGTACCTATATAATTCTAAAATACTTACAAACTATGAAATTGACATGACATTTTCATTATTCTTTCACATGTTATCCAAATTTTCAATGTCTCAACAAGCTCAATAGGCTCGTGTTTATTTCATCGTAATATTCCTTCTTATTTTACACACATTGTACATTGGTTCGTGGATCACACTGTGCCGTCGAATTGTTTGTCAAGAATCGCTCACGATGGGGGTCCCTTTCTACCATTTCACTGAATGGAACTTGCCGTTCTCCATCAACTCATGGAATATAGAACATAAATAGAGAATACTCTGCATTAGTATTACTTAAAATTATCGGTTTATTTACAATGGGGTCAGGATGGCTAAGGATCATTTCTTTCTTTCTTTCATTTCGCACAGATTTCTGCTCTCGTTTATGACAGCGGCAAGGCAAATATCAACCTCGTTCTGACCATGACCGAAATTTATTCTAGTCGTGACCATTTTATTCTTTACTTAATACAAATCGTTCTCTTTCAGTCTCTAAAATATGTTTGTATGTACATATAGAACAATGTCCTTCAAAGTAGCACGAAGTCTCAATTATTGTCGGAGCGAGCGACGCGGACCCGGCTATTAACGTTTCAAATATCCATTATTTCGTCATAAGTCCCTCCGCGGCAATGTTGACAGACCAACACCGGCCAGTATCGCGCGCGCAATTGTAGATTGTGTGTGTGTGTGTGTGTGTGTGTGTGTGTGTGTTGTCCGCCGACAACGTGCTGCGTTTAAAGCACGTTGTTTGAGGAATGCTGCTGTTGCTTCACCGAGGAAGTCCGCACGAAGTCGTCTCGTCGTACCTCTTGTCAACTGTTCGTAAAGTACTCACAGGTAAGTGAAAGGAAGTTATTTTGCTGGATTGCGAGGGCTGCATGGCGAACGATACTTATTCACTGACCGTTGCATAAGTTAAAAATAAAACTGATACACACAAGGCATGGTATAAAGAGTCGTGACACAGACTCGCTTTTCGACGCACAAATTTTTCACTTTCACTTTGATAGGTGTTCGTGAACTAAACGTCGTCCTTCATCTCACTTTCTCTTTGCAAAAATAACACTTTCACAGAAGGATAACAAAATACCTTGACTAATAATATTTACATAGTTTGCTCATATATACATATATATTTTAAATCTGATGGTCACGTCTGGTACAGAACTGCTGTCGATCATTTTCTTTATGGCTCTCTCTTGCCTACCTGTTAAAATTTACGTCTTCCACCTAATACCATTTTTCAGTCTCCTCTTATAAACTCAGCTACAAGTTTCATTTATTCCTTACCGTCAAAATCTTATTACATTTTTAATTGACTCAAAGACAAACTAATTGACTTCCTCTTTGAGAACACGCCTCTTTTCATTACTCTCTTCAGTTATGTGTCAATCAACTTGAGTTTACTGTGTTATTTAAATTGAATACAGCCTCCAGACAGAGAGACTGCCTCCTTTTCCATGCGGACTACTATTCGCTTAAAAATATACGGGCGATGGCTGACTAATCGCGCGTTACAAAGACAACAAACTCAATTGCATGCCAAACAAGTGGCTTGACTAATTGGCTTCAACAAGCAAAAGTTAACAGATCTCATCGCGAACCTAGACGCTTTTCATATGAGTTGCTTCGCCCATACAGTACAAGTAAACCGCTACGAGCCGGTCCTTGGAATTGAATGTTTGAAGGATTATCAGGTGTCGGTATTTTGGATAAGATTTTATAAAGGAACGCAAAAATCAGCATTTAAATAATCTGGGCATTATAAAAATCATCATGCTAAACAAAAAACATTAATATGCGAGCGCTTGTGCTGCTGCAATTGCTTTTAGCGTGTCATCTACTTAGAAAATATAATTGATTCATTTACATGCCTCTATGCATGTGCTTGTTTGACCAATTATTTACTCGGTTACGTGACTCTGTAGCCTTCTACTTTTTTTTCTGCGGCATCACTCTGCAAAGCATTGAGGACTCCTGTTATTAATCGCGGCTGGCATTTCCTAAGTATAATATTTCCATGGAACTTATAATATAGCGCTATCTCTACCCCTTCTTTTACTTGCTACACCTTCGAATTTGCGTCAGCATAACTTATCTCCCATAGACTTTAAAACTCTGTTCGTAATGAAGTTTTCCACATACATTACTTCTAAGTATCGGATCTTGCACATGTTCTTTAGTATATTATAATTTACTCTTTTTTTTAGGTAATGTGTCGCTCTCAATACGATATCCTCTGTTATTCGTTGATTCTAGTCATGAAAAGTTATGAAAAAAAACTTCATTAGAAGACCTGAGAGAAGTGCACTGATCACTCCTTCCTCTTTGATTTAAACATCTCGGGCATGCATCATATACTTATATACTAACTTTAAACTAGTACTAAGTTCTCTCTTTGACATTTTCCTTTACGTCTACTCAATTAACAGATCGGTACAAACTTTCCTCATACAGTCAGCAGTGTATGATGTCCTCCAGATGCTGGCTTGTCATTTTTCTTGAGTTATCATTCGACGACGACGACTTACGTTGTTCTCTGATGATGCTTTGTAATTGCCTCGTACTACTAACACTTGTAAATTTCTTGTGTTACTATTGTGGAATTTTCTTAAGTCACTATGGTGGAACAGACCTTTAATCCTTCCAGTCACGGGGTCGGCTAGCAAGTATCTTCCTGTGTGCGGCTTCCTGACAATAACATATGGGCCTTCATAAACGCGTTGCCACTTACGATTTTTCTTTCGTAGCTTCGATGGTTTAAAATGAGTCCTTAGTAAGATTCTCTCACCTTCTCTGTATTCAATAAACTTATTTACCTTTTTGTCAAATGCTTTCTTATGGAGGTTTACATACGTTGTCAGTGAAATCAACGCCTGCCTGATTTTGGTGTCTAAACTAGTTTCTTAGTCTTCCACCTTAGGAAGAGGATTGATCCATTCATTTCGCTCTTTGTTGGCTGACATGAGCTCATGCGGTGTGAAGCCTGTTGACAAGTATGGGAGATTATTAATAATCTCTTCAAACGGAGTAACAAATTCGACCCACTTAGTCTGCCTGTTAGGAACATTGGCCCTAATGAATCGATTAAATTCCCTGAATATTCTCTCACAAGTGGAGGCCGCCAATTGTGAAATTCAGATTCAATTCATACTGCGCATAATAAAAGCTCATGGTCAGAGGTGTAATGTGGCAAAACACCAAGATGCACTTCTCAGCCGCTGTCGAGAAATTCGACAGTTAAAATAAACCGTTGCGGTGAAATACCCTCAACGATTAATGTTTATCTACTGCGTCGTGGCGCAGCGGTAAGCGCTCGGGTTCGTTATCCGAAGGTCGCCGGATCGAATCTCGCGCCATGTAAGTTCTTTTTTTTTTTTTTTAGTATTTGTTTTTTGTAATTCAAATGTGTGTTACACACACACATACACACACACACACACACACACACACACACACACACACATATATATATATATGCAATCAGTTGCAACAATTATGCATATAATAAGTTGTTGGAAGTCGTTTGTCGTGGAAAAACTGGCGACTTCGAACATCATTACGTATTGCGTAAACAAAGTTGTATTTCACAAATGTTATTAATTGTCTTCATAAGGTTAACCACGTATAGTTAACGGAAGACGTAGAAACGGTATTCCGAAACGAATACGTATAGCGTAAGTTAAACGTTCGAATTAGAATAGAAACCCCACGAACACAAAATTGCTGTGGCAGGTATGAAATGTGAACTCCGTTACTCGCTCGTTACACTTGAAGGACAGATGTTGAATGGGCCGAAACGAGCCGCCGCATAACAGCCTGCTAACTTCGAAAGAAGGTAGATGCGGTCCCTAGCGCAACTTATAACATCGTCGAAAATCAGTGCGGACTTGAGAGCTTTGGTACACCATGTTAAACAAACGGAAAAATGGAGGCGGTACAATTGGAGAGCGATCCGCCTTCACCAACATGCATAAGCAATTCATTAATAGTTTATATATATATATATATATATATATATATATATATATATATATATATATGAATTACAAAAAACAAATAATAGAAAAAATGTTGCATAGCGCGAGATTCGATCCAGCGACCATCGGATTACGAACCCGAGCGCTTACCGCTGCGCCACGACGCTGTATAAAATTATTAATCGTAGAGAGTATTTCGCCGCAACCGTTTCTTTTAACTGTCGATTTCCTCGACAACGGCTGAGAAGTGCATCTTGGTGCTTTGCCACATTACACCTCTGCCCATGAGCTTTTAATATGCGCAGTATGAATCGAATCTGAATTTCACAATTGGCGGCCTCCCCTTGTCAGTCGGATTCGATTGAGGTAGGTAAAAGGATATTAAAATTTGCTGAATGCTGCGGCAAGCGAGGAATTCACGCCAAGTAGGACAAGTGAAGGTCGAACCATTGTCGGACAGCATCGACTCGGGTACGCCGAATCGTGGGAAATAATCACTTTCTAATCGCCGTACAATTGTCCTGGCGCAAGAAGATTTTACTGCATACAATTTAATGTGTTTTGTGAAATTGTCGAGAATGGCTGTTAGATACTTTGCACCTCTCCGTCCAGTCGGGAACGGTTCAGCCAAATCAATACTCAGGAGTTCGTTTGGTTTTTTCTGAAGAATAGGAGTGAGGGGAATCAACGTAGAAATATTTAGTGCTTTTGCCTTCTGGCAGATGATGCAATCTCTTAGCAACTTATGTACTTCGTGATGCAGCTTTGGAACATAATATGAAAATGGGTGTGTACCACAATAGATGTTCAACAAAACCTTTTGGAATACATACATACCATCTTTCGATCGGTCCGGAAGTTTTGTGAAATAGAAACTGATAATGCAATTTATAAAACCTCGACACTTTATGATTAGGCTTTTCTGTGAGGATCTGCTTAACTTTTTTCCATTTTCGAATAGTATCTTTGAGAGCTCGGATATCTTTACACAACTGAAGAAAATGTTTCCTGTGGATCGGGTCTTTTATTAAGAGTATCCGGTAATTAGACATTTGTTCCCCTAACTCGCTGGTTTCAGGCAACCCTTCTGGTGATCGGGATAAAGCGTTGGCAATGATTGCCTTTTCATTTAATATATACTATTTGAAAATCACCGACTCCTCGTCGCGCAAGCACCCCAGTACCTTGCTTCAGAGATTAAAAACCTGTCATGTCATCATAATCGAAACACGAGGTCACTCTTATTTGGTATCCTAACTGTGCCAACTCACAAAACAAAAACTTTTGCAAACTCTTCCTCAGTTGCCGCTGTCCGCCTCTGGAACAAACTGCCCCTTACCTTGCGCAAAATTCAATCTCCTGCTGCTTTTAAGAAGAAGTTGAAGCATTTCCTACTATCATCCTCATAAAGTTCTCCACAAAATTAATGTACCAGGCCAATCCTCTCATCTGTCAAATAGCAAAGCTAGCGTCTCCTATCTCGCTCCTGAGATGCCTTCCTCTTCATCTATCTCTATTAGCCACGCAATCTTCTTTTCCTTTATATTTCCTTAATTATGTTTCATCATGTCTCTATTCTTCTCCTCCCTTCACCATGAGTCTCCCTCATACTCCCTGCTGCCAGCACTCCTGTCTAAAATCTGTCTCTTAAATAATGTCTAATTATAATAGTACTTATGATCTACGAATATAAACTCTATATGTATGTATTTTTCCAGGTGTACCTTTCTAATTGTTTATTTCACTTTTTGTACTAGATGTAGTTTAACATGCCTACTAAAACAAATGAATGTAAAATAAGTAGAATACCTGGTTAGATGTAAGAGAGGGCCTGATGGCCCTAATCTTGCCAGTTTAAATAAATAAATAAATATTCCTGTAGAAACATGCACCACCTGGTTAGGCAGGGATGTTGAAGCTTAAACGTTTGTAGAAAAGAGAGTGCCTAGTGATCAGAAAAGACTTTGATCTTCTTACCATAGATGTAGTAGTTAAATCTTTTAAATGCCCAGATGATGGCAAGGGCTTCGACCTCCGTAACCGAATACGACTTCTCACATTCTGATAAGACTCGACTAGCGCGAAGCTGATTACTTGAACTTGCTCACGTCCATCAACGATGTCGATTTGGAAAAAACAGGATCCATTGCCCACAAACGAAGCGTCGGACATAATACAAAATTCTATATCCATCTTAGGATGATGAAGAATATTGCTGTTAACAAGACTATTTTTAATTTGTTCAAACCGTTTCTGACACTCAGCATCCCAATTCCGATACATATTCTTTCTCAACAGATTATGAAGAGCTTCATTGGTCATTGCCTGATTCGATATGAAACGTCTGAAAAATGACGCAGTGCCTAAAAAACCTTTCAGCTGTCTTTTTGTTGTGGGTGTGGGAAAATTCTTAATCGCTGCCAACTTCTCAGGATCGGGCCTAATCCCTTCTGCTGTGATGATATGTCCTAAGAACTTGGTCTCACTCTTACCGAATTTTGACTTTTGAAGATTGACCGTGACTCTATAAATCTTTTAAATACTTTCTGCAGTGTCATCACATGGTCTTACCATGTTTTCGAAGCTGTTAGGATGCCATCCACATACACAGTTACTTCACCCAATAACTCCGGTCCTAAAACATAGTCTAACGCTGAGATAAAAACTCCCGAGCTCACATTCAGTCCAAAGGGCATGACTGTTAAGTGATAAGATCGGCCTGCAAATATGAATGCCGGGTATTTTCTTGACTCAGGCGCTAATCTCACCTGCCAATAACTGTTTTTTAAGTCAGTTGTGCTGAGGAATTTAACTCCATTAAACTTCAGCAAGTGTTCTTCCAGGGCTTCGGGTCTCGTTCGAATCGGCACTATTATTTTGTTTATCAGCTTTGCGTCTAAAACTAATCTTACACTTCTATCAGATTTTAAAACTGACAACAAGGGTCTCGAATACGGAGAAAGTGACGGCTCAATCACATTCCAGAGTCACATTTTCCTAATCTCACGTTTGACAGCTTCACGTCGTGATTGGGGAACTGCGTAGCTCGTTTTGCAGTAGGTCTTATGGGGAAGCACGTCCATACGATACTCCTGATTTGTTGGAGAGTATCTGCACATGACTAACTAGCAAGTCAAAAAGTCCACTCCTTTGATCCTTAGTCAAACCAGTCGCCTCAAATGCTTTGTTATTTAACACAGTCTTGTCAGGTAGTACGTCAACATATTCGTCCTCACAAATATCTACAGGATTTGTTTCACCTTGCTGCGTAACAACGTTATTGTTATCTCCTGCTGGTTCACCATTAATCTACAAGTCCCATTTTCAATGTCAATTTTTGCTTTTGTCAGTCTGAGAAACTCCATTCCAAGGAGGCATGGTACCGATAGGTTCTTTACTATAAGAAAATTGCACGTAACGGAAATAATCAATATTTACTTGAAGTTGCGCCTGCAAGATTACACGCTGTGTCGTAGGCCCTATTGCTCCAGACACTGGAGCGATAAAAGTTTACTCACTGAAGAAATTTGCTTGAACAAACATGAAGATATAACATTAACATTGGCTCCTGTATCAATAATAGCGATTATGGGCATGTTGACTTTTGAAATCTTGGTAGAAATCTGAAGTTGTTCGTCCCATATGTTGTCACTGACCTTATTGTCAGTCACTTGCAGTAAGTAAGTCATCACGTAAGTCGGTGCCTTTGTCATACCTTATTGCATATACTTGAAATGAGTTGATAGATTCCGTGCCCCCGTCTCGTTCTGCAGCATTCTTGTGGAGGCTAAGAAATGCTGTTTCTAGTTTTCGCCTTTAACGTCTCCTCCGTTTCGTGTTGGTGTTGTGACTGTGGCACGAAGGGTGGTGGACAAGGATCTTGTCCCATGTACGATCCACTTCGCGCATAACAGATTGCCGTTTCGGCTTCAGATTTACTGCATAATCATTTGAGTGACCGGAAAAATTTATATTTGTCGGAGGTCGGAATGTGCCCTGGGCCATGTGGTGTATTGTGTTGTCATTATTAGCAAAATGTTGTTGTCCTCCACTCGTCCCATGCCATTTATTTGATTTCCACTCACGCTTCCTGTTAAAGGCTGGTCCACTCTGATAATTTCCTTGCTGTGGTTTGTTTCCGTACTGTTTTTGTGGACAATTGTGTGTTGAGTATGCGTACTGTGTACTGTTCATTGGATTGTACCGTTGTTTATTATTATCCTCCGGTCGAAACTGTCCATTTCCGTACGACACCTGTTGATATTCGTAGCCGCCGGACGGTTGGTAGTAAGCGTCGCTACCGCGCGCTCTTCCCTCATTGCCATTGTTGACCGAGTAACCTCCACTGTTTCGCCAGCTCAATTCATTCGGAGCGCTACCAACATTTGCTACCGCGTCTTCGCGAATGAAATCCAGTGAGTCCAACATGGAAAGAAATACTTCGGTATCGTTCAGAAACGGTTCAAATGGCTCTGAGCACTATGGGACTTAACATCTGAGGTCATCAGTCCCCTAGAACTTAGAACTACTTAAACGTAACTAACCTAAGGATGTCACACACATCCATGCACGAGGCAGGATTCGAACCTGCGATCGTAGCGGTCGCGTGGTTCCAGACTGAAGCGCCTAGAACCTCTCGGCCACTCCTGCCGGCATTCGGTATCGTCCTCGGAAACATTAACTAATTTATAGAGATGGGCAATTTAGTTTTCAAAATCATGATCGCGTTTTTACTAGTAATTGGCGAGTCCCAGAATTTAATTTTTGCTAAATATTTTTCGAAATATCTTCTGACACTGCCGTGTTTCGAACTGAACATTTCGGCATTGAACACTTCTTTTCTTAAGCGCTGCTGAACACCATCACTCCAAAATTTGTTCAGAAACATCCGCTCGAATTCATTATAGGTCCTGCACTTGTCTATCATTTCTATTCCCCATAAGGCGGCATATCCTGTTATATACCCTGTTGCAAACTGTATTCTTTGCTTGTCTGTCCAACTGTTCGGAAATACTCCAGAGAAGTTTCGCAAAAATACGATCGAGTGTATGCCACGTTTTTGCGGGTGTAACGTTGGAAATGTTTTGTGTTTCAATACACTTTCTTCCTGCTTTTGGGTTATGAGTGTTGGTGGGCTGTTCAGTGTGGTTATGCACTGTGTCTGTCGGACTGTGGTATGACGTGTGATCAGGCGGGGCGCTGAACGAATTTAGCTTTTGTCATTTCGGTATGGGGAGTGATTCCATTCGCTACCCATCGGATAGGCGAATTCCCACTTTGTTCCTTAGTGTCTGCACTTCCTCAATGACCTGCTGCTTCCATTGAGGAAGGTCTTGTGCCAAAGTTCGCGTTATCTGTCCTAACTCAGATAACACGGTGTCTCCCGATTTTCCTGGTTCCGCCAAAAGATCATAAGTAACTTCACTTACTACTTTTTTCAGTTATGTCTTTACCTTTTATTACTATCAGATGGTCTTTGGTTTTTATCCACTCTGTGTAGTGGTCGGATAACGCTTCAGCGTGAGCCTTTAACGTAATTTTTACCTGCTCCTCTGCGTCAAGTGATTCTATCTGTTTCGTCAAATCATCTATCTCCTTTCCCATATTATTGACAACCAGTTTCACGGCGCTGACCTCCTTTGACATTGTATCACAATTACCCTTTAATGCTACAGTTTCGCTATGGTATGCTTCTACCGTGGCATTAATTTCACCCTTGGCAGCTCCTAGTGCTGCATCAAATTTACTAGATACCAGCTTGATCTCATTCTCAACCTGTTTACGGATCTCAGTTTTTAGTACTTCAATTTGCCCACTTATTTCCGACTTGACCTTGCCCAATTGGGTAATCAGATCAGTTTTCAAGTCGGTAGTTATTTCAATTTTTACTGTGTCAAATTTTCCATCTACCACTTCAAATTTTTCATTTACTGCATCAAATTGGTTATTTAAATCGGTAGAAGCTCGCGTTAGTTGTTTTTTGTTTTCCTCCTCTCGTTCATCTCTCTCTCTTGTTTTTCGTTCCTTTTCTAACCGCAATTGTTCCTTTTCCTGATTTTTCTTTTCCTTTTCTAACCGCAATTTTTTTCTTTTCCTTATCATTGTTTGCCATCCAATTCTGGATTTGAAGGAGCATTGCATTCGTATCCACAGTTGGGTTGCTACCTGCGGGAATCGTTTGAATTGTTTGGTCTGTGTCAGCCATATCACCGGCGTTAGCCTCCGCCTCCACCCGCATGCTAATTGCACGTGAGCGCAACGAATATTGAGCGCTGTTCATATTGTCAGTATCACCTGCTGTAGTGTTTAATTTCTGTTTACCCTCCGCCATCTCGCGGTGTCTGTTTGTCAACAATATTACGTCAGCTACACGTGTTCTGCAACGCGGTTCGTCTGTTCTTGGCTTGTGACGTCAGGTCACGTGCTGTCTGTCTAGTATGGGAGTTGCACTCGCCTAATAAACGACTGTGAACTGAAGCGGAGAAGACAAGATGGAAGACGGGAACACTAAACAACTGAATTAGCCCACAGCGCTAGCGTTTTACATGTAACATGACGCCATATTTACACATTGAAATCAAGACTCAACAATGGAATTTGGACACTACGTTGCAACCCCTACTAAATTTTGACTAAAAAAACTATTTTAAGCTGATTTTTTAAATGTGCAGATGGAAATAAAAGGAAGAATTGTAATGTAGCTCGAAAGACAACTGTACTACTGAAGCGTCACAACTGCATATGAAAATTTTTTCGTAACTATCGTTTGATGTCTTGAAAGTCGGCAAACTGGATATAAAATTTCTCCGTTTTCCGCCGTCGGCTCGTCTTTCCTCTGTGAAATTTTCGCTCACAATTTTTAAGCGTATAGCGTGCACATGAAAAATAAATGTATTGTTAGATAGATCTATATTAGTAGCAAACGTAAGAGAACTGATTTTTGTGATTTCAGTCGAGTTCCTGTTCGGGCGCCAAGTCTGGTGTTTTTTTTTTTAATTATATTTTTATTAAATTATTATTCTCTTGTGAAGATTCAGAAATTTGTTGTGAGTTTTGAACCATTTCTTGGCGGGAAGAGCAAAGACTTTTCAACAACTTAAGTACTGTATGTGGTAGTTTATGTGTCATCCGAAATCGTTTGCAGAAGGCGTAGCGTTCTCAACATTAAGAACAGAGTTCGCATTGCCACTTACTTTATTTGTGGCGTGATCATGTTCGATCACGACCGGATATGAGACATAGCAATTACGGACAGAGAAACCTAAGGGAACAGACAGAGCTGCAAATTTTCTTTGCTATACTACACCACACGTTAAAAGAAATTGGATTTAAATCACTAGCAAGGTATATGGCAATGCGCCTTCGGCCTGAACTACGACGTTTGCAGATACGTAGTCGGTCCCTGGTAGCTGTATGAAAACTATAAAAACACTGTTATTTCTGTTGACATTAATAGGAGATGGACAGCATGGAAATACTTCAAGTAATAAGCAGGCACTACAGCAACTGAGAGCACAATAACCAATTTAATTACCTTAGTCAGTATTGCTAACAATAGGCTCCGTACAATTTCAATTGTCTATCTTGATGGCTGTTTTTTAAGTAAAGTCCTTTAACATCTTCGATATTTCATCTTAGATGCACACGTTAATTTTTATATAGCACTGAAAAATAGTAATATTTTATAATAACTAATTAGTGATTGCGGACCACGCCGCATACCCGTCCGCCGTCTTTAAAAAATATATCAGGACTGTGGTAACAGAAGAGGATTGCAATTCTTCAGCTGTCAAAAAATAAGAAACACAAAATATCGCTATCGATACAATTTACGAACAATTCGTATTCTGCGCCATGGCGCGTAAGGTATTTTTTGAAATATCGGGTGGTCGCTGCTCAGCGACGATCTAAGAAATTTTTACACACATTGTATGGCTTTTATGAGCCTGCATGGTTAGATTATCGAATGTAAGTTTATTTAAGCCATCGAAACAGATTCTAGTATTACATTGTACAGTGTTTAAGAAGGTGTTATTTATTTAGTTTTGGTAGTGTGACATTTTTTAAAGATAAAGGACAAGTGCGTATCGTTTTTCCGTCTAGTTTTCACTAATTCAATGTATCTGTGGTGTCACCGCCAGACACCACACTTGCTAGGTGGTAGCTTAAATCGGCCGCGGTCCATTTAGTACATGTCGGACCCGCGTGTCGCCACTGTGTGATCGCAGACCGAGCGCCACCACAAGGCAGGTCTCGAGATACGGACGAGCACTCGCCCAGTTGTACGGACGACATTGCTAGCGACAATACGGACGAAGCTTTCCTCTCATTTGCCGAGAGACAGTTAGAATAGCCTTCTGCTAAGTCCATGGCTACGACCTAGCAAGGCGCCAATTGTAACAGTGCATGTATCTTACGAGTCTCATTTGTATAGTCAAGAGAGACGTATCACAAGGAGTGATTAAAAGTTAAGTATATTCCAAAGCTACGTATTTTCTTTATAGCAGTCATAACGTATCCTGTTCCAGACTTGACGCCAGTCGGCGTGTGTGTACGCGTGCCTTTCGGCTCCCTTCCCAGTGTGGCGTAGCAAGCTTGTTACGCCACAACAGTATCACTTCCTTCTGAATGAGTCAAAATTCTCAACAACAAAGCCCACGATGAAAAATATACGCAAGGATGGAAGAGTTGAAATATCAAAGTACCTGAGCAATGGCCTACACAAAGTTCGCGAACTGACACCACAGATGAGTCTGACAGCCCTTTCGTTGGTAAGAATATTCCTATTTTTAATAGGAACCACCGTACGAGAAACCAGAGTGAAAGTAAGCAAAGTAAACAAGCTTTCGCGTTTGCAGTAGTGAGGACAGCGCATTCAGTTTCTACACAAAATCTTGAACGTGCAGTTCCAAGCAAACTTTTCGTCAAAATTCAATCCCAAGAATTTACAATGGGCGACTTCATCGATTGTTTGACCACCTTGGGACAGTAAAATTTCAGTTTTAAAAGAGTTTCGCGTCAGAATCCGTACAAATTGCATTTTTAAGTGCTAATTGGTTCTAGGGAAGCCAAGCGCATAAGTTATTGAGTGTTAACTATATCATTAATATTACGTTCCACGTCTTTCGCAAAAAGACGTTCCACATAACACCTGCAAAAAGAAATTTTTTTTAGTCATCTCTCATTTTTAGTGGCAGATCATTGATATACCGTGTATCAGGAAAAATATTTGAGCCAGAACAGACCCATTTGACATTTTATAGGACTCAAGTCACTCAAACTTCTTTCGTGTTTCTTCACACTGGAGTGATATTCCTCTGTTTCCTATTTTCCGGATACGTATAAAGTGAACCATTGTTGAAATTTTTTCCTACTCCCATAATATTCCAACTCATGCAAAAGTGAAGATGAAATAAAAAACTTGGAGAAATGATGTAAATCCACATCTCACAGTGTGTAGAGCTTGCAAATAGCTCTGAGCTTTCTACTCAAGATCCCTCGTCGCTGCTTCTCCGCTTTAATGTGTATTATACCCTGGTCTTAAAAGACATTAGTAGACTTTGTGGTGTCACCGCCAGACACCACACTTGCTAGGTGGTAGCCTTTAAGTCGGCCACGGTCCGTTAGTATACGTCGGACCCGCGTGTCGCTACTATCAGTGATTGTAGACCGAGCGCCGCCACACGGCAGGTCTAGAGAGACTTCCTAGCACTCGCCCCAGTTGTACAACCTACTTTGCTAGCGATGGTTCACCGACAAAATACGCTCTCATTTGCCGAGACGATAGTTAGCATAGCCTTCAGCTACGTCATTTGCTACAACCTAGCAAGGCGCCATTACCAGTTACTATTGAGATTATGAATAATGTACCATCAAGAGCGATGTTCATCATTAATGGATAAAGTTAAGTATTCCACCAGCTACGTCCTTTTTTTCTAAAGTCTAATTTCCTTGTCCTGTTCCAGACCTCACGCCAGCCTGCGTGAGCTAAAACGCGTGCCTTTCGGCTTCCTCTAGTAAACCGGTGTTGGCTCTCCTGCCAACCCACAACACTGGCGTTGAAGCAACACCACGTTCGTAACTATACTGCCCTGATTTACTTGTGTAATGGCTTCGCCACCATCTCCAGATGTACTGTCCGAATTTTATCGCATACAGAATCAGCAGACGCAGGCCTTACTGGATGCCCTGGGACAGCTCATCCAGGGTCAACGTGCAATGCAAAACGACGCAGCAGCCGCCGCTCCGCCACTAACGCAGCCACAACACGCAGTTGCACCGACTTTTCGTCCTTTTGATGCTGCACTGGAAAGCTGGACGGAGTGGTCATGGCAATTTGGATTCCATCTCGCCGCCTACAGAATTCAAGGTAACGAGCGGTGGCCTTTTTTATTGTCCTCCGTAGGGGTGCACACGTACCATGTGATAGTCAAATTATTTCCCCAACGCGACGTAGCAACTCTGTCCTACGACGAAATTTTGTCTGCATTAGATGCATATTTCAAAGAATCAGTCAATGTAGTTGCCAAACGGTATACCTTCTTTCGTACAAAACGTATGGCAGGTCAGACTAATCGGAAGTGGGTTGCAACCTTGCAAGGCCTTACTAGGGATTGTGCTTTTGAGTGTCAATGTGAACTCCCTTATTCAGATACTATGGTGCGTGATGCAATTGCACAGAATGTTTCTGATGTTCGTATAAGGGAACAGATTTTGAAACTAGTCAATCCCTCCAATCAACAAGTGATGGACATATTGGATCGGCAGGACACACTTGACTTTGCTCAGGAATCATTTGAAACTTCGCCACCCATGTGTCAGGTTAGCTGGCCCGCCGGGCGAGCTGCGCGGAACAGCAAACAGCCCTCGCGCCCTCTGTGCCGCTGCCGCCAGGTTCTCATCCATGTGTACCACGCCGGCAAGCAAATGCAGTGCTAGAATCATGCCCGCGGTGTGCTACTAGGCATTCGCATGAGAATTGCCCATCACGCCGAGCTATTTGCTTTTACTGTAATAGAAAGGACATGTTCAAAGTGTATGCCAGAAAAAGCTCAGATCGGAAGCTCAAAACCATTCCAGGCCCTTTGCTTCGCGCCGGAATCGGAATCGAACCAAGGATACTCAGGCTCGCGACGCTTCGCCCATGGAAATTCATATAGTTCATGCCACTCCGCCCAGTGCCACTCTCTCTAACAGTGACTGTGTTCATCCCAAAAATAGTGTGCATCGACATCGCCGGAACTCCCATCAAGTCGCAAGTGATTTTGTACCAGTGTCAGTTCACGTTGCATGAGACAGTCGCTCTTGTCGTCAGCACGACTATAAACTTTTTGTGGACTTGGACATTAACGGCAAAGTGATACCATTCCAGCTCGATACTGGGGCTGCAGTTTCACTGATCAATCAAGACACTTACAAACTGCTGGGCACACCTCCGTTGCGTGCCGCAACTGTTAACTAGCTATTCGGCTCACCAGATCCCTGTGTTAGGACAGTGCAGTCTTCTTGCAACATACAAGGGACAAACAAAACTTGTGTCATTTTACGTCCTTCGTTCTTCTTCTGCAGTGAACTTGTTTGGTTTCGATTTATTTCAGTTGTTTAACTTGTCTATAGTAAATCAGGTCCTATCAGTGAACCAGACTGTGCCTTCAGACAGTGCTTCTCGTCTGTGTGAAGAATTTGCAGACATTTTTGCACCGGGCCTCGGTTGCGCTAAGAACTATAAAGCACATTTGGAACTGAAAGTAAACGCACAACCGAAATTTTTCAGAGCGCACAATGTTCGCCACGCACTGCGTAATGAGGTCGCAAACAAGGTGTAATTGAACATGTGCAGGCTTCTCTCTGGGCATCACCCTTAGTAATTCTGCCAAAACCTTCTGGAAAATTGAGACTTTGTGCGGACTTCAAGGCAACAGTGAATCCAGAACCGGTGACTGCAACTTTTCCTTTGCCCCGCCCGGAAGATCTTTTTGACAAACTGTGCCCGGGTAAATATTTTTCGAAGTTGGACCTAGCAGATGCGTACTTGCAAATACCGATGGACGAAAAATCACAGCGCGTTTTGGTGGTTAACACGCATCTTGGTTTGTATCGATTCAAACGACTGCCATTCGGGTGTGCATCCGCCCCTGCATTGTTTCAGCAATATCTACAAACTGTTTGTGCGTCGGTCCCTACTGCAGCAAGCTATCTGGACGATATTGTGATCTCCAGAAAGACGGAAGAAGAACATTTAGCCAATCTCAGAACATTATTTCAGGTCTTGCGACAAAATGATCTTCGCTTGCGGAAGGAGAAATGTGTGGTTTTTGCTCGTGACTTACCCTATCTGGGACATGTACTCAATGCCCAAGGCATACATCCCAGTCCAGAGAACCTCCGTGCCATACAAGACTTGCCTTCGCCGCAGAATTTGAAGCAGCTACAGAGTATGCTGGGAAAAATAAATTACTATTACAAATATGTTCCACAGGCTTCTTCCATTTCAGCTCTGCTTCATCGCTTACACCGTAAAGGTGTTCCGTTCGTCTGGTCGACGGAATGCGAATGGGCCTTTCGCCAGTTGAAATCGGCGTTGCTTTCCAATACTTGCCCTACGCCATTCGATCCCCGGAAGCCCCTTTTGTTGATGGTGGATGCATGGGATTTCGGGATCGGTGCTGTGCTTGCGCACAAAGATGGTTCGCACGATCGCCCTATTGCCTTTGCGTCCAAATTGCTCTCGTCTGCGCAATGAAATTATTCATAGATCGAGAAAGAAGCATTGGCTCTCGTATTTGGTGTTACAAAGTTTCATGATTTCTTGTATGGTCGTCACTTTACCATCATCACCGACCACAAACCTTTGACATCGATTTTGCATCCGACCAAGCCTGTACCTCCACGGACAGCTCAGAAATTCATTTGCTGGTCTATTTTCCTCTCGCAGTATCGCTACGATATCTTGTATCGGTCCACTGCTAAGCACGGAAACACCGATGCGTTGTCCCATTTGCCTGTTGCTGAGGATAGAGCATTCGATTCCTCCGTACTTGCTTGCATGTTCATTGATTCGGAAACCGATGACGTGGTCGAATCGTTTCCGATTGATTTTCGTCGTGTAGCTACAGCCACAGCTGCCGACCCTGTCCTTGCTGCCGTTCTGCGTTTTGTTGCTACGCAATGGCCCTTGTCAAAGTCACGGATCAGGGATCCGTTGGTTCGCCGATTTTTTGCTCACAAGGAGAGACTTTTTGTACGACGTGGTGTTTTGCTGTTGCGTTCTGATAATGATCCGTCCAGGGTCGTGGTACCACGTTCGTTACAGTCCTCTGTCTTACAGCTTCTCCACCAAGGACATTGGGGTATAGTGAGAACGAAACAACTTGCTCGTCAGCAGTGTACTTGGTTCGGAATCGATGCCGCGATTACGAATATGTGCTCCTCTTTCATAGAGTGTGCCGAACAACAATCAGCACCACCGCGGAAATTCTTTGCATGGCCAAAAGCCACTTCCCCTTGGCAACGCTTACACATCGATTTTGCTGGTCCGTTCTGGAATGTTCGATGGTTGGTTGTGGTAGATTCATTCAGTAATTTTCCTTTTGTTGTCCGGATGTCTTCCACGACGTCATCTGCCACCATCCAAGCGTTATCTGCTATCTTTTGCATTGAAGGTCTTCCACAGACTATTGTTTCCGACAATGGCCCACATTTCGTGTCCGCAGAATTTCAGTCATTCTGCAAGGCCAATGGTATTCAACATCTGACGTCCGCGCCGTTTTCGCCACAGTCAAACGGTGCCGCTGAACGATTGGTCACAGATGTTGAAGTTGAAAGAGTCGCATTCTCGGGAGGACGCGTTATTGCTCTTTTTGTCCTCGTATCGCTCTCAGCCCCGAGATGGTCGCTCGCCGGCTGAGTTGCTCCACGGTCGCCTTCATCGAACCTTGATGTCTTTGCTACATCCGCCGCATCAGGTTCCTGTGCAGCGGCAGACACCTGCTTTTGCCCCAGGCGACGTTGTCTACTACCGCAACTATCGAGGATCACGGCGTTGGCTCGCAGGGCGCATTCTTCGCTGCCTCGGCCGCGCGATGTATTTGGTTTTGGCGGCCTCTGGTGAGGTGCGTCGGCATCTCAATCAGCTGCGCCTCAGTCGCCGCACGGGATCTGCCGCTTCCCGTCTGCTTTCAGCGACGGTGCCGTCCGGTCAGTGCCCTGGGGACCCATCTACTGGCTCGCCTCAGCCCCAGGTGTTACCGACGCTACCTTCCATTTTTCCCCATGGTGACGCGCCGCCGCCGCCTGTTCTCCCGCCGGCGACGCCCGCAGTGGACGCGTCGCTGCAACCGCCAGGCGCCTCCCTGGGTCACGCGCCGCCGATCGCTTCCCGTGACCAGTTGTCCTCCGACATGGAGCTCTTGCCCGCTCCGGACCATATGTCGTCTTCGCCGGTCGGGTGCCCCGGCCCGATGGAGGTCGACCCTTCGGCCCCTCCTGTCTCTCTACGGGCGCATACACCGCATGTTGGCGTGCACCCTGGAGCAGGTTTTCAGGCGTTTCCTAGCTCCCAGCGGTCCGAATGGCAGGGTTCGGGTGGCACAGCCTCGCCTGTTGTTAGGCTCCCCACCTCGTCGCATACGTCAACATGGGGTCCTCCCCACGGCGGGCGGAAGCTTTATGCCACAACCGTGCGCCGATTGGCGGGGGAGGAATGTGGTGTCACCGCCAGACACCACACTTGCTAGGTGGCAGCCTTTAAATCGGCCGCGGTCCGTTAGTATACGTCGGACCCGCGTGTCGCTACTATGAGTGATTGTAGACCGAGCGGCGCCACACGGCAGGTCTAGAGAGACTTCCTAGCACTTGCCCCAGTTGTACAACCGACTTTGCTAGCGATGGTTCACTGACAAAATACGCTCTCATTTGCCTAGACGATAGTTAGCTTAGCCTTCAGCTACGTCATTTGCTACGACCTAGCAAGGCGCCATTACCAGTTACTATTGAGATTATGAATAATGTACCGTCAAGAGCGATGTTCATCATTAATGTGTTAAAGTTAAGTATTCCACCAGCTACGTCCTTTTTTTCTAAAGTCTAATTTCCTTGTCCTGTTCCAGACCTCACGCCAGCCTGCGTGAGCTAAAACGCGTGCCTTTCGGCTTCCTCTAGTAAACCGGTGTTGGCTCTCCTGCCAACCCACAACAGACTTCTTTCCCCCTCCGTCATTAGTGACGAATACGTCAAGATAAAGATCCCGCCGTAATTGTAACGGCTGGAGAAAAAGGGCCCATTCTACTTAAGGATCGCTTATGGATGAATAATACTAGTTGTTTTTCAAAATGTTAATGCAACTGTCATTCCCCTGTGTTGGTGTAAATAAAACGCGAAGTCGGACGGACAGCAGCAATTAAAACTGCCGTGTGTCTTTAGAGGAAGACGTAGTGTTTTGGAATCACCACACTAAAATGTTCTGAGGGCGAAATTACGTTTTAATATGCCCAAAAATGAAGGGGATGTTGCTGTAAATTTGTAACACTGTGACTAGCGCTGAAAACAAAGGTAATTAAAATTATTCTCGGTAACCCTATCCCAATTTCTACATCGACATCTATATGACTGCTCCTGAATTTGCACTTAACTGCTTGGCAGAGGGTTGATAGAACCGATTTCAAATAACACTCTCGAATAACAAGTGGGAGAAATACACACACAAAACTTTTCGTGCCAAATCTAGTTTCTATTATTTTATCACGAAGATCATTTCTCCTATGTGGGTGTTAGTCAGCGATATATTTTCGCATTCGGCGGAGAAAGTTGTTGATTCAAATTTCGTGGCAAGGTCTTTCTGCAACGAGAAACGTATTTGTTTTAATAGTTGCCACCCCAACTGGCCTATCTTATTCGTGACACTCTTGCCACTGTTTCACCATAATGTAGAGCGTGTTGCCTTTTTTGAACTTTTTCGATGTTATTTGTCGATTCTATTAGATAAGGATTCCATACTGCGTAGCTATGCTCTACAAGAGCACGGACAAGCGTAGCGTAGGCAATCTCTTTAGAAAATTTATTGCGTCCGCTGAGTGTTTTGCCAATAAAACGCAATCTTTGGTTCGCTCTCACCACAACGTTTTCTATGTCATGGTTCGGATTTAAGTTCTTCGTAATTGTAATCCATAAGCATTCAGTTAGATCGACCATCTTTAAATTTATGTAATTTACGTGTAACCGAAACTTAACGAACTTTTTTAGTGCTTGTGTGTGGGTCCCTACACTCTTTGTTGTGTAGGGTTAATCGCCGCTTTAGACACCATACAGATATCTTGGCAATTAGTTTCGATCTTCTGATGACTTTACTAGAAGATAAACCTCAGCATTATCTGTTAACAATCTAAGAGTGCTGCTCAAATTATCTCATACATCGGTCATACAGATTAGAAACATCAGAAGACATATAGTACTTCCTTGGGGAACCTCAGATATCAAATCGGTATCACTCGATGAATTCTCGTCAGTTGCTTAACATCTCTGACAGGAAATACCGAATCCAGTCGCACAGCTGAGACGTTACTCAATAGGCATGTTATTAGATTGGAAGCCACGTGTGTGACATGGCGTCAAAAGGCTTCTGTAAATGTAGAAATATGGAATTAACTTGAGACCCCCTACGGATAGTACTTACTACTTCATTCCCGTAATTTCGCTCTGTCGACTTGGAAATTTTCTTCTGGGTACGGAAAGTGTTCATTCAGAAAAAAGGGCAACGAGAATACTCGAGTGAATAATGTAGCGCTTTGCGGAGGACTTCGACAATGTGTTGTGACTCGCACCCGCAAGCCACGGTATGTTAAATCCTTGTTGACGTTTGTCGTTTCAGGTGAATTTAGATTTACACGTTCACAATACAATAGAGAAAAATAATTTTCTTGCTAAGTTTGTCAACTGGGCTAGGAATCAGAGTGGGGTTTTTGTGTTCTCGTGACAAGCTCTTCAATATGTTCCCACCCGACGTAAAAAAAAAAAAAAAAAGAAACGGAGCCAATCATCGTGGATTTTTAAGCTAGTGCTGTGTAAAATATGATTAAAAAGCTTCCAGGCTGGATTATTGAAACAAGAAGAGTTAAGATGGTGGTTTTTAATGCTTCAGGTGTTCTACGCAGTCTCCTCTCTAGTTGTAAACAGCGCACGGAACGCACATACAACCGTGTGAAGCTATCAGAAACGTCCTTCTAAGGAAAGCTGATCACACCTTCTTCGTTCTCGGTGAACCATCAGAAACATATTCTACGCTTTGTCGTTTTGTGGTAAGTTCGTAATGATAACACCAAGTGTCGTCACCTGTAATGATTTTGCCCAGAAAACAACTTTCTGCGTTTTTAATTTCAGTCAAGTTGCGGCAGGCGTCAGCGCGTCGTTGCTCTTGTTCAGGAGACAGCGGGAGTGCGACGAAAATTGCACACACTTCTTTCTTCCTAAAAACATTCGGGAGAACGTCCTGAACACTTGACTTAGAAATGTTCAGTTCGCTGCTCCATTACAGCTTGTGACACAACAACATTTGACTGGTAAAATGAGAATCGAGCTGCCGCCATAGTTACTGCACTTACGTCAGGAATGGAATCAATCTCTGCACTTTCTGGACGGACAGTGTATGTTTACGTTTGCCCAGATGTGTTCCACCACAGTTGTCATATCCTCAGTGAGCTTTTAGTAACTTTTTCTTTAGATTAATTTTCCATCCTATGACTCTACCTATTTCACCCACAATAGTTAATGCAGCAAGCCATTGTTGTTGTCATGGGCTTGCTATTCGTCTTATGACATCAGTTTTATGCGTTCTTGATTTGTCTTATTGCACCGTTTTTTAGGGTGCCGCACTTCAGTCTGTAAAAACGGAACCCCTGTGAGACCGCTTTGTTATCCATTTGTATGCCTGCCTGCCTGTTTATGTGACCGACTTTTAAGAACCCGTTTTCTCAGAAACGAGTACATGTATCAAGTTCATATTTATGTCACATATTAAGGTTTGTAGTCACTTGTCGATGTAAACATTTTAAGCTTCTAAGTCAATGCAGTCCAAAGACACGGGCATTTATATCATTCATTTTGGTACTCGAAAACTCTCATGAAAATTTACACTGAAAGTGGTATAGGCATGCGCATTCAAATACAGTGATATGTAAACAGGCAGAACAAGGCTTAGCGGCGGGTGGCAACAACTGTATAAGACAATAAGGGTCTGGCGCAGTGGTCAGATCGGTTACTGCTGCTACAATGGCAGATTATAAATATTTAAGTGATTTTTAAGGTGGTATTATAGTCGGCGCACGAGCAATGGGAGACAGCATCTGTGAGGTAGCGATGAAGTGTGGGGATTTTCCGGTACGGCCATTTCACGAGTTTATCTTGAATATCAGGAATCCGGTGAAACTTCAAATCTCCCACATCGCTGCAGCCGGAAAAGATCCTGCAAGAACGGGATCAACGACGACTGAAGAGAATCGCTCAACGTCAGTCACGGAAGTGCAACCCTTCCGGAAATTGCTGCAGACTTCAATGCTGGGCCATGAACAAGTGTCACCGTGCGAACCATTCAACGTAAAATCACCTATATGGACTTAAGGAACCGGAGGCTCAGTTCTGTATCCTTGATGACTGTACGACACAAAGCTTTACACCTTGCCTGGGCCCGTCAACATCGACACTCGACTGTTGATGACTGGAAACATATTGCCTGGTCGGACGAGTCTTGTTTCAAATTGTATCGTGCACATGGGCGTGTACGGGTATGGAGACAACCTCATGAATCCATGGACCCTGTATGTCAGCTGGTAACTGTTCAATATGGTGGAGCCTCCATAATGGTGTGGGGCGTGTGCAGTTGGAGTGATATGGGACCCCTGATACGTCTAGAAACGACTCTGACAGGTGAGACGTACGTAAGCGTCCTGTACGATCATCTGCATCCAATCGTGTCCACTGTGCATTCCGACGGACTTGGGCAATGCCAGCAGGACAATGCGACACTCCTCACGTGCAGAATTGGCTGCAGGAACAGTCTTCTGAGTTTAAACGCTTCCGATTGCCACTAAACTCCCCAGACATTAACATTATTGAGCATATCTGAGATGCCTGGCAACGTGCTGTTCAGAAGAGCTCCAGCCCATCGTACTCTTACGGATTTGTGGACAGCCCTGCGGGATTCGTGGTGTCCATTACCTCCAGCACTAATTCGGACATTAGTCGACGCCATCCCAAATAGTGTTGTGGCACTACTGCGTGTTCGCGGGGACCCTACACTATATTAGGCGGGTGTTCCAGTTTCCTTGGCTCTTCGGGGTATAAAGTACTTCCAGTAGATGTAGACGATGTTTGTCAAGAAGCAAAGTTTCGCAGTACAAGTAAAGGAAAAATCCAGAAAATAATTTTTCTTGGTCATTTTGTATCCGTCCGTCTGTCAAGACACTTGCTCTGTGGAACACGTTGGGTATCAAGTTCATATTTCGGTCACGTTCCGAGGTCTATGGTACTTGGCGGTGTAAAAGTTTTAAGCTTCTGTGTCAGTTCAACCAAGGGATACGGCCATTTTGATACTTGAAAATTGACTCATCGAGTCGGGTAGTTCACGTTCACCTAGTATCGTGAAATGTGGCAAAAAGCACTGATTCAGAGCACAAGTAAACGAAAAAATTTCGAAATTATTAATCTGTAATTATATCGCAAAAAACTTCTTTTGTCATTTGTTATCCTTCTTAAAACTTAAAATTAAAACATTCTCAAAAGTCTTGGAATTCCTGAGACCGCTATCTTGCCAGTATCAGTGTCGGTAACAGACAAAAATCGTCAGATCCTCGAATTCTGGTGTGGGTAAACTGTTTATATACGAAATTAAGTTTGTACGCAACGTGCGCCAGTTGTCGCACCTCGTCAATTTTTTATCTTGTGATCGTTCACAGTAGTTTTCCGCCGTTATGTGTTTCAAATGTATCTCCAAGGTACCTCTCCGCTCTTGGTTTGCTAGATTCCGTTTTTCAAAGTAAGACTCGGGCTGCGCGGAAGCTGAATGCCCGCTAGAAAAGTGGATCTCGATGGCCGATAGAGGGCAGTGCCGCCCCAGCTCTGTTCTCGCCTAGTGAGTGCACCACCGTCTCGCCGATAGTGCCCCGACTGCTCAATAAGATGACATACAACTGATGCTCTGGAACACACCACTGAGACTTAATGATAGTGTCAGGTACCTAGGTGTGTTCTTAGACAGACATCTAGACTGGAAAACACACCTCACCTATCTGCTAAGCCAGACAAGGAAAAGACAAAGCTTAGTCAGACGATTATCGAGGACGATTCCACAAATGTGACGACCAAATGGTTCAAATGGCTCTGAGCACTATGGGACTTAACATCTGCGGTCATCAGTCCCCTAGAACTTAGAACTACTTAAACCTAACTAACCTAAGGACAACACAAACATCCATGCCCGAGGCAGGATTCGAACCTGCGACCGTAGCGGTCGCCCACAGCGTACCACCCAGCGGAAAACGGTTCAATTGAGTGTATGAGTTACAGTCAAAACCCGTTTTCAGTTAAAACGCGTTCTTACTAGTTAAAACTAGTTTTTACTGAGCCACTTCGTCAAAACGCGTTTTGCCTAGTTAAAACTAGTTTTACAGACTTTCGATTTTGACCAGCTGTAAATTCTAGTTGTAACTAAGGCTATCAGTATCATCTAGTTTCAGCTAGTAAGAAGCCGTTCTAACTAAACTAGACAGAACTATGTTGTTGTTGTTGTTGTGGTCCTCAGTCCCGAGACTGGCCTGATGCAGCTCTCCATGCTACTCTATCCTGTGCAAGCTTCTTCATCTCCCAGTACCTACTGCAACCTACATCCTTCTGAATCTGCTTAGTGTACTGATCTCTTGGTCTCCCTCTACGATTTTTACCCTCCACGCTGCCCTCCAATGCTAAATTTGTGATCCCTTGATGCCTCAAAACATGTCCTACCAACCGATCCCTTCTTCTAGTCAAGTTGCGCCACAAACTTCTCTTCTCCCCAATCCTATTCAATACCTCCTCATTAGTTACGTGATCTACCCACCTTATCTTCAGCATTCTTCTGTAGCACCACATTTCGAAAGCTTCTATTTTCTTCTTGTCCAAACTGGTTATCGTCCATGTTTCACTTCCATACATGGCTACACTCCATACAAATACTTTCAGAAACGACTTCCTGACACTTAAATCTATACTCGATGTTAACAAATTTCTCTTCTTGAGAAACGATTTCCTTGCCATTGCCAGTCTACATTTTATATCATCTCTACTTCGACCATCATCAGTTATTTTACTCCCTAAATAGCAGAACTCTTTACTACTTGAAGTGTCTCATTTCCTAATCTAATTCCCTCAGCATCACCTGACTTAATTCGACTACATTCCATTATCCTCGTTTTGCTTTTGTTGATGTCCAACCTATATCATCCTTTCAAGGCACTCTCCATTCCGTTCAACTGCTCTTCCAAGTCCTTTGCTGTCTCTGACAGAATTACAATGTCATCGGCGAACCTCAAAGTTTTTATTTCTTCTCCATGGATTTTAATACCTACTCCGAATTTTTCTTTTGTTTACTTTACTGCTTGCTCAATATACAGACTGAATAACATCGGGGAGAGGCTACAACCCTGTCTCACTCCCTTCCCAACTACTGCTTCCCTTTCATGCCCCTCGACTCTTAAAACTGCCATCTGGTTACCGTACAAATTCTAAATAGCCTTTCGCTCCCTGTATTTTACCCCTGCCACCTTTAGAATTTGAAAGAGAGTATTCCAGTCAACATTGTCAACAGTTCTTTCTAAGTCTACAAATGCTAGAAACGTAGGTTTGCCTTTCCTTAATCTTCCTTCTAAGATAAGTCGTAAGGTTAGTATTGCCTCACATGTTCCAGTATTTCCACGCAATCCAAACTGATCTTCCCCGAGGTCGGCTTCTACTAGTTTTTCCATTAGTCTCTAAAGAATTCGTGTTAGTATTTTGCAGCTGTCGCTTATTAAACTGATTGTTCGGTAATTTTCACATCTGTCAAAACCTGCTTTCTTTGGGATTGGAATTATTATATTCTGCTTGAAGTCTGAGGGTATTTTGCCTGTTTCATACATCTTGCTCACCAGATGGTAGAGTTTTGCCAGGACTGGCTCTCCCAAGGCCGTCAGTGGTTCCATTCGAATGTTGTCTACTCCGGGGGCCTTGTTTAGACCCAGGTCTTTCAGTGCTCTGTCAAACTCTTCACGCAGTATCGTATCTCCCATTTCATCTTCATCTACATCCTCTTCCATTTCCATAATATTTTTCTCAAGTACATCGCCCTTGTATAGACCCTGTATATACTCCTTCCACCTTTCTGCTTTCCCTTCTTTGCTTAGAACTGGGTTTCCATCTGAGCTCTTCATGTTCATACAAGTGGTTCTCTTATCTCTTTAATTTTCCTGTAGGCAGTATCTATCTTACCCCTAGTGAGATAAGCCTCTACATCCTTACATTTGTCCTCTAGCCATCCCTGCTTAGCTATTTTGCACTTCCTGTCGATCTCATTTTTGAGACGTTTATATTCCTTTTTGCCTGCTTCATTTACTGTATTTTTATATTTTCTCCTTTCATCAATTAAATTCAATATTTCTTCTGTTATCCAAGGATTTGTACTAGCCCTCGTCTTTTTACCTACTTGATCCTCTGCTGCCTTCACTACTTCATCCCTCAAAGCTACCCATTCTTCTTCTACACTATTTCTTTCCCCCATTCTTGTCAATTGTTCCCTTATGCTCTCCCTGAAACGCTGTACAACCTCTGGATTAGTCGGTTTATCCAGGTCCCATCTCCTTAAATTACCACTTTTTTGCAGTTTCTTCAGTTTTAATCTACAGGTCATAACCAATAGATTGTGGTCAGAGTCCACATCTGCCCCTGGAAACGTCTTACAATTTAAAACTTGGTTCCTAAATCTCTGTCTTACCATTATATAATCTATCTGATACCTGTCAGTATCTCCAGGGTTCTTCCATGTATACAACCTTCTTTTATGATTCTTGAACCAAGTGTTAGCTATGATTAAGTTATGCTCTGTGCAAAATCCTACCAGACGACTTCCTCTTTCATTTCTTAGCCCCAATCCATATTCACCTACTACGTTTCCTTCTCTCCTATTTCCTACACTCGAATTCCAGCCACCCATGACTATTAAATTTTCGTCTCCCTTCACTATCTGAATAATTTCTTTTATTTCATCATACATTTCTTCAATTTCTTCGTCATCTGCAGAGCTAGTTGGCATATAAACTTGTACTACTGTAGTAGGTGTGGGCTTCGTATCTATCTTGGCCGCAATAATGCGTTCACTATGCCGTTTGTAGTAGCTTACCCGCATTCCTTTTTTCCTATTCATTACTACATCTACTCCTGCATTACTCCTATTTGACTTAGTGTTTATAACCCTGTAGTCACCTGACCAAAAGTCTTGTTCCTCCTGCCACCGAGCTTAACTAATTCCCACTATATCTAACTTTAACCTATCCATTTCCCTTTTTAAATTTTCTAACGTACCTGCGCGATTAAGGGATCTAACATTCCACACTCCGATCTCAATATGACTCAGTAATTCTGTATTGTAAAAATGATTAACTGCACTTTTGCAAGAAATCTGAACTAATAAGGAAATGAAATGTACCTGGAAAACAAAAGACTCAAAAGGGCAATGCAAGCCCTCAAACAGCCCGCCCATCATCCTCAGAGATGGCAGTGAAAAGTGAAAGAAAGACCGCTGAGTCAGTCGTGTACTTCGACCGATAGCTTCGCGTTCTATCTCCACCCTACTACTAACTGCTCGCCGACGACTTCGCTTTGATTTTGGTTTTTCTCTCTGATCTCGTTTTGGATTGTTGTTGTACTTGATCCGTTGACAGCGTTGCGCCGAAGATCCATCGCACTTCGTTGCACACTAGACTGCCTTCCTCTTCCAGTGTCGGGTCGGCCGTTCGTCTGCCGTGCTGCTCCACTCCGGCGTCGGTTTGAGTCCCGACCGCGGGCGGTCTTCCCGCCTGTCGTCGTCGTCATTTCTAGCCTGTTATAGTCATCGTTTCTTGCCCGTTCGCTGACGTGTGCACAGGTGTCCTGCGACTCGCGGATATAGCAGTTCCTGTCTTTGATTTTACCATATTAGCGTAGATACTATGCAGGGAATGTCACAATTAATAGTGAAAACTGACTCTGGTGAAAGTACATGCCGATATAATCTAAAATGTCCCAGTAAACATGGGCAGACAGATGAAGCACTGTCATGGTAACTGTGAATGTATCATTGAGTATGAATTAATGTCTCATTTATGACTTAATGTATTTGAAATGTAATTTTTTCGATAAAGGCGCTATATAACTGGGCTCAAATTTCGTCTATAGCCTACATCGACAATACGACACTGCTTGAGAATGTTACATGTTACAATTTACTGGACACTCATATCTGTTAAAGGAGGTGTTCCACTTGTTTCGCTTCTCTAGGTAATACTGCATTTGTGTTTTTAAAGTGATATAGTAATTCCTTCAGACTTTTCCGGATCGTCTCGTAAATCTTGATAAGACTGTAAAAGTCGCTGCTTCAGACTTGTCAACGAGAGTAAAGACAATCGAGATGAGCCCAAACGCAAAGTCCAGAGGATTATCATAGTGCTTGTGGAGGCCAGGGTACAGGCCATGCTAAATCTATCCATCTTGAACCATTTTGGCGCGTTAGATGTCTTATATCAGCATCTAAAATGTGCCGGCGTCCCAATGTGCAAGTACAACATATCCCAACAATGGGTGAAATTCCAGGCCAGTAAGATGTGGAATTAATCGAAAAAAAATCAGATATACTTCACAGTTAAAGTCAGTGGCTGACACTCATTAAAATAATGTCTCTGCAAACAAGCCCTTTGCGTCATATTTTTTAATGTTTTTATTTCTACGAGTGGCACCTCATCCAAAATTTTACAAGTCTGCTGCAATTTTTTGACTTACAAGGGTAGTAATCGTAAGTACGTATATATTCGTTTTACGTATATAAACTGAACTATTTAAATATATTTAAATTTTGCAGTTAATCGTTTAACATTGTGAAGAATAAAATAAAATTTGAAAAATCATGGTAGCAGTGGGAATCAAACCGAAGTCGACAAACTGACAGCCTGTAAGCTTAACCAGTTGGCTACAGACCTGATATGTGAGCTATTTCTCAAAAATCCGTCATACTTTATTCTTAGAGAACAAAGCAGTATTGCAGTGTTCTCGCGTCCTGTTCCACCGACCTTCTCGCGGCTGTGGATGAATTACTTCTATGTCTCCGCGAATAAAAGTTTCGAGTATTTGTCATAAAATATACATGCAGCTCTGTGTGCAATCATTTGCGAAATATCTCGTTTCAATATCTTGAACTATTTATAAAATATGACGATTGTTACGAGCACATAGCCCGATGCGCAGGGGCTTAAATGGGCGCGTCGTACGCGACCGTTTTACGGATATAAAAGCAAATATCTCTAGAACAAATGTGATACAGTTCTGCTCTCATATTTAAATAAATCTTCGACATCCCATCTAGATTTAATAGAAAGTAATGTTTGGCCTGAAATAAAGCATATGCGAAGTTTACGCAATTCGTTTTTATCTCTGGAAACTCTTTAAAATTTTGTGCTGTCCCTTATTTAATTTGATGCAGCACAGTAATTATGGCGAATAACGAAAAGAAGTTCAGTCCTTTATCGAGCGAACGTACCAAACGTTAAGATATGCAAAAATCAAAATTGTTGTAATGCGAATGTCAAACACACACGTGTAGCTTGGATCCTTGGGGGCTCTGTTACATGAGGTGTTCCTGTACTTAGTCTTCTAGGGGACTGATGACCTCAGATGTTAAGTCTCATAGTGCTAAGATCCATTTGATTTTGTACTTAGTCGTAATACGTCGTATAGGGGAAACCAATGGCTTCCATACTTCTGTTTATTAGGAGTGTTTGCTTTTTTCATTGTCCTCTACTTGATCGTTTCGTTTGTACGTATAATAGTGAAACACCCTGTATGTATCAAGTCAACGACGCGAGTAACTATCAGTAATGCAGTACCTTCTTTGCATTTACCTTCACGCGTGCAAAATGTGGGACTGTCCATTCAAAAATAAAAACGTTTTTCCTCCGTGAATGTAGTCGGTCACAGTGGAAGTTAGTGTGTCACGTATTTAAGGGAAAAAGTAGTTGGCTTGGTTACAAGGTTTACACGAATGTCACGCCAGGACACGGCGATGTTAGGTAATTTGTGACTGGATGTAGAAAATGAAGAGATATGTCATGATTTGCAGAGGTAAACTTCGTGAAAGGCTATGAAGCCGTGATCATTTCGAATCTTTGCTCTGCGAAAAAGTTTCGGCGCCATGTGAAACGCGTCGCTGACTCGTAATGGCAGTGAGCGCACTGCTCACGACTTTTCGTTGAGTTCCCCTACTTTATCTCTCCTTTATTACTCTTCACCAGCCACGCAGTTCTTTAAAGAATCGTTACTTCGAATGTATGTGTGATTTGGGAAACTTGCACTTGAGGGACGCAGCGCACTTCTCAGTGATTAATTGCTCATTCACTTTAGGAGAACATGAATGACTTTCTTCATTTTCTATTCCTATTCAGCAATGATGATATATGCCAGTCGCAATGGGGCTATTCACTAGAAGGGAAAATTGACCAGAGAGTGTGACGCGGCCTCTACAGGCTGCTGGAGGTATGATATGCATGCGCAAGGCTTTAAGAGGTTTGTTAGATCTTAGAATATTTCGTTGCCTGCTTTCCATGTATGGCCCACCCACCCACTCACCCGCCTGCCATGGGCAGATACACGGTGCTCGAAATGCATGGTCCTGGTCTCTTCTGAGCGCCGATGTGCTTGTTTAACTGTCATTCAGGCAACACTTTGTGTCATCAAAAGTAAAGAGAACACGACCCCAGTCACTCAGCTGATGTTAGCAACGAAAGCTTTATCGTCATTTAAATCTGTGAGATGAGCCGCTTTTGAGTGATATTGACGGCTCCATAATTATATACATATGGATGAAAATATCTATCTACATCTACACAAAACGGTTCCTCGCTGTTGGAGCGAGGGAGAAACTACGGTCTTCTTGCAACCCTTGTCCACAGTACGAGCAGCCCTTAGCGGCTCGCCATCTGACAAGTGTTCATGACGCCGCCTTTCCGGCTGAGATCTTTTTTAATATGTGACTTGTAAGTACTGCATCTTTTCGAGTCAGCACAAACTTTAATTTTATTAATGTGCTATATACCTAATGTTTTAGTACAGTTAGTCTAATTCTGAAGACGACGCTCATAGTAGCGTCGAAACCAGGTCAATTTTTGACTTAATATTTGTGACCGAGGGCTTATTTGTTACAATATACGGTCTACTTGTTTCCGTACGAGCCCTGGTTTGACTCGTCTTGGTTTTCCTTGCATGAGATACACGTTGGTGGCACTACAGTCGTTCTACAGTCTGTTGCAAACGATTTCTCAGTAGTACATCGCGAAAAGAACGTCTTCTTCCCTCCAGGCATTCCCATTTATGTTCATAGAGCGTTTTCGTAATACTCGCATGCTGTTCGAACCCAACGGTGAAAAATGTATGTGCAACACCTTCTTCTTTTGAAACAAAGATGCAAATGTCAGGAAAAAACAAATGTTCATGGAAGGTTAAGCCCTAAATTCCGATTTTTAGCTATGAGAAGGAGTTAGGAACCTCTCAAATATTTTTATGCCATTTCACCTGAACACTTTTTCTGAATTTTAGCTGACCCTTCGAGGAATATAATCGTATTTCATATTCTTATCTTTAAGTATTTACATTTAAATACTAACATACAAAATTTATTTAAATAAGCTGTAGTTTCTGCATTTTACCTTTAGCTCTCCGCAGATCTTGATAAAAGTGTGTGTCGGTGTATCAGCAGTCCATCTGTTCGTATCCTTATAATTTCTAGTTTGTTGAGGAATTTTAATAATGAGAGTCACATACAGAAGACAACAATCGTCTACGATTTACACTGAAGCGCCAAAGAAACTCGTACAGGCACGCGTATTCAAATAAAGAGATATGAGAACAAGTGTCTGGCGCAGTTGTTAAATTGGTTACTGATGCTACAATGACAGGTTATCAACATTTAATTGATTTTGAAGGTGTGTTATAGTCGGCGCACGAGCTGTGGGACAGAGCATCTCCGAGATAGAGATGAAGGGGAGATTTTCCTGTACGACCATTTCACGAGTGTACCTTGAATATCAGGAATCCGGTAAAACATCAAATCTCCGACATCGCTGCGGCCAGAAAAAGATACTACAATAACGGGATCAACGACGACTGAAGAGAATCGCTCAACGCGACAGAACTGCATCCCTTCCACAAATTGCTGCAGATTTCAGTGCTGGACCATCAACAAGTGTCAGCGTGCGAATCATTCAACGAAATATCATCGATATGAGTTTTTGGAGCCGATGGACCACTCGTGTACCCTTGATGGCTGCACGACACAAAGTTTTACGCCTCGCCTGGGCCCGTCAACACCGACATTGGACTGTCGATGTGTGGAAACATGTTGCCTGGTTTGACGAAACTCGTTTCAAATTGTGTCGAGTGGATGGACGTGTGCATGTCAACAGTGGACTCAGGGGACTGCTGGTGGAGGCTCTGTAGTGGTACGGGGCGTGTGCAGTTGGAGTGTTATGGGACGCCTGATACGTCTAGATACGACTCTGACAGGTGACACGTACTTAAACATCCTGTCTGATCACCTGCATTCATTCATGTCCATCGTGCTTTCCGACGGACTTGGGAAATTTCAGCAGGACAATACGGCACCCCGAACGTCGAGAACTGCTACAGAGTGGCTCCAGAAACACTCTTCTGAGTTTAAACACTTCCGCTGGCCACCAAACTCCTCGGACATGAACATTATTGAGCATATCTGGGATGCCTTTCAACATGCTGTTCAGAAGAGACCTCCACCCCCCCCCCCCCCGTACTCTTACGGTTTAGGGAGAACCTTGGAGGAGCAGGATTCATGGTGTCAGTTCCCTCGAGTCCAGGCCACGTCGTGTTGCGTCACTTCTGCGTGCTCGTGGGGCCCTACACGATATTAGGCAGGTTTACCAGCTTCGCTGGCTCTTCAGTGTATTATCTGGGATATTAGTTCTCTGCAGAAATGGAAAATGTGTTATTTGTTGTTATGGGGTAGCCACTTCTGACTTCATATATCAGTACAGCGGTTGCTGCGTGTGCGCGTGGCGTGCTGAATAATTTTTCCGCCTCGTCCAGGAGTATTTGCAGGGGATTAGACAAAAATGTGGAAAAATAAAAAATACAACAGATTACCATGCCTAAAATGGTTCAGGAAAACTGTTAGAATTTATAATGACTTTTTGTCGTCTAGGAATGGGTAAATATAGGTCCCGTGTGGTTTTTGAGGGAATCTTGTACTGTTCTTCCTGCAAAATAGTGGCAAGTTCAGATAACAATGATGTAGTTGGATATCGACCACACGCCATTCTTTCTAAAGCAGACGATAAAGGCTCAATAATGTTAGGATGCGGTGACTGTGGTGAGCAGAGGAAATATGACAGTCCGTCCTCTTTCTGTCAGAAACAGTCCTGGGCAATGCAAGCTGTGTGAACAGGAGTACTGCAGCACACCATCACAACTGGTGGACAAATATTGTACCGTAGAATGGACCTGATCATTGCAATAATGCGACGTTGCAGAGTAACTATGGGGACGATGGAATATCTCGATATGACTGCCCAAATCGTCACCGAAGCCCGACATGTTTCACTCTTTGGACGTAGACCCGGCCAGAAATTGGGAACAGTGTCTAACAAAACTTATCCGACCAAATGACATTCTTCCATTGTTCTACAGACTAAATGTTATTGCTTCGGCAACACCTTTTTCTGTCACGGGTATTTGCATCACTAATCTGTGCTTCTGGAATTCCAGCTAGTCCTGCAATTCCAGCTTATGGAGCTCTCTTCGTGTTCTTTTGGTGCTGACATGGTTGGCGAATTCAACTTTCAATCCTGCTATGAATTTTGCAGCGGCCACGCGGGGTAGCCGCACGGTTTCAGGCACCTTGTCACGGTTTGCGCGGCTCGTGGCACACAGACCAGAAGTCTCGCTAATTCAGGAACGAAGTGTCAGGTGATGGCAAATCTTTATGCTGTTGTGCTGGCAGGTAGAGGTTGTGGGCAGCACTAGCTTTCCTCTCCCACAAATATCAGATGTGATGTCCTGCTCTGATTACAGTGCTACAGATTGGTTGTGGAAATAACATATCATTAAAAAAACATCGCTGTAAAGACCTAAACATTCCACAAAGATTGCCAAAAAACGCTGCCTAACACGCATACCACAAATAGACTCCACAAAACACATACCCACTAACGGTTCCAAGCAGATGCACGGCAACAGCAAAATAACTCCCTTTCTGCTCTTTGCTGACATCATCACAACAACATGCCTGCCTCTCATAGTGTCAAGAAGCCTTGCGCCCAGGCCTGCAGATGATCCCAGCACCCCAAGCAACACTGGCGGGAACCACTGACCACATCACAAAGAGTGATACGGTCCATCCCCACGTGTATAGACAGACTAAAGCAAATCACATAATTAATTAATTTCACAAGCATTCGCCATACTGGAGGGCTCTTGTATGCAGAGACGTTTGAGAGCACAAGCACTCTCCTCCATGTATTGCCCATAACCCATGCGATCAGTTCACTATTCACCCACCACGAGGGCATGTTGAGCGTCACAACCTGGATAGTTCAGCGACTATGGAGCAGAAGTTGGCGTCCTTTGACATTTGATACCTGGAAAACCACATCCGCGCTCTCTCAAGTGGCTACTTCCTGCTTGTGTGTGAACCAACGTCTCCAAACACGAAAATGGAGGTTTTGATCCCTCCTCTGAATACTGTATTGCTGTTGGCTAATCTAGGGGACAAAGGGAGAGCTTGCTCAATTGTAATATAAAAATGGTGGGAAATAGTCCATTTGCACTACCCTATGAAATTAATAGTTTAACGATTTACAGGGGTCAAACAGATCGCTTAAAACGCTCGCCACCACCTTCTTTGTAATAAAACGTGTTTTCAACATTTGAAAATTGTGTGTGAAATCTTATGGGACTTAACTGCTAAGGTCATCAGTCCCTAAGCTTACACACTACTGAACCTAAATTATCCTAAGGACAAACACACACACCCATGCCCGAGGGAGGACTCGAACCTCCGCCGGAACCAGCCGCACAGTCCATGACTGCAGCGCCCTAGACCGCACGGTTTCAACATTTGAGAATCACACGCAAACATTATGCAAATCTAGTAATTACATTTCTACTGCAAATGGATCATAGCGCTAAACATATCTAAGGTCTTGTATGCTTCAGTATACTGGAACACAGGCACCCTCCTCCACCAAAACGTTTCCATCACGCATATCTGGTGAAAAAATCCTCTGATCGCGCGTATTCATGATTGCAAAGCACTTACCATTTGCCAACTGCTGGAGCGACAGGCGTCGCCAGCCAGGACATGGTGTCTTCCCGCACGAAAGTCAGTCAGTAGTGGTCGGCGCACGCATCAGGGACGCCGACTCTTGTGTGCACATATGCAGCCATACCGGACATTGAGAGCTGGAGAGACTGTTACCACGACTTTCGATCAGTCCACCGGTCAATTTACATCGGGGTCCAGTGCGAACACTCACCCTATTGAATCTTCTCAAATTTCCTTAACCCAGAAATGTCCATTCGTTCTGGCCACCAGCTATGTGTCTGGAAGCCAAGCAGAGTCTTCCTAAGAAACAAGCCACATATTTATCAGTGTACATACATTAATATTACGGTCGCAGCGTCAGTCTGATGACATTAGACAATGAGTGAAGTATCAGAAATACCTCTTGATGACGGGTGTGGCTCTAGAAGTATACTATGTGATCAAAAGTATCCGGACACCCCCAAAAACGTACGTTTTTCATATTAGGTGCATTGTGCTGCCACATTCTGCCAGGTACTCCATATCAGCGACCTCAGTAGTCATCAGACATCGTGAGAGAGCAGAATGGGGCACTCCGCAGAACTCACGGACTTCGAACGTGGTCGGGTGATTGGGTTCAAATGGTTCAAATGGCTCTGAGCACTATAACTTAGACCTACTTAAACCTAACTAACCTAAGGACATCACACACATCCATGCCCGAGGCAGGATTCGAACCTGCGACCGTAGCGGTAGCGCTGTTCCAGGTGATTGGGTGTCACTTGTGTCGTACGTCTGTACGAGAGATTTCCACACTCCTAAACATCCCTAGGTCCACTATTTCTGATGTGATAGGGAAGTGGAAACGTGAAGGGACACGTATAGCACAAAAGCGTAGAACCCGACCTCGTCTGTTGACCGATAGAGACCGCTGACAGTTGAAGAGGGTTGTAATGTGGAATAGGCCGACATCTACCCAGACCATCACACAGCAATTCCAAACTGCACCAGGATCCACTGCAAGTATTATGACAGTTACGCAGGAGGTGAGAAAACTTAGATTTAATGGTCGAGCGGCTGCTCATAAACCACACATCACGCCGGTAAATGCCAAACGACGCCTCGCTAGGTGTAAGGAGGGTAAACATTGGACGATTGAACAGTGGAAAAACATTGTGTGGCGTGACGAATCACAGTACGCTATTTGGCGATCCGATGGCAGGGTGTGGGTATGGCGAATGCCCGGTGAACGTAATCTGCCAGCGTGTGAAGTGCCAACAGTAAAATTCGGAGGCGGTTATGTTATGGTGTGATCAGGTTTTTCATGGAGAGGGCTCGAACCCCTTGTTGTTTTGCGTGGCACTATCACAGCACAGGCCTTTATTGATGTTTTAAACACCTTATTGCTTCCCACTGTTGAAGAGCGATTCGGGAATGGCGATTGCATCTTTCAACACGATCGAGCACCTGTTCATAATGTACGGCCTGTGGCGGAGTGGTTACACGACAATAACATCCCTGTAATGGACTGGCCTAAATAGAGTACTGACCTGAATCCTATAGAACACATTTGGGATGTTTTGGAAGGACGACTTCATGCCGGGCCTCACCGACCGACATAAATACCTCTCCTCAGTGCAGCACTCCATGAAGAATGGGTTGCCATTCCCGAAGAAGCCTTCCAGCCTTATTGGACGTATGCATGCGATAGTGGAGGATGTCATCAAGGCTAACGGTGGACCAACACCATATCGAATTCCGCCATTACCGATTTAAGACGTCAGGTGGCCGGATACTTTTGATCTCATAGTGTATCAATTTGCCATGTAAATCTATATGCTCTCTATGACTGGACATAATTTTCCACGTAAAATCTTTCATACGCCTTACGGCTATCGATGCATTGAACTCTTAATTTTCCACATCAAATCTATTCCTCAGGTTATCTTCCATTCGGAAAGTGGGTGCACTCAACGACATGTCGGAACGCTGACCACAGTAACTGTGGTATCGATAGCTGCGATGCCACGGCGTAGGTGCAAGTTCGTAGGTTGGCACCACGACACCGACACAGACGACAGCGCCCTCTAGCTGGCGCTGTGCAACTCTACGAGCGCCACTTCAGATTCAGTCCATTTGATTCCGAGTAGACGACCAAGCAACATTGTTTCTATTTCACAGTGGGCGAGCCACTAAAGATTTTGCCTGTGTAACTTGTGTTAGCGCTGATACCTGTACAGCTTCGCACCTACGTGCTCATCTCAGCCAAAGCTACGTAAGCCTAATGTAATCCTAATTCTTCCTATAGTAAAGCTGATTTAAATTTAAAAGCAGTTCCAAAGCATTTCACCTTTTCCTGCTCCTACTCACATCCTATATTCGGCCTACCCTTCAGTTTACAGGAGCAGACACACGCGCCGCCTACCAGGTGGGATACAAAAGTAACTTTACACTCCAATATCGAATGACAATCTATAAATATCCTCCTGTACATGCTCTAATCTCCTGTATTGTATTCCTATAATCATCACGCTAGAAATATGACAGTATAGTAGTGTTAGAGAAAGAGAGAGAGAGAGAGAGAGAGAGAGAGAGAGATCGTATTGTCAACGAAGACTCACTCTCGTTATTTTTGTAACATCCAACAGAGTAAAACTACGAACTATATCGTCATCTGGTACAGAACTCAATAAGATTTTACTGTATATCTCTCTCCTGACGTATCAGAAATAAATACCACCTGCTTGTTGACATTGACCATGTGTGATGATCCAATTAAATGTACACATGTATTGGTGCACTGGATCGGGTGGCCAGTGAGCAAAGCCACTTCCACGGACCTGTGTAAAGCTTTGTTGCCAATAATGGAGGAAGACCATATCCCTCAGGCTAGGCTATCAATCACAATAGAGGGTTCTTGCGTTGTTTCAAAAGCAGTTTGACACACTGTTTTCTGCTGTAACACATTGAAGCAGTGTACGAATACAGCTGTGTACACAGCCACACATTTCGTTTTTGTACCATGACTTTGAGGCCTGTGTCAGGTGCTAAACCGAGATTAACACGTTTGCATCCATTGGCTCTCGCAGAAATCTGGACATTGCATGGTGTAAACTAAACTGCTCCCACAAAACGCAGGATGGTTGAAATAAAAGACAGAGGCAGTGTTTCTTATTGACAATAATGTGGAAGACATCGCAATATATGGAAACTCGAAGAGCTTGTGGCACTGTGGAGCGTTTCCAACCAACTGTCCAAAGGCGATGACTTCTACATTTAATCCCATATTCCACAATGACGAGGCAGCAGACGTCAGTGTTAAGTTTTCGAAGAGACCTAGAACATTGACTCCTCATATTGGTGGTGCTTAATGCACGCAGGTATATGATCGGTGTTTTGGTGTCCTAGGCGATGGACATCCTGACCTTCAGATCTTTAGACACTTCGTCCTTTTTTTCGATGACTTATAATGACTAACCAAATGTGGAACACGGGGGTATTCTGCAGGACGTAAACCCATTGAGCGTGCATAGTGTACACCATCGATTGTCAATCTCACCGGTGGAGGAACGGAATGTTTTTCATACACCCAAGCAAGCATATAAGTACCCTCATCCCTCCAGATTTTTGTCATATTTTCATCAGTTTTACGTATTTTCCATCAGTTTTCGTAATTTTATCTGGTTTTCCGTAATTTCAACGCATTTTACCCAATTACTGGATATCCAAACCACCATTATCGACGCGTTGTCACGTCAACCAAACGTGGGGTGTGAGAGGAGCGAGAGTAGGTGGCCTGCGTCGGCGTCAGTCACGGGTTGCGTGGTTGGCGTCGGCGTCAGTCACGGGTTGGGTGGTTGGCGTCGGCGGCTGTCACGGGTTGCGTGGTTGGCGTCGGCGGCTGTCACGGGTTGGGTGGTTGGCGTTGGCGTCGGCGGCTGTCACGGGTTGCGTGGTTGGCGTCGGCGGCTGTCACGGGTTGGGTGGTTGGCGTCGGCGGCTGTCACGGGTTGGGTGGTTGGCGTCGGCGGCTGTCACGGGTTGCGTGGTTGGCGTCGGCGGCTGTCACGGGTTGGGTGGTTGGCGTCGGCGGCTGTCACGGGTTGCGTGGTTGGCGTCGGCGGCTGTCACGGGTTGGGTGGTTGGCGTCGGCGGCTGTCACGGGTTGCGTGGTTGGCGTCGGCGGCTGTCAAGGGTTGCGTGGTTGGCGTCGGCGGCTGTCACGGGTTGGGTGGTTGGCGTCGGCGGCTGTCACGGGTTGCGTGGTTGGCGTCGGCGGCTGTCACGGGTTGGGTGGTTGGCGTCGGCGGCTGTCACGGGTTGGGTGGTTGGCGTCGGCGGCTGTCACGGGTTGCGTGGTTGGCGTCGGCGGCTGTCACGGGTTGGATGGTTGGCGTCGGCGGCTGTCACGGGTTGCGTGGTTGGCGTCGGCGGCTGTCACGGGTTGGGTGGTTGGCGTCGGCGGCTGTCACGGGTTGCGTGGTTGGCGTCGGCGGCTGTCACGGGTTGGGTGGTTGGCGTCGGCGGCTGTCACGGGTTGCGTGGTTGGCGTCGGCGGCTGTCACGGGTTGGGTGGTTGGGTGGTTGGCGTCGGCGGCTGTCACGGGTTGCGTGGGTGGCGTCGGCGGCTGTCACGGGTTGGGTGGTTGGCGTCGGCGGCTGTCACGGGTTGCGTGGTTGGCGTCGGCGGCTGTCACGGGTTGGGTGGTTGGCGTCGGCGGCTGTCACGGGTTGCGTGGGTGGCGTCGGCGGCTGTCACGGGTTGGGTGGTTGGCGTCGGCGGCTGTCACGGGTTGCGTGGTTGGCGTCGGCGGCTGTCACGGGTTGGGTGGTTGGCGTCGGCGGCTGTCACGGGTTGCGTGGTTGGCGTCGGCGGCTGTCACGGGTTGGGTGGTTGGCGTCGGCGGCTGTCACGGGTTGCGTGGTTGGCGTCGGCGGCTGTCACGGGTTGGGTGGTTGGCGTCGGCGGCTGTCACGGGTTGAGTGGTTGGCGTCGGTGGCTATCACGGGTTGGGTGGTTGGCGTCGGCGGCTGTCACAGGTTGCGTGGTTTGCGTCGGCGGCTGTCACGGGTTGGGTGGTTGGCGTCGGCGGCTGTCACGGGTTGCGTGGTTGGCGTCGGCGGCTGTCAAGGGTTGCGTGGTTGGCGTCGGCGGCTGTCACGGGTTGGGTGGTTGGCGTCGGCGGCTGTCACGGGTTGCGTGGTTGGCGTCGGCGGCTGTCACGGGTTGGGTGGTTGGCGTCGGCGGCTGTCACGGGTTGGGTGGTTGGCGTCGGCGGCTGTCACGGGTTGCGTGGTTGGCGTCGGCGGCTGTCACGGGTTGGGTGGTTGGCGTCGGCGGCTGTCACGGGTTGCGTGGTTGGCGTCGGCGGCTGTCACGGGTTGGGTGGTTGGCGTCGGCGGCTGTCACGGGTTGCGTGGTTGGCGTCGGCGGCTGTCACGGGTTGGGTGGTTGGCGTCGGCGGCTGTCACGGGTTACGTGGTTGGCGTCGGCGGCTGTCACGGGTTGGGTGGTTGGCGTCGGCGGCTGTCACGGGTTGCGTGGGTGGCGTCGGCGGCTGTCACGGGTTGGGTGGTTGGCGTCGGCGGCTGTCACGGGTTGCGTGGTTGGCGTCGGCGGCTGTCACGGGTTGGGTGGTTGGCGTCGGCGGCTGTCACGGGTTGCGTGGTTGGCGTCGGCGGCTGTCACGGGTTGGGTGGTTGGCGTCGGCGGCTGTCACGGGTTGCGTGGTTGGCGTCGGCGGCTGTCACGGGTTGGGTGGTTGGCGTCGGCGGCTGTCACGGGTTGCGTGGTTGGCGTCGGCGGCTGTCACGGGTTGGGTGGTTGGCGTCGGCGGCTGTCACGGGTTGCGTGGTTGGCGTCGGCGGCTATCACGGGTTGGGTGGTTGGCGTCGGCGGCTGTCACGGGTTGCGTGGTTGGCGTCGGCGGCTGTCACAGGTTGCGTGGTTGGCGTCGGCGGCTGTCACGGGTTGCGTGGTTGGCGTCGGCGGCTGTCACGGGTTGGGTGGTTGGCGTCGGCGGCTGTCACGGGTTGCGTGGTTGGCGTCGGCGGCTGTCACGGGTTGGGTGGTTGGCGTCGGCGGCTGTCACGGGTTGCGTGGTTTGCGTCGGCGGCTGTCAAGGGTTGCGTGGTTGGCGTCGGCGGCTGTCACGGGTTGGGTGGTTGGCGTCGGCGGCTGTCACGGGTTGCGTGGTTGGCGTCGGCGGCTGTCACGGGTTGGGTGGTTGGCGTCGGCGGCTGTCACGGGTTGGGTGGTTGGCGTCGGCGGCTGTCACGGGTTGCGTGGTTGGCGTCGGCGGCTGTCACGGGTTGGGTGGTTGGCGTCGGCGGCTGTCACGGGTTGCGTGGTTGGCGTCGGCGGCTCTCACGGGTTGCGTGGTTGGCGTCGGCGGCTGTCACGGGTTGGGTGGTTGGCGTCGGCGGCTGTCACGGGTTGCGTGGTTGGCGTCGGCGGCTGTCACGGGTTGGGTGGTTTTCGTCGGCGGCTGTCACGGGTTGGGTGGTTGGCGTCGGCGGCTGTCACGGGTTGCGTGGTTGGCCTCGGCGGCTGTCACGGGTTGGGTGGTTGGCGTCGGCGGCTGTCACGGGTTGCGTGGTTGGCGTCGGCGGCTGTCACGGGTTGGGTGGTTGGCGTCGGCGGCTGTCACGGGTTGCTTGGGTGGCGTCGGCGGCTGTCACGGGTTGCGTGGTTGGCGTCGGCGGCTGTCACGGGTTGCGTGGTTGGCGTCGGCGGCTGTCACAGGTTGGGTGGTTGGCGTCGGCGGCTGTCACGGGTTGCGTGGTTGGCGTCGGCGGCTGTCACGGGTTGCGTGGTTGGCGTCGGCGGCTGTCACGGGTTGCGTGGTTGGCGTCGGCGGCTGTCACAGGTTGCGTGGTTGGCGTCGGCGGCTGTCACGGGTTGCGTGGTTGGCGTCGGCGGCTGTCACGGGTTGGGTGGTTGGCGTCGGCGGCTGTCACGGGTTGCGTGGTTGGCGTCGGCGGCTGTCACGGGTTGGGTGGTTGGCGTCGGCGGCTGTCACGGGTTGCGTGGTTTGCGTCGGCGGCTGTCAAGGGTTGCGTGGTTGGCGTCGGCGGCTGTCACGGGTTGGGTGGTTGGCGTCGGCGGCTGTCACGGGTTGCGTGGTTGGCGTCGGCGGCTGTCACGGGTTGGGTGGTTGGCGTCGGCGGCTGTCACGGGTTGGGTGGTTGGCGTCGGCGGCTGTCACGGGTTGCGTGGTTGGCGTCGGCGGCTGTCACGGGTTGGGTGGTTGGCGTCGGCGGCTGTCACGGGTTGCGTGGTTGGCGTCGGCGGCTGTCACGGGTTGCGTGGTTGGCGTCGGCGGCTGTCACGGGTTGGGTGGTTGGCGTCGGCGGCTGTCACGGGTTGCGTGGTTGGCGTCGGCGGCTGTCACGGGTTGGGTGGTTTTCGTCGGCGGCTGTCACGGGTTGGGTGGTTGGCGTCGGCGGCTGTCACGGGTTGCGTGGTTGGCCTCGGCGGCTGTCACGGGTTGGGTGGTTGGCGTCGGCGGCTGTCACGGGTTGCGTGGTTGGCGTCGGCGGCTGTCACGGGTTGGGTGGTTGGCGTCGGCGGCTGTCACGGGTTGCTTGGGTGGCGTCGGCGGCTGTCACGGGTTGCGTGGTTGGCGTCGGCGGCTGTCACGGGTTGCGTGGTTGGCGTCGGCGGCTGTCACAGGTTGCGTGGTTGGCGTCGGCGGCTGTCACGGGTTGCGTGGTTGGCGTCGGCGGCTGTCACGGGTTGGGTGGTTGGCGTCGGCGGCTGTCACGGGTTGCGTGGTTGGCGTCGGCGGTTATCACGGGTTGGGTGGTTGGCGTCGGCGGCTGTCACGGGTTGCGTGGTTGGCGTCGGCGGCTGTCACGGGTTGCGTGGTTGGCGTCGGCGGCTGTCACGGGTTGCGTGGTTGGCGTCGGCGGCTGTCACGGGTTGGGTGGTTGGCGTCGGCGGCTGTCACGGGTTGCGTGGTTGGCGTCGACGGCTGTCACGGGTTGGGTGGTTGGCGTCGGCGGCTGTCACGGGTTGCGTGGTTGGCGTCGGCGGCTGTCACGGGTTGCGTGGTTGGCGTCGGCGGCTGTCACGGGTTGGGTGGTTGGCGTCGGCGGCTGTCACGGGTTGCGTGGTTGGCGTCGGCGGCTGTCACAGGTTGGGTGGTTGGCGTCGGCGGCTGTCACGGGTTGCGTGGTTGGCGTCGGCGGCTGTCACGGGTTGCGTGGTTGGCGTCGGCGGCTGTCACGGGTTGCGTGGTTGGCGTCGGCGGCTGTCACGGGTTGGGTGGTTGGCGTCGGCGGCTGTCACGGGTTGCGTGGTTGGCGTCGGCGGCTGTCACGGGTTGCGTGGTTGGCGTCGGCGGCTGTCACGGGTTGGGTGGTTGGCGTCGGCGGCTGTCACGGGTTGGGTGGTTGGCGTCGGCGGCTGTCACGGGTTGGGTGGTTGGCGTCGGCGGCTGTCACGGGTTGGGTGGTTGGCGTCGGCGGCTGTCACGGGTTGCGTGGTTGGCGTCGGCGCTCACGGGTTGGGTGGTTGGCGTCGGCGGCTGTCACGGGTTGGGTGGTTGGCGTCGGCGGCTGTCACGGGTTGCGTGGTTGGCGTCGGCGGCTGTCACGGGTTGGGTGGTTGGCGTCGGCGGCTGTCACGGGTTGCGTGGTTGGCGTCGGCGGCTGTCACGGGTTGGGTGGTTGGCGTCGGCGGCTGTCACGGGTTGCGTGGTTGGCGTCGGCGGCTGTCACGGGTTGGTGGTTGGCGTCGGCGGCTGTCACGGGTAGCGTGGTTGGCGTCGGCGGCTGTCACGGGTTGCGTGGTTGACGTCGGCGGCTGTCACGGGTTGGGTGGTTGGCGTGGGCGGCTGTCACGGGTTGGGTGGTTGGCGTCGGCGGCTGTCACGGGTTGGGTGGTTGGCGTCGGCGGCTTTCACGGGTTGCGTGGTTGGCGTCGGCGGCTGTCACGGGTTGGGTGGTTGGCGTCGGCGGCTGTCACGGGTTGGGTGGTTGGCGTCGGCGGCTGTCACGGGTTGCGTGGTTGGCATCGGCGGCTGTCACGGGTTGGGTGGTTGGCGTCGGCGGCTGTCACGGGTTGGGTGGTTGGCGTCGGCGGCTGTCACGGGTTGGGTGGTTGGCGTCAGCGGCTGTCACGGGTTTCGTGGTTGGCGTCGGCGGCTGTCACGGGTTGGGTGGTTGGCGTCGGCGGCTGTCACGGGTTGGGTGGTTGGCGTCGGCGGCTGTCACGGGTTGGGTGGTTGGCGTCGGCGGCTGTCACGGGTTGCGTGGTTGGCGTCGGCGGCTGTCACGGGTTGGGTGGTTGGCGTTGGCGGCTGACACGGGTTGCGTGGTTGGCGTCGGCGGCTGTCACGGGTTGGGTGGTTGGCGTCGGCGGCTGTCACGGGTTGCGTGGTTGGCGTCGGCGGCTGTCACGGGTTGGGTGGTTGGCGTCGGCGGCTGTCACGGGTTGGGTGGTTGGCGTCGGCGGCTGTCACGGGTTGCGTGGTTGGCGTCGGCGGCTGTCACGGGTTGCGTGGTTGGCGTCGGCGGCTGTCACGGGTTGGGTGGTTGGCGTCGGCGGCTGTCACGGGTTGCGTGGTTGGCGTCGGCGGCTGTCACAGGTTGGCTGGTTGGCGTCGGCGGCTGTCACAGGTTGCGTGGTTGGCGTCGGCGGCTGTCACGGGGTGGGTGGTTGGCGTCGGCGGTTGTCACGGGTTGCGTGGTTGGCGTCGGCGGCTGTCACGGGTTGGGTGGTTGGCGTCGGCGGCTGTCACGGGTTGCGTGGTTGGCGTCGCCGGCTGTCACGGGTTGCGTGGTTGGCGTCGGCGGCTGTCACGGGTTGGGTGGTTGGCGTCGGCGGCTGTCACGGGTTGCGTGGTTGGCGTCGGCGGCTGTCACGGGTTGGGTGGTTGGCGTCGGCGGCTGTCACGGGTTGGGTGGTTGGCGTCGGCGGCTGTCACGGGTTGCGTGGTTGGCTTCGGCGGCTATCACGGGTTGGGTGGTTGGCGTCGGCGGCTGTCACGGGTTGCGTGGTTGGCGTCGGCGGCTGTCACGGGTTGGGTGGTTGGCGTCGGCGGCTGTCACGGGTTGGGTGGGTGGCGTCGGCGGCTGTCACGGGTTGCGTGGGTGGCGTCGGCGGCTGTCACGGGTTGCGTGGTTGGCGTCGGCGGCTGTCACGGGTTGGGTGGTTGGCGTCGGCGGCTGTCACGGGTTGCGTGGTTGGCGTCGGCGGCTGTCACGGGTTGGGTGGTTGGCGTCGGCTGCTGTCACGGGTTGCGTGGTTGGCGTCGGCGGTTATCACGGGTTCGGTGGTTGGCGTCGGCGGCTGTCACGGATTGCGTGGTTGGCGTCGGCGGCTGTCACGGGTTGCGTGGTTGGCGTCGGCGGCTGTCACGGGTTGCGTGGTTGGCGTCGGCGGCTGTCACGGGTTGGGTGGTTGGCGTCGGCGGCTGTCACGGGTTGCGTGGTTGGCGTCGGCGGCTGTCACGGGTTGGGTGGTTGGCGTCGGCTGCTGTCAGGGGTGGGTGGTTGGCGTCGGCGGCTGTCACGGGTTGCGTGGTTGGCGTCGGCGGCTGTCACGGGTTGCGTGGTTGGCGTCGGCGGCTGTCACGGGTTGGGTGGTTGGCGTCGGCGGCTGTCACGGGTTGCGTGGTTGGCGTCGGCGGCTGTCACAGGTTGGGTGGTTGGCGTCGGCGGCTGTCACGGGTTGCGTGGTTGGCGTCGGCGGCTGTCACGGGTTGCGTGGTTGGCGTCGGCGGCTGTCACGGGTTGCGTGGTTGGCGTCGGCGGCTGTCACGGATTGGGTGGTTGGCGTCGGCGGCTGTCACGGGTTGCGTGGTTGGCGTCGGCGGCTGTCACGGGTTGCGTGGTTGGCGTCGGCGGCTGTCACGGGTTGGGTGGTTGGCGTCGGCGGCTGTCACGGGTTGGGTGGTTGGCGTCGGCGGCTGTCACGGGTTGGGTGGTTGGCGTCGGCGGCTGTCACGGGTTGCGTGGTTGGCGTCGGTGGCTGTCACGGGTTGGGTGGTTGGCGTCGCGGCTGTCACGGGTTGGGTGGTTGGCGTCGGCGGCTGTCACGGGTTGCGTGGTTGGCGTCGGCGGCTGTCACGGGTTGGGTGGTTGGCGTCGGCGGCTGTCACGGGTTGCGTGGTTGGCGTCGGCGGCTGTCACGGGTTGGGTGGTTGGCGTCGGCGGCTGTCACGGGTTGCGTGGTTGCCGTCGGCGGCTGTCACGGGTTGGGTGGTTGGCGTCGGCGGCTGTCACGGGTTGCGTGGTTGGCGTCGGCGGCTGTCACGGGTTGCGTGGTTGACGTCGGCGGCTGTCACGGGTTGGGTGGTTGGTGTGGGCGGCTGTCACGGGTTGGGTGGTTGGCGTCGGCGGCTTTCACGGGTTGGGTGGTTGGCGTCGGCGGCTGTCACGGGTTGCGTGGTTGGCGTCGGCGGCTGTCACGGGTTGGGTGGTTGGCGTCGGCGGGTGTCACGGGTTGGGTGGTTGGCGTCGGCGGCTGTCACGGGTTGCGTGGTTGGCATCGGCGGCTGTCACGGGTTGGGTGGTTGGCGTCGGCGGCTGTCACGGGTTGGGTGGTTGGCGTCGGCGGCTGTCACGGGTTGGGTGGTTGGCGTCAGCGGCTGTCACGGGTTGGGTGGTTGGCGTCGGCGGCTGTCACGGGTTGGGTGGTTGGCGTCGGCGGCTGTCACGGGTTGGGTGGTTGGCGTCGGCGGCTGTCACGGGTTGGGCGGTTGGCGTCGGCGGCTGTCACGGGTTGGGTGGTTGGCGTCGGCGGCTGTCACGGGTTGGGTGGTTGGCGTCGGCGGCTGTCACGGGTTGCGTGGTTGGCGTCGGCGGCTGTCACGGGTTGCGTGGTTGGCGTCGGCGGCTGTCACGGGTTGGGTGGTTGGCGTCGGCGGCTGTCACGGGTTGGGTGGTTGGCGTCGGCGGCTGTCACGGGTTGGGTGGTTGGCGTCGGCGGCTGTCACGGGTTGCGTGGTTGGCGTCGGCGGCTGTCACGGGTTGGGTGGTTGGCGTCGGCGGCTGTCACGGGTTGCGCGGTTGGCGTCGGCGGCTGTCACGGGTTGGGTGGTTGGCGTCGGCGGGTGTCACGGGTTGCGTGGTTGGCGTCGGCGGCTGTCACGGGTTGCGTGGTTGACGTCGTCGGCTGTCACGGGTTGGGTGGTTGGCGTCGGCGGCTGTCAAGGGTTGGGTGGTTGGCGTCGGCGGCTGTCACGGGTTGGGTGGTTGGCGTCGGCGGCTGTCACGGGTTGGGTGGTTGGCGTCGGCGGCTGTCACGGGTTGGGTGGTTGGCGTCGGCGGCTGTCACGGGTTGGGTGGTTGGCGTCGGCGGCTGTCACGGGTTGGGTGGTTGGCGTCGGCGGCTGTCACGGGTTGCGTGGTTGGCGTCGGCGCTCACGGGTTGGGTGGTTGGCGTCGGCGGCTGTCACGGGTTGGGTGGTTGGCGTCGGCGGCTGTCACGGGTTGCGTGGTTGGCGTCGGCGGCTGTCACGGGTTGGGTGGTTGGCGTCGGCGGCTGTCACGGGTTGCGTGGTTGGCGTCGGCGGCTGTCACGGGTTGGGTGGTTGGCGTCGGCGGCTGTCACGGGTTGCGTGGTTGGCGTCGGCGGCTGTCACGGGTTGGTGGTTGGCGTCGGCGGCTGTCACGGGTTGCGTGGTTGGCGTCGGCGGCTGTCACGGGTTGCGTGGTTGACGTCGGCGGCTGTCACGGGTTGGGTGGTTGGCGTGGGCGGCTGTCACGGGTTGGGTGGTTGGCGTCGGCGGCTGTCACGGGTTGGGTGGTTGGCGTCGGCGGCTTTCACGGGTTGCGTGGTTGGCGTCGGCGGCTGTCACGGGTTGGGTGGTTGGCGTCGGCGGCTGTCACGGGTTGGGTGGTTGGCGTCGGCGGCTGTCACGGGTTGCGTCGTTGGCATCGGCGGCTGTCACGGGTTGGGTGGTTGGCGTCGGCGGCTGTCACGGGTTGGGTGGTTGGCGTCGGCGGCTGTCACGGGTTGGGTGGTTGGCGTCAGCGGCTGTCACGGGTTTCGTGGTTGGCGTCGGCGGCTGTCACGGGTTGGGTGGTTGGCGTCGGCGGCTGTCACGGGTTGGGTGGTTGGCGTCGGCGGCTGTCACGGGTTGGGTGGTTGGCGTCGGCGGCTGTCACGGGTTGCGTGGTTGGCGTCGGCGGCTGTCACGGGTTGGGTGGTTGGCGTCGGCGGCTGACACGGGTTGCGTGGTTGGCGTCGGCGGCTGTCACGGGTTGGGTGGTTGGCGTCGGCGGCTGTCACGGGTTGCGTGGTTGGCGTCGGCGGCTGTCACGGGTTGGGTGGTTGGCGTCGGCGGCTGTCACGGGTTGCGTGGTTGGCGTCGGCGGCTGTCACGGGTTGCGTGGTTGGCGTCGGCGGCTGTCACGGGTTGGGTGGTTGGCGTCGGCGGCTGTCACGGGTTGCGTGGTTGGCGTCGGCGGCTGTCACGGGTTGGGTGGTTGGCGTCGGCTGCTGTCAGGGGTGGGTGGTTGGCGTCGGCGGCTGTCACGGGTTGCGTGGTTGGCGTCGGCGGCTGTCACGGGTTGCGTGGTTGGCGTCGGCGGCTGTCACGGGTTGGGTGGTTGGCGTCGGCGGCTGTCACGGGTTGCGTGGTTGGCGTCGGCGGCTGTCACGGGTTGGGTGGTTGGCGTCGGCGGCTGTCACGGGTTGCGTGGTTGGCGTCGGCGGCTGTCACGGGTTGCGTGGTTGGCGTCGGCGGCTGTCACGGGTTGCGTGGTTGGCGTCGGCGGCTGTCACGGATTGGGTGGTTGGCGTCGGCGGCTGTCACGGGTTGCGTGGTTGGCGTCGGCGGCTGTCACGGGTTGCGTGGTTGGCGTCGGCGGCTGTCACGGGTTGGGTGGTTGGCGTCGGCGGCTGTCACGGGTTGGGTGGTTGGCGTCGGCGGCTGTCACGGGTTGGGTGGTTGGCGTCGGCGGCTGTCACGGGTTGGGTGGTTGGCGTCGGCGGCTGTCACGGGTTGCGTGGTTGGCGTCGGTGGCTGTCACGGGTTGGGTGGTTGGCGTCGCGGCTGTCACGGGTTGGGTGGTTGGCGTCGGCGGCTGTCACGGGTTGCGTGGTTGGCGTCGGCGGCTGTCACGGGTTGGGTGGTTGGCGTCGGCGGCTGTCACGGGTTGCGTGGTTGGCGTCGGCGGCTGTCACGGGTTGGGTGGTTGGCGTCGGCGGCTGTCACGGGTTGCGTGGTTGCCGTCGGCGGCTGTCACGGGTTGGGTGGTTGGCGTCGGCGGCTGTCACGGGTTGCGTGATTGGCGTCGGCGGCTGTCACGGGTTGCGTGGTTGACGTCGGCGGCTGTCACGGGTTGGGTGGTTGGCGTGGGCGGCTGTCACGGGTTGGGTGGTTGGCGTCGGCGGCTTTCACGGGTTGGGTGGTTGGCGTCGGCGGCTGTCACGGGTTGCGTGGTTGGCGTCGGCGGCTGTCACGGGTTGGGTGGTTGGCGTCGGCGGCTGTCACGGGTTGGGTGGTTGGCGTCGGCGGCTGTCACGGGTTGCGTGGTTGGCATCGGCGGCTGTCACGGGTTGGGTGGTTGGCGTCGGCGGCTGTCACGGGTTGGGTGGTTGGCGTCGGCGGCTGTCACGGGTTGGGTGGTTGGCGTCAGCGGCTGTCACGGGTTGGGTGGTTGGCGTCGGCGGATGTCACGGGTTGGGTGGTTGGCGTCGGCGGCTGTCACGGGTTGGGTGGTTGGCGTCGGCGGCTGTCACGGGTTGGGTGGTTGGCGTCGGCGGCTGTCACGGGTTGGGTGGTTGGCGTCGGCGGCTGTCACGGGTTGGGTGGTTGGCGTCGGCGGCTGTCACGGGTTGCGTGGTTGGCGTCGGCGGCTGTCACGGGTTGGGTGGTTGGCGTCGGCGGCTGTCACGGGTTGGGTGGTTGGCGTCGGCGGCTGTCACGGGTTGGGTGGTTGGCGTCGGCGGCTGTCACGGGTTGCGTGGTTGGCGTCGGCGGCTGTCACGGTTTGGGTGGTTGGCGTCGGCGGCTGTCACGGGTTGCGTGGTTGGCGTCGGCGGCTGTCACGGGTTGGGTGGTTGGCGTCGGCGGGTGTCACGGGTTGCGTGGTTGGCGTCGGCGGCTGTCACGGGTTGCGTGGTTGACGTCGGCGGCTGTCACGGGTTGGGTGGTTGGCGTCGGCGGCTGTCAAGGGTTGGGTGGTGGGCGTCGGCGGCTGTCACGGGTTGGGTGGTTGGCGTCGGCGGCTGTCACGGGTTGCGTGGTTGGCGTCGGCGGCTGTGACGGGTTGGGTGGTTGGCGTCGGCGGCTGTCACGGGTTGGGTGGTTGGTGACGGCGGCTGTCACGGGTTGCGTGGTTGGCGTCGGCGGCTGTCACGGGTTGGGTGGTTGGCGTCGGCGGCTGTCACGGGTTGGGTGGTTGGCGTCGGCGGCTGTCACGGGTTGGGTGGTTGGCGTCAGCGGCTGTCACGGGTTTCGTGGTTGGCGTCGGCGGCTGTCACGGGTTGGGTGGTTGGCGTCGGCGGCTGTCACGGGTTGGGTGGTTGGCGTCGGCGGCTGTCACGGGTTGGGTGGTTGGCGTCGGCGGCTGTCACGGGTTGCGTGGTTGGCGTCGGCGGCTGTCACGGGTTGGGTGGTTGGCGTCGGCGGCTGTCACGGGTTGCGTGGTTGGCGTCGGCGGCTGTCACGGGTTGGGTGGTTGGCGTCGGCGGCTGTCACGGGTTGCGTGGTTGGCGTCGGCGGCTGTCACGGGTTGGGTGGTTGGCGTCGGCGGCTGTCACAGGTTGGGTGGTTGGCGTCGGCGGCTGTCACGGGTTGCGTGGTTGGCGTCGGCGGCTGTCACGGGTTGGGTGGTTGGCGTCGGCGGCTGTCACGGGTTGCGTGGTTGGCGTCGGCGGCTGTCACGGGTTGGGTGGTTGGCGTCGGCGGCTGTCACGGGTTGGGTGGTTGGCGTCGGCGGCTGTCACGGGTTGGGTGGTTGGCGTCGGCGGCTGTCACGGGTTGCGTGGTTGGCGTCGGCGGCTGTCACGGGTTGGGTGGTTGGCGTCGGCGGCTGTCACGGGTTGCGTGGTTGGCGTCCCCGGCTGTCACGGGTTGCGTGGTTGGCGTCGGCGGCTGTCACGGGTTGGGTGGTTGGCGTCGGCGGCTGTCACGGGTTGGGTGGTTGGCGTCGGCGGCTGTCACGGGTTGCGTGGTTGGCGTCGGCGGCTGTCACGCGATGAGTGGTTGGCGCCGGAGTCGGCGACGGTTTGCGGATATCGTACCTGAAGGCTGCAGTCAGTGGGATCTCCAGGCGGCTCTGGAATGTGGCTCGGTGCCTTTTGTGCTGCTTTGCCCACGTGTTCTCCTCCTACGGGTTCATCAGGAAACTCAATGTGTCCATTTGCTTTCCCGTGATGACCGACTGGGCTGTTATCGCCAATAGCCACATTGTGGCTACCAGTTTTGCCGTTGGAAACAAAACGGAAGGACGGTGAGTGCTGTGATTGAAATGGTTGACGGTGTTCTGTTCATCACTGCGACCATCCTTTTGCAGGTGTCCCACATTCCACTGCTCTGCTTGCATCTGTCGAGATTCGAACCCACAACCTTCTGCATGGGAAGCTACTATCCTATCCATTACATCACGCAACCAGACTATTTCATGCAACTTTTTTAACGCTACTGTCATACAAAATTACGATTTTTTTGGTAAATTACTCGCAAATTATGGTCCATTAGCGTGAATGGCGGCAGTGTATGATACCTGCGTCCTTAACCTACATACTGTAGACATGGTTTGAAAAAGTCTATCCACCCTGCCTGCAATAGTTAGCAAAAAAATAGTTCAAATGGCTCTAAGCACTGTGGGACTTAACATCTGAGGTCATCAGTCCCCTAGATTTAGAAACTACTTAAACCTAACTAACATAAGGACATCACACACATCCATGTCCGAGGCAGGATTCGCACCTGCGACCGTAGCAGGCAAGCGGTTCCGGACTGGAGCGCCTAGAACCGCTCGGACACATCGGCCGGCTAATCGTTAACGGCATACCACAGTCAGTGGAGGACTTCCAAACCGATGGAATCCCTATTTCCGCACCCTCATCTACACAAATAAAGATGCATGCGAAGTACTTCATTTTCCTGCCACGTCTCTGACATAAATCTAGTTTTCAGTTTCATAAGTGCAGTGATTCTAAGTTAGTGACAGAGGTTTGTGAGGTACTGCAATTCCTGTATGCATCTGGCTTGACAGATGTGTGTGTGTGGAAGAGACTGTGTTCTGTTTGCAACATTAGTGCAGTATGGCGTGTAACTGCACATGTCAAACACAGCTGCTGTGCGTCTGGCTATTTCCCCATAAGATTAAAGTCTGTCACCATAGTGAGTGGGAGAGAAAACTTGCAGGGTAAATGTAGGTCAGGTATTGAAAATATATTTTCTGCGTTTCATTCCATGCGACTAATATATCGGAAACCACACTGCTTTAACAGTATGGCATGCTTAAGTGCAGAACTGTGTCGAATTTAAGCACACATTCCTTAGGAGATGATCATTTTTCTCTTCCCAGTACCTTTTTGGTATGGGATCCAACGATACTACAGAACTGATAGCACAAGTGATGTATGCAAATTGTGTCACGTTCCTTCCGTCTGAAGCTCCATCATGCGTTAACTATAGATTTCTTCTTCTTCTTCTTCTTCTTATGCTTCTTGATCGTTTGTTATATCACCAGAATCTCAAATTTATGAGGCCTATATCGACTATACACTAATAAGGAGTGCTAACCTCCTCAGCATGCTTGCATGCATGCATGCATCTGGAGACAACTCACGATGTTAGGCCTCCTGTAATTCTGCTAGATCGTATCTGCCATACTGTCAGAAAGGGCGCGCAAAATTCTCGCCGATGCCATCTGTATCTAACACACGTCTAATCACGCATGTACAACAACAAATCCTGATACATGAATCATATAACCCCTTGACGCAGTTAGGGAGCTCCGTAGATATCCACTGTAGTAATCTAGTGTTATTCGATACTACCTGTTCCAGATTAGCGAGTTGAGTCGTACGCCACTCAGACAAGATTTGCAGATGTACTCAAGTGTCATTAACCTGCCTTATATCGCCGGCACCAGCTGTTCCGAAGCCAGTCTTCAGTATATTCCCCACTGCCTTTACGCCTCATCAGTATGTGCAGCACCAAGTCTATGGAATGTTGCAACTGCCCCCCGAAGACGATCGTAAGTGACTCGCAATACGTGATATCGAGCACACACTTTGTCAAGTACTCCTTCCTGTCTTCCGGGCTTCCCACTGGATTTTCGCGTAGATTAGATTAGATGTACTTCTCCTTCCAATTCATCCATAGTGAGGAGATCCTCTGGGATGTGAAACATGTCAGGCAACAAGAATATACAATAAATATTTACAAAATAAGAATAGATATGCTAACGTACCTTCCATAGATTCCAAATGAAATTGCCCTTGTGGATGTGAAATGCACATTTACGTTTAAAAGTGAGCCGTGTGTCGGCTCTCAACATATATCGCGCTGTTAAGATTGTTCTGAGTCCTTCCATTCCAACGTTAATTGATTCTTTCATATTTATAGTTATGCTGCGTACGATTCTGTTGACATTCCCCTCTGGCGGCGTGTCTGTTCTTATCGATCTTCGAATCGTTGCTTCCTGTTAGTCTTGTGTAAGGGAATAAGATCTTTGGGGGGATGGCCGGTTGGTTGCCTAGCGGTGACGAGTCGGTCGGCTGCTTTTTAAAATGGGGAATTAGAGAAGGTCGTACGATGAGACTGCGGTGTGGCGTGGCGGTGGAGAGTTGCCTGTTGTTCCTGGAAGCCACGTGGTCTATCCTGGCGGTGCGAGACGAGTGGGACGAGTTGACGGGACAAGGTTGTAAGCTCTTGCTGTGAACACCCGGGGGCCACGGCTGTGGTTCCGAGTCACTACTTGGTGGGAGCGGCAACGGATGTCTTTAAATTGTCCGTCTGGAGGCGGGAATGATGGACTAGTAACTCGCCTAACCTGAGGAGTCGTATTTCGCCGCCGTGGGTGCAGAGAAGACGAGGGCTCCGGTGACAGAGCGCGTGGCTGCGTGACTGTGCCGAGTTGGGTACGCTGGCGACGTGGACACGGTCAGGTGTGAGGAACCTTTGCATCGGAGTTCACCTGCTGTTTCTCTGATAAACTGCAAGTTGTTGGTTAAAGGTTTAGATGTTAATTGAAGAATTTTGGTTTGTGCAACCATCGCCTTTTCTGCCTTGTGGCCTCCTGCGTTCGGGTTTCCTGTCCCTGTTGCCGGTGTATTTATAGACAGTGATCTTTCCGCTTCTTATTAGTACTGCCCGGTAGGAACTGTATTTTTGGGCAGGGATTATTATTTTAGATTAAATTTTTTCTGCCTTGTGGCCTCCTGCGTTCAGATTTCCTGTCCCTGTCGCCGGTGTAATTATAGACGGTGATCTTTTCACTTCTTATTAGTACTTCCAGGGATTATGGTTCCTGATTTGATTCCTCCTCCTCCCCTGGCCTCGCGTGAGGTCGATGTGATTGCTGAATGTGAGGCGTTGTGGGTCTGTTAGTCCGCTTTTAGCCTGAGCATCCTTCCGGAGACTATTGTGGCCGCCCTTACACCCGGTCGGTTAATTATTTCTATCCCAGGACATTTTGGTGGCAGGACATGGTATTAAAGTTGTTAGTTATTGTAAAGTGTTGAATGGTTGTATTTTACTCTGATTGTTTTTGGCCACTGTTTAAAAAGGTTAAGTTTGCCTTTCATTGGAGGGTTTTTTAAAATTACGTGGCTTTAAAATTGTTAGTTATTGTGAAAGGTGAATGACTGTATCTTTACTTTGATTGTTTTAATCTACTTGGCATCCTTGTTAGTTCTGCCTCCCTGTTAGCGAGCCCTTGTAATTTAATATCTTGTTGTGCCAAAATTTAAATAAGTGGCTCCCTACATATTCGGTAGCGAAATTGTATGCAAATTGATGTTTTGTTCCATTACTTGGAAAGTTTTAATTTTGTTATTAAATGCTTTATCAAGGTCTGTTTTAAGTAAAGTGGCTTGGCTATTGACGGTAAAGTAAAGTTTAATTTCATTACTTGGAAAATTTTGATTTTTTATCAAATGTTTTATCAAAGCCGGTTTTAAATAAAATGGCTTGGCCGTTGACTGTAAAGTAAATTGTTTTGAAAAGGCACTCATGCCTGCTAGTTTTTTGGATCTGTTCCTGGTCAAGTGGTAAAGAAATGACTTTTAATGGTTGAAGAAAGAAATTGTAAATTGCAACTCGACAGTAACCAACTAATTTTGGCCCCGTTTCCCAACTGGGGGTTTCCCTTGATTAATCGTAACACCCCTCTCAAATAGGATATAAAACTTGTCAACAAATATTAAATGTTCAGTACACCTAAGTGCATATAGTAATTCTTAGGCTATTGTAGCCACACATCATCAAATAAAAAAAATAAAATAAAAACTTCACTGCATTTATTTACAACTATAGTATTACTGCACAAAATTTGTACAGTAGTCAGATTGTACGAAATATTCACTTTATGTGATATTAATAATAATATACATGCATCTATCGGTTCTCCTAAAAAATTCATCAGTGAAGTAGAAGGAGCTGGCAACCAATAAATCCTTTAGACTCTTCTCAAACTGAGCTTTATTATTAGTTAAATTATATGGCTGAATATGTTACTGAATATGTGCGCTGGGAATAGTGAACACCGTTCTGACCCAAAGTAAGTAATTTTAAATCTTTGTCAAAGTTATTCTTGTTTCTAACATTGATTCCATTAACTGAGCCTCTGGTTTGACAAAAAATATATTTTTAAATTTGTTGTCAAGCTGTAATCCCAAAAGTTTAACACTGTCACCTTTTATCTGCTTGTCGTCATATTTTAGGTATATACTGGGAGGAAACCTTTTATAAGTTCTCAACTGCATACAGTATGTTTTTTCAAGGTTTAGTGACAGAGAATTGGCTAGGAACTATTTATTAATTTCAGGTCTCGTCCAGCTTCCGAATCTCATTTTAGTTGTTGAACTAGTTTCTCTTCCTTATTACACTTTCTTTCATATATGCCCCCCCCCCCCTCTTCCGCCCACCCATACACTGCTCTAAATATCCTGTAACCAACACAGAAATGTCAGCTAACACTTCCTTACATTGCGTCACCTGCCTCATTAACATCTGTTGCCACAGAATCTCCATTGCTGTTCGGAAGCTTTTCATCATAGTTAAAAACCTAATCAAATTTGTGTTAGTAAGTTCAATGGCATACTTATGAAGCAGATATGGGATTGAATAATGACTCATCCTACGCAACAAGTCAAAGAAAAGAAATAAGGAGACTGCATTTGTCAATCAGTTTATCAGATTGCAGATACTTCGCAGCATGGCGTAAAAGTGACAAGATGAAGTTCACATAAACTTGTTTATACATTAATATGGAGGGTATTTGCCCATTTGACTTCCTCGTATGTCCTCCGTCGGCTGCATGAAACGACAACAGCGGTACTTGGAAAGCCTTGTTTCGTTCAGTGCAGGGGTTGACTGCCTCAGGGCAGCGCTCGAGAGTTACTGCAATCAATACCGCTATTTGAAAACTCTGTTTGGCGTGAGATAACATCAGTTTCTGGAAGCAAAATGCTTTATTTATAATACTGCTGTTTAAATAACTCCGGAAATTTAAAGAGAGCAATATAGCATAAATGTGCCAACCACTATTTACCTCTGTAACAAAAAGAGCATTTGACTTCGGATTTCCGTTTTTTCAAGGCATTTGTTTTAAATGACTGATGTACGTTATTCCATAAGATAAAATTGAATGCCCGGGAAACGTGTGTTTATCAGATAGGATCTGCCAACATTTCGCACTATATGTACCCACCAAGCGCCCTTCTGGGACAAGGTAGACGACGCCGCTGCAGTTCACCGGGCGCATAATTTGCTTCAGATGAGGTAAGTCACGGAAACGCTTCGGTTATGAGTTTCTTCCAGTCCGCTCTGAGCACACAATAAGCCATTTTGTACTTACTTGAAATTCTGTTATTGACTCTTTTTAGTAAAAACCCATAAAATCTATGTGGAAGTGAAAACTCCCGTAAACAACTTGCCATGTACGGAAAAGAGAGGTGGAACAAGTTAGAAAATGATAGTAAAGAGACCAGAAAAGTGTGTCTGCCACCAAGCTCGTTTGCACCTTCCTACCTGTTTTCAACATACGCATCAAGTTTTCCTTCTGTGTGATATATTCTCAAAATACCGACTTTTCAAAATAACGGGAAACAGCCATTTTCCGCTGTGGGAAAACTGAGTCAATGTGGTAAACCAGAGTTGCCTTATTAAGTAACTGTCTCTGATCCCATTACATACATTAAGCAGGTGGTCAGAAATCCTACAGCAGTATATTCATGAGCTTATCTGTTTCACTGAAAATGTTGAACAAAATCTACTCGCGATGAGATGAAGCATTAGAGAACCGCAACTGCTGCGGCCATGCTGTTTTCTGCTGACACTTCCACCGACACCTGCAAGGAACAAGGTGTACATATCAGAGCAGAATCACCTTTATTCATCATAGGGATTGCAGTAGCGCCAGAAACACAGTCAGTCAGATATTTGCTCCTGCCAAGATAACAACGCCGCAGCCACACTGTATTTCCTTTCCCACTACACTTGCGTATTCCTATTAAAATACTTTGTGTTTAACGTTTCAATCGAGTCGCAGGGGTCAGCAGCCACCCAGTCGTAGCTAACAAGTATATCTGAGTGGCCATTATCCTCAGGAAGTAAAGAAGTATCGTCCAATAAATTGAAACAGCTTTTGCTTGCTGCAACCTATATTTATTGATGTTCCAGAGGCGTTTCTCCATTTACATTAAAGCATCTTCTATCATTCCAGATTAAGTACACTGAAGATATGTTAATGTAAAAAGCGAAAAGGGTACCGAATTGAAATAAATATACGTTGCAGCAAGAAAAAGGCGTTTCAATTTATAAAACGAACACTCTTAGCTCTCTCTCTCTAGCGCTTCGTTCTCGTTGAGTTATCTGTTTTATCATGTAATATTGTGAGCGTGTGGGTGCTATTCTGTCATTCTGCACAACGGATTAATCTGAGATGTACCCTTTACCCTGTGGCTCCTGCAAGATGCAATTTCCACCCCAACACTACTACAGAAGTCAGACAGAGGCTCCTAACGTTCTAAAGAGAAATGCCTGAAAAACTTTTAGCAATAAATATCTTCTGGAGTCGTCCGCTGGAAGGAAATGACACAAAAATTCACAAAATTTCTTACGTAACTAGTGGGATACTTGGGTACTGGAGTAGTGCTAGTTAGTGTAACAAAAACATGAAACTAACGAAAATTATTATTTATTTTTGCAAAAACTCTGAGAAATCACAATGGCACTTTTAGTTATGAACTGAACAAGTTATTTCTGGGTTCTTTTCGGAATGTGAAGTTACTTCTCAAGGATAGGATTTGCTAATGAAATTTCTATACAAAGTTTAAGATTGTTATTGACTTGGCAGAATGGCTGAGAGCCACCGTGCCTACTAAACTTGAACAATTATCCATTAGAATGTTGCTAGGTACGGTCGAGACTGCCGTGTGAGAAATGCAGTGAAGTGTACTGTTGTGGAGAAAATATGGGGCTCGCAAGAGCTGTAACACACAATACCGTAAGCTGCGATGACTGCTGTCTGCGCTGCTCGCTGCTGACAAATAAGATAACTCTCGTTCTATCTGGATTGACCTTCGCCGATCAAACTCTCCCTATACCTTGATGATGTCAAGGACTCCTATTCGCCCCTAGTCTAACTATTGGCGTGGCACTCCAGGAAGATAACCAGTCCACCGTGATGCAACTAAAAAATTCGCTCGCAGGCATTTAACTATAACTCTGTCCGTTCACACCGCACAAGAAGTGTGGCGGCCAACACAGTGAACAACGCTTAATTGCAAGGACTCAATATAGAGTCGGAGTCCAATTCGCTCTTGACAGAGGTGCTCTCCCAGTGAAGTACTGAGGAGAGACTTGTTCCTCGCTCTTTGAGTACACGTACGAGCGCGCACACTCTCGTTACGTGTTCTCGCTCCAAGAGCGACAACGGTACGGCTCCTCTCCACTCCAGACGTGAAGGGATATATCTTTCAGTCTCTTCCAGTACTCCTTCAGCTCAAGCCATCAGAAATATCGTCTGCCAATCAGCATTGTTCTTCTAAAATGGGAGAATGACGCTTCGTTTAAGGCGACCAATCTGGAAATCTGTAGCATCGGCGTTTGGCGTTTGCTGTGTCCCTGTGAAAATATCTGAAACTGCGTGCTATTTTTGTAAAGAATTGCATAGGCTGGGCACTCCCACACAATGTAGTCGAATTTTCTTTTAAGCCGAACACAGGGTCGTTCTTCCTTTCACTCCGGCAAACGCTGTTTTCTCTATGGGCGGTCACCGGCTGACATAGATGGGTTGAGTCGTCCTCTGAAGGGACAGGTCCCCCGGCGAGCAGTTTGCGTCTCCCAAACTAAAAGCCCCTGCGACCGTCGTGTCTTGAATGTGTATGTGTACACCAGCCTCAAGTATTTCTATCTCGGAGCGCATTTGCGATTTACTAGTTATTTTCACATCGTTTACATGTATTCATACAACACTGACTTTATCTTATCGAGTTTGGGTTCGAATGAAGCGTCTTGATGTACCGAATATGATTGTGAGGGCTAAATATGTAAGCAATAAAGCTCAGGGGACCATGACATCTTACACAAGGACTAGCAGGAGGAGATGAAGAACCATACATACATAGACATGTAATAACATACATACAATCTACAAGCACACATGTTGTTGTTGTTGTTGTGGTCTTCAGTCCTGCGACTGGATTGATGCAGCTCTCCATGCTACTCTATCCTGCGCAAGCTTCTACATCTCCCAGTAAGTACTGCAGCCTACATCCTTCTGAATCTGCTCAGTGTATTCATCTCTTGGTCTCCCTCTACGATTTTTACCCTCCACACTGCCCTCCAATACTAAATTGGTGATCCCTTGACGCCTCAGAACATGTCCTACCAGCCGATCCCTTCTTCTAGTCAAGTTGTGCCACAAACTCCTCTTCTCCCCAATCCTATTCAATACCTCCTCATTAGTTATGTGATCTACCCATCTAATCTTCAGCATTCTTCTGTAGCACCACATTTCGAAAGCTTCTATTCTCTTCTTGTCCAAACTATTTGTCGTCCATGTTTCACTTCCATGCATGGCTACACTCCATACAAATACTTTCAGAAACGACTTCCTGACACTTAAATCTATACTCGATGTTAACAAATTTCTCTTCTTCAGAAATGCTTTCTTTGCCATTGCCAGTACATTTTATTTCCTCTCTACTTCGACCATCATCAGTTACTTTGCTCCCTAAATAGAAAAACTCCTTTACCACTTTAAGTGTCTCATTTTCTAATCTAATTCCCTCAGCATCACCCGACTTAATTCGACTACATTCCATTATCCTCGTTTTGCTTTTGTTGATGTTCATCTTATACCCTCCTTTCAAGACACTGTCCATTCCGTTCAGCTGCTCTTCCAAGTCCTTTGCTGTCTCTGACAGAATTACAATGTCATCGGCGAACGCTAAAGTTTTTATTTCTTATCCATGGATTTTAATACTTACTCCAGATTTTTCTTTTGTTTCCTTTACTGCTTGCTCAATATACAGATTGAATAACATCGGGTAGAGGCTACAACCCTGTCTCACTCCCTTCCCAACCACTGCTTCCCTTTGATGTCCCTCGACTCTTACAACTGCCATCTGGTTACTGTACAAATTCTAAATAGCCTTTTTCTCCTGTATTTTACCCCTGCCACCTTCAGAATTTGAAAGAGAGTATTCCAGTCAACATTGTCAAAAGTTTTCTCCAAGTCTACAAAAGCTAGAAACTTAGGTTTGCCTTTTCTTAATCTAGCTTCTAAGATAAGTCGTAGGGTCAGTATTGCCTCACATGTTCCCATATTTCTACGGAATCCAAACTGAGATCGGCTTCTACCAGTTTTTCCATTCGTCTGTAAAGAATTAGCGTTAGTATTTTGCAGCCGTGACTTATTAAACAGATATTTCGGCAATTTTCACATCTGTCAACGCCTGCTTTCTTTGGGATTGGAATTATTATATTCTTCTTGACGTCTGAGGGTATTTCGCCTGTCTCATACATTTTGCTCCCTAGATGATTCAGTTTTGTCAGGACTGGCTCTTCCAAGGCTGTCAGTAGTTCTAATGGAATGTTCTCTACTCCCGGGGCCTTGTTTTGACTCAGGTCTTTCAGTGCTCTGTCAAACTCTTCACGCAGTATCATATCTCCCATGTCATCTTCATCTACATCCTCTTCCATTTCTATAACATTGCCCTCAAGTACATCGCCCCTGTATAGACCCTCTATATACTCCTTCCACCTTTCTGCTTTCCCTTCTTTGCTTAGAACTGGGTTTCCATCTGAGCTCTTGATATTCATACAAGTGGTTCTCTTTTCTCCAAAGGTCCCTTTAATTTTCCTGTAGGCAGTATCTATCTCACACATAGTGAGATAAGCCTCTACATCCTTACATTTGTCTCTAGCCATGCCTGCTTAGCCATTTTGCACTTCCTGTCGATCTCATTTTTGAGACGTTTGTATTCCTTTTTGCCTGCTTCATTTACTGCATTATTATATTGTCTCCTTTCATCAATTAAATTCAATATTTCTTCTGTCACCCAAGGATTTCTACCAGCCCTCGTCTTTTTACCTAGTTGATCCTCTGCTGCCTTCACTACTTCATCCCTCAAAGCTAGCCATTCTTCTTCTACTGTATTTCTTTCCCGCATTCTTGTCAATTGTTCCCTTATGCTCTTCCTGTAACTCTGTACAACCTCTGGTTTAGTCAGTTTATCCAGGTCCCATCTCCTTAAATTCCCACCTTTTTGCAGTTTCTTCAGTTTTAATCTACAGTTCATAACCAATAGATTGTGGTCAGAGTCCACATCTGCCCCTGGAAATGTCTTACAATTTGAAACCTGGTTCCTAAATCTCTGTCTTACCATTATATAATCTATCTGATACCTTTTAGTATCTCCAGGCTTCTGCCATGTATACAACCATCTTTCAAGATTCTGAAACCAATTGTTAGCTATGATTAAGTTATGCTCTGTGCTAAATTCTACCAGGCGGCTTCCTCTTTCATTTCTTACCCCCAATCCATAGTCACCTACTACGTTTCCTTCTCTCCCTTTTCCTACTTCCGAGTTCCAGTCATCCATGACTATTAAATTTTCTTCTCCCTTCACTATCTTTATAATTTCTTTTATCTCATCATACATTTCTTCAATTTCTTCGTCATCTGCAGAGCTGGTTGGCATATAGACTTGTACTACTGTCGTAGGCGTGGGCTTCTTGTCTATCTTGGCCACAATAATGAGTTCACTATGTTGTTTGTAGTAACTTACCTTAGCGCCTATTTTTTTATTCATTATTAAACCCACTCCTGCATTACCCTTATTTGATTTTGTATTTATAACCCTGTATTCACCTGACCAAAAGTCTTGTTCCTCCTGCCACCGAACTTGGCTAATTCCCACTATATCTAACTTCAATCTATCCATTTCCCTTTTAAAATTTTCTAATCTACCTGCCCGATTAAGGGATCTGACATTCCACGCTCCGATCCGTAGAACGGCAGTTTTCTTTCTCCTAATAACGACGTTCTCTTGATTAGTCCCCGCCCGGAGATCCGAATGGGGGACTACTTTACCTCCGGAATATTTTACCCAAGAGGACGCCATCATCATTTAATCATACAGTAGAGCTGCATGCCCTCAGGAAAAATTACGGCTGTAGTTTCCCCTTGCTTTCAGCCATTCGCAGTACCAGCACAGCAAGGCCGTTTTGGTTAGTGTTACAAGGCCAGATCAGTCAATCATCCAGACTGTTGCCCCTGCAACTACTGAAAAGGCTGCTGCCCCTCTTCAGGAACCACACGTTTGTATGGCCTCTCAACAGATACCCCTCCGTTGTGGTTGCACCTATGGTACGGCTATCTGTATCGCTGAGGCACGCAAGCCTCCGCACCAACGGCAAGGTCTGTGGTTCATGGGGGGGCCAAGCACACATAGTGTGCAGTAATTCTCTTGTACTAACTCACATATGCACAACTATGATTAACTCTTCATCTACATACACACACACACACACAAACACACACAAATTGCTTATGCGAAAAATGGGGTGTTCCTGATCTCATCCACAAAGATGAATCATTTACCATGGCATGACAGACCAATTTTCTGTTGGAGTGCAGTAAGAACCTGTGACTGAAAGACTACTTCATCATCATCAAGCAGGCACTCTGTAGTCTTCAACTTTGAGAGCCTGTGAGGCTGCACAATGCACTCCCTTAGCCCGTCTCTGGGTGGCATCTGCAGCTATATCTTATGCACACATCTTCGATTTGACCACTAAAAACTCTTCAGATCAAGAAGGTTCCTGATGAAAGGCGAAGCGAATGGCACACAGACTGCATTGTTATCCCACAAGAATTATCGGCCACATATCCAGACTGTCGAATTCCTTGGGGTTGCACCTAATTACTTCATATGAATTGCAGCCTTTTACCCAGTAGATGAAATTTTCTGTGTCCATATAAGGTAACTTGCAATTGGCAAAATCTGGAATTGCAAACTTATAGTGGAATCAGCAAATATGGAGTTTGCAAAGGTCTAGGACGTACTGATACAGACAGACTGCGTAATCTCCATTTAAACCTAAGTCATCTCAACAGTGGCTAGTCCGTCGTTGAAGAATATGATCTGCTTAAAATTTAGCCTGGTGTAAACTCTGCTCCATAACGCCCATCCCAATGGTAAACTGGAACAATTGTGTGACGGTTTCAAACATTACCCATAGTTTTTCCAAAAATCTGTATTATTTATTAATTTAAAAAATAATTTTCAAAATCACACGTCATGAGAACCCTGTTTTCGGTATTAACGTCAGTGTACACGTTCAACCACGAATGCTCGTCAAGAGAGATGCAGCGAGTGATTCCAAGAAGTCGCATCCCCAACCTGAGACACTGCTGGAAGTTTCTCTGGTGTAGAATGTAGATTCCTCTGCTTATTCCCCAGCATTGTCATCAGCTTAGGGACCGAACTATATCGTGGGACTAGGCTTTCCAGGTGCAATGGCAAGTCTGTAAGTCTGTGCTCGTCACGCAATTCGGTGGGATATTCCAGGTTTGCCTCCAGCACATGTCTTCTACCAGCATCGGCAGCGACTCTGTGGATCCTATCCTTCAGTCTGACGATTTCATCTTTGGACAGCCATCGGGACCCTATAAATGGCAGAGCATGTTGCATGGCATGTAACTCAGTGTCACTCAAACCGATAAATGGCCTGTACTACTCCTCACTCAGTCACAAGTTCTTCACTTTGATGTACCTGTGGACACACTGGCAAAGCCCCCTGTCAATCCCATGCTTGAAAAAAGCAACATGTCAGCATCAATCAACAATCTGATACTGATACAGATCTTTTTTAACATTGCATACCACGAAAGCCCTAGTACAGTGTAATAGAAGGCAGGGTTCAGAGTGTGTGTGCCCAGGCATACACTCCAGCATTTCTCAAAAACATCTGCGAGAAGCCGCGCGGGATTAGCTGAGCGGTCTCAGGTGCTACAGTCATGGACTGTGCGGCTGGTCCCGGCGGAGGTTCGAGTCCTCCCTCGGGCATTGGTGTGTGTGTTTGCCCTTAGGATAATTTAGGTTAAGTGTGTGTAAGCTTAGGGACTGATGACCTTACCAGTTCAGTCCCATGAGATTTCACACACATTTGAACATTTTTGAACATCTGCGAGCAAGCACACATCTGTCTCCATGTACAATTTAGCATATTCATCTGAATCATGGATGTTGAACTTCTGGCAAAGATTCACTGTGTGCCTTTACTTCACATTCATTATGGCAGTGCCTGTGAATTTGGTGGTGAATGTGTGTATATCAGGAAATGTGGTCTGAAGGAGGCTCTCCATCAGATCGAGGTATTCGTATAGGTAGGAAATGCAGGTTAATGATAAGTAAATCCTTCCGCTGCATCGTCTGAGCAAGGTGCCTGCGTAAATTTTAAGAATCCAGGAAGTGGAGTGATATTTATTGTTGGTGTGATTCGCTTGGAGAATGAAACGTATTTTTTTTTTTTTGTATTGTCAGGTATGATACTGATCTTATTGTTCTCCAGCCGGAAACTCCCCGGTGCTCAACGAAAAAGTGAGCGTAATACCTGTTAAAAATATGAACGAAGGAGGGTGTGAGTCTTGGCAGTTCAAACCTCGAGTTGCCTGTGCTGTGAGCTGCACCGCAGAAATGGTTCAAATGGCTCTGAGCACTATGGGAATTAACATCTGAAGTCATCAGTCCCCTAGAACTTAGAACTACTTAAACCTAACCAACCTAAGGACATCACACACATCCATGCCAGAGGCAGGATTCGAACCTGTGACCGTAGCGGTCGCGCGGTTCCAGACTGTAGCGCCTAGAACCGCTCGGCCACACCGGCCAGCTGCACCGCAGAACTTCCACATTAGATGACAGTCTCTACATGGAATTTCCGCTTTTCTGTCCAAAGGCAGATCACAAATATTACGTGTAACTACCTGCTTAGATAAGGTATCGTTTTCGTGCGAATTGGTCATTGGAATGATTTTGCTGTACAACCCATCAATATCCTGCACAAGTTTCACGAACTCAGAAAGCAACCATCTCACAGGATCATCCATAACATATGATTCAAATTTGTTGCGACTGAAAGGCCACTGGATATGGTATGTGCCATTCTGTGAAATTGGTGTGAGAGGCACTGGAATCATGTCCACAACTCGCCTCAGGAACTAATGAGCACTCAAAGTTAGCGTATACAACAAAGGAATATCACTGCTGGAGTTCTTAAAGTTTAAGAAATTGTTAGACTCTTTGGGCATTTCCACATGTAGTGGTTCCTGGAATGAGCAGTCTTAGTTGTCTTTCTAAATATTCACACTTAGTAAAGGAGTTCAGCCATATGTTGCGAAAATGCCTGTGCCATGATGTTTTGACAACTGTGCGGAAATTAGGCGGGTCATATTTTTCATCCAGACGTAGTGATGCTTGTTACCATTGGAGGACAACAATAAATCTACATGTTTAGGATGCTAACCAGCTGCTTTGGAAAAGTAGATGGGTCAAACTACTTTATACTTCACATCTCCTGGCTTTCTTTTTTTCTCATCTACATCCAGACCATAAACATGAACTGAATAATTAAGTTTCTGCCTCTCAGATTTTGGCAGGTCTGAGATCGTGATGGGGACTGAGATGCCTTTGAAGTTATAACGCCCACAGACATCAGTTGTTTCGTGCGTATTCAGACAACATGCATCTTTTGAGTATTTTTGTCGCAAGCCAGAAGAGACCATGCGAAGCAGTATTTATCATTCTCATCTTCATTCTGAGGCATAAGACATGGCGTTTTAGCGGAAGTGTTTGGAGGAAAAGGACTCCCGCTCCCATTAAATGCAGCAAAACCGTGGGGGTACACATGAAGGTGAAGTACCCAGCTGAGTGCCTTACGAGACCCACTTCCCTTGATAGCCAGAAAAACGATTCAGTATAACCATCTTAGTAAAAACTTTGCATGTGATATGCCCTTCCCCCAAAGATTGACAATGCTTGTCCGTGCAGCCTCATTACTGCCTTCATTAGGGGCATACATCGGCGAGCAGTAGAGAACTGCTCTGCACCTGACAGTGATGGCAGCATATGGCGACTGTTAATGATTTCTGGGAGTTCCCTTTCCAACGCTGCTTGTCGTTCACAAAGGAAGGTAGCTAGATCTCTAACTCGAGCAATGACATTATCAATGTTGGACTGCAGGATGCCTGCCCAGAGAGCATATGCAACCATCAGAGGTGGGTAATGTGGTTGGCTGATTTATGTGGTGTTGGTGAACTGGATTGGCTGTGGGGCCGCTAGTGCTAAACTGGGGTCAAGGTAGCACGGACGTCGACTGTATCGCCCTGCTAGCACTAGGTTGGTGGCAGTGGGCAGGTGGCTCCAGACAAAAGTTGGCTCAGGTGTCGACAGTACTGCCCTGCTGCCGCTAGGCTGGGAACGATAGACAGATGGCCGTAGTCCAGGCGACCCAGATGTCAATGACCACTCCAATGATGGGTCTCGCAATAGTGTTGCTAGCCTGCCTCATTTCGCAATGGTGGCAATATCAGGTTGTCTAGTAATTCTTACACACACACACACACACACACTCACACACACACACACACACACACACACTAGTATATCTAGACACATGCTTACTAAAAGACTCTAAACATCGATGGTACTGCCATGCTACAGCTATTATGGAGGCAGCAGAAAGATGAAAATTTCCTGGCACATTAAAACTGTGTGCCGGGTCTGCTGCAGAGTGAAAATCTCATTCCAATAGAAAGATGAGTCTGGCAGTGGTGCAGCATACCTGCCTCCATAAAGTGTCAATACCCCTAAACAAAAAAAAAAAAAAAAGAAAAAAAAGGAGCTGATAAGTGTCACGCTCGTATACACACAATAGCCTGCTGGTACAGTGATATATGCTTAACAGAGAATATATATCACAAGTGGTGTATTGAAACTTCAGATTTCTCTGTGACATATGTGGACTCCGTGAACTACGATATAAAGGAAAGACGTCATGTTATTTCTTGTACTTTTTATGTTGTTGCTTAGCATTTGTCTTGCGCCTGTGGCTCTGGGTGCCATTCGACGTATGGGGGCTTATTGCCTACTCATGTAAGTTGAAATACCGTTAAATAATCATCACCGATGAATTTTAAAAAAAAATTTCTTGCTGTGAAACGGGAACCTTTTCCTCTCCTTTCCCATTTACATAAGCGTGGCCAATGGTTTGTAAGCTCTTGTGGTATTTAATTCCCAAAAGTACCCTAAAATTAGTTTTCTTTCATTTCTCGTGCTCCACAGTCTGAACAACATACATTTCACAGTTATTTACGAAGTCCGATTTTCAGTTAACGCAGCGGTTATCTTGTTGAAAATTTATCTTTACATAAAACCACTCTAGCACAAGCTTGTATTAACTTTGGTTTGAGCCTGACGGAGTGATATTTCAGAATTAAAAGAGTTTTCAATTTATTTCGAGTAAGAAAGAAAAATATTTAATATCCACAACAGAGATAATTATTTGTAACAGTAAAATATAGATTGATCCGAAAATAATCATTCCTATCTTCGCGATGTTTTCACTTTATGAAAGGATATATTTGAAGTGCAGTTTCCATTATTAAATGTAGGCAGAAATATTCATAATAATAAAAGATTTTTTTCTTGCTGTACCATTAGTTGTTTAAGCAGATACTTTCTCAATTTCCTGTAAGAAAATCGGGTTGGGTCTAGTTTAGAAAGTGATTGTCAGTACTTCTGTAAGTTCATTGTTGTTCCATGTCCAATGAAATCAACGACAGACACTGATAACGTTAAGCCTGGTGATGAAAACATGCATTGAGGAAAACTTAGCGCACAAGTTTCGTTTTTTCACGACAAGACATATGGCCATTTGTACCCAATAGCTTCTATGGGGTTTTGGATGGGAAGTGTTTGATCATCCACCATAAAATACAGATTTGATGCCAAGAGACTGCCACCTCTTCCCAACAGTGAAGATATGGCTCGCTACACAACACTTTGATACTGCCGTCGAACTGCGTGCTGGGTGATACCACTGGTCGCAATCGCAGGTGGTTGATTTCTAGAGAGACAGTATCGATGAACTTGTGGCGCGATATGATAAGTTCCTCAGTTTGAACGGAGATTATGTAGAAAAATAGCTTAAGGGTTTACCTTTAAAATGTATATAATAATAGTTGGTTTTTCCACATTATTAATTTTTCGTTTCAAAACGCCTGTTACTTTCTGGATACTCCTCATATTTGGTCTGCAATGTTACGACCTTTATTTGTTGCATAAGCGATATTGTACTCCTTGCATACTTCGCCTAGAATATTAATTCCCTTACCATCATGAACTAGACACATTTTCAACTTCGTTCCAGTTCCACAAAATTTTTATCCAGCAATATGAAGTTCGACTGACGGATTCTCGAGAATATCGCGCCCACCTCTACTGATACGTTTCCTAACACCCACTTAATGCTGTTGTGTGGTTTGAAATATGCATGTTCTGTCATATACCAAATTGCGAGCAATCACACAACTGTTGTGCCTTGATGAGAAGCTTAGCTGCTCCTGCTCCTTCAAAGTCATGACACGTACTGTGAGGAACACATCAGGTTCAGAGATTTTGTGTAATCCATCTGTAAAAATTTCATGCAATTTCTTCACCATCACTGACCTTTAAGATGTAAATTCTCAAATTAGTGTGCTGACGGATTCTCGAGAATATCGCCCCCACCTCTATTGATACGTTTCCTAACACCCACTTAATGCTGTTGTGTGGTTTGAAATATGCATGTTCTGTCATATACCAAATTGCGAGCATTCACACAATTGTTGTGCCTTGATGAGAAGCTTAGTTGCTCCTGCTCCTTCAAAGTCATGACACGTACTGTGAGGAACACATCAGGTTCAGAGATTTTGTGTAATCCATCTGTAAAAATTTCATGCAATTTCTTCACCATCACTGACCTTTAAGATGTAAATTCTCAAATTAGTGTGCTGACGGATTCTCGAGAATATCGCCCCCACCTCTATTGATACGTTTCCTAACACCCACTTAATGCTGTTGTGTGGTTTGAAATATGCATGTTCTGTCATATACCAAATTGCGAGCATTCACACAATTGTTGTGCCTTGATGAGAAGCTTAGTTGCTCCTGCTCCTTCAAAGTCATGACACGTACTGTGAGGAACACATCAGGTTCAGAGATTTTGTGTAATCCATCTGTAAAAATTTCATGCAATTTCTTCACCATCACTGACCTTTAAGATGTAAATTCTCAAATTAGTGTGCTGTTCCTTGGAAACTGCAAAGATCTCTGTTGACTAGTTCAGAAAGTAGGACTTCTCAAATGCAGTTTTGTATTTCGAAATATGTATCAAATCACCTACACTGAACTTCTGCTTGCATGGATCCTTCATCTTAATATGATTGCGAACTGTATTTTGAAGCCCATTATAATGGACACCAATAGGCCTCTTCTTCATTGTATGACGAGTGATGCAACTACACTTGTCAATGATTTGTAGTAGAGTGTTAAGCCATTTCTATAAACCTTGAAGATTAAATTGCTTTCAAAATGGTTCAAATGGCTCTGAGCACTATGGGACTCAGATGCTGTGGTCATCAGTCCCCTAGAACTTAAACCTAACTAACCTAAGGACATCACACACACCCATGCCCGAGGCAGGATTCGAACCTTCGACCGTAGCAGCAGCGCGGCTCCGGACTGGAGCGCCTAGAACCGCACGGCCACCACGACCGGCCAAATTGCTTTCACATCTGGTTTTTAATCATCCTGTTTAAATGTTCAGCATATCTAGCTTTCAGATGGGAGAGTGTCGATTAGTGGTGCGTAACATTCCATTACCACTTTGAATTGTTTATTGAAAAATTCACTTCCATGGTCGGTTTGAAGGTTGTTAGGACAGTGATTTCTTCCCATCTGCAGCAGTTGTTCAAAAAAGTCTGCAATCTATTTCCTGTCTTTACCTTCACAGGCAGAGCCCAAGTGAATCTGGAATGTGTATTTGTGGCCATTAGACTGTGCCTGAAATCTTTATCCGATCGTGAGTAGTATCACATATCTGTGAGATTAACTTGTCCTAAGTCATTCAATCCTTACGTTATCATATGTCTGCGTGGGAATGTTCTGTGTGCTGGCCTGTAAAGCTCATGAACAATGATCTCCATAATTGCCCAGTGATGTGTCTATCTTGAAGCTCCGATACGACTGACATGATTTCGTTTGTGTGACCTGTATTCCCTGTAGCTGCCGATGTTGCGTGTATCCTGATCAGTCTATGATTTCATTGGGGTCATCGTAACACATATTCTCAAGGGGTATATTGTTCTGTCTTATGTTGAACTTCAACTCCTTTGCCTGCACCATGTGCATCTGCTAACGCTGGTTTTATTACATTCTTGTATTTGTCACTCTTTGATGCTTTCATTCATTGAGGGGTTGCCCTTGCTATTCATGTCAGTCATGTGTAATATCTGACCAAATGCTTTTATCTCTTGCATGGTATACTTTTTCACGTTCGAAATTATTAAGAATATCAGTTCCAGTAAATTGAGCGTTCTTTCACATTTCTTATCCACGACTCATATTGGATTCTCAGTTAAACGTATTGGGTGCTTACCTAACACACATGGTTACCTATACCTACGCTAATGTGCTTAAAACTTTAAGGAAGGTATTGCAGGCAATGTGTTGAAGTCTGGCTGTAGTGAAGACATGCTGAACTGGCTGATAAGCGCCTGAACCCAGAGGTGGTGCACTGTTCATTCAAAATTTTAAATTGAAAGAGTTTGAGACATTTCTTTACAATGTTCCTCCTGACTGCTGTGAGCACAAGCACTTTCCATTAAGTTATGCACACTTACAGAAATTGTAATCAGGTTGCTTTCGACAATTATGCAATAAATAATTGTAGTTTACTTAATACCACAACAGCAGAAAGATGCTTCACATCCTCAGCACAGTAAATAGAAATCGCCTGCAAATTAGCATCAGCGCTTCCATCACGTCATGCTGTGGAAAAAATGGGTAAATACACAAAACTGAATGCATAGCAGTATGATGGCTTTATTGTAGCAGAGTTAAAACACAAAAACTTGAAGACGAGTAAAGTTCCGTGTCCATCATTACAAATTACCAGTATGTACTTCAAACTGACATTGATACATTACCCATGTTTACCAAAAAGGCGAACTAATCTATAACTTGCGTACCGTTCGGAAACTGACTCGGTTTTAAAGGTCTCTTGGTAAATGGTTATTTCCACACGTTCTTAATCAAGAACACGCGTAATTACTCTCGAGGGGTGTACGTGTGAATGATTTCATGACGCTCATCGTATGGTGGAAGTGAAATTCCTTGAGAAATCAAAGTTCAAGAAGTTTCAGGACGGTAAGGGCACTGAGTTGCAAGATTACAGATAAATGTACGCAACTATATTTCTAGCCTTGTAAACCACTATGTGTGTAGTGTAAGTCGATCATGTGATCATGAAATCACTTCAAGTCGTGACTTCTAAAAAAGTTAGAATATGTATTTACACAATGGATGACAAAAAAATCACGAACCAACAAGTCACGTTACATGAAGTTTTCTATTTGTGTGTTTGATGCATTTACAAATATTATGTTATCCGTAGTAGCGCTAGGGTAGCACCTCAGTTCCACGACGCTATGCTAAAGTCAGTATACTGGCATAAAGTACCCGCCATTACCCCGTTAAGATCAGTCTAATCTGTAATTATTATTTACCACTGACATTCCATGGTTCGTGAAATGATTTGAATTTTCAAGTGCGTTTCCCGACGTGCGTATTACGTAAGGTAACATGACTTGCTCTTCAGGCTCGGATTCTTATTAGTTTGCATGAATAAAAGTGGTATATAATTATTTTAAATGCTTCCTACCTAAAATAAAAGTGAAGAGACGATGAGCTATGACACTTTCCATCTTAGAAGAAAACTGAAGATTTAATAATATCCTCTACAGACACCCCCCTCTCGGCAGCATCGGACAGTGAAGTTGACTTTTATTTTAGTAAATTCCTGCTTAGTCTTCAATGACTCTGTCGTAGACAGGGCTTTGTCGGAACTTTGACAATGCGTGAAAAACAAGAGAAGAGAATTCATGGTAAATCTTAACGTTCAACACTTTAAACCCGATTATTTTATTATGACGAGTACTAGGAATGTATTTGTTATTACATAATGAATTTTCCTTAAAGCTGGATATCGGGTATTTCTGTTAATAAGACTGTACAGGCAACTCCAGCACCCCACAGACAGGGTCAATGTCATACTTGATCTGTGGAATAAAAATAATTTTAGAGCGTTTTAAGGTCGTCTTCATACCGCGTGCAGTGACTGGTTTGTAGTGCAAGGAAGCGCCTCTGTTAACACGCGTGGGTTTGCTATCGGGCGGCCATCTTTTGAGGATTTAAATCTGCGTGAAACAGGTTCGTGCGTTGTGTCGGTGAAAGGAATTCTGGACTATTACCACGAGCGACACACAGGGCGTGGAGTCTCTGACGCGAAGATGATTTCCCGCGGTTATTTGAGTCAGTGCGTAAGTGCGTTGAGCCCGCTAGGTAGCTAACGTACACGCAAGATATAGAGACGGCTTGTCATATGGTAGTCACTATTGCTGGGTGCGCACTGTCGCAGGTATTTCTTCTCGTATGTTCGGCAGTAATTGGCAGGCGGTAGCGTTCAAACTCGCGGTACTTACCCATGCTGCCATATCCTTTTAAGGACCTCTCTGCCGTATTTACTGCGGGCAGAGACGAGTAGGACCCAGCACACAGCTCCAGAGAGCATCAGTCCATCTTCAGCCAGCAAGCTACGAATATAGGATGTGTGTAGGTTTTTCAACAGCGTTTTTTGTTTTGTTCTATCGAGTGGCAGTGACTCTACAGTTATCGCGTACGTGTAGAACTTCTTTTTCAGCAGCCAACGTTTGAGATGTCCGCAGTTTTAGACACGGGTGGCATACAGGGGAGATATGCCGATGTATAAAGGGAGAGGTGGAGGGGGGGGGGGGGTAGGGGGGTGGCGGCTCTGTGGAATAGAGTGAGACGTAGGGCCATGTTTAGAAGGTTACTTTTTCTCATTAATGAATGTGCATGTGACGTTCACAAGTTGAATCCCGTTGGTGGTCGGTTCATTGCAACTGTGGTTACATTTTTGGAGAATCAGTATAGCTAATATTCGTATCGACATACAGTGCGTGAGCTCTACAGCTCTCCAACGTCGCATTTTATCGTATAGCACCTCTGTGCTACAGTGCGCACCCAGCAATAGTGACTACCATCGTATAGCACCTCTGTGCGTCGATGACCTTGTATGTAGAAATAGTTCACTTTTGCTGCACTGTGGGCATCGGTTAGTCTCATTTGCGTGACATTACACAGTAATATTGCAAGAGTTTATTTCGTGTTACATGTCCTTTTATTCTGCCTGGGAGCACTGGCAGATCTCGCCCATCATCACTGAACTTGTAGAATTGTATTTTTCGTTACGGCTTTCCTGATATGCACAGTATGGACCGTGTGTAGGGGACTCATGCCCATGTTTCAGGGAAAAACTAGACCAACCTTATCAGCGTGATAGATACAGAAGGATTGGCAGCACTCTTGCTTGGATTTCTTTTTGTAATTACTTACGAATCTTCTAGCAATGTCTCAAACTCACTAATAATGCAGTAGTTTATATAGTGTTTTGGTAGGTTACGTGCCTTTTTATTCTGTCTGGGAGCTCTGTTAGATCAACTGACGTTGCCTATGCGTTTTTTTCTCCAGTGCTAAAAGTTCAGTGGCTATTGATCCAGAGAAAAACGGAGAGGGAAGGTGAGTCCTTGGCACTTAATCTGAAAAGCTGGCCACAGATATCCGCCAGCAAACGCATAGACACTGGCTTGATAAGGAAGCCTTGTAATTAAAGTGGGCTAAAAGCCCCTCACTGAATGCTTGATGTAGTACCAGTGTCTTTTCCTGAAGAAACTAGGTCGTTCGCGTCACGGACGAATACACACACACGTAACGCAAATTTCTCTAGCTTTTCTGGGACCACAGGCCTGGCCATACTTCACCTGTCACGTTTGATTCGCGGTCTACCCCAACAAATGCCACGTTGTGCTTATGTTGTAGAGTTGTACCGTTGCTTGGATGTATCTACCTCGAATGATCCACAGTGGTTGAGGAATTTGATCAGCTCTCAAATTGGGTATTTTGTAGTGTTGTATTAATTCTTATAAACACATTACGAAACATTGGTTGACTGTCTTGGAAATCAGTAAATGTCAGAATCATGCTACGACATCACAAATATACTGTGACATCATTTTCTGGAAGAATATGTTCATTTTATAACATAATCTGTGAAGTTAGACAATCTATTAACTTAGTGGTGGCACGCAGCACTTTCAGAAATGGGTGAATGTCAGAGTTTTTTGGTGTGACGTCATTAGTTTTGTGGTAAATGTCTTGATATTATTATTTTCACCACTAGGGGTACATGTTCGCTTTCTAAAATACACACACACACGCACACACGAGTATTGAAGAGGGGGTTTCGCAGCGGTAAATAATTCGGATACTTTTGTGCACATGCTGCATTGTTATCAACTGAGAGCATCGAGACATCGATGAGACGCGACGCGACACGACACGACGTTGACGTGACGTCAAAAGCAGTGGCGTGAAACTCGGATAATTGAACAAATACCTAAAATTGTGGAAAATATAGTAAAAATGCGAATAATTGTAAAAAAATGTCGAAAAATACGTATAACTGAGGAATATGTGGAAAATACAAAAAAAAAAAAAAGTTGACAAATGAGTGGTCTCGTAAATTGGTGCCTCGAATGACGAAAGTCGCGTAACATTAAACTTAATTTGTTATTAACAAATAACCACACCCTAGGCCTCGAGTAATGGGACTTGACGTAATTACAATTAGATTAATTTGTTATTAAGAAATAGTGACACACTTATCTGTCCCCATGGTTCACAACTCCAGAATGAAGCCACCCGCTCAAATGATGTCTTACAAAAGTAGGAAGGGGGCAGGTTTGTGCCTGAACCTTTATTGGTACAGGGGGAGAGTAGTCTGTGTGTGAGAGGGGGAAGGTAAAGGAGGGGTGGGTTTCCTTCTAATTTTATATCACACGTGCCCAGTCTCTCGCTACGTCATGAACTGAGTATAACTAGTCGACTTGCCGGTGATTCCCTGGATGGAGGAGAGTGGTCGGTGACTTTGAATATGCAGCTAGCACAAGCGTGTAACCAAGACATCGGAAGGTGTAATCTGATACTCTCCGTATCAGCAATTCCCACTATGTCTAGGACCCACACTACTTATCTTCTCTCTCTCTTAAAATCAAACTCTTTTAAATTGCGTGTCTCTAAATCGCGTCCCTTTGAATCTAGAATGACCCTTGCTATCGTACTCGCTCGCGGTGGACAAGACATCATACTGGTGTGGTGTGAGTTTCTGGCAGGCCTTCGCAACCGGCCAAGTGACGCGCAGGGCAGCCACTGACGTATTTCTGCAGCTGGCTGCAAGAACAGCGCTGGTGCAGTACCCTGCTTCGAGGCGTTCGGCCATCAGTGGATGACTGGGTTGGTATTTGGTGCTGCACAGTACGCTGTTCCCGCACGCGACTGCGTGACGGGAGCCTGGCACCTGTGGTAACGCACGCGGCCAGAAGGAGCAGGAATGCACCCAGCTCAGCCGGTAGTATCATTCCTCTGACACTGTGCACTCCGCCTCAGTCATCGGTCGAATGTACGGTTACGATAATCCTTCCTAATCGAGCAACGTCACTAAATGGGCTGCTGTGTCAGCTATTGCTGATGGCTGAGTGCTTTTGAACTGAAACCTCCAATGCGAGACTGTCGAGTAGGTGCCACCATCTGTCACTCCAACCAGTCTCTATCGATCGTGGGTTCGACGTGGGGCTTGAACACTTCCCACCAGCGTCACGGAGTGGTGGCAGTACTTGCGTCGCCAAGCTGACAAGGTGGAATGCGTCAACAGGATCGCTGCACTCCGCCAGGTGACGCTGTCTGACCGTACGTCTGCAGACGTCAATCGTCCGACACCGGCACGGGCACCTCGGCTACTGTCAAACATTTTTTGTCACTTGATGCCTTCAATACAGTACTTCGAGTTCAGAAGCATTCTTGACTCCGTATCTGTCGCCGAGCATCCAGAAATGCATCTCCAGCGTGAAGACTGGTGACATGACGTGAAATGTATGGCTCAGCGCTGTGAGGTCTCCAACCACGGCAGGTGTTGTGCCAGTTGGACATATTCGGACACTTGACATAAGGTAATGATCCTGGCACTTCGATGTGGCACTTAGTGTAGTAACCGCGACCGTTCCGGTCGCGCGGTTGCCGAGAACGAAGCGCGGTGGGACCAAAGGGGAACGGCCGCGAACAAACAAACGAATGGGAAAGGACGGACACGAACAACGACGGACGACCGAGCAAGGCCTTACGAACAACAACACTCAAGAAGCAACGGGGTCACACGCGACAACCTAACGAATCCACAACGTTCACTCGTACACGGAAACAAGTAATGTAAACACGCTGTCTGTAGGCGAGATATAGACTCACGTGAATATCAAACTGCCTAGCTGAGCTTTTTTTTTTCCTTTATTGAATTTCAATTCCCCCCCGAAGGGGGCGGGCTGGCAGCAACTTAGTACGCTGCTCTACAGCCTACAGACTTTTTAAAAACGTAAGTAGAAAAGAAACAAGATAAACAGGCGATAAAACCGTGACTTAAATTGTAAAACGTCGGAAAATTGTGGGAAGTTAAAACATAAAGCAAAGGGGTTGGCACTGTTAATAAAATACGCAGGAAGCAGACAAGTAACATAGTAGACACACAATTTAAAAAAAAAAAACATGGCGACAGTCTGGTTTCTGTTCGCAAGAGATAAAAAATCACACCCAGCGACAGTATGATGGCCGTTCGCAACACTTCCCAAGACACACAACACGGAACACTCACTGTAAAACACCCTAGCTGAGCTTTTTTTTTTTTTTTTTTACTTTATTGTTATTTTAAAACCTGTACAATGCAGGTAGGCTGGCAGCGGCACACTACGCCGCTCTTCAGCCATAGCGTTTTACAAGAGTATAAAACATGGTGAATGACAAAGAACAAAGTGAGGGGCAAAAGAGAGAGGTCACAGAGACATAAAAAACACGGAGTCGTTCACATGTGACGATAACAACACGGAAAACACGTCGGCACGGCGCACAAAACACTGGTGAGTCCGACGGCACAAGTGAACGTAGGAGTGGGATGGCGGACACCAAAAACACTATATGACGTCACACACACGAAGCACAAAAGGCGACGATCTCTGGCGCGCGAATGTTCACTATACGTGTGCGAGTCCGGGGACCTGCCAAGAGAGGAGGAGGAGGAAGGGGAGTGGGAGAGCGAGAGGGGAGAGCAGAGATGCCACGGGCAGGGGAGATAGGGGGGAGGGAGGAAGGGGGAGAGGAAGCCCGGGGGAAGAGGGGGAAGGGAGGGGACAGGGAGATGGAAAAAGAAGGGAAGAGAAGGGAGGGAGGGTGCCGAAAGGAAAGGACACGGGAAGTGGGGGGTGGGGCAGGGTCAAAGTTGATAGGAGGGGTAGATGGAGGGGACGAGGACATCATCAGGGAGGGGGAGCTGGCGGAAGCCACCTTGGGAGAGGGTATGGAGGGTGGAGAGATGGAGACCGGGTGGGACGTGCGAATACAGGCGCGGCAGCGGGCGGGGGTGGGAGAGGAGCGAGGAAACGAGCGGGTGAGGAGGATCAAGTTTACGTGAGGTGTACAGGATACGTATCCTTTCAAGGAAAAGGAGGAGGTGGGGGAAGGGGATGAGATCATACAGGATCCGTGTGGGGGAGGGGAGACGGATGCGATAGGCAAGGCGGAGAGCATGGCGTTCAAGGATTTGGAGGGATTTATAGAAGGTAGGGGGGGCGGAGATCCAGGCTGGATGGGCGTAACAAAGGATAGGGCGGATGATGGATTTATAGGTGTGGAGGATTGTGGAGGGGTCCAGACCCCACGTGCGGCCGGAAAGGAGCTTGAGGAGACGGAGTCGGGAACGTGCCTTGGCTTGGATTGTCTGGAGATGGGGAGTCCAGGAGAGGCGACGGTCGAGGGTGACGCCAAGGTACTTAAGGGTGGGAGTGAGGGCGATAGGACGGCCATAGACGGTGAGATAGAAATCAAGGAGGCGGAAGGAAGGGGTGGTTTTGCCTACAATGATCGCCTGGGTTTTGGAGGGATTGACCTTGAGCAACCACTGGTTGCACCAAGCGGTGAACCGGTCAAGATGGGATTGGAGAAGGCGTTGGGAGCGTTGCAGGGTGGGGGCAAGGGCGAGGAAGGCGGTGTCATCGGCAAACTGGAGAAGGTGGACGGGGGGCGACGGCGGCGGCATGTCCGCCGTGTACAAAAGGTACAGAAGGGGGGAGAGGACGGAGCCTTGGGGCACACCGGCGGAGGGGAAAAAGGTGTAGGAATCAGTGTTATGGATGGTGACATAGGAAGGACGGCGGGAGAGAAAGGAACCGATCAGACGGACGTAGTTAATGGGAAGGGCAAAGGTTTGGAGCTTGAAGAGGAGACCGGAATGCCAGACGCGGTCATAAGCGCGTTCGAGGTCAAGTGAGAGGAAGATGGCGGAGCGACGGGAATTAAGCTGTTCGGAAAGGAGATGAGTGAGGTGAAGGAGAAGATCGTCGGAAGAGAAGGATGGCCGAAAGCCACACTGGGTGACAGGAAGGAGGCGGTGCTGGCGGAGATGCTGGTGGATGCGGCGGGTGAGGATAGATTCTAGGACCTTGCTGAAGACCGAGGTAAGGCTGATGGGACGGTAGGAGGAGACGGCGGACGGCGGTTTGCCAGGTTTAAGGAACATGAGGATACGGGAGGTTTTCCACAGGTCGGGGTAGTAACCGGTGGACAGGACTACATTGTAGAGCCTGGCCAGGGTGGAGAGGAAAGAGACAGGAGCTTCACGAAGGTGACGGTAGGTGGCACGATCGTGACCAGGAGCGGTGTTGCGTTTTGTGCGGAGTGTAGCAATGAGATCCTGTGTAGTGATAGGGGCATTGAGTTCCGTGTGTGTAATGTTGTCCAAGTACTGGAAGCCAGGAGCGAGGGGAGGGGAAGAGGTGTCAGTTCGATCGCGGATATCTGGGAAGAGGGAGTAATCGAACTGGGGATCATCGGGGACGGAAAATACATCGGAGAGGTAGGAGGCAAAGTGATTGGCCTTACTAAGGGAGTCAGGGAAAGGGTGATCATCATGGAGAAGAGGATAATAGGGGGAGGGTTTAGTTCCGGTAAGGCGACGGAAGGCCGACCAGAACTTGGACGAGTTGATTGGTAGGGTTGCATTTAAACGGGTGCATGTCTGTCGCCAGTCCCGGCGTTTCTTAGCCGCGAGCAAATTACGAACGTGTCGCTGGAGTTGCCGGTGGCGTCGTAGTGTGTCCGGGTCACGCGTGCGGAGGAAGGCACGGTAGAGACGACGGGATTCACGGAGGAGGAGAACGGCCTGTGGGGGTAAGGTAGGACGGTGGGGGTGGATGGCGACAGTAGGAACGTGGGCCTCCACGGCCTCAGACAAGGTCCGCTGGAGAAAGGAGGCGGCATGGGTGACATCGTCAGGGTGGTGGTAGGTGAGAGGGTGGCTATCGACCTGGGTGGAAAGGGTATCCCGGTAGGCATTCCAGTCGGCTCGGGAATAGTCGTGGACATACTTAGGGGGAGGGTCAGTACGAGGGTCGGGGCGAGGGCGACGACCGTCTGAAACGGTGAGGAGGACAGGGAGATGGTCGCTACCAATAGGCTCCAGGACATCCACCGTGATGCGGCCAAGGAGGTTGGGGGAGGAGAGGATAACATCAGGAGTGGAGTTGGATTCAGGACGGGTATGCCGGGGGATGGGGACGAGGTCACCTTGAAGGGTGGAGAGGAACCGATGCCATCGCCGTAACTGGGCAGCGGAACGACTATGGATGTTGAGGTCGGCGGCGATCACGTAGGAGGAAAAGGTACGATCGACGTGGGAGAGGAAGTCGAAGGGAATAGGAGCGTTGGGGCGGACATAGATGGTGGCGCAGGTAACGGTAAGGCCGGGGAAGAAGAGACTAAGGATCAGGTGTTCGGTGGGGTCGGGAAGGAGAGGTTGGAGCCGAACGGGGATCTGGCGGTGGTGACCAATGGCAACTCCGCCACGCGCAATCGGGAGGGGATTATCGGAGCGGTGGAGGAGGTAGGGCGAAGTGTGGACTGTGTGGTGGGGTTGCAGGAAGGTTTCATTGAGGAGGAAGGCATCCACGCGGTGGGTGGCAAGGGTGTGCAGGAACAGGTTTTTGTTGGCGGGAAGGGAGCGTATGTTGTTGAAAAGGATACGTTGCTGTCGCGCCATGACTGGGATTTAAACGAGGGTGTCAAGACGGGAGAAGGTGAAATGGGCCTGGTTGTTGGAGTAGGTGGCGTACATCTTGAGTTGGAAGATGGAACGGGCAGCAAGGGAGATCTGCTGGAGGGTGTGAGGGCGCTGAAAGGGATGAACATTCTGGAGGACGATGGTGAGGAACCTGATGATGTCCTCAGCGGTGGGTGGGGGACGAAGGGAATTGCCAGGAGGGGTGGGGGCGTCCAGAGGACGGACAGGTACGGTGAGTTCAGGAGTGGTTGGAGGGGGTCGGGCTTTACACTTTTGGGAGTAGGTGGGATGAGGGAGATTGCAGGTATTACAGGAGGGAGGGGATTGGAGGTTAGGGCACTGCCGGAGGAAGTGCGCCTGCCGACAATGCGGGCAGGTGGGGGCCTCGCGGCACTCAGCTGTGGGGTGCGCATTATAGCGCAGACACCTCTGGCAGCGCAGGGATTGAGGAGGGGAACGGGAAGGGTCGACCTTGTACCGCTGGTGGAAGAGGAGGGCACCCTCCTTCAGGAGACGGTCAATGGAGGGGGCGTCCTCAGAGAAAACCCGCATAAGGCGGGTGGGGCCGGCCGAGTTGAAAATGCGGCGGACCGCCCGCACCTCCAGTGTGGGATGGGCCTGGAGCTCCGCCAACACCTCCTCCTCCGTGATCGACGGACTGAGCCGCGTGATCACGGCGGTGAGGGTCGGCGGGCGACGCGGGGGTTGGGGTTGGCGGGTAGGAGATGGAGAAGGAGCAGGGGTAAGGGAGGCGTTGGGACCAAAACGGGTGATGGGGAGACGGGAGAGGATGTCAGTATGGAGGGTTGGGCTGGGGGAGGAGATGAGAACAGAATCTCGGCGAGGAGTGAGGAGGGAGATGGGGGCACCAGGACAATGCTGGCGAAGGAAGAGGGTGAGGTTCCGGGCTTCAAGGAGAGAGGGATCAGGACGGGAGAGGAGGTAGCGGTAGGAGGAAGGGAGAGAGGAGGAGGATGAGGGGGCAGGGACAGGCGGGGAGACTTCCATGGCATCAAGGGTGGGGGAAGGAGGACGAGGTGCAGCCTTTTTGGAAGCAGAGGAAGCAGGGGTGCCACCGGGGCGCTTGACGGCGGTGGAGGAGGTGTGGGGGATGGGAACAACGGGAATGTGGCGGGGAGGGGCAGGTCCCGGGGCCGGAGTCGGCGCCGGAGATGGTGACGGTGACGGTGAAGGCGACGATGACGATGACGGCGGCAGAGGCGGCGGTGATGGCGAAGGTGACGGGGAGAGCTGGGCGTGGGCAGTGGCCCGACGGGCCACCACCCGAGCTGGAGCTGCAGTGACAGGCTGGGGGAGTGGGGGGAAGGGATCAGAACGAGAGGAGCGGGAGGAAGAAGCGGGAGAGGGGGCGACAAAGATAGAGGGTGAAGGGACAGTGAGGAGAGGTGGAATGGAAGGAGGGAGGTGGGACTGGGCAAACCAAGTTATAGTGGTGGAGGCGGCGGAAGGGGAGGTATAGACAATGGCGGTGGTGGTAGTAGTGACAGTGGTGGTGGGGGCGGACATGACGGGAGAGAGAAACAAGAACGAACAGAACGAAGAGGAGAGGACAGAAACCGGGGACAGACAAAGACGAAGACGGATGAAGACGAAGACGGCCGTAGACCAGGGTCAGGACGGCGGCGATGGTGGCGACCAGGCGGCACCGGATGGCGGCGGGCACCGGCGGCGGCGGCGGCGGCGGCGGCGGCGAGCACCGGCAGGCGGCGGGCACCGGCGGCGGCGGCGGCAGCGGCGAGCACCGGCAGGCGGCGACCAGGCGGGGGCGGCGAGCCCCGGCAGGCGGCGACCAGGCGGGGGCGACGGGCGACGAGCCCCGGCAGGCGGCGGCGGCGGCGGCGGCGGCGGCGGCGGCGGCGGCAAGGACCGGCAGGCGGCGACCAGGCGGCGGCGGCGGCGGCGGCGGCGGCGGCGGCGGCAAGGACCGGAAGGCGGCGACCAAGCGGCGGTGGCGGCGGCGGCGGCGGCGGCAAACAGACGACACGGCAAGGATCTTCCACGTCGAAGGCGCACCCTGAGAGTAGCCCAGGCAGTGAAACTCTTCGATGAAGAAGAGAGGGAATCCAACCCTCGAATGCCTAGCTGAGCGAGAGGCAGGCGCTTAAATACAGGATAGGGTACACCGCTATTGGCCGCTGGGACCACGTGCTCCACCGTGGCGCCCTCACGCTATACGCGGGCCAGGAATGCGTGCAGCGACGACTTACGGCGCGACGGCTGCAGAGGCCTCTAGTGGTAATCGAGGTCCATGCCGTCTGGCGCGGATTCGAAACCCGCGGCGCTCGGTACCAGACTGGGTAGGTATTGCATGTACCGCTGCTGAATGTTTCTCCATCCTGGAACTGTTTCCATAGCCATAAAATGACGCTATTGGAGATTTCATCTGTGACATACCTAGCAAGCTCCAAAGATGACAGTATTACGAATATACTACAATGCCCATGTGTAATGCCACACACGTTTTCGCTGTGGCTCACTGTTTCCGTACGATCACAATACCGTGCTCTCTGTCTGAGGGGGTACCGAAAAGAAAACGATCCTATGTTGATGTGATTGCAGAGCTCTTGCAGTATTGCGTTGTGCTCATACATATAGCAGTATGTACTTCAAACTGAAAGTGATGCATCACTATTCAGTAAGCTAAAGAAGGTTCGGTTTGGTTAGTGTGAATTTTTTTGGTTACAGCTACTTGGTGTGCGTTGTTGTTGTACTGGTTAATTCTCGTAAACAGCGTGCAGCGGTAAAACTTTCCTTCTTGCTCGGAAAAGGAAACTCTTGCAATGTTAATAACGGTCTTCAAGGATAAAACACTGTCAGTGGTTTTCCCGCACTGAAAGAGGTGAAATGTCGGTCCGGTCGTCTTTCCACAGCCGGAACAGATGAAAATGTTGAAAAAAGTCGCGAAATCATCCTGGAAGACAGACGACGGACCATTTAAGAAGTTGTGAAGCACCTTGTTCTCGCCATTTACGATTTGTTTACCTAGCTGAATGAAGAGAGACATGAAAAGAAAGCGTTTTGCCGATGTTGCTGAGGTGAAGAAGAGAACGAGACGACGAAATTAAACATGTTCCGAACTGTGGAATGAAAAGGTTAGACTGGTATATAAGAGCGAATGGAGAGTAGTCTGAAAGGGACTGAAGGTTTATTGTCTATAAATTGAATAAATGTATTTGATCGATGGGCACCCCTTTGTATATTCAAGACCTCTGTCCATAGCAACAGGTGCAGACACTCGCTCTCGTTCTGGTGTCCTTGCTACCGTCTGGGCCGGCGTAAGGTCGCGTGCTGTGTACTCTGGGAACCTATACAGCTATAATACCTTTATTCTTTTATATGTAAGGTTTTATTTGCTCATAAGTTGAGAAAATACCGTCTTCTAAATATTTATTTCACCATTTAAAGCCCTAACAGAACTATGCAGGGTCATTCCTGAACTATTATGTGTGCAACAAAATCGACATTACTCAACTGTTATTAGCTCTATACAAATAAGCGTGAAATCAGCGGGAAGAACTGGCAATTCTTCCGCTGCCTCTGATCTGTGCGCACAGTGTCCAAATCATTACACTTCAAGTTAAAAAGTAAAATGTGTCCTGTTATAAACTTACCACGTGAGAATAGATCGAACATTCGGAACACACTTCTTAGGACTATGGCAGACAATAAAGCGTTGTGACACTGGTCGGGAAAGCCTGATGTATTTTGTGTTAATTTTTTATGTTATTGGTTTCAGATATATACGCACCGGTACTGACACATAATGGATGATATTCGGATTTTGAAGTTTTTGTAGAGGCAGTAGAGATGTCAAATACGTTTGGCAACGGATCTATTCATGGTACGAAGGGAAGAATTATTCTTAATTTTTGAAATATTATACAGCGTAATTTTTCTTGGATGATCGCATTAATAACATTCCATTTATATAACCACAATATCCTCTTCAGTGAGGCAGGCATCACTACTTTTGGAGCGATTTAATTTTAATAAATGTTTCGTTTTATTAGTACACACATGGCCTGCTCTTAGACTGTTACAAGTAGCCATATTTTCTATTCTCGTGAGCGCCGAGTTAAGAAACCAAGGAAGCATGAAACCTGTTAAGTCGCCCAGCACCATGCGTCCTTTATGTTATGGACCATGTCCATTTTATCCATTCCGTTTTTGCTTTGTTGCCGTGTCTACTAGGAAAATCGCGTACGTCTGGGTTACGTCGGTGGGAAGCAGGTGCTGTGGCATGGTCGCCAGTAGGTCTGAACGACTGTTGGTCCTAAAGTCAACAGGTCTCGGTACCCATTCTCAATTAATCAGTTGACGCAGCTGCTTTGCTCGACTGAAACTTTTCAGAATATCATCTGCCAAGGAAAATACAGTTTTTCATTCGCGTCTCTTTGTAACAAACTATAGGGTATCCCTCGAGTCACTACATATTATGATTTTGTCGACTTTTAAGTAGACTATGTAAAGAATCACTTTATGACGCTCACGCAACTATCGACGCTTCTGTTGGCAACAAGGAGGATTGCCCCCGTCCTGAAAACGCGGCCCCTGCAGAGATATACATTTTGGAACCGCCTATGCACAATTTGTACTAGTCACGTCTGTTACGATCTAGTTTCGACAGCGCAGAGTATCTCAGTTCACTTCGCAGTCGGTCGAGGGAGGAGGGGGGGGGGGGGGGTGATAAGGAACCGTTAGTGATCTGTCCATCAAAGACAGCACAGTGAATTTTTTAAGAGATTTCGTTCTCTTGACACACGTCCTCTGTGAAACTTACATTACCACTGTACATTCCTATGTTTCAGGACTTCACAATACAACACACATCACAATAAGTTTTGCATCACCCCTGCTCCCAGAACTCCTGAAGACAGACGTTGACCGTTGCATATCGTATCACAGACACAGTCCCTTTGATTGTTCAGAGATGTCACTAAACCCGCCCAAGCCGGCCGCGGTGGCCGAGCACTTCTAGGCGCTTCAGTCCGGAACCTCGTGACTGCTACGGTGGCAGGTTCGAACCCTGCCTCGGGCATGGATGTGTGTGATGTCCTTAGGTTAGTTAGGTTTAAGTAGTTCTAAGTTCTAGGGGACTGATGACCTCAGATGTTTAGTCCCACAGTGCTCGGAGCCATTTGAACAAACCCACCCAAAGATGTAAACAACCATGCATGAGCAGCGCCTATTAGACGAAGGAGGTCTGACAGCCGATTAGTTCCAGTCATTCGACCAGGAAGGAGCTACACGGCTCGTGTTGTCTGTAGTTCAACCATGCCTAGACGGTCAATACCGTGGTTCGATCGCGTCCGCATTGTTACTTTGTGCCAGGAAGGGATCTCAACAAGGGAAGTGTCCAGGCGTCTCGGAATGAACCAAAGCGATGTTGTTCGGCATGGAGGAGATACAGAGACAGGAACTGTCCATGAGATGCCTCGCTCAGGCCGCCCAAGGGCTACTACTGCAGTGGATGACCACTACCTACTGATTATTGCTCGGAGGAACCCTGACAGCAACGCCACCGTGTTGAATAATGCTTTTCGTGCAGCCACAGGACGTCGTGTTACTACTCAAACTGTGCGCAATAGTCTGCATGATCCGCTACTTCTGACGTCCTTGGAAAGGTCCACCTTTGCAACCACGACACCTTGCAGCGCGGTACAGATGGGCCCAACAACATGCCGAATGGACCGCTCAGGATTGGCATCACGTTCTCTTAACCGATGAGCGTCGCATATGCCTTCAACCAGACATTCGTCGGAGACGTGTTTGCAGGCAACCCGGCCAGGCTGAACGCCTTAGACACACTATCCAGCGAGTGCAGGAAGGTGGAGGTTTCCTGATGTTTTGGGGTGGCATTATGAGGGGCCGACGTACGCCGCTGATGGTCATGGAATAACGGCTGTACGATACGTGAATGCCATCCTTCGACCGATAGTGCAACCATATCGGCAGCATATTAGTGAGACATTCGTCTTTGTGTACGACAATTCGCACCCCCATCATGCACATCTTCAGGATAACGTCATCGCTCGACTAGAATGGCTAGCATGTTCTCCATACATGAACCCTATCGAACATGCCTGGGGTAGATTGAAAAGGGCTGTTTGTGAATGACATGACCCACCAACCACTCTGAGGGATCTACTCCGAATCACCGTTGAAGAGTGGCACAATCTGGACCAACAGTGCCTTGATGAACTTGGGGATAGAATGCCACAACGAATACAGACATGCATCAATGCAAGAAGACGTGCTACTATGTATTACCGGTACCGGTGTATACACCAATCTTGACCACCACCTCTAGAGGTCTCGCTGTATGGTGGAACAGCAAGCGATGTGTGGTTTTCATGAGCAATAAAAAGGGCTGAAATGATGTTTATGTTGATCTCTATTCCAGTTTTCTGTACAGATTCGGGAACTCTCTGAACCGAGGTGATGCAAAACCGTTTTTTGATGTGTGTATATGATATTGGTAATAGGAGTTTGACTTTCTTCGACCAGTATGACAGTCTGTACCAGATTTAGTAATCGAAGTAATTTACAATGTAATGCCCAACTGATAGAGGGTGTGACCCTCAACGTACATCGATCACTTGAGAGTTTTTGTCCCGTAAAAAGTGGAGGAACTGCCAATTCCGCGCTCATGACAGATGCGGATTTCGTTTTAGTACAACCTCCACAAATAAGCCGAGCTGCTCATTGCATATGGTCCGTAATTCTCAGTTGTAGCTTGGAAGCGGAGTCATACAACATGCAGCCGTATTGTATCTTACTCCTAATTGATTGTACAGATGAAATAGGATCGTAGGGACTGATCCCCAATGAGCGTTAGACAAATCTTTCAGCAAGTTAAAGCCTGATCAGCATTGTCAGCACTGGCGGCTAAGAATCTTACAACGCGGCATTCGGCTTGAGAGAATGACCACACATACCGGCGTATCTGGACTGGTTCAACAGTAGAGCAGGCGTGAAAACATTTTCGGAAACCCGTTGAAACCTGGTGTATATTGTAAAGATGCACTGTGGCTGAACACAAATTTAGTAAGAGGAAAATGAAACACTGTAACAAAAACTACGCTAAGAAAGCTAGATTATCTCTAACTTTAGTTCAACTGAATATATGTCACACTTTGGAAGTCTTCTGATTGCCGAAGTGTTCGTCATTTGGTGCGAGAATTTATGAGGAAACAATATTTAGGCGACCGCTGTTCACAATGTAAAACAAATAATCCCTGTCAACAATACTGTGGCAATGATTCTTAATAATTCAAATCAGACCGTAGTGTAACACAAAATATAAATAGAACTATTGTGCAAGTTTGTAATACGTAAAATGAATATAACTGTATTTTGTTAAACCACAATGTATTATTCAAACGTTGAAAACACAAAATTATGTCAATGATGTATTATTTCCAGTTATTTGAAAAATACTGTGCAATTGCGCATAATCGTAAACATCTACATGTATAGTCCACGAACACCATTACGGTTCGTGGCGGAGGGTACCTCTGGTACAGCAAACCGGCCTCCCCTTCCTGTGACATTTGTGACTGTACCTGGAGGGACTGACTGTCGCTAAACATCCGTATTATCTCCTGTTTCTCTGACTGTCTAGCTGTGACCCTTTGACGAGATGTGGGAGGAAGCCAAATGCTCCCCGAGCGTACCCTCTCGGGATTTCGACTGTAAACCTCTCCGTGACGCACAACGCCTCTCTTGTAGCGTTCACCACTGGAGTTTGTCGAGCGTATCCTTAACGCTGTCGCGCCGAGCAAACGACCCCTTGACGAAACACGCGGCTCTTCGTCGGATATTATCTCTTCTATTAACCCAACTTCGTTAAAGGTCCCAGGCTAATGAGCAATACTCATGAATCGGTCGAACAAATATTTCTAAGACTTTTACAGTGGGTGAATTACATATCCTTAAGATTCTTCCTATGAATCTCAGCCTGGCAGCTTTTTTCCCTACAATTTGTTTGATGTGGTCATCCCTCCAGATGTTTAGTGCTACGTACACTTACGGAAAAAATCCCAACAACACGAGTTGTGCGCCATAAACGAAAGACGGCGGGCGTATTTCTACATCATAAGGATGATGTCTGTTGAGATTTCATGTCCGTCGCATAAGAGTGGCGTTAGAATCACTAATATGAGGATGCAACTCGGGTTTACTTTAAATACACGCTGTACCGGTCGCAAGCGTTAGTTACCTTTGATATTGGACGTGGTGAATTGATGTTAGCCAAGAACGCCTTTAAGGCGACAAAAGTATGTCAGGCCTTCAGCTGTCTTCTGAAACCGCTAGCGAATTCAGGCCGTTGGTTTCAGCCAACGGTGTGTGTGGGAGGCAGGTCACGTGTCTGGACCATGGAAGGTTCTGCAGAGCAGAACACAGTTATTTCGCTCTCTTGTGATTCATACCTCGAGCAGAACAGACATCCTCCTTCCACGACCGCATACCAACAGAACTTAACATGAATCGTCTGTCCCTCCGCTGCCCACTTTATTTAGTTGTTTGACTTCCTAGACTGGCGTACACCTAGTAACTTTCTCCCTAGGCCTGCCTCTTGTATTCCGTACATTGAAATACACTGAAGCGCCAAAAACTGGTAAAGGCATACGTATACATATACGGAGATATGTAAACAGGCAGAATACTGCGCTGCACTCGGCAACGCGTATGTAAACAAGTGCCTGGCGCAGTCGTTAGGTCGGTTACTGATGCTACAATGGCAGGTTGTCAAGATTTAAGTGAATTTGAACGTGGTGTTACTGTCGGAGCACGAGCGATGGGACACAGCATCTCTGACATAGCCATGAAGTGAGGATTTTCCTGTGCGATCATTTCACAAGTGTACCGTGCATATCAGGAGTTTTGGGACAAGGAATGTTCTGCGCCACTCTGCAATCTTGCCAGATGTATCCAAGACGGCAGCGATGACGTCATCCTAGATTGTGTGTAGACTTGGCTACAGCACATGACGTCATCCAAGATGGTGGTTATGACGCCATCCAAGATGGCGGCTTTAGGGGGGAAGTTTTAATTTTGGCAGGAAGATAGGTCAATTGGGCTACCTGCACTAACCTAACCCCTTCCACAGAGAATGGCAGGAAGTTCAAATTACATCAGGATAATGCAGCCTCTACTAATGTTAAGAAAAATGGCGGGAAAGAAAGGGCAGTTATGAAACTGAAGTATCAATTTTACACATAAGTTAGCGATAGGCGTTTATACGACATTGCAGTCCCCTGTGTATACACCTGCTTGACAGATGTGAAATTACAAGTCATGTCGCCACATGTCGGACGCCGCTGCTATGCGTTTATCTGTTTCCTCGTAAGAGGTTTTCTCCATTACTAACGACCATTTTACACAGGACAGATGTGGGCATAGTATAATTTCTGAGCCATGATTGGATGTGGACAGTGGATGCTATATATCTCTGAAAAGCTATACTGTGCGTGTATCACACAGAGCCATTGTTTTAAGGAAATAGTTTACTCGTTTTACGGTTTGATACCATAGTTTATCGTAGAGAAACCTGCAAGAAGTGTGTATGTCATGTACTGGAAACATATTTCTTACATTGGAATATTAACAGAATATTAACAACGCTACATTCAAAATGACTGACAGGTCAGAAACTCAAGTGATCTAACATTACAGCCTGTTTTAAGTGCGGAACGTTGTAGTTTTAGAAGTGCGTGTGTTTATGTTCTCTCTTATCAGTACCTTCCAGGTACTGATCCTAGACTCTAGAACAGTACTTTAGAGTTGATAGCGTAGTTGATTTACGTAAAATGCTTCGAACTCCATCCAACTGGAGCTCCATCATGCATAAAAATCACCCGTTTCTTGTTCTTCTTAATCGTCTGCTATTACATCACAACACTTTCAAATCTGTTACTATACGCAGGGATGCTAACCTCCTCGACATCAGTGCATATGGAGAAATCTTGTGTACATGGATGGGAGAGGACTTGGCTAGTTCCATTCATTCAGGAGACGTGTAAAGTAACAGTCTACTTCTGGTCGGTTGCAGCTTAAATCGGTAACGGTGCTGCAGGGCGGGTTGGTCAATGACATTGTGAGGGGTTTTCCAGAGTCTAATTTTACCCTAAGGCTGTGAGAATGCTCTGTGAGCCCCATCAGCAAAGAGATATATCGTAAATTAAGCATTATGCTCGAGGTGTTAGAAATATATAGAGCGAGCGCTGTCTGGTATACTTTGATGATGTATGTGTTTGAAAATTAATAATAAATGGACGTACTGCACAGTCATCTATCTACATTCGCATTGATACTCGCAAAGTAGAGAGGTGAGCGGCTTAGATATGATACTGAAATTGGGAAACATGCTGTTACAGCATTTCTTGGTGTTGAAATTACCGTAAAATTGCTAAAATTGTTCCCCCTCTCAACTGTGATGCTTATTATTAGAGTACATTGATGGTGCCTTTTCCACCCCATCCATCCACTGGTACGCTGTTGGTTACCACATAATGATTGACTGACATCGCTTGTTTGAGTTGGAGAAAGAGTTTTGGTGGGGAGACAACACTTTCTGGGGATGGACAGCACCGAAACAGCGATTGCGTACATGACTGCAATGTGAGCAATCAGTCAAAATGGAATGCAGAGCCATCAGCTATTCCGTCACTACGACAGATGAGTTTAAATGTAGATGTCGTCAGTCACTTTCGTACAGCAGTTTGGAACCTCTCCACAACGCCATAAAACTCTTCCAGTTTCCTTATGTTGTTACTGTCTTTTATTTAAAATCATCCAGTGTGTGCGGCGTGTAAGGTAGGCGCAGTGGCAACATGATTTACACTGTGTGACGTCTAATTTTCTGCGAGAGGCAATGGATCAGAACGTGTTAATGTCAGTTTAGAACCTGGCACAGACCTCGACGTCATGGCGGAAAAACAAAATGTATGGCAGTGTACAAAGCAGTGTACAGCAGAAAAAACAATGTTTCAAACAACGACACAGTGTCACAGGGAGCGTCTCTTGCGACTTACAGTATAGTCTGTGGGCTGTGGTCATCCTCCTGCAGGATAGATGACGAAACTTTAAACTGGTCTGTGCAGTGGATCAATACCTGTATATTTAATAGGACTGTCACATGTGCTCGAAGCCGGTGCGCATGTGTATTTGTTTTCTATATATGAGAGAAGAGAGATGCAGTAAAAATCTTATTGAGTTCTGTATCGGATGAAGTTAGTGGAGCTTCTATAGTTCGTAATTTTTATCTGGTGGATTGACCAGAACAACGATGATAGAATGTTGGGGTGCTAGGCGTGAATGGACAGTGAGGGATATGAAGCTGTAGTACCTGCTTGTAGTTTGGAGAAGCACCACAACGCAGTAGCAAAATCCACGTCCTTACCCCAGTTCCCGTACTGTCTTTTATACTACCTCGTGTTGCAGGAGCAAACTTCATTTCGATCAAATGGTCAAAACACAGTTCTGTCGCAGAAACTCAGCTTTGCCTGTTTCTACCCTGGTTGCAGAAGGTGGTGGATATAGTTTCCTCTGATCCCTACTCAATTCCAACTTACATTGGAACGATCACTTGTGCAAAGCTGCAGGGATGATAGCGCAGAGTCTGAGGGGGCAGTTGCAGGATGCATAGGGGCTACCCAAAACGAGGCGGGAATTTTACTGTAGCAGATAGGTTCGTGAAAGGTGACTCGTTTCGAGATGTGAGAGTGCCAGAAAAATCATTCACTAGGGGCTATAATCATTAAAAGACTTCTCCATAGGATCCAATGCAGATATGCACTTGAATGGAGGGACTTGATTCCAAGCTAGTGTACATTTCTTACGACCTCAATCATCATACCAGCTACTGTTTGTGATCCTCCTTAATCAATCTTAGCCTATAGCCCAGTGGATATATCACCGACCCTCTGACATTGCATCGAGACTGAATGTGTTACAAATACTGGAGGAATACCTAGCGACGGCGGGGTGACAGGGTTGCAATTACCGGTTTCATACCACGTTCCTTAGCGAAATCACTTTCAAAATTCAGTAATTTTATTACGAGGATGCACCGTCGGCGACGTGTAACCGCACTGCTGGTGCGGTAATATACACTCTGGCGATCGTCGTCTATATTCAGTGAAACAGTATTTGTCTGGAAAAACCACGTCATTTGTAAGCAATGCCAAACATGGACTTATAAAGCCGGTATAGCTTGAAACATGGATATTTGTGTGTACCTGTAGAACTAAGACTGCTTGTGATGGTAATATGATTTTTTTAAAAACATATAGCGGTTTGTAGGAAGATTACATCTCTCTTTCTAAGACACGGTGGTACCACAAGAAAAACTTATGAGACATGTCCACCCATCGCGGATTTTCGGTCAGTATTATTTTTTATCGTCTGCGATCATTTATTGGCGAAGTATTATACTTAGTAGTAGGTGATGCGTGATAGGTTCACCTTGAGCATCAGGCTTATAAAGTATGTGTTCGTATTTCGACTTGTGCAAAGGAAATGACTATGTCCAGTTGTTAGGAAGGTCTCGATTTGACGTGGAACACTGTGACAGCAAAGGGAAGAGTATGTCAGGTCATAAGAACGGTGCAGATACTTCTATTCCCGGAGCCACAGCCGCCTGCAGGGTGCATTTACGATACTTCACGCATTGTCGAATGCCGTTCAACTGAGACCGCCATTGTAACATTTAGTTGTAAGTACAGGGATAAAATATATACGAGACCGCTTTTTTTCCTAGGAAGATTCTGTCTATGCTTGCTTGGCGTGCAGTGGCGGCAACTTGTGGCAGGAATGATTCACCTTTCCTGTTAACTATAGCAGCCGTCTGAATACAGAGGCCTGTTGGAGTGTAGGAATGTAGCTGATTGAACTGTTGTCCTCTAGAGGGTTGAATAGCGAACTAATACTTAGTATGTGTTGGATAGCTTTCGCGATCAAGTGGAAATTTGAGAAGATTCAATATGGACGTGTGTTTGCGCTGGACCGTTATTCCCTCCCATGTAAATTGTTCGGTTGACTACTTCTGCACATTTCGCAACTTTATTTAGTTGAGGGAACTTCGCTTATGGTGTGTGCATCTGGCAGGTGAAAGACAGGTTTGCTCTAGACGTGGGAAACACCTTAGTTGACTCTGTGAATTATAGGGATGGTTTGGAATCTGTTACAGCACTGACATCGCTATTCGCATGTGGAAATATCAGATTCCTCTATTTGCTTCGAGTTTTTCTCACGTAAAGGTCTTTGCAGGTGGGATAAGTTTCTAGTTGCTCTGTAGTCTACAGCATGCCTCACCTCGCGAAAGTTTCGGGTTTGTAGAGAAATAATTTCCAGTCTATATCTCCGGAATTACGTTGCGAGTGCGATTGGTAGGACACTGCTGTGCGCTTGATGTCGAGAAGTACCGCGAAAATGGTATAATATTATGGCAAACCGTGTGGAAATACACGTGTTCTTGTAATCCCAGAGTCTGGAGATGGCTGTAGAAAAGCGAGCAAGCAAGCACGTCCGGACCATAAACAGTAATGCATTTGTGTGAAGGGGAAACGAGCCCGATTTTGTAGAACAGTTCGGAGAGTAGAGTGACTTTGGTCCGTTGAGGGCTCAGTATATGTACGAATAACGTAAAAGGGGCGCTTTTTGTATGGCGCTGGATATGAATTGTATGTTTACTGCATCGAAACCATAGGCGGTGATATATTGCTGGGCTGGAGAGCGGTTCCACACTCTAATATTCAAGCTCCTGTTCTCAGTTAGGAGAGCAGTGTAATTGAGTAGGTGTCTTTCTGTATTTGACGATCTGTAGGCCACTTTGTAAGGTGTAATTGTCGTTGCAATAGGGCGATCTGTGTAAAATATTTTTTTTGCTGCTGAAAATCTTGTCTGCAGAAAGAAAAAGAAAAGGCAGATGGTGATTCCACACTGGCGGGATAAATTCGATAAGAGCCAACCCTAATGCTCAACTCATTCACAAGACATCCTTTGTGCTGGGGTATAGGAGTCTCTGCACAGTGGTGAGAAAGTTTGCATGTGTTGAAAGCATGAAGGGTAACACGTGATGGATGGGGTGCCACATTAGGATCCCGAGGATGAATGCATTCGACATTATTCTGCACTATTTTCCTAAGCGGGTTCTGTTAGGGCAAGAATTTCCGTGGATACAAGTCGAGATATGGCAAAAGCTCCTACAAAAACACATGTTAAATTTTTCTGCCCACTATACAATTTCCGTGAGTTCCACTTGGTTCTTATATTAGATAGCCATGTGTCTTCAGTATGATATTTAGAATGTTTCTAGATGCGCTTGTAATGGTATGTAGCTATGTGCAGCAATGCATCAGCCACACATCATGCATGCCTCATTAGAATCGCTATGGAGAAAGCAGCCTGTGCTACTCTGGAACGGATTTTTGCAGCGTTGCTCGGCAGTTAGCTCTGCGCTGGACTGCAGGTAGAGAGAGGTATCACACCAGCAGTGGTGAACACACTGGATTATTTTCGGTTGTTTAATTGTTGTGGACATTACAAATGCATTATTTTTTGACGATTTAAGAGTAGTTTTGGTGTTTGCTGCATTATTTTGGGAACAGGTCTGTAGGCTGTGCTATGCATTATTTGGACAGTTTGCTAGTTGATTTTGTGTCTGCGCATCAGTGTACTGCATTACTTAGGAGGAGGTTTCATGTCTGTGTGCTGTGTACTGAATTTATTTGGATAATTTAGGAGTTGTTTGTGAGTCTTCAGAGTGTTATTTAGGATTAGTTTACAGGTCTGTTGGCTGTGTGGCGTGACCCCAAGCATGTTGGAGTGTGTGTTTCGTATCAGTGTGATAAATATACCATCTCAAACCTGTCCCTAAATAAATTGTTCCAAAATAAATAAAGTTCACTCCTTCCTCTCTCTAGTAGCCCAGTGTAGGCTGAGTCATTTTGCCCTCCAGACAGTCATCTTTGGTTATGCCACAGAACAGATGACAGCACCCTCTGGTGGCAGTACTGCGTACTAGGTGCAGACCTCGTGGCGACGACACTTTCGCGCCATTTTCCCCCCACCATCTTGGGTTACATCACGGAATGGATGACAGCACACTCTGGTGGCAGTATTGTGTACTAGGTCCAGACCTCGGGGTGAATACACTGTTTCCCGCCAAGATCCGCAATCTTGGATAACGGTACTTGTGTCATCAGCTGACGTCATGGCCGCCATCTTGGACAACGTCACGGATTGGATGACAATGCCCTCTGGTGGTGGTACTTTGTACTGTGTCAGTTGGACTCTGCACCTCATGGCAAACACACTGGATGGTGGTAGTGTCTCAAATTGTTTCAAGAAGGACTGGTGCATGCAAAATAATAAAGACTTACATGCAGCACAGACCAAGCCCTTTTCCCGCCAGTCCGTAGGAAGAGGTGGCGATCGGATGACTTGGGTTAGTGGAGATACCACAACTGCCCTTTCTTTCTCGCCCTTTTCTTATGTTAGTAGAGGCTGCATTATCCTGATGGAATTTGAAGTTCCTGCTGTTTTCTGGGGGAGGGGGTTAGGTTAGTGGAGGTAGCCCAATTGATGTATATTCCTGCCAAAATTCAAACTTCCCGCCAAAAGCCGCCATCTTGGATGACGTCATCGTCACCATCTTTGATGACATCATGCACTGTTGCCAAGTCTACATGCCGCCATCTTGGATACATGTGGCAACAATGCAGAGTGGCACAGAAACCTCCTTGTCCCTATACTATCAGGAAGACGGTAAAACTCAAATCTCTGACAACTCTGCAGCTGGAAAAAAATCCTGTAAGAAAGGAATTTCACGAGTGTACCGTGAATATCAAGAATCCGGTAAAGCATAAAATCTTTGACATCACTGCGTCCGGAAAAAGATCCTGCAAGAAAGGGACCAACGACGTCTGAAGGGATTCTTTCAACGTGACAGAAGTGTAACTCTTCCAAAAATTGCTGCAGATTTCAATGCTGGACCATCAACAAGTGTCAGCATGTGAACCATTCAACGAAACATCATCAATATGGGCTTTTGGAGGTGATTCGACTCTGACAGGTGACACGTACCTAAGCATCCTGTCTCATCACCTGCATCCATTGATGTCCATTGTGAATTTCGACGGACTTGGGCAATTCCAGCAGGACAATGCGACCCACAAGTCCAGAATTGCTACATATTGGCTCCAGGAACACTATTCTGAGTTTAAACACTTCCGCTGGACATCAGACTACGGGATGCAACAATCTTTTTTCTCTATCTGCACTTGTACATTGTTATCAGAAGCGAGGTGCAACAACCGTTCCCCTCTATCCGCTCTTTTACACCTACAAGTCATTGTGCTTAAAACGGGTGGGCAATGAAATGTACTGGAAGATAACGTCATCGATAAAGTTGAGATATTATAAAAGTATAAAAGTATAGTATAAAAGTATTAAAGGAAAAGATTGCGTGTACCCTTGATGACTGCATGACACGAAGCTTTACACCTCCCCTGGGCTCATCAACACCGACATTTGACTGTTGATGACTGGAAACATGTTGCCTGGTCGCACGAATCTCGTTTCAAATTGTGTCAAATTGATGGACGTGTACGGGTATGGAAACAGCCTGATGAATCTACGGACCTTGCATGTCAGTGAGGGACCATTAAAGCTGGTGGAGGCTGTATAATAGTGTGGAGTGTGTGCAGTGGGACCTCTGATACATCTAGATTCGACTCTGACAGGTGACACGTACCTAAGCATCCTGTCTCATCACCTGCATCCATTGATGTCCATTGTGAATTTCGACGGACTTGGGCAATTCCAGCAGGACAATGCGACCCACAAATCCAGAATTGCTACATATTGGCTCCAGGAACACTATTCTGAGTTTAAACACTTCCGCTGGACATCAGACTACGGGATGCAACAATCTTTTTTCTCTATCTGCACTTGTACATTGTTATCAGAAGCGAGGTGCAACAACCGTTCCCCTCTATCCGCTCTTTTACACCTACAAGTCATTGTGCTTAAAACGGGTGGGCAATGAAATGTACTGGAAGATAACGTCATCGATAAAGTTGAGATATTATAAAAGTATAAAAGTATAGTATAAAAGTATTAAAGGAAAAGATTGCGTGTACCCTTGATGACTGCATGACACGAAGCTTTACACCTCCCCTGGGCTCATCAACACCGACATTTGACTGTTGATGACTGGAAACATGTTGCCTGGTCGCACGAATCTCGTTTCAAATTGTGTCAAATTGATGGACGTGTACGGGTATGGAAACAGCCTGATGAATCTACGGACCTTGCATGTCAGTGAGGGACCATTAAAGCTGGTGGAGGCTGTATAATAGTGTGGAGTGTGTGCAGTGGGACCTCTGATACATCTAGATTCGACTCTGACAGGTGACACGTACCTAAGCATCCTGTCTCATCACCTGCATCCATTGATGTCCATTGTGAATTTCGACGGACTTGGGCAATTCCAGCAGGACAATGCGACCCACAAATCCAGAATTGCTACATATTGGCTCCAGGAACACTATTCTGAGTTTAAACACTTCCGCTGGACATCAGACTACGGGATGCAACAATCTTTTTTCTCTATCTGCACTTGTACATTGTTATCAGAAGCGAGGTGCAACAACCGTTCCCCTCTATCCGCTCTTTTACACCTACAAGTCATTGTGCTTAAAACGGGTGGGCAATGAAATGTACTGGAAGATAACGTCATCGATAAAGTTGAGATATTATAAAAGTATAAAAGTATAGTATAAAAGTATTAAAGGAAAAGATTGCGTGTACCCTTGATGACTGCATGACACGAAGCTTTACACCTCCCCTGGGCTCATCAACACCGACATTTGACTGTTGATGACTGGAAACATGTTGCCTGGTCGCACGAATCTCGTTTCAAATTGTGTCAAATTGATGGACGTGTACGGGTATGGAAACAGCCTGATGAATCTACGGACCTTGCATGTCAGTGAGGGACCATTAAAGCTGGTGGAGGCTGTATAATAGTGTGGAGTGTGTGCAGTGGGACCTCTGATACATCTAGATTCGACTCTGACAGGTGACACGTACCTAAGCATCCTGTCTCATCACCTGCATCCATTGATGTCCATTGTGAATTTCGACGGACTTGGGCAATTCCAGCAGGACAATGCGACCCACAAATCCAGAATTGCTACATATTGGCTCCAGGAACACTATTCTGAGTTTAAACACTTCCGCTGGACATCAGACTACGGGATGCAACAATCTTTTTTCTCTATCTGCACTTGTACATTGTTATCAGAAGCGAGGTGCAACAACCGTTCCCCTCTATCCGCTCTTTTACACCTACAAGTCATTGTGCTTAAAACGGGTGGGCAATGAAATGTACTGGAAGATAACGTCATCGATAAAGTTGAGATATTATAAAAGTATAAAAGTATAGTATAAAAGTATTAAAGGAAAAGATTGCGTGTACCCTTGATGACTGCATGACACGAAGCTTTACACCTCCCCTGGGCTCATCAACACCGACATTTGACTGTTGATGACTGGAAACATGTTGCCTGGTCGCACGAATCTCGTTTCAAATTGTGTCAAATTGATGGACGTGTACGGGTATGGAAACAGCCTGATGAATCTACGGACCTTGCATGTCAGTGAGGGACCATTAAAGCTGGTGGAGGCTGTATAATAGTGTGGAGTGTGTGCAGTGGGACCTCTGATACATCTAGATTCGACTCTGACAGGTGACACGTACCTAAGCATCCTGTCTCATCACCTGCATCCATTGATGTCCATTGTGAATTTCGACGGACTTGGGCAATTCCAGCAGGACAATGCGACCCACAAATCCAGAATTGCTACATATTGGCTCCAGGAACACTATTCTGAGTTTAAACACTTCCGCTGGACATCAGACTACGGGATGCAACAATCTTTTTTCTCTATCTGCACTTGTACATTGTTATCAGAAGCGAGGTGCAACAACCGTTCCCCTCTATCCGCTCTTTTACACCTACAAGTCATTGTGCTTAAAACGGGTGGGCAATGAAATGTACTGGAAGATAACGTCATCGATAAAGTTGAGATATTATAAAAGTATAAAAGTATAGTATAAAAGTATTAAAGGAAAAGATTGCGTGTACCCTTGATGACTGCATGACACGAAGCTTTACACCTCCCCTGGGCTCATCAACACCGACATTTGACTGTTGATGACTGGAAACATGTTGCCTGGTCGCACGAATCTCGTTTCAAATTGTGTCAAATTGATGGACGTGTACGGGTATGGAAACAGCCTGATGAATCTACGGACCTTGCATGTCAGTGAGGGACCATTAAAGCTGGTGGAGGCTGTATAATAGTGTGGAGTGTGTGCAGTGGGACCTCTGATACATCTAGATTCGACTCTGACAGGTGACACGTACCTAAGCATCCTGTCTCATCACCTGCATCCATTGATGTCCATTGTGAATTTCGACGGACTTGGGCAATTCCAGCAGGACAATGCGACCCACAAATCCAGAATTGCTACATATTGGCTCCAGGAACACTATTCTGAGTTTAAACACTTCCGCTGGACATCAGACTACGGGATGCAACAATCTTTTTTCTCTATCTGCACTTGTACATTGTTATCAGAAGCGAGGTGCAACAACCGTTCCCCTCTATCCGCTCTTTTACACCTACAAGTCATTGTGCTTAAAACGGGTGGGCAATGAAATGTACTGGAAGATAACGTCATCGATAAAGTTGAGATATTATAAAAGTATAAAAGTATAGTATAAAAGTATTAAAGGAAAAGATTGCGTGTACCCTTGATGACTGCATGACACGAAGCTTTACACCTCCCCTGGGCTCATCAACACCGACATTTGACTGTTGATGACTGGAAACATGTTGCCTGGTCGCACGAATCTCGTTTCAAATTGTGTCAAATTGATGGACGTGTACGGGTATGGAAACAGCCTGATGAATCTACGGACCTTGCATGTCAGTGAGGGACCATTAAAGCTGGTGGAGGCTGTATAATAGTGTGGAGTGTGTGCAGTGGGACCTCTGATACATCTAGATTCGACTCTGACAGGTGACACGTACCTAAGCATCCTGTCTCATCACCTGCATCCATTGATGTCCATTGTGAATTTCGACGGACTTGGGCAATTCCAGCAGGACAATGCGACCCACAAATCCAGAATTGCTACATATTGGCTCCAGGAACACTATTCTGAGTTTAAACACTTCCGCTGGACATCAGACTACGGGATGCAACAATCTTTTTTCTCTATCTGCACTTGTACATTGTTATCAGAAGCGAGGTGCAACAACCGTTCCCCTCTATCCGCTCTTTTACACCTACAAGTCATTGTGCTTAAAACGGGTGGGCAATGAAATGTACTGGAAGATAACGTCATCGATAAAGTTGAGATATTATAAAAGTATAAAAGTATAGTATAAAAGTATTAAAGGAAAAGATTGCGTGTACCCTTGATGACTGCATGACACGAAGCTTTACACCTCCCCTGGGCTCATCAACACCGACATTTGACTGTTGATGACTGGAAACATGTTGCCTGGTCGCACGAATCTCGTTTCAAATTGTGTCAAATTGATGGACGTGTACGGGTATGGAAACAGCCTGATGAATCTACGGACCTTGCATGTCAGTGAGGGACCATTAAAGCTGGTGGAGGCTGTATAATAGTGTGGAGTGTGTGCAGTGGGACCTCTGATACATCTAGATTCGACTCTGACAGGTGACACGTACCTAAGCATCCTGTCTCATCACCTGCATCCATTGATGTCCATTGTGAATTTCGACGGACTTGGGCAATTCCAGCAGGACAATGCGACCCACAAGTCCAGAATTGCTACATATTGGCTCCAGGAACACTATTCTGAGTTTAAACACTTCCGCTGGACATCAGACTACGGGATGCAACAATCTTTTTTCTCTATCTGCACTTGTACATTGTTATCAGAAGCGAGGTGCAACAACCGTTCCCCTCTATCCGCTCTTTTACACCTACAAGTCATTGTGCTTAAAACGGGTGGGCAATGAAATGTACTGGAAGATAACGTCATCGATAAAGTTGAGATATTATAAAAGTATAAAAGTATAGTATAAAAGTATTAAAGGAAAAGATTGCGTGTACCCTTGATGACTGCATGACACGAAGCTTTACACCTCCCCTGGGCTCATCAACACCGACATTTGACTGTTGATGACTGGAAACATGTTGCCTGGTCGCACGAATCTCGTTTCAAATTGTGTCAAATTGATGGACGTGTACGGGTATGGAAACAGCCTGATGAATCTACGGACCTTGCATGTCAGTGAGGGACCATTAAAGCTGGTGGAGGCTGTATAATAGTGTGGAGTGTGTGCAGTGGGACCTCTGATACATCTAGATTCGACTCTGACAGGTGACACGTACCTAAGCATCCTGTCTCATCACCTGCATCCATTGATGTCCATTGTGAATTTCGACGGACTTGGGCAATTCCAGCAGGACAATGCGACCCACAAATCCAGAATTGCTACATATTGGCTCCAGGAACACTATTCTGAGTTTAAACACTTCCGCTGGACATCAGACTACGGGATGCAACAATCTTTTTTCTCTATCTGCACTTGTACATTGTTATCAGAAGCGAGGTGCAACAACCGTTCCCCTCTATCCGCTCTTTTACACCTACAAGTCATTGTGCTTAAAACGGGTGGGCAATGAAATGTACTGGAAGATAACGTCATCGATAAAGTTGAGATATTATAAAAGTATAAAAGTATAGTATAAAAGTATTAAAGGAAAAGATTGCGTGCATTAAGATGATTTGTAATTCATACAAGTAAGAAAGAAATAATTAAACTGGAAAGAAGAGATTCGTTTGAATATTTTTTATTTAAAAAAAGAAGACATTCTAGGTGCTTTATTTCAATTAGTTTGTCATAAATACTGTGACACCACCGATACGCAGGTAATTCTATTGCAGAGCAAAAATTATCTCCACACGAATAAAATTTTTACCAGCTCACACTATACTGCTCTTAGATATAGTATATTTTCAGTAAACAACTTTTCATCTGTCACATGCGTTTAGTTTGTGCTCAGTGGTTCTCAACTCATTAATAAAAAATAAAAAAATAGAGTCAAACCAGCGACGCCGCTAGCGAACATTAATTTGTATTGTTTTATATTTCTTTTATGACGAGTAGCGACATTAATGCAGGCAAGAGTAATACCTTAACGCTTCTCATAATACCAAGAAACGATGGAGGTGTTAGTAATGAAATTTTATTAATGCTTATGTTGTTATGTCAAGAAATATTATAATCGATAGTTTAGCTTTTGTTCTCAACTTAATTACAAACCTGCTAGACTGGGTCTGAACACTGTGGAACTTAACATCTGAGGTCATCAGTCCCCTAGACTTACAACTACTTAAACCTAACTATCATAAGGACATCACACACATCGAGCAGGATTCGAACCTGCGACCGTAGCGGTCGTGCGGTTTCAGACTGAAGCGCCTAGAACCGATCGGCCACTCTGGCCGGCCCTGCTAGACTAACTAGACGGTTGCAGTAGCGCTGGCGGCGTGACTACTCAAAAGCTTATATATTTAAACCTACTCAGCTGGGCTTTTCGACATCTTGGGACATGCTGCGCAATTTTTGAAGAGACGTGAGACTGACCAGTATCTTGATAGTGTGTCGTTCCCACAGCAAACAATGACCTTCGGCTTTTCTTCCTGCAGGAGATACCACTGCGTGGTTGCCGTGACGCTGTGCGCGGGTTTCGGGCTTTCCGCCCTACTGCCGCCACCCCAGGGAAACCAATGCCCAGTGTCAGATGCCATCCGCCTCCGGCTGCGAAGAATGGTCACGTGGTTCTCCAACGGAAGGGCCATCACCATCTCCTTTTCCCGCGAGCTGCCGGCTGGCTTATTTTGTGTCACCAAGGCTGCCATGCCAGAGGATTTGTTGCTGGCTGGTGTCAACTACACGGAAGCGACGGTCCACTTCAGCGTACGTCCACTCAGTGACGATGAACTGGTGTGGAAGACTTGTCATCGATATCTTATCATTGTGATACTCACAGAAAGGAATGTTGTTTTTAATGCAAGGTGAGACATTGAATAATTCTTTGCTGTTACTGGGAATACTTCGGCATTCCGCCGTCTATAATAGTGTCTGAAACATCACTTATTTACGCGCTGCACGACTAGTTTGTTATCACAGCTTAATTATTTTTCCGCTATTGGAGTGTTTAATTAACAGTAGAGCTGACAATATTCATAGTAAGTGCTGCTGACAATAGTCACGTGTCGTAACCAATACGACTACAGTTAAAGTCTATTTATGAGTACGTATTCTTTTTCATCCTCCGATTGCTCGCGAAATGAAAACCATAGTGAAAATCCGATTTAAGCTTTGCGCACATGCGTTGCGCTGTGTCTACAGTATGACCGTGTATCGCGTTACGTCTTACTTGCATTTCTGAGGGCACAGTTGGCAAATGAAGATGCCTAGATCAATAGCGTGAAGTACTTGCTCACGAATGTCGTCCGATTTCATCCAGCCTTTACACGACGGTTCTCCGCTTCACACTGCAGGTGCAACGAGGATGCTCCTGCAGCGTGTTCGATGAGAAGTGTTCGATCACCCACCATGCAGCCCGGACTTGGCTTCCTCGGATTTCCATCTTTTTCGCTCACATGAACCGTACCGAGCGAGGTGACGCAGTGGTTAGCACACTGTGCTCGCAACCGAGTGGACGACAGTTCACACCCTTGTCCGGCCATCCTGTTCACGTTTTCCGTGATTTCCCTAAATCGCTTCAGGTAAATTCTGGGATGGTTGCTTTGTAAGGGCACGGCCGACCTTCTTCCCCATCCTTTCTTAGTCCGTTGGGACCGATGACCTCGCTGTTCGGCCACCTTCCCCAAATCAACCAACCAACCAACCAACCAACATGAGCCGCTGGCAGCGAGGGCAGCACTGTGGCACAGACAACGAGCTGCCGACCAGCGTAGGGAAATAGGGGGAAATCGCAGGCGGCTGCCTCCTATGACGAGGGAATTGGAAAGTTCGTACAATACTTCGACAAATATCGAAGTCGGAGCGGAGACTATGTAGACAAGTACGTGTATAGTTTAGCTAAATGTTGTAAGGAATTTGATATTCGCTGTGGGTTTCATTTTGCGACTGAGCAGAGGTTGAAAGGAAAATAGCCGCCGGCCGGTGTGGCCGAGCAGTTCTAAGCGCTTCAGTCTGGAACCGCGCGACCGCTACGGTCGCAGGTTCGAATCCTGCTTCGGGCATGGATGTGTGTGATGTCCTTAGGTTACTTAGGTTTAGGTAGTTCTAAGTTCTAGGGGACTGATGACCTCAGATGTTAAGTCCCATAGTGTTCAGAGCCATTTGAACAATTTGAGCCAAAAATAGACCTCGTACTGTTACTGATTTGCAAACTTTGAATAATATCAGTTCAAACACAGGAATCACACGGCCAATCGGTTTCAAATAACTATTTTGGTACACTGACCTGGGTTTCGAGACCTCTAAGGATGTCTTCATCAGAATGAAATTTTGAGTATCTCTATAATACACAGAAAATTAAGTATGGCAAAAAAAAAAACAGTAACCAAGATGACAGTTGTCATGACGTATAGGTTACTTACGTAAAATTACAATGCGAGAAGGCAATGGTCAGGGCTTGGACCGGTGTGGTCAAGCCAAAAATAAAACAAAACACGTCAGCCTTTGCCACATATGCCTTGCTAGGAACAACATCAAACTAATCGGCCCAGTGGCTTATTTTGCTGCCACGAATACAAGTTGCACTGCCTATCGGGTGCGTTCAGTGACATTTCCTCCTCTGAAAAATTATAGTTATAAAAATTGAAACACGAAGGAAGAGGGCCTCATGTATTTTTGAAAATACACAGTAGTCAAGCAGATAAAGTGTAACTAAGAGCTGTCTATTTGGCGTTACAGAAATTACTATTACGTAAAGACAGATAATATAGAAAATTTATACAAACAGCTGTACAATCCAAAAAAATATCTGCATGAAGGTAACTTTAGTGATATACATCTATGAGATTCGAAGAAAATGTTTCGGAAATACAGGCAGGAAAATACAGTACAAAATAAAGGTTTTAAGATTCCCCGAATAGTGGATTGAAACAATTACAATTACGTAGAAAATTTTTTTAAATTGTTCATTGAGAATTAGGCCAACGATCTTAGAAATATGCTTGAAAATCTCCAGCTCTTCGAGTGCATTGCGGTTATGTCCTTTCTTTTCTCTATATAAAATGGAAATTACTTGAATGCTTTTCGGTTTGCGACCGGAAATTCATTCTGATGAAGACATCCTTAGAGGTGTCAAAACCTAGGTCAGTGTACCAAACAGTTACTTACAACCAGATGGCTGTTTGATTCCTATGTTTCAAACTTTTCTACAGTTGCTGAGAGACAGCTATGTTTAAAACTGTAATAACAGTTCAAGTCAAGTTTCACAGCATTTTGAATTTGTTATCAGTCGCTATGATTTCTGCCTCCTGCGTGCACACTGTTGAAGTCTCAGTTCAACCTTTCATAGACATAAGTTCATTACTGTGGTGTGCGTACTGTAAGACCTTCAGTACACACACCTTCAGATAATTTGACTTGTCACTCTAACGAAGTAGGCGAGTGTCAGCAATATATATCGTGGTCTTATCGTGGCGTGTTTATCTTCTGCCGTTAGGTCAGACAATAGAAATGCCACTTGCACACTTAGAGTAGCAGATTGACGGTGACCAACTTTAAACAGAACCTGATTAATTTTCACACACATTTATTAAAATAATAACAAGCATAAAAATTACTTAACTTGGTTCTGGATGCTATTTACAATTGACAATCTGAAGTTCCTTAGGTATTGGTACATTAATCTTATTCTCACATATGTCTCTGAAACTTGACATAAGTGTCTATACATTTATCTTCATGGCTATGTACAGGAATATGGTAATCTTATTAGGCGCAGACTGAAACTTGACTGGTACAGACAAATACAGACTGGTACAGACTGGTGCAGACAAATGCAGAGTGACTAATCGGAGGTCTGTACACTCGTTATAATACCTCATGCATTCATGTATCATTGCGCGAGTGTGATCTATGAGGAGAAAAGGTTCTACATTAACAGCAATCTCATTGGCTGCGTTACATATTAATACACGGATCGGCGGAAGCAGAATTTGGTCTGTCTCTATGGCAGCGCCATCTCATAGTGCAGAGACGGACGAGTGCTGCGCCTGCGCTGTTATGCTTAGCGGGGCGCGCTCTAGTGGAAAAGTTGTGTACGCGCTGACTACGTGGAACTACGTACACAACAACCACCAACCGTAATTCTTCCACTTATATGAAATAATCAACGTAAGATATACTATGCATTGATCATTCGTGATATGCTTTGGTCTCTCACCTGTACCACTTGAAAGTAATACACTGCTGCAGTACATGAATCTATACTCTAAATTGTAAGATGGCAAGAACTATGCCCCTTTCATGAAGTCATTAAAGATCACCTAACTCACGTTGAGCGAACAGTAGGGCTGAACAAAAATTACTGACAAGGCACAGTGCATCTTGTAGAGAGTATAGTATGGACGTGTCAGGTGATGGTTTTAAAGTAATTCACACGACATGAAAAACTTTTTGGAAACGCGTCGATTTACTGGAGGCTAGTTTAGCCCAGGGAAGTATACAGAGTTGACTGCGGCGCGCAGCTGGGGAGCGGCGAAGGGAAGCGACAATAGGCAGCTTAGGGCAGCTCAAACTCTTAAGAAAGCGGTAACGGGGCGCAGCCTCCAGCTGCCTTAAGATGAGTGACAGTGAGGGGCGGTGGTTGACCCCATGCTGGTGTATCGGGAAGCAGACGGAGAACTTGTACACCTGTTGATAAATGTCCGTCATCCCGTTTTCAGTGAAACATGCGAGAAAGCCACGCAAAGCTATGGTGGAGCGGTCAACAGAGGTCAAAATATGCGTGTTGATGACTATAGCAACTTCACGTTGAATTCACGGTCCGCAGAGTCTAAAGTAAATCAGGTGAAGAGCGACAGAATGAAATACGCCAGCCTCCGATGGGAACGTAGGACCAAGGAATTTGAAATACTCTCCTGGGAGTCAGAATTCCGGAAAAATTGGTGTTTGTGCAGACGCTAACCTTGATGGGTGGCCTGGGAGGAGCCAAATAGCAGAAGTTGAGAGGAAGGGAAATTTTGTGGGAATTTGTTCACTTCCCAGAGCAGGCATTGGTCGGCGCTGGGAAGCGACGCATAATTAATGCGACTTGCGCTGCAATTGGCGTAAGTGATTTTGCTGGAGGGGAAAATGAGGCGAAGAGCGGTCTGTGAGAAGTCTCCGTAGAGGTCTTCCGTTCCCAGCTTGCCTAGAGTGCGGACGTGGCCTTCTTGACTCAGCTTGCCTGAGAAAGAGTGAGCATCTCTGCAGTTTAGGACTTAGCAAATGGAAAGATTGAGCTTGGAGATAGGTAGTTTTGGTTCAGCTATGTACTGAGCAAGATAGCTAGGAGTGAATAGATGAGCGCAGCCTTGCAGCACCACGAGGTCGGCCGACGTCCACACAACGCCGCCGCTCCGCCCCGCTGAATTCGGTGATATTGCGCCCGCTCCGGCCACTGATTAATTTGTTGGATCACGTCGGCAAAGATTCCACGAGGGTTTCATGGACCGTGTATTGTAGAATTCTTCTCGCACTTCACATTACGCCAGAGTCAGTCGATAGGAATTACCTTTGATTTATCGCGTTTTACTCCACACAAACGCAATTTATTACCACTGCCTGTTAGGAGAGTCATGTAATGTGATGATTGAAGGTCGTGAGTTAAAATAAATCTGTGCTAATCGTCTGCATCTGTTTTCAATCAAGTAGTTGAAATCCCAAGTCACTTTCTTAATTAATTTTATGTTCAACATTTGCATCTAGTGTTCAGTAGGTGAATATAACATCAATGTGCACCGCTTTTTAATTAAAAGGGATCAATTCTGAATCAATTAATGTCAACACTGCCACCACAGTTCAATCAGGAGTCACAGGGCCTTATTACTTTCTTTGCGTTACCCGACATTGCGGCAGTTTTGCACTCTCTGTTGATCTGTTAGTCAGTTACCTGGGGTGAACACACACCAAAACCAGATAAGTGACGTGTGGGGTGTTACAAAATAAGGAAACATAATTGCTATTACTGTTCTATTAACTTAAATTCTCCATGGATGTTTAAGATTACTACCGTCTCAACGTTGGTGTACATTGTGTTCAGAGAACTGTTCGTCTGAAGACGGTCGACTCAATGAACGGTGTGCGTTTCCCTTGGTGTTTCCAGCTGTTTACTGTCAGCTCCGGCAATGGACGAGTTAATGTTATCCTGAGTCATTGCAGTATGTGCTAGTACAGGAGTGGCGGTCAGATTTGTGTCACGTCTTTAATAACGTCATGTTTAGGCGAATGGAACGTCTGTGAAGATGTTTTGAATAGGTCTCGAGGTGAGGAACAGAATTACCGAATGAAAAATATAGGGTGCTAGGGTGCTATTTGAAAACGCGTTCCGATGTTTATACCTTTGTAACGAACGAAGTTACAAGGAAGCCGATCAAGCTGGTTAACGTCCCCCTGGTTGCTAAACAAAATTTGCTTGACTTTTTTGATTTTGCTTCTGGATAAAAGGTTATGTAGGTGGTGAAAATAAAATGGGGCCTCATATATAAGGTTCCGTATGAAACTGCAACAAAAATGTTTGTGCTTTTACTTGTGTACCTTGTTTCAGAACATGATGTACTAAAAAATCGCTTTTCTTAGTTAACTACGAGGACTATTTGGAAAGCAAAGTCCGTCAATTCAAAGAGAAGACGTTCGGAGATTTTTAATTATATGCAACTTAAAGCTACAACTGTCAGCTATTTTTCTACATAACTGTCTCCTTCATTAAGACAAATTATGGACAAATGAGTTTTCCAGTTCCCTCACTGTAGAATTCTAGTCTGTGAATTAAATCGTGCTTTGACTCTTTCCGTCTTGTCGTCATTGTCTAACTGCCTTGAAACTAGCAATTATTTTTTCACCTTCGGAAATAAATGAGAAGCACTGTGTGATAAATAAGGACTGTACAGATTAAATGATTCGCAGCGGAAACCTTTAAGAACCCTTTGTGTTCGTGCGGCAGAATATGGTCTAGCATTATCGCGTAGAAAGACGATGCCAGAGCTCAGCATCCGAGGCTGTTCTGAGATTGTTAAGGGATTCATATTACACTTCAGAGTTTAATTTAGTCACTCCTTCCACAGATGTCCATCAGTTTTCATACAGAAGATGTATGATAGCACTTTAAAGGTTTACTTTGAGAGCTGGTGTAGCTCCACTTCATTCACTTGCTTTTTGTCTCCAAGTTGCCGTTTGCAACCTACGCCTCAGGCCCTGTCAAGTGTATGAGGAATTCGTCTCCTCATCAGATACGTTAATCCAGCCCCCAGCCTCCTAGTTTTGTGGACATCAGTTAGAAGCTTTGGGACCCATCCTGCACAAAATTTGTGTTAACCAATTTATCAATCGTAGGTTCCGTACAACACTGTCCATGATGTCGGTTCACGATTACAGCATTTTGAGTCAGAATCAGGGAAAGAGTCATCTGTTCGAAACTGTCATTAACTTTCGTAACAATTTCATTTGTCCCTTCTTCCTGCATCAGGGACATTGGTCCGACTATGCCGAAACAAATGCCACCGTCTTATTGCAGCACTATCACTAATAATGTTCACACTGTATACTGCACGCAGTTCACTGTTAGTGCTTACAGCTCTCCAGCACAACACCCAGACCCCGAGCGGAGAAAATCTCGTCCAACCCATCTGGGAATCAAACCCGTGCCCCGTCATTGGACAGCCTGCTGCGTTGAACGCTAAGCTACAGAGGAGAGAAATAAAAATAAAAGCAGAAAAGCAGTTCGAGAGGCTTTCCCCGGTACTGCCAGACTTGCTCTGAGGCGGGCGAGACGGCTGGGCTCAAATCAGTCCGCTGTCCGTCCTCCTCTGCGCACTACACAGCATCGAAACTTGCTTTCCGAACAAGACTTGTAGGCAACTGACTATCAAGAAAGATAAATAAATTAAAACATTTTTCTTGAAGAACAAACGGTTAAATGTTTTTTTAAATGATTTGTTAAAAGTAAGGGACAAAATAGAACAGAGAAACATTTGACGTGCCTATGAGTAATGGTCGAAACCATCTACAGCACATGACGTGCCGACTGAGAATGTGCATTGGCTTCCTAATATTTGAAGGATTAACATCTTTTCAGAGTGAACGTTTTTAAATCTCTGTCACCTATGAACAAAGGTGTAAAGAGTAACCTAGGAGGGACCGCTGACCGTAGCAGTCTGGTCCCTTCAATCCCACAAACCAACCAAGTAATCTAGGATATTTGTCTGGTGGATTATGTAGACGTGCACTTTGGTGTCGTGTCCTCTTGACATATTTCTAAGATTCTAGGTTAGACACTGAATGATGCTCGAAATAATGTACAGCAAATGACTGCCGACTGGGAATTTCCGGTTCAAAGATGTGTCCAATATTTATCTACTCAATTTTATTTTTTAGGCAAATCTTTTCACGAAACATTTGATTTTTTAAAATATTTTTTTCGAGTTTTTTCAGAAACCATGATCTTTTTGACATCTCCTTACTTGTGAAAATGGCTCCATTCGAATGAAGTGATAAATTCAGGATATTTCGGGAGCAGGCGATGCGAGGAAGGCAGAATACCACACCAATGCAATGCTCAAAATTGCTAGGCCGTGAAGAGATGAATTTTTTTGACACTTCATTTCGATAGCTGACAACAGCTGGTCATGAAATATTTCAACATTTCCACAAACCACTAATTAATTTTTTCTTAATTACGTGAAGTACTTTCAAACAATTATGCGTTTGTTTGCAAAACAAGACCTCACGCTGGTCAGTTTGATACCCAACTCGTCGATTTCTCACCTGTTTAGCTATTATAGCAAAAGATACACAACAGACTTTTCAGAATTTTCATAGCCAACTACTTTTTTCTTAAATACCCTAATTGCTTTCAAACACATAAATATTTCTCGGTATAAAAAGCATTACCCTGGTTAGTTTGAAACCATCTTTGTCCATTTCCGCCGGCTGGTGTGGCCGAGCGATTCTAGTCGCTTCAGTCCGGAACCGCGCTGCTGCTACGGTCGCAAGTTCGAATTATGCCTCGGGCATGGATGTGTGTGATGTAATTAGTAAAGCTAACTAACCTAAGTCTAGGGGACTGATGACCTCAGTTGTTAAGTCCCATAGTGCTTAGAGCCATCTGAACCATTTTTTTGTCCGTTTCCCAGTTTTCGTTTGGCTACGAAAATTCGTACAAGACTTTCCCTCAAATCACTAATTGTGGTTTAACTATCCTGATTAGTTCCGAGCAAATAACTCCTTTTTTGGTAAAACTGTACCTCACGGTAGCCAATTTGATACCTCATCTGCCTATCTTCTAGTTTTCGATTGATTATAATTTGGGCAGTTTGGGCATCCACCACTCAGAAGTATGAAGACGAGTGAAAACTAGAAAATTCCAATCACAGCTAATGAAAGTTCACACAATAATTTAGCTGCTCCATATGATGAGGTGCTCAACTTTGATATCCTCGCGTTGCTGATGTACTAATTAAAAAAAAACACAGAGTATATCTCTTTTCTTGTCTTATATTGTGACTGATTAGCGTGTGCATTGGTGGAATATACATTGGCCCTCTGACAGTCTCCGACAGACTCTCACACAGACAGTTGAAGACAATAACACAGACTGACTTCGTGGCTCATTCACCACGTCCTTTTATATGAAACAAAATTATAGAAAACATTGTTAAATGTAAGATTAATATCATCTAACTATTTTAATTATTTTGTAAGTTACATCAAAAATGGACCACGTATTGGCCTACATGTTCTGATATTCAATTTGGAAAAGTTTACTTAATTTCATATACAAACTCAATGAATTTTAAAGGACAACAATTTGAATTACATTTTAGTTAATTATAAACAAATCACTTTGAATAAAATATTACTGATTTTGGTTTGCTCTCAAGTAGAGCTGTCATTTTAGATAATCATAATGAATAAACATCTTAACTTTTCAGAAAGAGAGAGGAAGTAAGTTTTCAAGAATATGTGGTGCAACACGACTGCACTGTTCATACCACGAAATTTCGAAGTTGGATTATTAACAAACGGCTTACTCCTCGTAGTTGCTAACACATCGAAGAGCGAAAGAAACTGGTACACGTGCCTAATATCGCGTAGGGCCCCACAGAGCACGCAGAAATGCCGCAACACGACGTGGCGTGGACTCAACTAATGTCTGAAGTTATACGACAATATCAGAAATTGAGTCCGCCTTGATGCAAAACACCTTGTTATTCGTTTATTTGTTGATCTCCCAAACTAGTTTCGGCTGCAAATATCACCATCATCAATGGGTTTTTTAATCTAAAAACATGCACAAAATAGCATGGTTATACAAACACAGTTGCACATTAGAACATTTTTAATATTCGTTTTTTGAAATATAGTTTTCTATGGATATTTTCATTGTTGTTGTTGTTGTCTTCAGTCCTGAAACTGGTTTGATGCAGCTCTCCATGCTACTCTATCCTGTGCAAGCTGCTTCATCTCTCAGTACTTACTGCAACCTACATCCTTCTGAATTTGCTTAGTGTATTCATCTCTTGGTCTCCCTCTACGATTTTTACCCTCCACACTGCCCTCCAATGTTAAATATGTGATCCCTTGATGCCTCAGAACATGTCCTACCAACTGATCCCTTCTTCTTGTCAAGTTGTGCCACGAACTCCTCTTCCCCCAATTCTATTCAATACCTCCTCATTAGTTATGTGATCTATCCATCTAATCTTCAGCATTCTTCTGTAGCACCACATTTCGAAAGCTTCTATTCTCTTCTTGTCCAGACTATTCCATACATGGCTACACTAAATACAAATACTTTCAGAAACAACTTCCTGACACTTAAATCTATACTCGATGTTAACAAATTTCTCTTCTTCAGAAACGCTTTTCTTGCCATTGCCAGTCTACATTTTGTATCTTCTCTACTTCGACCATCATCAGTTATTTTGCTCCCCAAATAGCAAAACTCCTTTACCATTTTAAGTGTCTCATTTCCTAATCTAATTCCCTCAGCATCACCTGACTTAATTCGACTACATTCCATTATTCTCGTTTTGCTTTTGTTGATGTTCATCTTATATCCTCCTTTCAAGACACTGTCCATTCCGTTCAGCTGCTCTTCCAAATCCTTTGGTGTCTCTGACAGAATTACAATGTCATCGGCGAACCTCAAAGTTTTTATTTCTTCTCCATGGATTTTAATACCTACTCCGAATTTTTCTTTTGTTTCCTCTACTGCTTGCTCAATATACAGATTGAATAACATCGGGGATAGCCTACAACCCTGTCTCATTCCCTTCCCAACCACTGCTTCCCTTTCATGCCCCTCGACTCTTATAACTGCCATCTGGTTTCTGTACAAATTGTAAATAGCCTTTCACTCCCTGTATTTTACCCCTGCCGCCTTCACAACTTGAAAGAGAGTATTCCAGTCAACATTGTCAAAAGCTTTCTCTAAGTATACAAATGCTAGGAACGTAGGTTTGCCTTTCCTTAATCTTTCTTCTAAGATAAGTCGCAGGGTCAGTATTGCCTCACGTGTTCCAACATTTCTACGGAATCCAAACTAATCTTCCCTGAGGTCCGCTTCTACCAGTTTTTCCATTCGTCTGTAAAGAATTCGCGTTAGTATTTTGCAGCTCTGACTTATTAAACTGATAGTTCGGTAATTTTCACATCTGTCAACACCTGCTTTCTTTGGGATTGGAATTATTATATTCTTCTTGAAGTCTGGTGGTATTTCGCCTGCCTCATACATCTTGCTCACCAGATGGTAGAGTTTTGTCAGGACTGGCTCTCCCAAGGCCGTCAGTAGTTCCAATGGAATGTTGTCTACTCCTGGGGCTTGTTTCGACTCAGGTCTTTCAGTGCTCTGTCAAACTCTTCACGCAGTATCGTATCTCCCATTTCATCTTCATCTACATCCTCTTCCATTTCCATAATATTGTCCTCAAGTACATCGCCCTTGTATATTCCCTCTATATACTCCTTCCACCTTTCTGCTTTCCCTTCTTTGCTTGGAACTGGGTTTCCATCTGAGCTGTTGATATTCATACAAGTGGCTCTCTTTTCTCCAAAGGTCTCTTTAATTCTCCTGTAGGCATTATCTATCTTACCCCTAGTGAGATAAGCCTCTACATCCTTACATTTGTCCTCTAGCCATCCCTGCTTAGCCATTTTGCACTTCCTGTCGATCTCATTTTTGAGACGTTTGTATTCCTTTTTGCCTGCTTCATTTACTGCATTTTTATATTTTCTCCTTTCATAAATTACATTCAATATTTCTTCTGTTATGCAAGGATTTCTACTAGCCCTCGTGTTTTTACCTACCTGATCCTCTGCTACCTTCACTACTTCATCCCTCAGAGCTACCCATTATTCTTCTACTGTATTTCTTTCCCCCATTCCTGTCAATTGTTCTCTTATAATCTGCCTGAAACTCTGTACAACCTCTGATTTAGTCAGTTTATCCAGGTCACATCACCTTAAATTCCCACCTTTTTGCAGTTTCTTCAGTTTTAATCTACAGTTCATAACCAATAGATTGTGGTCAGAGTCCACATCTGCCCCCGGAAATGTCTTACAAATTAAAACCTGGTTCCTAAATCTCTGTCTTACCATTATATAATCTATATGATACCTTCTAGTATCTCCAGGGTTCTTCCACGTATACAACCTTCTTTTATGGTTCTTGAACCAAGTGTTAGCTATGATTAAGTTATGCTCTGTACAAAAAACTACCAGACGGCTTCCTCTTTCATTTCTCTCCCTCAATCCATATTCACCCACTATGTTTCCTTCTCTCCCTTTCCTACTCTCGAATTCCAGTCAACCATGACTATTAAATTTTCGTCTCCCTTCACTACCTGAATAATTTCTTTTATCTCATCATATATTTCATCAATTTCTTCATCATCTGCAGAGCTAGTTGGCATATAAACTTGTACTATTGTAGTAGGCGTGGGTTTCGTGTCTATCTTGGCCACAATAATGCGTTCACTATGCTGTTTGTAGTAGCTTACCCGCACTCCTATTTTTTATTCATTATTAAACCTACTCCTGCATTACCCCTATTTGATTTTGTATTTATAACCCTGTATTCACCTGACCAAAAGTATTTTCATACTACTTTATTTATTGTATGATACAGCATGTTTTTGAGAATCATTGTCGCTGTTTGCGACCTATTTTCCGTGCGTTTTTTTTTCTTTTGTCGTTTTTACTCGGCGAACATCATGTCATCTGCAGCTGTGTGAGCGGCAGTTAGTAAACAAATACTAAAGGTGAACTTCGTATGTCAGCGGTAGTGTTGTGGAATCCAGTTATTTGGTATGTAGCGAGCTGTTGCTTAGATATTCGTGTACTTACGTTCGTTGTATGGTATGTAGCTGATTCTATGCACAGAAAAACAAAACTTTCGCACTTTGTTTTTGATGACCCATCTTGCTGTTCGCGTGTGTCGCGAGAAGCGTATCGCATGTGGCGAGAAAGGCTATGAAAACTGTAGCGCGAATTACGACGACTTCTGTTCCTTATTTATGTCTCTGTGTGTAATGGGGAAGTGGTTCTTTTGTGTGTGTGTGTGCTTTCCGTTCACTGTCCTTGGTCAGTTCTCTCAGAGCGGTAAAGAGTGTGTTGTTGCAAAGTCTTGTGTTTTCGTTTGTTACATTTTCCCTTCGACTATAGCCTTTTGTATGTAGTAATTTTCTTCTATTATTAGTTGTCGGTATAGACTGTTGCTGTTTTTCAGAATGTGTAGATCGTTTTCGACATTAGTGGGGTTATGGTTTTTGTTAATTAGATGTTCTGCAAAAGTTGAATGTGTGCTGTCATTCTTTAGAGCTCTCATGTGCTCTGTGTACATAGTTCGGAAGTTTCTGCTTGTTTGTCCTATGTATTGGGCCTGACAGGAGTTGCAAGTGAATTGATATATTCCACCGTTGCTGAATTTATCTGAGGGTTTCCTGGCTATTCTTAGTCTTTTCTGAACTGTATCGTTTGTTCTGAATGTTATTGGGATCCCTTGCTTTTTCAAGATGTTTCCTATTTTAATTGACATTTTGTTATTGTATGTTAGTTGTCGGTATAGACTGTTGCTGTTTTTCAGAATGTGTAGATCGTTTTCAACATTAGTGGGGTTATGGTTTTTGTTAATTTTTTTAATCTTTTTCCTGAAGTGGTGTGGCCTGCTGTGTTGTCTGTGTGTACTGGATGTTTCAGTTTTGCCTTGTTGTTGAGTTTGTTTATGATGTCTGTTTTGTAGTCGTTTTCAACAGCAATTTGTTTGATTATATTTAGTTCCTGTGTGTAGTTTTCTGGTTCAAGAAGTGTTCTGTTTATCCTGTGGAAAATGTGTGTGAAACTGGCATTTTTATGCACTCTTGGGTGGTTGGATGAGCTGTGGATAACAGTGCTTGTGGAGGGAGATTTCATGTTGGTTGTTGTTTCTTGTGATTGTAAGATCCAAGAAATTTAGTTTCTTGTTTTTTTCTATTTCCGTTGTGAAGTGGATTTGTGGGTGTACTGTGTTGTTGTTACTGTGTAGCTCTTCTATCCTGTTATGTGTATCATGTACAAGACAGATTATATCGTCAACATATCGGTACCAGTAGATTACTTTGTGCCCTCCTTGTTTTGCACACCAAATAACTGGATTCCACAACACTACCGCAACCCCAAGTGTATATTGCTGACATACGAAGTTCACCTTTAGTATTTGTTTACTAACAGCCACTCACACAGTTGCAGATGACACGATGTTCGCAGAGTAAAAACGGCAACAGAAAAAAAGCGCACAGAAAATAGGTCGCAAACAGCGACAATAATTCTCAAAAACATGCTGTAACATACAATAAATAAGGTTGTATGAAACTATCCTTAGAAAACTATATTTCAAAAAACGAATAGTAAAAATGTAATAATGTGCCACTGTGTTTGTATAAACATGCTATTTTCTGCACATTTTTAGATTAAAAAACCCGCTGATGATGATAATATTTGTCGCCGAAACTAGTTTGGGAGATCAAAAAATAAACGGATAACAAGGTGTTTTGCATGAAGACGGACTCAATTTCTGATATTGTTGTTTTTCTATGTAAACACAGACCAAATGGAAGAGTTCCAAGATAAAATTATTGTCTGAAGTAATGCTGGAGGGAACTGACACCGTGAATTCTGCAGGGCTATCCATGAATCCGTAAGAGTACGAGGGGAACAGCACGTTGCAAGGCAGCCCAGATATGCTCAATCATATTCATGTCTGGGAGTTCTGGTGGCCAGCGGAACTGAGGAGAGTGTTCCTGGAGCCACTCTGTAACAATTCTGGACGTGTGGCGTGTCTCATCGAGCTGCTGGAATTTCCCAAGTCCGTCGGAATGGACAATGGACATGAATGGTTGCAGGTGGTCAGACAGGATGCTTACGTGCGTGTCACTTGTCAGAGTCGTATCTGGACGTATCAGGGGTCCTTTACCACTCAAACCGCACACGCCCCACACCACTACAAGTCTCGGCCAGCTTAGACAGTCTCCTGCTGACATGCAGGGTCCAAGGGTTCATCAGGTTGTCTCCATACCCGTCCACGGGCATCCGCTCGATACAATTTGAAACGTGACTCGTCCGACCAGGCAGCGTGTTTCCAGTCATCAATGTCGGTTTTGACGGGCCCAGACGAGGCGTAATGCTTTGTGTCTCACCGTCATCAAGGGTACACGTGTGGTCCTTCTGCTCCGAAATCCCATATCGATGATGTTTCGTTGAATGATTCGCACGCTGACACTTGTTGATGGCCCAGCATTGAAATCTGCAGCAGTTTGCGGAAGACTTGGACTTGGGTCACGTTGAACGATTCTCTTCAGTCGACGTCGGTCCCGTTTTTACGGAATCTTTTTCCGGCCGCAGCGATATGGGAGATTTAATGATTTAGCGGATCCTAATATTCGCAGTACAGTCGTGAAACGGTCGTATGGGAAAATCCGCACCTCATCGCTACATAGGAGATTCTGCCGACTATAACACCACGTTCAGACTCACATAAACCTTGATAACCTGCCATTGTAGCAGCCGTAACCGATGTAACAAATACGCCGGACACTTGCTGTCTTATATAGGCACTGCCGACCGCAGCGTCGTATTCTGCCTGTTTACATATCTGTATTTGAATAAGCATGGTTAAAATGGCTCTGAGCACTATGGGACTTAACATTTGATGTCATCAGTCCCCTAGAACTTAGAACTACTTAAACCTAGCTAACCTAAGGACATCACACACATCCATGCCCGAGGCAGGATTCGAACCTGCGTCCGTAGCGGTCTCACGGTTCCAGACTGTAGCGCCTAGAACCGCTCGGCCACCCCGGCCGGCGAATAAGCATGCTTATACCTGTTTTTTTTTTTTGGTGCTTCAGTGTATAAAGCGGTTAGCATATTAATGTGAAATTTGATCTGAGACAGTAAACTCATTTGTAAAAATTTTTTGAAGGGCAGTTTACTACTGGAACTGCGTATAGACATAACAGCATAAATTCCAGGAAGTTAAAATTTTCGAGCTAAAGTGACCTCTACAGAGAATGTGGACACAAGCAAGGAGTTTCGTATAAGGATGGGAAGATAGTGCTATTTCTGGTTTCAGTAAGTTATTTGGACTAGAATTCATTGCGTAATTTCTAAGGAGTGTTGTTTTGGCTCCGCTCAACCATTTGACCAACACTCTGGCAGGTACGAGTGTAAATGTTCTCTTGTGCAGCGAGCAGCTCAGTTTGTACAGAGACTTCGTGACGAAGAGCTGGGTGGAGCACGGCACGGCGACGGCGCTGGTCCTCGAGCTGCTGCCGGAGGCGGGCGGCGGCCGCCTGGGCGAGCGGGCGCTCTTCTACGACCCGTTCGCCGTGGCGGCGGGCGGCCGCGCCCGGGGCGCGCCGGCCTCGTGCCCGGCGGCCGACCTGCGCGGGCTGCGCGCGGCGCTGCGCCGCGCCACCGCCGACCTGCGGGGAGCCGCTGTGCGCGCCTCCCTCTTCCCGGAGCCGCTGTTCGCCGACCCCGCGCCGGACGGCTCGTACGCCGGCTTCGACGGCAGCGTCCTGCACACCCTGGCCAGGTGGGCGGCCTACGCACCGCGTGTGGGCAGCCGCCGGCCCGCGGACGGCGTTCGCCGGAGGGAGAGCGAGGCGTTCGCGCAGTACTCCGCTCGCGACACATTTTTGGATATTTCCGCCGACACTCGGCTCGCCTCGAGCTTATAGCTCACGAAGCAGACCAGTGAATCTTTTGCTGTCCAGGAGAACACAGCAAGTGCCATAACCCAATTTGCCAGAAACTGGTTATTTACAATCCTCTTCCACTGAGCGAACACGTGTAATTCAAATTTGCGGTAAGTTCCTATGGCACCAAACTGCTGAGATCGTCGGTCCCTACGCTTTCACTCTACTTAATCTAACTTAAATTAACTTAGCCTAAGGGCAACACACACACACACACACACACACACACACACACACACACACACACACACACACACATACCCCAGGGAGGACTCGAACACGTGTCTCGGTTTATATGTAGCTACTTGGCCGTTTATGAGAAGACGACGCTCAAAGCTTTGGCCTTAATATACAGTAGATGCCTTTACTGCACTATACTCTTGAGCTGACGTGGTCGCACAGTGGTTAGTTCAAAATGGTTCAAATGGCTCTGAGCACTATGGAACTAAACTTCTAACGTCATCAGTCCCCTATAACTTAGAATTAATAAACCCCAAGTAACCTAAGGACATCACACACATCCATGGCCGAGGCAGGATTCAAACCTGCGACCGTAGCGGTCACACAGTGGTTAGTCTCTCACGTTTGCACCCTGTCTTCGATATCCTATTATTGTTTTTACTTTACTTTCTTCATTTATCTACCCACGTCCGTTGAACGTTTCTGCATGTTTCTTATAGAGTTAGGGGCCACAAGGGTTCTATACTAACAGTAATATTACAACTGGGTTTCACAATAAGTTTCATAAGCTGATAAGGCAAAACATTACGACAACTGCCCACTAGGACGCTGGATGCTGCCTGTTGGTATTACGCACGTGACACAGTAACAAAAATATGTAAGCAGAGCAGATATGGGCTGCAAATGGGGAGATCTATTGACATAAGCGACTCTGACAAAGGGCGGATTATTATTACGCAGAGGCTGTGACCGAGTATCTCTAACACAGTGAACCTGGTCGACTGTTCACGTGCTACTGTCATGACCAGCTACGGAAAGATGTAGAGGAACAGTCAAACTACTACCACTGGGGGCTCAATGATGTCCACGACTCACAGAAAGTGGGGTTCGGAGGCTTGTCTGCTCTGTAAAGTAGGACAGACGATAATCTGTGGCATCTCTCCCGAAAGAGTACAATGCTGGTGCACGAATTAGTGATTCGGAGCACAGAGGTCATCGTACATTGTTGACCGTTGGGCTCCGCAGTAGACCACCCCTACACGTTCACATGTTACCGAATGAAGTCGTCAATTACGATTGTAGTGGGCACGGGACCATCGGGATTCGATCATCCATAAATGGAAGCGTGTTGGTAGTTCGGGTGAATCGCGTTTTTGCTTCACTGGGTCCACGGCCGTCTCCACAAACACCGTCGTCGAGCTCAACGGCGGCTCGAAACGTGCAGCGCAGCATGGACGCGGGCCGGTGGGAGCCGTGTTATGCTGTGGGAGGCATCGTCCCGCGCTTGCAGGGAGCCTCTGGAAGACACGCTGACTGCTGCGGACCACCTGCATCCCGTCATGCTTGATGTTTTCCTCGACGGCGATGTCATCTTTCAACAGCATAATTGCCCTTGTCTCGGAGCCAGAACCGTGCTACAGTGGCTCGAAGAGCTTTATAGTGAACTCACGTTGATGTCTCTGCTACCAAATTCGCCTGATGTAAATCAAATGGGATCCATCTGGGTCGCTATCGTGCGCTATCAAGGTACGCGAATCAGCGGCATGTTATTTACACGAATTCCCTAACCGTATGTAGACATCTAACGGCACATACCTCCACAAATATACCAAGGAACTGTCGGTTCCCTCACACGCATGATCAGTGATGTATTTTGTCCTAAATACGGGCAAGCAAGCTACTAAGCAGGTGGGCAGAATGTTCTGGCCTCTCAGGGTATATTCATTATAGTCTTCTAATAAACAGTTTGCTTCTATGCGTTCAAACACTTTGAACATAGGAAGTCATGAACTTTGAACATAAGAATTCGACTGCGAGAATGTATTGCAAAATTGGACTGCAAGAAAGTAGCTCGAAGGTACTTATCTGGTTCCTCGTTTGTTTAAATATTCGTAATGGCAAGAATACTGTCTGAATTCAACACTGTGAATCAAACTTTTAAACTAATAAACTGGCCCTGGAAAAACTCAATCTTCCGTTTATTATTATTTAATTTTGGCTCACCTGTAGCACAATGTGTCACTGCGTTTCTCTTAAAGGCAAGTCGCATTTGCTGAGCTACAGCTAACTACTGACATGCGCCTGGTGCAACGAGCTGTCTACTTCTTAAAAAAGTCAAAGCGTACTTGATATACAACAAATCTGAAAAAGCAGAAATGATAACTCATATTTTGGTATGGACTTCAGATGCGGACAATGTCTTAGGATAAATTATAACATGAAATGTAATTAGTTTTCTGTTAAGAAAAGCTCTGTATTGAAAAATTCTCCCTTTCTTTGCTTTACAAATATTAATACACAAAAAAATTACAGTTCTCGAGCGAACAAACATAAGTAGTCTTTAACATCAAGTGACATATTTTCAAATATGCAACTTGTCAAAGTGACATTGAATATTCAACAGTACTTCATAGCCCTAAATTCAGGCTGAAAATTACGCATGGCTATTTATCTTTCCCTATACTCAAATCTCTGAAAGAAGAATGTGTAACCACGAGTACAAGCAGGGGTAATAAAGTACAAAACCTAATATCAATTACCTTAAATTAAATCCTCTTCTATTACTCACCAACATAATCAAAATATTCTTCTCATTCAGTCCGGAATCGCGCGACTGCTACGGTCGCAGGTTCGAATCCTGCCTCAGGCATGGATGTGTGTGATGTCCTTAGGTTAGTTAGGCTTAAGTAGTTCTAAGTTCTAGGGGACTGATGACCTCAGATGTTAAGTCCCATAGTGCTCAGAGCCATTCTTCTCAAAATACATCAGTCTCTCTTCTCATCTCAAATAATTAATCAGTTAATCAACATGTTCCACTTCCTCAGAATGTAACTGCAACCGTACCACTCGTTAATAAACGTCACTGCCGACTACTGTGTCGCCTCATCTCACATCAGCTCCCACGCCTCTTGCAAAGCAGAGATGGTACATGCAGGCCTCCAGGCGAAACGGCATCTCTGATGACGCTGCGCACTTATAATTTCAAACAGTACAACGGTCATTCCATGTTAAATCAGAATACTTTTAACATGAATTTTAACTCACTATCTCAGATTTTGATGAAACATGGCACAAACGTAGCAAACATATAGATTAAGAAAAATACCACATTTTATTAAAATTACATTCGCCCCTTTCTGAAAATACGGCAATGTAAAGTTGTCAAAGATCAGCAAATGTCGTAATTTCAAATTGTTGTAGTAATTTCAAATTGTTGTAGCAACTCTCCTACTTAAGCTAAAATTGTGGGAGAAGTGTCATTTTGCAGCATTTTCCATGAGCGTTCCTGTGATATGCAACACAATATGGGTTTGAAATGAATTCAATTTAAGTAAAAATTTTAATTTTTAATTTCTCAAAAAGCCCATATTTAAAAATTCTCAAACAATTATATGTGATGCTTCACATTATTATTAACTAATTCCCTAAGTATGAAAGTGGGACTGTCATGGGTTTGCACCTCTATCGATATGTGAATTCCTGAAAATTTATGAACTATATTTTCGTAAAATTTGTAGATTTCAGTGGACATATACATAAATTACCAGCCAAAAGTTTGCGTTTTTTCATAAATTTATTTCTAATATGTTTAAAATGTCACTGGTGACTGAAGAGTGATTATTTTTGATGTGTCGACAGAAGTGCCGACACAGAGTTATTTTGAGGGGGCCGATAGGCACGCTATCTAACGCAGACGGGCGTGAATTCTGGAACAGGATAACTATAGAATGGTAGCAAGAAAAGTACGTAGCTGCTTTATACTTAACTTTAATGACTCCTTGTGATACATCTCTCTTGACTATACAAATGCGACTCGTAAGATACATGCACTGTTACAATTGGCTCCTTGCTAGGTCGTAGCCATGGACTTAGCAGAAGGCTATTCTAACTGACTCTCGGCAAATGAGAGGAAGGCTTTGTCCGTATTGTCGCTAGCAATGTCGTCCGTACAACTGGGGCGAGTGCTCTGTCGTATATCGAGACCTGCCTTGTGGTGGCGCTAGGTCTGCGATCACACAGTGGCGACACGTGGGTCCGACATGTACTAAATGGACCGCGGCCGATTTAAGCTTCCACCTAGCAAGTGTGGTGTCTGGCGGTGACACCACATTCCTCCCCCGCAAATCGGCGAACGGTCGTGTGATAAGGCTTCCGCCCGCCGTGGGGAGGACCCCATGTTGACGTATGCGATGAGGTGGGGAGCCTAACAACAGGCGAGGCTGTGCCACCCGCACCCGGCCATTCGGTCCGAGGGGATCTAGGAAACGCCTGAAAACCTAGTCCAGGGTGCACGTCAACATGCGGGGTATGCGCCCGTAAAGAAACAGGAGGGGCCGAAGGGTCGACCTCCATTGCGTCGGGGTACCCGACGCGCGAAGATGCCATGTGGTCCGGAGCGGGCAAGAGGTCCATGGCGGAGGACGGCTGGTCACGGGAAGCGATCGGCGGCGCGTGACCCAGGGAGGCGCCTGGCGGCTGCAGCGAACCGTCGAATGCGGGCGGCGCCGGCGGGAGAACAGGCGGCGGCGGCGGCGGCGGCGGCTGCTGCGGCGGCGCGTTGCCACGGGGCAAAATGGAAGGCATCGTCGGTAACACCTGGGGATGAGGCGAGCCAGTAGATGGGTCCCCAGGGCGCTGACCGGACGGCACCGCCGCTGAAAGCAGACGGGGAGCGGCAGAACCCGTGCGACGACAGAGGCGCAGCTGATTGAGATGCCGACGCACCTCACCAGAGGCCCCCAAAACCAAATACATCGCGCGGCCGAGGCAGCGAAGAATGCGCCCTGCGAGCCAACGCCGTGAACCTCGATAGTTGCGATAAAATACAACGTCGCCTGGAGCAAAAGCAGAAGTCTGCCGCTGCACAGGAACCTGAAGCGGCGGGTGCAGCAAAGACATCAAGGTGCGATGAGGACGACCGTGGAGCAACTCAGCCGGCGAGCGACCATCTCGGGGCTGAGAGCGATACGAAGACAAAAATAGCAACAACGCGTCCTCCCGAGAATGCGACTCTTTCAATTTCAACATCTGTGACTTGAAAGTCCGGACCAATCGTTCAGCGGCACCGTTTGACTGTGGCGAAAACGGCGCGGATGTCAGATGTTGAATACCATTGGCCTGGCAGAACGACTAAAATTCTGCGGACATGAATTGTGGGCCATTGTCGGAAACAATAGTCTGCGAAAGACCTTCAATGCAAAAGATAGCAGACAACGCTTGGATGGTGGCGGAGGACGTCGTGGAAGACATCCGGACAACAAAAGGAAAATTACTGAAGGCATCGACCAGAACCAACCATCGAGCATTCCAGAATGGACCAGCAAAATCAATGTGCAAGCGTTGCCAAGGGGAAGTGGCTTTTGGCCATACAAAGACTTTCCGCGGCGGTGCGGATTGTTGTTCGGCACACGCCATGCAAGAAGAACACATATTCGTAATCGCAGCATCGATTCCGAACCAAGTACAGTGCTGACGAGCAAGTTGTTTCGTTCGCACTATACCCCAATGTCCGTGGTGAAGAAGCCGTAAAACAGAGGACTGTAACGAACGTGGGACCACGACTCTGGACTGATCATTATCAGAACGCAACAACAAAACACCACGTCGAACAAAAAGTCTCTCCCTGTGAGCAAAAAATCTGCGAACCAACGGATCCTCGATCCGAGACTTTGACAAAGGCCATTGCGTAGCAACAAAACGCAAAACCGTAGCAAGGACAGGGTCAGCAGCTGTGGCTGTAGCTACACGACGAAAATCAATCGGAAACGATTCGACCACTTCATCGGTTTCCGAATCAATGAACATGCAAGCAAGTTCGGAAGAATCGAATGCTTTATCCTCAGCAACAGGCAAACGGGACAACGCATCGGCGTTTCCGTGCTTAGCAGTGGACCGATACAAGATATCGTAGCGGTACTGCGATAGGAAAATAGACCAGCGAATGAATTTCTGCGTTGTACGTGGTGGTACAGGCTTGGTCGGATGAAAAAGCGATGTCAAAGGTTTGTGGTCCGTGATGATGGTGATGTGACGACCATACAAGAAATCATGGAACTTAGTAACACCAAACACGAGAGCCAAAGCTTCTTTCTCTATCTGCGAGTAATTTCTTTGCGCAGACGAGAGCAATTTGGACGCAAAGGCAATAGGGCGATCATGGGAGCCAACTTTGTGCGCAAGCACAGCACCGATCCCGAAATCCGATGCATCTACCATCAACAAAAGGGGTTTCTGGGGATCGAAAGGCGTGAGGCAAGTATTAGAAAGCAACGCCGATTTCAACTGGCGAAAGGCGCGTTCGCATTCCGTCGTCCAGACGAACGGAACACCTTTACGGCGTAAGCGATGAAGCGGAGCTGAAATGGAAGAGGCATTGCGCACATATTTATGATAATAGTTAATTTTACCCAATACACTCTGTAGCTGCTTCACATTTTGAGGGGAAGGCAATTCTTGTATGGCACGGAGGTGCTCTGGACTCGGATGTATGCCTTGGGCATTAATGACATGTCCCAGGTATGGTAAGTCACGAGCAAAAAACACACATTTGTCCTTCCTCAAGCGAAGACCATTTTGTCGCAAGACCTGAAATAATGTTCGTAGGTTCGCAAGATGATCTTCTTCTGTCTGTCCGGAGATCACTATATCGTCCAGATAGTTTGCTGCAGTAGGGACCGACGCACAAATAGTTTGTAAAAATTGCTGAAACAATGCAGGGGCGGATGCACACCCGAATGGCAGTCTTTTGAACCTGTACAATCCAAGATGCGTGTTAACCACCAATACGCGCTGGGATTCGTCGTCCACCGGTATTTGCAAGTACGCATCGGCTAGGTCCAACTTTGAAAAATATTTTCCCGGGCACAGTTTAGCAAAAAGATCTTCCGGGCGGGGCAAAGGAAAAGTAGCAGTGACTAGTTGTGGATTCACTGTGGCCTTGAAGTCCACGCAAAGTCTCAATTTTCCGGAAGGTTTTGGCAAAATTACTAAGGGTGAGGCCCAGAGAGAAGCTTGCACACGTTCAATTACACCCTGTGATTCTAGATCGTTTAATATTCTTGCGACCTCATCACGCAATGCGTGGGGAACATTGCGCGCTCTGAAAAATTTCGGCTGCGCATTGACTTTCAGTTCCAAATGTGCTTCATAGTTTTTAGCGCAACCTAAGCCCGGTGCAAAAATGTCTGCAAATTCGTCACATAGACGAGAAACACTGTCTGAAGGCACAGTTTGATTCACTGATAGGACCTGATTTACAATAGACATGTTAAACAACTGAAATAAGTCTAAACCAAACAAGTTCACTGCAGTAGAAGAACGAAGAACGTAAAATGACACAAGTTTCGTTTGTCCCTTGTATGTTGCAAGAAGGCTGCACTGTCCTAACACAGGAATTTTCTGTCCGGAATATGTGGTTAGCTTAATATTTGCGGAACACAACGGAGGTTTGCCCAGTTGTTTGTACGTGTCGTGATTGAGCAATGAAACTGCAGCTCCGGTATCGAGCTGGAATGGTATGACCTTGCCATTAAAGTCCAAATCTACAAAAAGTTTATTGTCCTGCTGACGACAAGAGCGACCGTCTCGTGCAATTTGAACAGACACTGGTACAGAATCACTTGCTAATTGACGTGATTTCCGGCGACGGCGATGCACAGTTTTTGTGGGACGAACACAGTCACTGTTAGAGAAAGTGTCACTGGACGAAGTGGAATTAACTACATGAATGTCCATGGGCGAAGGTCCACAAGCCTGAGTGTCCTTGGTTCAAGTCCGGCGCGAAGCAAAGGGCCGGGAATGGTTGTGATTGTCTGATCTGAGCTTTTTCTGGCAAACACTTTGAACATGTCCTTTCTTATTGCAGAAAAAGCAAATAGCTTGGCGTGACGGGCAATGTTCACGCGAATGTCTAGTAGCACACCGCGGGCATGATTTCACTGCATTTGTGTGCTGGCGCGGCACACCTGGTTTAGCGCGTGGCGGCAGCTGCATCGAAGTGCGCGAGGCCCGGTTACCGGGCCGCGCAGCGCGTCCAGCGGGCCGGTTAATGTTACACACGGCCGGCGAAGTTTCAAAAGATTCCTGAGCACAGTCAAGTGTGTCTTGTCTATCTAATATGTCTATCACTTGTTGAAAGGAGGGATTTACTAGTTTCAAAATTTGCTCCCGTACGCGAACATCAGAAACGTTCTGTGCAATTGCATCACGCACCATTGTATCTGAATAAGAAAGACCACAGTCACAGTCAAAAGAACACTCCCTAGTAAGTCCTTGCAATGTTGCTACGTCGCGTCGGGGAAACAATTTCACTATCACACGGTAGGTGGACACGCCAACACAAGAAAGCAAAAACGGCTGCCGCTCATTACCTTGAATTCTGTAGGCGGCGAGATGAAAGGCGAACTGGCGGGACCACTCCGGCCACGAGTCGTGCTCCGCGTTAAAACTGCGAAACGGCGGCGCAACTGCTAGTTGTGGCTGCGGTAGTGGTGAAGCGGCGGCTGCCGCATCGGTTTGAATGGCACGTTGACCCTGGACGAGCTGTCCAAGGGCATCCAATAACGTCTGCGTCTGCTGATTCTGCAAGCGATAAAATTCGGACAGTACATCTGGCGAAGCCATGACACAAATAAATGTAAGCAATCAGAAAGAACACTTTTCCTTTAAGCCACGTCGCCAAATGATGTGTCGACAGAAGTGCCGACACAGTGTTATTTTGAGGGGGCCGATAGGCACGCTATCTAACGCAGACGGGCGTGAATTCTGGAACAGGATAACTATAGAATGGTAGCAAGAAAAGTACGTAGCTGCTTTATACTTAACTTTAATGACTCCTTGTGATACATCTCTCTTGACTATACAAATGCGACTCGTAAGATACATGCACTGTTGCAATTGGCGCCTTGCTAGATCGTAGCCATGGACTTAGCAGAAGGCTATTCTAACTGACTCTCGGCAAATAAGAGGAAGGCTTTGTCCGTATTGTCGCTAGCAATGTCGTCCGTACAACTGGGGCGAGTGCTCTGTCGTATATCGAGACCTGCCTTGTGGTGGCGCTAGGTCTGCGATCACACAGTGGCGACACGCGGGTCCGACATGTACTAAATGGACCGCGGCCGATTTAAGCTACCACCTAGCAAGTGTGGTGTCTGGCGGTGACACCACAATTTTATCGGAAGCACTAAAACTAAGTTTTTTAATACAATTGTAATATGCAACTGTAATCATTACGATTTGATTACTATATGGAAAAAAATAGGATAGAAATTCCAAATGCTGATTCCAACAATCACAAATAGCTAACTACTATTAGTGTAGCTGCCCAGGCCCAGCTATGCCAGTTCAGAATCAAACCATCTGCAATGGCGAGCCTGGAGTTGTTATGATTCAGTTGCTTTAAATCCATAAGTCTTCATGCTGGTTTAGTGGAAGTTGGATGTGAATGTCGTTGATGACTAATGTGGTGATACAAGCTTCCTTAATATTTTGAAAGATGTTGGCTAGTGAAAAAAATTATCATCTACATTGTTACTCATTAGTTCAGTACATTTTCTTAGAGTTCTGCACATAAACATTTATAAACTTTAATTGTTGATGGTATTATTCAGTGGCTCAGGAAGAAAGATATCTGACACTACAATGTTACAATCCTTTAAAAGAACAATCATTCATTTAAAAACATAAATAGACTAAGAAATGTGCCTGAATGGATGTGTGATATGTTTCCTGATATCATAATAATATCAGAAATTTGTGATAATTGTGGGAAACAGATTGGTTCATTGAAAAATAGTCAAGAAAATAATGAATGTAGGAAATCTTCGGATGGTCATGAAGCAAGCTATGTTCCTTCACCTTTAACTGTTCTGGAGACGCTAAATACGTGTATTCAGGAATTAGGAGAGTCTTTTGTACAAAGTACAAAACTTCAGACAAGGCAATGTTCCATCAAAAAATTAAATCCTTTGAGTTAAGACTTAAAAACAGTTATTTGGTAACGCAGAGAATTCCTCAGGAACTGAAAGTGAGTCATTGAAACAGTACATAATAGGTAACCTTAAAGCTAAATTTGTCCAAGTAGTAGGAAAAAGAAAGTAATGCTACTAACATGTCTGCCTGAATCTTTGAGTACTGCGGAGACAGTGCGTGAATTTAATGCTCCCAACTGCATGGCACCCCAGGAAAAATGGCTTTTCAAGGAAAGAGATAAATTAGAATGGCCTGATCAAAAACCCAGAAAGAATTGGTCATAAGAAATTGTGCAAACATTTCGTGATTATTTTATGAAAATGACGAAATGAACAGAGTAATTCCAGGGAACAAAGTATGTGTAACTGTGAAGGGGAAAATGGAGATAGAACAGTAATATCTAAAAGACTTGTTTTCTGCTATTTAAAAGTGACGTATAAATGTTTCAAAGCTAAATTTCGAGCAATGAAGATCTTTTTTTTTTTATTTGTAGAACTGAACTCAGAACAATGACGTTTTGATGTGTAGTGAAGACACATACTGAGTATGTTCCTCTATGAGCAGCTAAAATGCAAACTAATAACAGAAAACGCTAAGATCGATATGTTTACAGGAGGCCAATTCCCCAACGGTTAACACTAAATGGCAGAAGCACTGTGCAACCCCGCATCATTCCACTGCATTATGAGAAACTGTAGATACCATGAAATAACCCATTAAAAAGAGCACTACGAAGTGGGTTTTATGATAATGTGGTTGACAGTATCACTTTCTGATAATGGGTTTCAGTAGACAGACGAAGTAGACAGAAGCACACCAGATGTCATACCACTTTTGGGCAAAGAGAGATTTGACGGAGGTCCACGTATCCGCAGCTGGAACCATGAAAGGGAATAGGGGGTAGGCATCTGCTTCTCTAGCCAAACGGCAAACCAATTCATTCCCCAGGATGCCCACATGACTTGGAACCCAGAGGAAGACAACTCAGCAGGCAGCACGGCCAACGGCAGAGAGGTGGTCGTGGATAGCAGAGACCAGAGGGTGGCGAGGGTAGCATCGGGTGATAGCCTGCAGGCTACTGACTGAGTCGAAACAAATTAAAACACTGTGGAGGGAGGACAGAGAAACTAAATTTAAGGGTCTGGGAATGGATAGGAGCTCTTCTGTGAACACACTACATGATCCCTGCAATAAATAGTGTTCTAAGACAGTAGGAGACGTGAAAGCGTATCCCACCTACCACCTAATCTACTGGCGTATAAGATGGTGGCACCCAGAGGAACTCTACAAGGATGGCATGTACACGACGCCGGAAAGCCAAAGGAGCGACAGAAATATTAGGACCCTGGAATAGGTCGGTCCTAATCCGTGGTCTAGACAACATCCAAGTTGATGGTGGGGGGGGGGGGGCAGGGAGGAAATACATGGAGCACGTTCTAGTGAGTGGAAATGGATATCCCGACAGAGGGAGTCCGCAGCTCGTGGTCTTGTGGTGGCTAGTGTTGCTGCCTCTTGATCACGGGGTTCTGGGTTCGATTCCCGGCCAGGTTGGGGATTTTCTCTGCCCGGGGACTGGGTGTCGCCCATTTCGAATTTTTCTCTGAAAGTTGTGGAGTAGCTTCTGATGAACTTGGAGAGCTATTTCATGAGGATGTTGCAGTCACAGAGAAGAGGTATGTTATAAAGTAAGCTCATGCTATTTAGGCAGACTACTGCTCGACTATTGCTAGGGATCCTCTAGACATAAGTTACAAGCGGTAAACCAAGAGGAAAAGCGCAACCGACCTACAGTTCAATCAAGATCTCTCCAAAGTGTCGGGTCACAACACAGATGGTCGAAAAGGACTTTACAGTACAGAAAAGTCGGTAGCATTAGAAAGCATAACATGTTTTTTATTTGTTATAAACTAATGGATTGTCAGAACAATTTTCCACGTTTTGTACACTTTAATATAGAAATTGTCAAACGTATACAAATTCTTTTGGTGAAAAATAGTAATTTTGTGAGTTGATGTACTCGTATACTGAGTTTTACAGTATAAGTGCTTCGTATCATTCGAATGATTCTTCCCATCAGGAACTCACAAATATTAACTAATTTACTGTTCTAAATATCTGTAGTGTATACATATATAAAAGAGAGAGAGAGAGAGAGAGAGAGAGAGAGAGAGAGAGAGAGAGAGTTCCAGTTGCAGGAATAGGTGACCCCCTTTCAGAAATCCTAAATAAATTTACAAATTTTCATTAAAAAGAGATTGCACACTTCTATGAGACTACCACTTGCAACTTCCGTCTCAGTGAACATTTCCTATTAATGTGCGAACTTCCGTCTCCGTGAACATTTCCTATCAGTCTGCTACCGCCATGTACAATTAACTGACACACTAAAATACCTCAGACAAGCCCTGCACTGTAAATTAACACCTATGTACGATGTTGGCAAATTACTAACGCTGTCTTAGATTTCATTATCGACGTCAAAACACCGATGGACATTAATAATAGCCCGAAAACATGGCAAATGATGAATTTATAGAACGGCGCAAAAAGGCAACATAAAAATACGTCTAATACTACAGTTATTAATTAATAAATATAGCAATAATTAACATGAGATACCCCATAATGCTTTTGTCTACATACTGTAATGCTTTTCTGTCATCTGAAGGTAGTTCCAAGTAATGATCCAAGGAGAAATTGATTCTTAATGTTCAATGCAAATTTCACGTAACACGAAATTCTCTTCCATTATTATTGCTTTCGTAACAAAGTACACGTTAAAAAAGAAAAAAAATATCAACTCGCTTACATCGTTTGTTGCCGAATAAGACATCCGTAGATAGTCATATTATTGCGTAATAATCTGTAATGTTAACAGAGTCCGCGTGAAAACGAAAGACGGTTGAAAGCTATTATTTTTCGTGTTAAATAATTTTACTTTTTTTCTTTGTTACTGTGAAAGATCTTTAAGAGCTGACAGAACACAAATGTCAATCTCAAAAACCTAAATTCTAGATGTTTTGGTTTCCCTTGTATAAGTAGGCTGCTTACATTTGCGGTGGTCAAATGGTCTCTTACGTGTGATATCCGGAAAATGTTTTTCCTAGCTGCTAAAAGTGATACGTAATTGGAAGTAAGAACAACATCCCAGACAATACGGGTAATGTATACCCGTATACATTACTTGACAAGCTTAACGCCCCCCTCCCCCTCACATTAGGAAATAGGGGGCACTTTCATCAGAGTACCAGGATTCTCAAACATCTTGTTTATTTGTAAGACTGATATTTTAAAAATGAGAAAAACTTGTTTTATTCAGTGGAAAGTTCAGTTTTAGATCATAGCTAATAGCACAGAAATCATATTAAACACTAGTGATCCGCAGAACACAGTTGGAGAACAGAGAAAGCTGTAGAAAGTGAAACCTGTAGGGATAGACGAAGACTGGGGTATATCCAACAATTAATTAAATAATTGTTGACTTTCTGTGGAAGTGCTACTCTGATATGAAGAGGCTGACACAGGAGAAGAAGTCGTGGCGGACCGCATCATACCATCAGAACAAAGAAAGAAACAAAAAGTCTCAAACGATTAAGATAGTTTTCCCACCTCCTGAGTAAAGAATTTATACAGAATAATTAGCTTCTGAGGCTGTATCACAATAGCCAAGATTTGTAAGTCTCATATTTTGTAACTCCTTATTCATTTTCGTTCACCTTCCAGTACTATGTCCTTTTTTGATAGATTTTTACCATTCTATTAAATGTTGTGCCATTATTTCACTTTACTGAGCGATTTATTTGTTAGAAAACTTTAAATATTAGTGCTTATGATAGCGCTGGTCTTGTGTGTGTTCTAAACAATATCGAAAAAATCTTTCAATGAACTGATTTCTTCACAGGGCTCTCAACTTTACTCCAGTCGTGTTGCCGCCGTCTGACGGCTCCGGGATGGGTTTTCTGGGTCCTGGACGATCCACGGGAGCCATGGCGGATCTGGACAGAGGCATCGTGGATCTGATAATGAATTCCGATTTCCTCGACATTATACGTCCCAGTGAGAATGGCCTTCCACGTGTCTTCGAAACTACTACATTCATTGCACAGGAGGTCAGTACTTGATCCTTGCGACCACTGCCGGTATTTCATAGACCATAGCTTAAGAAAAGTCATACTTGTTGAAGCCTGCTCTTCGATGGTCACTATCTATCGTTTTATGGAAAAAATGAGCCTATGATTTAGTATGCACGTAACTTGCACAAAAGGTATTGTGTGGCTTTTACGAGGATGTAATTCATCAACAGGATTTCGTATTTAATAACGTATAGCTATTTAGGCAGTGGTAAACGACTTGTGCGTTACATAGTTTGAAACTTTTTCAAAAAACATTTTGCAACATATGAAGCTAGTGAAATCTTAAGTTCTGATCTGGTTGAAATCCTAAGTGGTGCTGTTCTGTGTTGTGTGTTTTTAGTTAAATCATATGGCGATTCTTAGTAGTATTTTGACGAATTTTCTGTGTATTTTCGAGGGTGCTGAATCCGAATTTTTAAAATCCCAGCAAAATTTCGGCCCAGAGAAGGGTAAAAAGAAACGCACGTTCCTGGGGTTTTTCGCTTGTAACTCATAAACGGCGCAATTTTCGGCAAAGTTGACCATTTTCATGTCCAAAGCGGATAAAATTTCCCACAAAAGTGGTCGGAGTGACGTCTTTCGTCAGACCAACAATATGGAGTGTAGCGCACTTTGAAGGTAGCGTCATTTTGAACGCCACCATCACAACCCAACCCCTCATTCTTCTATGTGCTATGACGTTCGTTCAGACGGAAAAATGAAAGCCTTTATCACTCTTGCAATTAAGAAGTGTTAAAATATGTTATAGTAATGGCATAATGACTATTACTACCAAATGCCAAATAAAGCATAATTATCATCATAATATATATTAACATAATAATTTTAAAGAAATTTAAAAGGAGTCTTATCCTCTTTGCGCTTTGTGTATCATTACCTGCGTCTTTAATTATTTACTTATTATGTATTATGAACTGATATATTCATGTATTATCTTAATTATCATTAACACCCTCATATATTCTCATTTTGCATATGAATTAAGTAGAGTAGAAACCAATGCACAGTGTTTTTAGATATAATTTCCTCTTGTGTAATCTCAAACGTGAAATATGGCCTACCTTCATCTGTAGCAGTATGTAATTAGTAATATAATAATTTTAAAGACATTTCAAAGGAGTTTCATCCTCTTCGCACTTTGTGCTGCACTGCCCCCATCGTCATTTGATACGTCTGCGAAACAAGGGCATATATGGGTACGTTACATCTAAGTAAGGTAGTAGATGACTACTTTCAGTTCATACTAGACAACAGGAGAGTAATTATTTACCTATTCTAATTATAAGTAATTATGATCTCATTACTCTAAGAAACAATGTACATTGGTTTCATTTCTAATTTATTATGAGATTTCACAAAGGCAAAATTATAACAACAACAATGTGAACTGTAGCTTAGCTTCACATGCAGGATTCCTAGTTTCAGTTTGTGGTTCCTTTTCTACTTCCAAAACGGCTTCTCCTAAGTCGTGCGAATTGAGGTGGCCGATATTCTTACAAGTTATACTGCGGTTAATGCAGAGCTTTTAGCAGCTAAGACCTGTTTTTTGGCAATGGTATGAGTAGCTACAACATCCAGTTTCGCATTTGCATGCGATATAGGTCAGACTAAGATTGGATGCTGGTGATCCGAGCCATTGTGGTCGGAACCAGGCAATCCGTGAACAGCCATGATTTCGAGTCCTGGTTGTGCCAGACGCTGCCAGCACTTAGTTTTTATTTTTTTTTTATTTGCAGGCCAAGTTCCATAGGACCAAATTGAGGAGCAAATCTCCAATGTCATGGAACGTGTCAGTACATGAAATTACAAATAAAAGTAATAACAGATAAAAATAAATGTTCATCAACCCAAAAAAGTGAGTCCACAAGTTTTAGTAAAGGCAATTACAATACAGTAAGAATCAGCTTAATTTTTCAAGGAACTCCTCGAACGAATAGGAGGAGTGACCCATGAGGAAACTCATCAGTTTCGATTTGAAAGCGCGTGGATTACTGCCAAAATGTTTGAATTCGAGTGGAGCTTGTTGAAAATGGATGCAGCAGTATACTGCACACCTTTTTGCACAAGAGTTAAGGAAGTCCGATCCAAATACAGGTTTGATTTCTGCCGAGTATTAACCGAGTGGAAGCTGCTTATTCTTGGGAATAAGCTAATATTGGTAACAAGAAACGACAGTAAGGAATACATATATTGAGAGGCCAGTGTCTAAATGCCCAGACTCGTGAACAGGGGTCGACAAGAGGTTAGTGAACTTACACCACTTATTGCCCGAACCGCCCGTTTATGACCCAAAAATATCCTTTTAGAATGGGAAGAGTTACCCCAAAATATAATACCATACGACACACGCGAAAGAAAATAACCAAAGTAGACTAATTTTCGTGTCTAACGATCACTCACTTCTGATACCGTTCGAATAGTAAAAATGGCAGTATTAAGTCTTTGAACAAGATCCTTAATGTGGGCTTTCCACGACAGCTTACAATATATCTGAACACCCAGAAATTTGAACTGTTCAGTTTCACTAATCATATGCCCGTTCTGTGAAATTAAAACGTCAGGTTTTGTTGTATTGTGTGTTGTTGTTGTGGTCTTCAGTCCTGAGACTGGTTTGATGCAGCTCTCCATGCTACTCTATCCTGTGCAAGCTTCTTCATCTCCCAGTACTTACTGCAACCTACATCCTTCTGAATTTGCTTAGTGTATTCATCTCTTGGTTTCCCTCTACGACTTTTACCCTCCACGCTGCCCTCCAATGCTAAATTTGTGATCCCTTGATGCCTCAGAACATGTCCTACCAACTGGCCCCTTCTTCTTGTCAAGTTGTGCCACAAGCTCCTCTTCTCCCAAATTCTATTCAATACCTCCTCATTAGTTATGTGATCTACCCATCTAATCTTCAGCATTCTTCTGTAGCACCACATTTCGAAAGCTTCTATTCTCTTCTTGTCCAAACTATTTAGCGTCCATGTTTCACTTCCATACATGGCTACACTCTATACAAATACTTTCAGAAACGACTCCCTGACACTTAAATCTATACTCGATGTTAACAAATTTCTCTTATTCAGAAACGCTTTCCTTGGCATTGCCAGTCTACATTTTATATCTTCTCTACTTCGGCCATCATCAGTTATTTTACTCCCCAAATAGCAAAACTCCTTTACTACTTTAAGTGTTTCATTTCATAATCTAATTCCCTCAGCATCATCCGACTTAATTCGACTACATTCCATTATCCCTCGTTTTGCTTTTGTTGATGTTCATCTTATATCCTCCTTTCAAGACACTGTCAATTCCTTTCAACGGCTCTTCTAAGTCCTTTGGTGTCCCTGACAGAATTACAATGTCATCGGCGAACCTCAAAGTTTTTATTTCTTCTCCATGGATTTTAATACCTACTCCGAATTTTTCTTTTGTTTCTTTTACTGCTTGCTCAATATACAGATTGTATAACATCGGGGAGAGGCTACAACCCTGTGTCACTCCCTTCCCAACCACTGCTTCCATTTCATGTCCCTCGACTCTTGTAACTGCCATCTGGTTTCTGTACAAATTGTAAATAGCCTTTCGCTCCCTGTATTTTACCCCTGCCACCTTTACAATTTGAAAGAGAGTATTCCAGTCAACATTGTCAAAAGCTTTCTCTAAGTCTACAAATGCTAGAAACGTAGGTTTGCCTTTCCTTAATCTATTTTCTAAGATAAGTCGTAAGGTCAGTATTTCCTCACGTGTTCCAATATTTCTACGGAATCCAAACTGATCTTCCCCGAGGTCGGCTTCTACCAGTATTTCCATTCGTCTGTAAGGAATTCGTGTTAGTATTTTGCAGCTGTGACTTATTAAACTGATAGTTCGGTAATTTTCACATCTGTCAACACCTGCTTTCTTTGGGATTAGAATTATTATATTCTTCTTGAAGTCTGAGGGTATTTCGCCTGTCTCTTACATCTTGCTCTTCACGCAGTATCGTGTCTCCCATTTCATCTTCATCTACAGCCTCTTCCATTTACATAACATTGTCCTCAAGACCCTCTATATACTCGTTCCACCTTTCTGCTTTCCCTACTTTGCTTAGAACTGTGTTCCATCTGAGCTCTAGATATTCATACAAGTGGTTCTATTTTCTTTGTGTGTTAGAAACTGTAAAAACTGATTCTTACTGTGATTTAACGTTAGTTTATTTTCTACAAGCCATGAACTGAGGTCACGTACTGCACTATTTGAAACCGAGTCAATGTTGCACACAACATCCTTTACTACCGAGCTAGTGTCATCAGCAAACAGAAATATTTTAGTTACCCATAATAGTAGAGGGCATATCATTTATATAAATACGGAAGAGGAGTGGCCCTAACACTGATCCGTGGAGCACACCGAACTTGACAGTACCCCACTCAGACCTCACATCCCAGCCGTTATCAACATTGTGAATAATGACCTTTTGCTGCTGGTTGCTAAAGTTAGAGGTGAACCATTTGTGAGCTGCTCCCCGTATTCCGTAATGGTCCAACTTCTGGAGCAATATTTTATGATCAACACAATCAAATCCCTTAGTTAAATAAAAAAATATACCAAGCGTTCGAAACCTTTTGTTTAGCCCAGCCAGTACCTCGCAGAGGAAAGAGAATTAGCATTTCCAGTTGTTAAACGGTTTCTAAAGCCGAACTGTACATTCGATAGTTGCTTGAGGGTCGTGGACGGCAGATAGTGCTGTGGCACCGACTCCTGCCTACTGAGGCTGTTGGCCATCCTCCGGCCTGCCATCGGCACCGCGGGTGCCCACGTCAGCATTTCTTCACTGGATGGAAGCAGCCAATCATGTTCCAGGGCCGGACAGGGCCAACAGAGTGATGCGTGTTTGCCTCATCGAGCTAACGACACAGTGTGTAGTTACAAACGTCTTTCTTTTGGTCAGCAGTGCTTTCAGTGGGTGTCAGCAGTGCTTCCGCTGAGCTTCTCAGCCCACTGTTGCCACCAACCACACACCAAGTGCAATTGCACCCAAGAGATTAGTTTCAGGGGACTTTATCTCGTTGCAGTGGACAGCAAAGGGAGCACCACTCCACAGCATGACGTCTGAACCACAGCTTGTGATATAGTTGTGGTGGGGTGAGAGAGACTATCACCATTAGAGAACAGAATAATTATGCAATTGAGAGTTAGGAGGCATTATAGCTGTAGGGTTACTTTTGTGAGATCACAAGAGACGGTGGATAGTTTAAGGGTGGTTCTAGAGATGTATGGCTAGAACTCGTGTGATGTACGTATTGAAAATTACTTGGGCATTCTGCCCTTTGTGCCGAGTCTGTGACAGTTTTTTGTCACCACCCTACCCTTCCGTGTGAGCCACCTGAATTCTCTGAACTGAACATTTAAAACAGCGCATTATACTTTGAAGTCGTTACTAAGTGTGAAGGATAATCCAGTTGACTGACAAGGGAACATCAGAATTTAGTGAATCTGAGTACTAATTAATCTACAAACCAGGGAGCAAACCTGGAAATAAGGACGCTGTAATCAGGAAAATGGCAGCTCTAGGCACTACGTGAAGACCTAGCTCAGTGGCAAATAGCAGAGAGAGCTAATGAGCAGTGTCAACACTACATACAGCAAGCAACGTCAGTTTTAGCATGTATGACTGATTACTGCGTAGGAAGACGAAGTTAGGACCGCACGTGATTGTGCCTGCAAAACTAAGGGAAATAGTACTGAGGGGAATGTATGATCATGTCTTATCAGGCCATGGGAGACATGGGATACAAGTCAGAGGATGGCAGAGAAGTGCCAATGGAGAGGACAGGAAAGCAAGGTCGACCAGTTAATCAGGAATTGTGGGTAGTGTGCTGATTGTGCGGATTTGAGTCAGAAACAGGTGCCATTTCCTTTTTTTATATCGTTTGTGCCGAACCTGAACCAGCAGGCAATAACAGTTGTACAAGCATTGCTAAATACATGGGTACTGACGTTTGGAGTGCCGGAAATAATTTTATCTGATCAATGGACAAATATCATGTCAGACCTGATAAAGGAATTGTGCCGGTTGTTGCAGGTAAAGAAGTTAAAGAGGTCGTCCAGTTCATCCTCAGGCAAATGGGAGGGTGGAACACGTTCATCAGATGACTTGATCTCACAGTGTCACTACTTGGCCCATCACTTGGATGGAGGAGTCTTGTTTTCCAGGCTGCAGGATGTGATATTATCTAGACACAGATGGTCATTAAGTTTAGTATTCAACGTGAGGGGCGTGCAGAACGAGATAAGTAGATTGGAGGCGCTGTTTTCAGATTTACATGTAGTAATGGAATGCTTACGGAGGTATTGGTGTGTATGCACGATGGAGCAAATGCAGTAAGTGGTAGGAGTAGCGCCTCATGAGCCATAGAGGATAAAAAGAAATATATATGGGTGAATGCTGGAACTGAAATATTGAACATCATATTTGGGACAGTAGACATGTGTAAATGAGCTAAACAAAACTGAGGAGGCTGTAAGGAAACTAAGATATAAGGCGACTATGCATTGGCATTCCATGTGGCTTACGAGTTTGTGGAGCAGTGTATTGAACACAATATGAGTGCTTCAACAGTTTACCAACGAAGCGACGAATTATGACAGAGCATCTCTAAAACGGGCATCAGAGGCGGTTCAAGTACAGGTGCTAGGATAACGCTGGAAAGACTGTTGCAGTCACTAGGAGGGGATAGTACCTGGAATGCAAGTGTGGAGTTGACGAACTTGCATTACAAGGTCAAATACGTCCAGTTTCCTGCATGATGAACAGTCCTTTTGTTACCTGAGCAATACTTGAAGGGGATGAGAATAATGTGGGTAGAATTGTTACCAGGACTACAGTTAGTGGCAGAGTCGAGCAGCTAGAACCTGCCTTTCTAATGCCATCGAGTAACTGATATGCAACAACAGATAGTCACAGCTGCGTGTGTCAGTGAGGATACCAATGGCAGACAGGGACACTTTATTTAAGTTTTACATAGTGCACACGTAGCTACAGGAAATTGGGAAGTTTGGGAAAATGGGTTGTTACTAGTGGTGGAATGTCGGAATCAACATGGCAGTGACAGAGGTTAAGGTATAGCAATGGAAAGTGGGGTTGTCACCATATGCGTTACTCACGAGATTCAGATGGGGGAAGCACATGTATCATGCAGTTGTTCAGGGGTGAAGGAGGGGGTTCTCCATGCTGGAAAGAGGAGACCGAACTCAAACTGTATTCCAGAAAACGGGTTTGCAGTGAGTGTACTTAACATTCAACGATAAAGTAGTGCCTGCTAGTTGCTATGAGCAAGGAAAGCTGAAGGGAACGAGGTGCTTAGAGTTAAGAGGTAGTGGGTTGTTGATCAATAAGACTATGTGTGATATTTGAGGTCCAACATTCCAGTTAACCAGCTACAATGACGGGAGTTACTCTGTTACATGTAACACAGCCACAGCTGTACCGGCCAGCAGAGCCCTCAGAGCTATTACCTAAATAAAACATTACCTTTATGCACAATAACAGGGAACGAAGTCTATTCCATTCTCTAAGTCAGATGATAGCTGTGGAGCAGCTAATGCAGCACGTGAAACAGTATCGGGATAGTTGACACTGGGTAACCGTGACCCTGAGTTTAGCGATTCATAACGCCATGGTGATTCTGGTTTTGCTCTGCATAGCTTTTATTTGTCTGAGATGCTGAGTCTTCCAGAAATCAGACCCATGGGTCGTTCTTATTCCCATGGACTGGTTTCCCCAAGCAAGAGACGACAAATAATTTTACGGAGTTTTCGTAATTAATGAAGTAATTGTGTAGAATTTAGGAATAGCCATTTGAGTGGTGTGTACTTATTCTTTAGATTAAGTGTAGAAGTAGTTACGGTGGAGAACCAGGACTTATCAAGACCCAAGGGGCTGGGTTTTCTCCATGGAGGGCGGCAGTGTGCTGCCACTGCCCACATTTAGTGAAGTTAATAAGAAGTGGTAAGAAAACCACTGAAGTACTGCAATGGCAGCCGTGGGCTGGTAGCTGCAGTGTGGCGAGACGTGGCTCAGAATGACAGGAAAACGGAAGGGTTACGAGATGGGGTAAACTGCACCATGCAGTGGCAGTGGCCGTTGCAGGTGGGTCACCGTCATCACACCAAGCAAAAACTCTTGTTATGGGGCTATGTGACTAGGTGCCACGTTTTGGAGTAACCAATGCGCCAGAGGCATATAAATAGTTCTGAATTCTGAGGCAAAGGTACTTCTTTGGAGCTCAGCAACACCACCATGTTACACTGGCTGTGCCAGATGAAGAGACGACTGGGCATCGCCAGCAGCAGCCGTGAGTTTGAGTCTGGTTTGAACCAGTTGCCGCCAGCACAAAGTTCCTCGAGGGACTGACTGCTTCCTCACAAGCTGCCATCTGACTCCTGCCGGAGGGTAGCGGGTCGCACTCAGCGCTCATCAACCTCCTTGGTGAGCACGTGTAGGGCTAAGTCGCAAGAAGAGGCAGGCCATTCCCCAGGAGGACATTGTTGCAGCACAACAACGGTACCACTGATGCCACGGACGTAGCCAATGACTACTCAGGCTGTCAGCCATCACTCAGTCTATTGTCAGCGTCACAGGACACCTACGTCAGCATTTCCTTACTCGGCGGAAGCCGCCCTGGGTCAATGGAGCGAGGCATGACTGCCTCGCTAAGCTGATGACGCAGTGTGTAATTAAAGTTGATTAAATACCTTTGTTTTGGTCAGCAGTGTCTCCACTTGGACTGGGAGGCTCATTGTCACAACAACTCACGCTACAGAGTGCAGTCACTCAACAGAATAAAATGCTTGGTTTCATGATGATATACAGGGTGAAAAGTATTTAAACCGACAAACTCTGGTAGGTTGTAGGCGACATCAAAACAAATATTTTTCCCTATGAGAAGTATTTAAACCGGTAGAGGAAGATTTCTCTGGTGGCAGATTAATTAAACCAACAAACACTTTTACCAAGAGACAACACATTAACGCAACCCAATATTAGTTACAGTAGATTTTCAAAAATGCCTCCATTGACGCGTAAACAAAGGTTATACCGTCGGATCATGTTCTGTCTGACAAGGGCAAAAACCCCAGGAGTATCCTTAATTGTTTCTGCTGCTGCTACTATCCGGGCAATCAGATCCTCTTCTGATGCAACAGGAGTTGCGTAAACAATGTTGCGCATCTCTCCCCACACAAAAAAGTCCAGAGGGGACATATCAGGGGATCGAGCAGGCCGTGGTACAGGACCACCTCTACCAATCTACGTTTCTGGCAACCGTCGGACTAGGAATCGACGCACACAACGACTGAAATGTGCCGGCGCCCCGTCATGTTGGAACCACATGCGTTGTCTTGTAGGGAGCGGGACGTCTTCCAGCAATTCTGGCGAGAAAATTGTACGAGTAATAGTGCCTGCCATTTAATGGCCTAGGTAGCAGGTAAGGCCCAATTCAACAGTCCCCAACAACACCGACCTACACATTAACGAAGAACCGCACTTGATGAGCGCTAGTAATTGTGGCATGTGGGTAATCCTCACTCAAAACATAGGAATTGTGCATGTTGTAGACTCCATCACGCCCAAACGCTGCTTCATCGGTAAACAACACAGAGGATGGAAAGTAGGGTTCATTTCACACTCCGCTCTGGGCGGATAATCAACTGGTTCCAGGTTGTGGACACGCTGTAAGTGAAATGGACGTAACAATTGCTGTCGAAGGACTGTTCTTACATTCGTCTGATTCGTCCCCATGTGACGTGCAACTGCACGAGTGCTGATTGAAGGATCCCGCTCCACATGCTGCAAGACAGCTTCCTCATATTGCAGCGTTGTTACAGTGCGCCGGCCGGTGTGGCCGTGTGGTTAAAGGCGCTTCAGTCTGGAACCGCGTGACCGCTACGGTCGCAGGTTCGAATCCTGCCTCGGGCGTGGATGTGTGTGATGTCCTTAGGTTAGTTAGGTTTAATTAGTTCTAAGTTCTAGGGGACTGATGACCACAGAAGTTAAGTTCCATAGTGCTCAGAGCCATTTGAACCATTTTTTCGTAATACGACCTCCACCGGTTTCAATAATCCTCATAAGAAGAAAGGACATTACGGGAAAAATATTTGTTTTTGTCCCCTACAACCTCCCAGGGTTTGTCGGTTTAAATACTTTTCACCCTGTATACCAATAACATTTTCCTGGTGTTCCAGGCACATCAAGTGGTTATATTTCCACAAGCTAGAAGCTCAAGAAAATTTTATCAGCAATATCGCCATGAAACCATGCATTCTGTTAAGAGAGGTTGCAGTCGGTAGGGTGAATACATAACGTACATGCCATACCTCTAATGCTGCACTACGATTCCTCCCCATAAAAGGCTAGGCAAACTGCGCATTAATAAGGCTAAATTATTAAGCTCTCTAGCCTTCTTACTGTGCTGCCATGGTGAGGATTCCACGTATTTCCATCATGACCAATCATATTGACACTGCTGGAGCTGGGAAATATCACGCGCCAGCTTTGTCCTACAACTGTAAATTATTCTGTGGCATTATTTGCCGGGAGACCCATGTGGGGTTGTTAAGCTCCCTGTCCTACAACTTTCTATTTAATGCCACCTCGCTAAATTGAGTGTCATTGTAGATAAGATGAAATGATTATGACAACACCTAGTGCCTGAGCGAAGAAAATCTCTTACTCGGCTGGGAATCGAATGCAGAAACCCGTGATTTAGAGGCAGTGCATGATCCATTAGACCACGGGCTGTGAACCATAGTGCTGGAGCGGATAGATTAACAGAAAACAAATGGAGTGAGCTTTGGCCACCAGTCTGCAGCTGACAGAGTCGATTTCAGCTTCAGATTGGGAATGGATCGACGCAGGCACAGTAGGATAATAGGTACCACCGTAAACGAAAACCATCGAAAATCAGAAAAGGAAATTTAGCTGGATTAGACAAGAACAACACGGGGCAGATAGTCAAATAACAGAATGTACTGTTATCAACAAGACAGTAATAAATATAAGCATGGATGCCATGTTGGCACTTGTAGGAACTTTATTCTACATCTTCGCCATGGAGTACTCCTTCTGCTGACATAATCCTTGGTGTTGAACAAGCAATTCGCAAGATATCCAGTGAAATATCACAAGAAATTTGTCGAGAACGAGCCACATCCTTGCAAAATCAAAGCTGCTAACGCCGAACCTGAAAAGAGCGGAGTACAGCGGCATTCACCTTATCTGCAACGATCCTCTCACTGTAATCCTGCCAGCCGAAAAGTGCACTGCATTGCAGCCACTAGAATTGAACAAGCTGACTATGATGGGAGCTGGTTCATTCGGGAAAAAAACATACCAAAAATTATCAAAGGACCAAACGTCCAGAATAATAAGGAAGACATTCGAACCTATCAAGTGGTCATCAGAGGAAGAGAGCGTCGTTTAAATTTCCTCCCTCGCGTACCTGGACTACCTATGTTTTACGGCCTGCCCGAAGCTCATAGAAAGGAAACATCACTACGACCCATCATAAACACCACTGAGCCCACGACTTAGAGACACAGACGGTAAGCTACGTAATACACTACTGGCCATTAAAATTGCTACACCACGAAGATGACGTGTTACAGACGCGAAATTTAACCGACAGGAAGAAGATGCTGTGATATGCAAATGATTAGCTTTTCAGAGCTTTCACACAAAGTTGGCGCCGGTGGCGACACCTACAACGTGCTGACATGACGAAAGTTTCCAACCGATTTCTCACACACAAACAGCAGTTGACCGGCGTTGCCTGGTGAAAAGTTGTTGTGATGCCTCGTGTAAAGGGGAGAAACGGGTACCATCCCGTTTCCGACTTTGATAAAGGTCGTATTGTAGCCTATCGCGATTGCGGTTTATCGTATCGCGACATTGCTGCTCGCGTTGGTCGAGATCCAATGACTGTTAGCAGAATATGGAATCGGTGGGTTCAGGAGGGTAATACGGAACGCCGTGCTGGATCCCAACGGCCTCGTATCACTAGCAGTCGTGATGACAGGCATCTTATCCGCATGGCTGTAACGGATCGTGCAGCCACGTCTCTATCCCTGAGTCAACAGATGGGGATGTTTGCAAGACAACAACCATATGTACAAACAGTTCGACGACGTTTGCAGCAGCATGGACTCTCAGCTCAGAGACCATGGCTGCGGTTACCCTTGACGCTGCATCACAGACAGGAGCGCCTGCGATGGTGTACTCAACGACGAACCTGGGTGCACGAATGACAAAACGTCATTTTTTCGGGTGAATCCAGGTTCTGTTTACAGCATCATGATGGTGCATCCGTGTTTGGCGATATCACGGTGAACGCACATTGGAGGCGTGTATTCGTCATCGCCATACTGGCTATCACCCGGCGTGATGGTATGAGGTGTCATTGGTTATACGTCTCGGTCACCGCTTGTTAGCATTGACGGCACTTTGAACAGTGGCCGTTACATTTCAGATGTGTTACGACCCGTGGCTCTATCCTTCATTCGATTCCTGCGGAACCCTTCATTTCAGCAGGATAATGCACGACCGCATGTTACAGGGCCTGTACTGGCCTTTCTGGATACAGAAAATGTTCGACTGCTGCCCTGGACAGCACATTCTCCAGATCTCTTACCAATTGAGAACGTCTGGTCAATGGTGGCCGAGCAACTGGTTCGTCACGATAGGCCAGTCACTACTCTTGATGAACTGTGGTATCGTGTTGAAGCTGCATGGGCAGCTATACCTGTACACGCCATCCAAGCTCTGTTTGACTCAATGTCCAGGCGTATCAAGGCCGTTGTTACGGCCAGAGGTGGTTGTTCTGGTTACTGTTTTCTCAGGATCTATGCACCCAAATTGCGTGAAAATGTAATCACATGTCAGTTCTGGTATAATATATTTGTCCAATGAATACCCGTTTATCATCTGCATTTCTCCTTGGTGCAGCAATTTTAATGGCCAGTAGTGTAACTTGGAAGTGCAGATGGCGATGCACGAGTCGATGCAACTTACTTACAAATACTGATCAATGTCTGCTTCGTAGACAGATCATTGAATATTGTGCATGGATGGGGCGCATTACAACTGCAACATAAATTTCCTGAGCTGCGTATACTATCCCAGGCATTCTGTTACTGTCAATTATCTTTCACTATGTATTTCATAACATAATCGCTCATTAGTTCTTGCACTTCTTTTTCTATCTCCCGTAACTCTGGTTTCGGTCGATCTGCTGTGACTTGGTTGTTCACAGTAGCTTTCTTGAGCAGATATATTTGAAAAAATTAATGAATTAAATCTATCTTTACAAGGGGAACAGACATTATCGTGTTGGAGCAAGATTTATGCTGGATTTTTGTCCGATCGAACACGTCGGAAATGGTTCTTGAGTTTACTCAGAGTCTTCACGTATGCCTCTGAATTGATGGTTGATCCTCTTGGCATCATATCCACGTGAATGACGCCATCACAATCCCAGAAGACTAATAACGAAATAACCGTGTTAAAAATTAGATTTATTGATTGTGTGGCAAGAGAGAATGCGTCATAACACTCAATTTATTCGTTGATGAGTTAGCAATATTACCAAATGAAATATTTGAACAATTGATCCATTGTCTCCACGATATGCGCTCGCAAGATTTGAATATATTTTCCTGAATGACTAAATACATGAATTCATTTTCAGTTCTGTATTCTGAGTCCTTTTGTAGCAAATTTGCAGAAACCAGAAAATATGGCAATTTATAAATTCCTTTTAAAAATGACATCAGGTTCAGGCATGGAATCACTGTTCAAAACAATGACATTTCAAGATTTTTGGCGCAGGGTTCGTGATGAATATCTAGAAGTTACCACAGAGGGTCTGGTGGTGTTCTCCCGTTCCCAACAACATACTTGTGTGAAACGGGACTCTCACCATATCCAGCTACAAAGACAAAATACTGCAATAGACTGGTTGCTGTACGTGACATGCGTCTTCGACTCTCTTCTATCAAGCATGACTTTAAACCGGCGACGAAACATAACAGACAAATACGTGTTTCGCAATAAATGGAAACCATTTTATCAGTTTACAGTGGAATCAATAAAACGTCATTTTGCATATTGTATTACTGCATGTTTTTTGTATATTTCTCTGGACGTCAGAAGAGAATAATGTACCTATTTTTGTATGATATTCAGTAAATGATGATATGGCTCTGAGCACTATGGGACTTAACATCTGTGGTCATCAGTCGCCTAGAACTTAGAACTACTTAAACCTAACTAACCTAAGGACATCACACACATCCATGCCCGAGGCAGGATTCGAACCTGCGACCGTAGCAGTCGCGCGGTTCCTGACTGAGCGCCTAGAACCGCTAGACCACCGCGGCCGGCGTAAATGATGATAATTAAATATTTTATGGAGCTCTAAAATAAGCTTTTTGGGCAAGGGCGCCTTATGGTGTGCACACTTTACATCCTTTGTGCGCTGTCATCTCCAGCACTCACGATATTAACGCATCTTCGGCATCCAGCGAATTAGCCAGATCATCGGGGGGGGGTCTTCATTTAGCCTCTTCGTTGTACCCCACTCACTGACAACACAGGAATCGCACTGCTGATGCTTGATCTAAAAAATCCCCATGTATGCCAAGAACAAGATGCCCATATTCTTGGGGCCTTACGATTCTTGGCAATGGCCATCACATCAGATGGCCTTCGCTGTGGCTGGGTGGCGCCCATGTTACTGTGTCCAGACTAAACGCCAGCAACTGTCGCTTCCCGCGAAGCAGACCGGTACAGCGGTCCCCTGACCGAGTAGGGGTCAGCCTGGCCGGTCGTCCCGGAAACACAGACGCTTCCCAGAGACCACCAGGAGGCGTCCACGGCGCCGCAAGAGGTCGCTACAGCCGCGGACCCCTTTCCTTCCGCTCGACACGTGACTGCAAATAGAGCCAGCCATATCCATGCGCCGAGCAGTATTTAGGCTGGCGCAGGAGCCTGGAGAGACATTCGAGGGTTGGATTCCCTCTCTTCTTCATCGAAGAGTTTCACTGCCTGGGCTACTCTCAGGGTGCACCTTCGACGTGGAAGATTCCCGCCGTTTCCCTGCCGTGTCGTCTGCTTGCCGTCCATACTGCCTGCCGCCGCCGCCGCCGCTTGGTCGCCGCCTTCCGGTCCTCGCCGCCGCCGCCGCCGCCGCCTGCCGGGGCTCGCCACCGCCGCCTGGTCGCCGCCTGCCGGTACTCGCCGCCGCCTGCTGGTCGCCGCCGTCGCCGTCTGCGCCGCCGTTTGGCCGCCTTCCGGTCCTCACCGCCGCCACCGCCGCCGCCGCCGCCGCCGTCGCCGCCTGCCGGGGCTCGCCGCCGCCGTCGCCTGCCGGTGCTCGCCGCCGCCACCGCCGCCGCCGCCGCCTGCCGGTCGCCGCCGTCGCCGTCTGGTCGCCGCCGCCGCCCTTCTCGCGCGCCGCCGCCATGTCCCAACCCACCACCACTACCACTATCATTTTCACCTCTCCCTCCACTGCTCCAACCACCATCACATGGAGCTCATCCTCCACCCCACTTCCCGTCCTTCCTTCTCTCCCTGTCCACCCCACCCCTGCGCCACTTTCGGCTGTACCCACCCCCAACTCCTCTTCCCCTATCACTGTCGCCCCATCGACAGCTACAGACTTTCCGCCGCTCCCCGCACCGCCTCCGACAGGCTCCAAGCCAGCACGGATCTCTGCTCGACGTTCCACAGTCTCAGTGACACCCACGCCCCCACCGTCTGCGTCTTCCGCTGCTCAGGGTGGTCCTGCCCCCCGCCATCTCCTCCTGCAACCCGTCCCCCTGCCCCCTCCCCACCCAGTGGTGTCCACGAAACCTTCCAAGCGCCCGAATGCTGACCCTTCCCCTGAAGTCTCCTCCAAAAAAACCCCCAATCCCCGTGACCCACCCACTCCCATGGACGCGGCCCCGACCCCCGCCCCCGCCACGCCTGCCACCCACACCTTTGTCCTCTCCAATCCTGACCCTCAATTCCTTGATGCCCGCTCCCTCACTCTCGCCATCCGGAAATACTGCCCCAATGCTCCCATCTCCCAACTGATTCCTCGCAAGGACTCGGTCCTCATAAAATCCCCCAATGCTTCCTTCCACACCGACCTCCTCTCCCGCATCCCTCGTATCCAATTTGGCCAACGTGCAACCCTCACCCCCTACCACACCCCGTCCTCTCCCCGTCAGCCTCAACCTCCCCGACGTCCGCCGACCTTCACCGCTGTGATCACGAAGCTTAGCCCCGTGATCACGGAGGCTGAGGTGTTGGCGGAACTCAACTCCCGGCCCGACATAGAAATCCGCTCGGCCCGTCGCATCTTCAATGATGCCGGGCCGACTTTTCTCATGCGGATATTCACTGAATCCTCCTCCTCTATTGACCGCCTCCTCACCGAGGGAGCCCTCATCTACAATCAGCGCCATAAGGTGGACCCCTCCCGTTCCCCAGTCCAATCCTACCGCTGCCAACGCTGTCTCACCTACAACGACCACGTTACCTCTGCCTGCAAGAACCCCCCTACTTGTCCCCACTGCAAAGCTTCCCACTTCCTCAAGCATTGCCCCAACCTCACCTCTCCCCCCTCCTGCAACACTTGTAATGAACCCCATCCTACCTACTCCTCGAAGTGTAAAGCGAAACCTCCACCAGTAACCCCTGAGCTCACCTTCCCTGTCCGTCCTGTTGATGACCCCATCCACCCCAACAACTCGCTCCGCCCTCCCCCTACTGCTGAGGACATCATCCGTTTCACCACCATTGTGCTCCAAAACATCCACCCCTTCCAGCGCTCCCACACTCTTTCCCAAATCGCCCTCGCTGCCCGCTCCATCTTCCATCTTACCACCTATGCCACTTACTCCCACAACCAGGCCCACTTCACCTTCACCCCCCTCACCACCCTCGTCTAACTCTCCACTCCCATGGTACAACAACCGTACCGTATCCTGTACCACAACATTCGCTCCCTGCCCACCCACAAACTCCTCTTCCTCCACACCCTACGTCAGCACCGCGTGGATGCCTTCGTCCTCAATGAAACCTTCCTTCAGCCCCGTATCTCCGTCTCCACTGCCCCTTACACCCTACATCGCACCGATAACCCGTACCCTCTGGCACGTGGCGGAGTTGCTATAGGCCACCTCAAGCACCTCCCAGTCCGGCCCCAACCTCTCCTTAACAATCCTGCCGAGCATCTCACCCTCAGCCTCTTCTTCCCCGCCCTTACCATCACCTGTGCCACCATTTATGTCCGCCCTCGCACCCCCATCCTGTACGATTTCCTGGCCCACATTGACCGCACCTTCTCCACCTACGTGATTGCCGCCGACCTCAATATCCACAGCCGTGATCCTGCCGACCTCCGGCGGTGGCATCAGTTTCTCACCACTCTCCAGGGAGACCTGGTTCCCCTGCCCCAGCACACCCGGCCCGAATCCAACACCACTCCTGATGTAGTCCTTGCCTCTCCCAACCTTCTTGGGCGCATCACCGCGGATGTCCTTGACCTCATTGGCAGTGACCATGCTCCTGTCCTCCTCACTATCTCTAACGGTCGCCATCCCCGCCACACTCCTCGCCCTGACGTCCCTCCTAAACTTGTCCATGATTACTCCCGTGCCAACAGGGATGCCTACCGGGATTCCATTCACACCCAGGTTGACAGCCACGACCTTACCCTCCAGTCTCCTGATGACATCTCTCGCACTGCTGCCTTCCTGCACCAGACCTTGTCTGACGCCGTCGCCACCCATATCCCCACCAAAGCCATCCACCCTCACCGCCCTGCCCTGCCTCCACAGGCTGTCCTTCTCCTTCGGGAGTCCCGCCGCCTCTACCGCTCTTTTCTCCGCACTTGTGACCGGGATACACTTACCCGCCACCGGCAATTACAGCGACACATCCGCAACCTGCTTGTTGCGAAGAAACGCCGAGCCTGGCGCCAGACATGTACACACCTCAACACCACGCTCCCCATCAACTCTTCCAAGTATTGGTCTGCTTTCCACCGCCTTACTGGGAACCGCCCCACCCCCCAGTACCCTCTCCTCCTTAATGACCGTCCCTTTCCTGACAACCTCAGTAAGGCCAACCACTTTGCCTCCCACCTCTCTGATGTTTTTTCCATCCCAGATGATCCCCACTTTGATTATTCCCTCTTCCCTGATGTCGTGGACCGTACGGATACCTCTGTTCCTCCCCTTGCTCCTAGCTTCCAGTACTTGGGCCACACCCCACCATCTGCACTTAACACTCCCATCACTACACAGGACATCAGCCTCACACTCCGCACTAAACGCAACACTGCTCCCGGCCATGACTGCGTTACCTACCGCCACCTCAAACACTGCCCTCCCTCCTTCCTTTCCCTCCTTGCCGCCCTCTACAATGTCATCCTTGCCACTGGCTTCTATCCCGACCTGTGGAAAACCTCCCGTATCCTGATGTTCTCCAAACCCAATAAGCCTCCATCTGATGCCTCTTCCTATCGTCCTATCTGTCTCACGTCAGTGTTCAGCAAGCTCTTGGAATCCATCCTTTCCCGGCGCATCCATCTCCACCTCCACCAAAACCACCTCCTCCCAAACACCCAATGTGGCTTTCGACCTTCCTTCTCTGCTGATGACCAACTCCTCCGCCTCACTCATCTCCTCTCCCTCCAGCTTAACTCCCGTCGCTCCGCCATTTTTGTCTCACTTGACCTTGAAAAGGCCTACGACCGTGTCTGGCATCCCGGTCTCCTGTTTAAACTCCAAACCTACGCCCTTCCTATCAACTACATCCGTCTGGTGGCCTCCTTCCTCTCCCGCCGCCCCTCATACGTTACCATCCATCATGCCAATTCCCGCACCTTCTACCCCTCTGCCGGTGTGCCCCAGGGCTCTGTCCTCTCCCCTCTCCTCTACCTCCTGTACACGGCCGATATGCCCCAACCCCCCCCTCCAGTGCACCTCTTGCAATATGCTGATGACACCGCATTCCTCGCCCTCGCTCCTACCCTCCAACGGTCCCAACGCCTTCTCCAGAATCACCTTGACCTTTTTTCTGCATGGTGTAACCAATGGCTCCTGAAACTAAATCCTTCCAAGACCCAGGCAATCATCGTAGGTCGTACCACTCGCTCCTTCCGGCTCCTGGATTTCTCCCTTACTGTCTGCGCACGTCCTGTCCGTCTCACCCCCACCCTCACCTACCTTGGCCTCACCATTGACCGTCACCTCGCCTGGATCCCTCATCTCCGATCCATCCAATCCAAAGCCCACAACCGCCTCCGCCTCCTCAAACTCCTCTCTGGCCGGACATGGGGGTTGCACCCCTCCACCATCCTCCACACCTACAAATCCTTAATCCGTCCCCTCCTCTGTTATGCCAGTCCTGCCTGGATATCTGCCCCCCCCAAATTCTATCAGTCCCTCCAGATCCTTGAGCGTCATGCACTCCGCCTCGCCTTCCGTATCCGCCTCCCGTCCCCCACGCAGATCCTCTATGATCTCATTCCTTTCCCCCATCTGCTCCTCTTCCTCGAACATATCCGCATCCTCTACACCTCCCGCCGTCTTGAACCCCCTCACCCCCTGGTTGCTCCTCTCCTCTCCCATCCTCGCCCCCTGCCACGTCTTCACCGTTGTGTCCCCCCTACCCTCCATCTCTACACCCTCCATCTCCTTTCCCAAGGTGGCTTCCGTCAGCTCCCCCTCCCGGATGATGCCCTCTCTCCCTCCATTTATCCTTCCTATCAACTCTGATCCTCCCTCCCCCTCCTTTCCTCTGTCCTTTCCCTGGGCTCCCTCTTCCCCCCCCTTCCGTCCTGTTTCCTCCCCACTACGGCTCTCCCTACCTCCGTTCTCCCCCCCAGTCCTTTTGTATTCCCCTCCTCTACCTACTCCCCTCCCTGTCGCGTCTGCCCCCTACCCCTCTTATGGGTCCTCATCCTCCATCAGCTCCTTTCCCGGTTCCCCCCCCCCCCCCCCCCTTCGCTTTTACTCTCCTTTCCCCCCTTTTGTTTTCCCATCTCCTGTCCAGTTTCCCCCACCTGCTCTCGACTGTGGTGTCACCTTTGCCGACTTTTTCGTGCTGTGTTCTAGTGCCTATTCAGTGTTGTGTTGCGAACAGAAACCATGCTGTCGTTGGGTGTGAATTTTATATACTTTGCGAACAGAATCCAGACTGTCGCCGTGTTTTTTTTAACTGTCTGTTGTTTTCCCTGTCTGCTCCGTATGTATTTTTATTCGCTTCATCATCCCTCTGTTGCTTGTTTTAATTTCCCCATTTTCTTTTCACCTTGTTACTCACTAAGTCCCCGATTTTATCGCCTGTTTTTTTATTATTATTTATTCTCCTGCTCTTTGTCAGAAAATCTGTAGGCTGCAGAGCGGCGTCCTAAGCTGCTGCCAGCCCGCCCCCCTTTGGGGGGAATTGAAATTCAATAAAGAAAAAAAAAAAAAAAAAAAAACCTGGAGAGGCGGTTTACGCCGAGCGAGCCCACTGGTGTCATCATAGCCGCCGCGTCATCGTCCACCGCCGCCAGCGTACTGGAGCCATCCTCGCAGGGCCTCTACTCGTCCTCGGACTCAGGTGACGACAACGAGGACTCCGCGCCGCTCTTCACGAGACACCCGGGGCTTGGTTTCGTGAAGTTATATGGTTACTACAGACAGTTTATATTTGGAAGAATCTCTGATTTCGTTGTTGGTAAGCTTGGAGGATCAGTCCTACCTTACGAATATTGTTTTGTAAATTTTGAAGAAAGACTTTAGTTTAAATAAAAACGCTGTAACTCACACACTGAGATTTTCCTATCTGCGGACGGCGGATAGATTACATGTGGAGAATGCCTGACTGAAGTGGGTGGCATCAGGGCGGATGACACACAATTAAGTTGTCCGATGATGAAGGCCTAACAGCCCCAGTACTCTCTAGGAGAGGTAAGGTGCAATATGATGCTGAGAGATATGACCCCCAAATCATTCCCTTCCCTGGATACATTATGGGAGGAAACTAGGGCTAAAGATGGTTGGCATAAACAATTCCCCATGAGACCATGCACAAGCCACTCCAAGTCTGCGCGACTGCTACGGTCGCAGGTTCGAATCCTGCCTTGGGCATGGATGTGTGTGTTGTCCTTAGGTTAGTTAGGTTTAAGTAGTTCTAAGTTCTAGGGGACTGATGACCGCAGATGTTAAGTCCCATAGTGCTCAGAGCCATTTGAACCATTTGAACTCCAAGTATCTGTTTCACGTTGAGAACTTAGTGGACAAGTTTGGGGAGGTGGCAGGCATATCAAAAATGCATCGCCTACCCATTCACGTGCATTATTCATCTGGGCCAAGCTGGGTGAAGTTCAGATATCCATCACCACCCATAAGAGCGTGAACATGATCCATACAGGTCTCCTCTTGCAGTCTGATGACAAGTTGCTCGTCAGCTTACGGTGATGAGGTGTACAAAATGGCAAAAGGCTCTGAGCACTATGGTACTCAACATCTGAGGTCATCAGTCCTCCAGATTTAGAACTACTTAAACCTAAGAACATCGCAACATCAATGCCCAAGGCAGGATACGAACCTACGACCATAGAAGCTGCATGGTTCCGGACTGGAGCGCCTAGAACCGCTCGGCCACCGCGGCCGGCTGAGGTGTACACTTCATCAGATTTGTGCCTAGTGGACCTAACGACAACAGAGTTGCTAGTGGTGCCTTCATCTTGGCCTTTGGGAGTCATACATTGCCGGTGTACCGTTAAGCCCTACGTTCCTCGCCCTATTCAGTGCTTCAGATGGTGGAAATTTGGGCCCATGTCCTCTCTATGTAACGTCAGCCCCACGTATTGGGAATGTGGACATCCGTCACACAGGAATGTTCCTTGTGCTCCTCCTCCCATTTGCATCAACTGCAGAGAGCACCATTCCCCTTGTTTGCTGGACTGACCATTTATCAGAAAGAGAGGAAGATAATGGAATATAAGACCCTGGACAGACTGACCTACACAGAGGCAAAAAAGAAATATGAGTAACTTAACCCTCTACACATGACATCCTCGTATGCTATGGCTATGACGACATTGCCCTTTGCAAAGATGGTATCCCCATCAGCTATGCCTCTTAAAGTGGGCCCTACAGGCCGCCAGCCTACACCTGCCCCCTTGATGGCTGGAGGGAATGCTCCTTCTGTTGCTCCTCTAACATCTACTTCAGGTGTAAAGCCCTCCCAGCCATTGGGACATGTGTCCCCACCCATTGGCTGGAGAAGCAACAGCCTCCTCCAGTTCCTCTTGCAGGGAAGGTGTCTCTTGGGAGACTGTCTTCTGAGGTTTCTGCTCCTGTGAAGCTAGACACCAGCCAGTGGCTGAAGGAGCCACAAGATGTTGGTCGTAGGGCTTCACAATCATCATCGGTTCCTGAGACTCAGAGAAGCCCTGCCAGCCAGAGAAACCGACAGAGAAGTGAGACGACAGGAAAAAGGAAACAATAAAGAAGAGAGAGATCCCGTTGGCCCCCACACCACAGCTTCCTTTACGTTCCTATTCTGAGGATGAGGTGGAGATCGTAGTGTCCCCTGGTGCTTCAGAACCAGTTGACACATAGACCACAAACCCTCAACAGGTGGTAGGTGACCCTGTCGTGTGAACTGCCCCCACAGTCCGTTTATGTCTTCCCAGATTACAGAATGCGTCTTCCTCCAGTGGAACTGCAGAGATTTTTTCGTGCACTTATAGAACTACAACTCTTAAGCATTACACCTGCTGTCTGCTTAGCCCTTCAGGAAACCTGGTTTCCAGGAATATGGACCACCACCCTTTGCGGCTGTCAGGTATATTACAAAACTCACAATAACTGCAACAAGGTGTCAGAGGTAAGGATTCCTATATATATATATATATATATATATATATATATATATATATATATATATATATATTAATCTCTCAGTTTGCAGTTCTGGCCTTCTATCATCTATCCACTGGCTCACGACGACTTGTGTGGCAGTGACCACTTTCTGTTCTTATTGTCCATTCACCAGCGTCACTCTCCTAGATGGTGGCCCAGAGGTACTATTACCAAGGCTGAGTGGACGCTTTCACCTCTGGTACCACCAACGGATCTCTATCGTACGGCAACGTCTATGTAGCGATACAGAATATCACTGTGACCATTGTTTCTGCAGATGAATAGGCAATCTCTTATTCCTTGGGATGCCCCTGGGTGGAAGACAGTGCCTTGGTGGTCGACGGAAATCGCTGCGACCGTCAGGGATCGTAGGTGGGCCATACAACGTTAAAGCGGCACCAATTAATGGAGCACCTCATTGCCTTCAAGCGGCGCCATGCCCTGCTTCATCAACTAATCAAGTGACGGAAGCAAGAGTGCTGGGAACGGTACATCTCCACCATTGGGACATGAACCTCTCGTTCTCAGGTTTGGACTAGAGCTCATATGCCTTTACAGATATCAGACCCCTGCAGGCTACGTGGGATTTCCACACATGTATCCGTATATACCGACGCAGATGCAATTGCAGTGCGTTTTGCCGAGCATTCCGCTTGAATCTCTGCATCTGAGAATTACCAACCTGCCTTTTGTATTCTAAAACAGCAGCTGAAACGACAACATTTATCTTTTACTACACGCCACCCTGAGCCATATAGTGAGTGGGCATTTCTCAGTGCCCTTGCACATTGTCCAAACACAACCCTTGGGCCAGACAACACCCATCAGCAAATGATTAATCATCTATCAGTAGATTATCAGTGCCACCTCCTTGCGGTCTTCAACTGCATCTGGACCGATGGTGAATTCCTGCTACAATGGCGAGAAGGTACCATCCTTCCAGAGCTAAAAGCTGGTAAGAACATGCTAGGTATGGAGAGCTATCGTCCTATTAACCTCACCGACGTTCTGTGCAAGCTGCTCGAATGTATGATGAGTCGGCGGTTGTGCTGTCTCCTTGTCTCAGAGCCTTCTGGCTGCTGCTAGGGCGATTTCCACCAAAGTCGCTCCACTACTTACAGCTTGGTATACCCGGAGTCTGCTGTCCAGAAGACCTTTTCCAGATGTCAAGCCTACGACACCACTTGGCGACACCACATACTCTCTACATTACAAGAGCGGGGCGCTGGGGCCCATTCCCGATTTTTATACAGAACGTTCTGAGTTTGATTCAGAGCTTCACATATTTTCCTCCATATCCAAGAGAATGGAGTCCTGCAGGGCTCTGTACCGAGTGACCCACTCTTTAGGTGCCATTAATGGTCTTGCAGTAGCCGTGGGATCCTCAGTATCACCTTTCTTATATGCTGGCGACTTCTGCATTTCCTTTTGCTACTCTACTATTGGTGTGGCTGAATGTCGACAGTAGGGAGTCATACGAAAGGCGCAGTTATGGGTCCTCACCCACAGCTTCCACTTTTCAACCGTCAATACTTACATCATGGTCTTCTGTCCCCCATCATACAGTTCACCCGCACCCACAACTTTACCTTGATCAGCATCCCCTTAATATAGTGAACTCTTTTCCTTATTTAGAGCTGGTTTTCGACGCCTGCTCAACTTAACATTCTTCGATGCCTAAAATGAGAAAGTTAAGGCCCTGCAACACTTTCGCATAAGGTGACGGAGTCACGCCGACTGCGGTGCAGATCGCCCTACACTGTTTGGAGTGTACCAGGGGATTTGTACAGCTGCGTCTTGACAACGGGAACCTGGCGTATGGTTCAGCATTGTCCTTAGCATTGCAACCGCTGGAATCTATACACCAATGTTGAGTTCGATTTGCGACAGGAGCTTTCCGAATGAGCCATGTGAGCAGTTTACTCGTGGAAGCTGGTATAATTGGCAAGCAATTGCCATGTGATCCGTCGTGGAGCAATCCCACACAAATTCGCAGCTCGCCTAAAATCCAAATTAGCGTCTCCTTTTCCCTACTACAGCGACGCGTCCCCATCAACGGCGACCCGGATCGGGGATTATAAATTCAGTCCGGGTTGTACGCTATCCCCTCCTTCCTACTTCCATCTACACTCCTGGAAATTGAAATAAGAACACCGTGAATTCATTGTCCCAGGAAGGGGAAACTTTATTGACACATTCCTGGGGTCAGATACATCACATGATCACACTGACAGAACCACAGGCACATAGACACAGGCAACAGAGCATGCACAATGTCGGCACTAGTACAGTGTATATCCACCTTTCGCAGCAATGCAGCCTGCTATTCTCCCATGGAGACGATCGTAGAGATGCTGGATGTAGTCCTGTGGAACGGCTTGCCATGCCATTTCCACCTGGCGCCTCAGTTGGACCAGCGTTCGTGCTGGACGTGCAGACCGCGTGAGACGACGCTTCATCCAGTCCCAAATATGCTCAATGGGGGACAGATCCGGAGATATTGCTGGCCAGGGTAGTTGACTTACACCTTCTAGAGCACGTTGGGTGGCACGGGATACATGCGGACGTGCATTGTCCTGTTGGAACAGCAAGTTCCCTTGCCGGTCTAGGAATGGTAGAACGATGGGTTCGATGACGGTTTGGATGTACCGTGCACTATTCAGTGTCCCCTCGACGATCACCAGTGGTGTACGGCCAGTGTAGGAGATCGCTCCCCACACCATGCCGCCGGGTGTTGGCCCTGTGTGCCTCGGTCGTATGCAGTCCTGATTGTGGCGCTCACCTACACGGCGCCAAACACGCATACGACCATCATTGGCACCAAGGCAGAAGCGACTCTCATCGCTGAAGACGACACGTCTCCATTCGTCCCTCCATTCACGCCTGTCGCGACACCACTGGAGGCGGGCTGCACGATGTTGGGGCGTGAGCGGAGGACGGCCTAACGGTGTGCGGGACCGTAGCCCAGCTTCATGGAGACGGTTGCGAATGGTCCTCGCCGATACCCCAGGAGCAACAGTGTCCCTAATTTGCTGGGAAGTGGCGGTGCGGCCCCCTACGGCACTGCGTAGGATCCTACGGTCTTGGCGTGCGTCCGTGCGTCGCTGCGGTCCGGTCCCAGGTCGACGGGCACGTGCACCTTCCGCCGACCACTGGCGACAACATCGATGTACTGTGGAGACCTCACGCCCCACGTGTTGAGCAATTCGGCGGTACGTCCACCCGGCCTCCCGCATGCCCACTATACGCCCTCGCTCAAAGTCCGTCAACTGCACATACGGTTCACGTCCACGCTGTCGCGGCATGCTACCAGTGTTAAAGACTGCGATGGAGCTCCGTATGCCACGGCAAACTGGCTGACACTGACGGCGGCGGTGCACAAATGCTGCGCAGCTAGCGCCATTCGACGGCCAACACCGCGGTTCCTGGTGTGTCCGCTGTGCCGTGCGTGTGATCATTGCTTGTACAGCCGTCTCGCAGTGTCCGGAGCAAGTATGGTGGGTCTGACACACTGGTGTCAATGTGTTCTTTTTTCCATTTCCAGGAGTGTATATTGCACATTACACAATGTCTTTTATAAAGATTTGAGAGGAACGAAGATTAAATTACACTTTCATGTTAGCTTGTCATGCTGACATGACTCCAGCTCTTCTTGTTTAGGGGTCTGATTCTCAAAGTTGAAAATGTCACACTTTAGATACTAACGGTTGGATTGAACTAAATAAATTTGAAGATTGTTTATGTGAAAAATTAAGAGGCTGTTGCAGAATTTTTATTTTTACGTAAATCTTTCTCACATTTTAGTATATTATACTTACGTACTCACTGGTCGTACCGGACTCGAGAGTCCATTTGTAACAACACCAACGCTATACTATTGTACATATAATAATTTTTTCTTTTGATTTTCGATAAATTAGTGTAATCGATGTTCTGATTTCATTTCTTTTTTGTTTCATGCCATTATGTTAAAGAAAGTGTAAACAATTTTCGATGTGAATATTAATGTTTATGTCAAATTTCAAGCAATATTGTAATAGAATTGGAGTGTAAGAAACGTTGAAACTATTGTAAGATGTTAATTTTGTAATTGTGCGTCTGCTCCATACGTAGGCAATGTATTAGGATATGTAGAATGCAAAACCTCGGGTGAATACCCTGTCTGTAGGGGAGCGGTAAAAGGTAGATGGCAGGTGAGCGTGGGAAAATGCACACAGGCGCTGCACGGCATAACGGGCTCAGCAGTAGTAGTCGGAGTTGGGCATCGGTCTGAGAAACACGTTCTGGATCGAGGAGGCTCTCCTGGAAAACGTGATTTCGTTGAGCCTCGGATGTGCCGTTTCCGACGCCTATACAGCATGGCAGTATTCCATAGGCACTAAACGGAAAAGAATTGCGACGCTAAGAAGAAGCAAATTGCCGATACATCAAGAGCCATTGCTGTGATTGTATGTGTGCTCTGTGCCTCGCCATCTCGCCGCTTGCCGACCGCCGCATCGATGCGAACAGGTTGAAACTTTTAGTACTGTATTCGTGTGGACCAATGTTACTTTTGTTCCATACTGTTCAATAACAACTTAAATTTTACCAGAACTGTCCTATCATTTAATTATCCTCACAACTAACCTAGACAGGGTCCTTTCCACATGTTGTGCAATCCGAGTGTCCCGAAATGAAGATTCAAAGTTTATGTTAATAATAATTACCTGCAGACCTAGCTATGTTAGAATGATGTTTAAAGAACTTTGTTGTTAATGAATATACAGGTAAATAACAAAGGTCTGAGAAAGTTGGAGGATAATGTTGAAATTGGTTTAGTAATGAGGTTTAATTAATTTGAGACAAAAATAATGGTAGTTAAATGAGCAGGAAATAAGACAAAAAGAGTAGTAACTCATATATTGGAAATCTTGAGTGCTTAATGATTTCAATAATCAAAATTTCAATACAGTGATCATAACAGTTTCAGGGTCCCCCCCCCCTTTTCTTTTCTATTCATTTGAATTCTGATGTGTACTGAACTGATTTGACCAGCAAAGTTAAAGTCAATATAAAACCAAAATTTATCAGTGTTTTGCCTTTTTCAATATTGGCATTGTATGTGTGTTTCGAAAGTGCTATTTCTAGGGTAACCTATGCCCGATTTTAATCCTGTCAATAGACAGTACGAAGTTTGTAGTAAACATTATAGTGTATTGTTGTGTATTTATGGCTTGTCCATATTAGTACAGAAAGTGAAATTATTAGTTCATTAGATTTTCTGGTTCTAAAATTTACCATATTATGCAGTATTATTACATGTTGTGATGCTCGAACGTACTTCAACTTGTACAGGGAAGAAACTCAGTTAATGCCTAATTAGGCTGGCGACCGTATTATTAACAAATTGGTAACATCTTCTTGTCCATCCTGACGTGTAGTTGCATTTCGGACTTGCTTGACGTATCATTGTTATCACTGAGTGGGTGTAAGTCTGATTTGCCTCCATTCAGGTACACGCGGTCAATGTTTATACAAAAATCCTTTCTCTTAAGGTGAAGCCCGTCAACTTACTACAGTACTGGCTTTAAGGAGTAGCGTGCGCCGGAGTGCAGTAGTACAAGTGGCTCCCGGTGACAGGACATCCAGTTGTTGTAGGTCACAAATTAATGTGAATACCGAACAGTGGATGTTCAGTCACACGAATTGTAATAATATTCAGTAAAGTAAATAGCAGTGAACGTCAAGTACGGTGAAGTGGGGTGTAATTTGCATTCAGTATGGACAGGAGCGTAGACACAGTAGGTGTGCTGAGCGTAATGGAAAATGCGGCTGGCAATGATAGGAGTGTACGCGGCCAGATAACAGATGGCGTTAGCGGAAGACAATTGGCGTACATACAATATCATGAACACGTTAACGAACAGATTGAAATGTCGAGATTGCCTAGAACACAGCAAGGAATAAAACAAGAAGTAGAGGACGACTTTGTAGATGATAGTGGGTACGTGAACGAATCCACTGACATGTTTGATTCTGTGGTGTCACCGCCAGACACCACACTTGCTAGGTGGTAGCTTAAATCGGCCGCGGTCCATTTAGTACATGTCGGACCCGCGTGTCGCCACTGTGTGATTGCAGACCGAGCGCCACCACAAGGCAGGTCTCGAGATACGGACGAGCACTCGCCCCAGTTGTACGACTTTGCTAGCGACTACACTGACGAAGCCTTTCTCTCATTTGCCGAGAGACTGTTAGAATAGCTTTCAGCTAAGTCCATGGCTACGACCTAGCAAGGCGCCATTAACCGTATCTGAAGAGAGTCTTATTTGTATTATCAACAGCGATGTACCACAACATGGAATACAGTTAAGTATTTGAGGAGCTGCATACTTTTCTTATTAGAAATCACTACTTATCCTGTTCCAGAATTCACGCCTGTCTGCGTTAGATAGCTTCCATTTAGGCCGCCTCTATCTACAAGGTGTTGGCACATTTACCAACACATCATTGGCGACGAGGGAAAAGTGTTCTTTCTGATTGCTTACATTTAATTGTGTCATGGCTTCGCCAGATGTACTGTCCGAATTTTATCGCTTGCAGAATCAGCAGACGCAGGCGTTATTGGATGCCCTTGGACAGCTCGTCCAGGGTCAACGTGCCATTCAAACCAATGCGGCAGCCGCCGCTTCACCGCTACCGCAGCCACAACTCGCAGTTGCACCGCCTTTTAGGCACTACGACCCGGCGCACGAATCCTGGACCGAGTGGTCCCGCCAGTTTGGATTTCATCTCGCCGCCTACAGAATTCAAGGTAACGAGCGGCAGCCTCATTTATTGTCGTGTGTAGGGGTGCAAACGTACCGTGTGATAGTGAAATTGTTTCCCCGACGCGACGTGGCAACTCTGTCCTACGATGAAATTTTGTCGGCATTGGACGCCTATTTCAAAGAAACAGTAAATGTCGTTGCAAAAAGGTATACGTTTTTTCGTACAAAACGTACGGCCGGTCAAACTAATAGGGAGTGGGTTGCAACATTGCAAGGCCTTACAAGGGATTGTGCATTTGAATGTGACTGTGGCCTTCCTTATTCAGATACTATGGTACGTGATGCAATTGCACAGAACTTTTCTGATGTTCGCATAAGGGAACAGATTTTGAAACTAGTTAATCCCTCCCTTCAACAAGTGATAGACATATTGGATAGACAAGACACACTTGACTGTGCTCAGGACTCTTTTGAAACTTCGCCAGCCGTGTGTAAATTGGATAGGCAAGACACACTTGACTGTGCTCAGGAATCTTTTGAAACTTCGCCAGCCGTGTGTAACATTGACCGGCCCGCTGGGCGCGCTGCGCGGCCCGGTAATCTGCCCTCGCGCACTTCGACGCAGCTGCCGCCACGCTCTAAACCAGGTGTGCCGTGCCAGCATACAAATGCAGTGAAATCATGCCCGCGGTGTGCTACTAGACATTCGCGTGAAAATTGCCCGTCACGCCAAGCTATTTGCTTTTTCTGTAATAAGAAAGGACATGTTCAAAGTGTTTGCCAGAAAAAGCTCAGATCAGACACTCTTAATCATTCCAGGCCCTTTGCTTCGCGCCGGAATCGAATCAAGGACACTCAGGCTCGTGGACCTTCACCCATGGACATTCATGTAGTTAATTCCACTCCGCCGAGTGCCACTTTCTCCAACAGTGACTGTGTTCGTCCCACAAAAAGTGTGCGTCGACGTCGCCGGAAATCACGTCAATTAGCAAGTGATTCTGTACCAGTGTCTGTTCAAATTGCACGAGACAGTCGCTCTTGTCGTCAGCAGGACAATAAACTTTTTGTAGATTTGGACTTTAATGGCACGGTCATACCATTCCAGCTCGATACCGGAGCTGCAGTTTCACTGCTCAATCACGACACGTACAAACAACTGGGCAAACCTCCGTTGCGTGCCGCAAATGTTCAGTTAAAAAGTTATTCAGGACAGCAGATCCCTGTGTTAGGACAGTGCAGCCTTCTTGCAACATACAAGGGACAAACAAAACTTGTGTCATTTTACGTTCTTCGTTCTTCTACTGCAGTGAACTTGTTTGGTTTAGATTTATTTCAATTGTTTAACATGTCTATAGTAAATCAGGTCCTATCAGTGAACCAGACTGTGTCTTCAGACAGTGTTTCTCGTATGTGTGAAGAATTTGCAGACATTTTTGCACCGGGCTTAGGTTGCGCTAAAAACTATGAAGCACATTTGGAACTGAAAGTAAACGCGCAACCGAAATTTTTCCGAGCGCGCAATGTTCCCCACGCATTGCGTGATGAGGTCGCCGGAACATTCACGATTTAGAATCACAAGGTGTGAGTGACTGTGCGCAATGCCTATTCTCTTTCAGCTCCGCTTCATCGCTTACGCCGTGCAGGTGTTCCGTTCGTCTGGACGACGGAATGCGAACGCGCCTTTCGCCAGTTGAAATCGGCGTTGCTTTCAAATACTTGCCTTACGCCATTCGATCCCCAGAAACCCCTTTTGTTAATGGTAGATGCATCGGATTTCGGGATCGGTGCTGTGCTTGCGCACAAAGTTGGCTCGCATGATCGCCCTATTGCCTTTGCGTCCAAATTGCTCTCATCTGCGCAAAGAAATTATTCACAGATAGAGAAAGAAGCTTTGGCTCTCGTGTTTGGTGTTACTAAGTTCCATGATTTCTTGTATGGTCGTCACTTTACCATCGCCACAGACCACAAACCTTTGACGTCGCTTTTCCATCCGAACAAGCCTGTACCTCCGCGTACAGCGCAGAAATTCATTCGATGGTCTATTTTCCTCTCGCAGTACCGCTACGATATCTTGTATCGGTCCACTGCTAAGCACGGCAACGCTGATGCGTTGTCCCGTTTGCCTATTGCTGAGGATAAAGCATTCGATTCTTCCGAACTTGCTTGCATGTTCATTGATTCGGAAACCGATGAAGTGGTCGAATCGTTTCCGATTGATTTTCGTCGTGTAGCTACAGCCACAGCTGCTGACCCTGTCCTTGCTACCGTTTTGCGTTTTGTTGCTACGCAATGGCCTTTGTCAAAGTCTCGGATCGAGGATCCGTTGGTTCGCCGATTTTTTGCTCACAGGGAGAGACTTTTTGTTCGACGTGGTGTTTTGTTGTTGCGTTCTGATAATGATCAGTCCAGGGTCGTGGTCCCACGTTCGTTACAGTCCTCTGTCTTACGGCTTCTTCACCAAGGACATTGGGGTATAGTGCGAACGAAACAACTTGCTCGTCAGCACTGTACTTGGTTCGGAATCGATGCTGCGATTAAGAATATGTGTTCTTCTTGCATGGCGTGTGCCGAACAACAATCCGCACCGCCGCGGAAAGTCTTTGCATGGCCAAAAGCCACTTCCCCTTGGCAGCGCTTGCACATCGATTTTGCTGGTCCATTCTGGAATGCTCGATGGTTGGTTCTGGTAGATGCCTTCATTAATTTTCATTTTGTAGTCCGGATGTCTTCAACGACGTCCTCTGCCACCATCCACGCGTTGTCTGCTATCTTTTGCATTGAAGGTCTTCCGCAGACTATTGTTTCCGACAATGGCCCGCAATTCATGTCCGCAGAATTTCAGTCAGTCTGCAAGGCCAATGGTATTCAACATCTGACATCCGCGCCGTTTTCGCCTCAGTCAAATGGTGCCGCTGAACGATTGGTCCGGACTTTCAAGTCACAGATGTTAAAGTTGAAAGAGTCGCATTCTCGGGAGGACGCGTTGTTGCTCTTTTTGTCATCGTATCGGGTACCCCGACGCAATGGATGTCGACCCTTCGGCCCCTCCTGTCTCTTTACGGGCGCATACTCCGCATGTTGACGTGCACCCTGGAGTAGGTTTTCAGGCGTTTCCTAGCTCCCCTCGGACCGAATGGCCGGGTGCGGGTGGCACAGCCTCGCCTGTTGTTAGGCTCCCCACCTCATCGCATACGTCAACATGGGGTCCTCCCCATGGCGAGCGGAAGCCTTATAACACGACCGTTCGCCGATTTGCGGGGGAGGAATGTGGTGTCACCGCCAGACACCACACTTGCTAGGTGGTAGCTTAAATCGGCCGCGGTCCATTTAGTACATGTCGGACCCGCGTGTCGCCACTGTGTGATCGCAGACCGAGCGCCACCACAAGGCAGGTCTCGAGATACGGACGAGCACTCGCCCCAGTTGTACGACGACTTTGCTAGCGACTACACTGACGAAGCCTTTCTCTCATTTGCCGAGAGACTGTTAGAATAGCTTTCAGCTAAGTCCATGGCTACGACCTAGCAAGGCGCCATTAACCGTATCTGAAGAGAGTCTTATTTGTATTATCAACAGCGATGTTCCACAACATGGAATACAGTTAAGTATTTGAGGAGCTGTATACTTTTCTTATTAGAATTCACTACTTATCCTGTTCCAGAATTCACGCCCGTCTGCGTTAGATAGCTTCCATTTAGGCCGCCTCTATCTACAAGGTGTTGGCACATTTACCAACACATCAGATTCTCCACAGATAAAGAAAGAACCGAAAGAAACTTTTGAAGTAGGATCGGAACACACCGATTTCGTAGAACAAAACAGTGTGAAAATTTTAAGCATGAACGATTTATTTGAACAATTAACCAAACAAATTGCAGGACAGAGTGAGCAGCTCAAAACACTGAATGATCAGCTTAAAACACACGTTGACGAGCAGCTTAAAACACGGAGCCATCAGCTCAAAACACAGATTTATCAGCTTAAAACACAGGTAGAAGAACAAGGAATTAAAATTAGTAAACAAATAGAACAGGTAGAACAAAAAGTGGGTAGTTTAAGCTCTGTAGTAAATACTATGAAATTTGAAATTGACACAATTAATAAAAATATGGATACTATGCAGGGGGAAATTGACAACATTAACAGTAGGATTGATGTTGAAATTCTCAACATTCAAGAGAAAGTAGAGCCTCTGGTTGAAACAAAAGTAGACGAAAAAACTGAGATCGTAAACGAATGTCAACACGGAATACCACAGTTGGAGAAGGCAGTTTCAGACACTGAAAGAGATTTAGGTGAGAAAGTTACCGGATGTGTACAAAAATGTGAACAAAATACTTCGAAAATTCAAGGCAAAATTTTCGATCTTGAGAGTAAAATTAAAGATAGACCTGGTGTTGTCTGTAATTGCACACCAATTACGAAGCTGTTAGAAGGTGAGGAACGCTTCGATCCCGCCAAGAAACATAACGGATGGCATCCGTTAGATTTCATCAAAAATTGCGAGAGGATATTTCCTGAACACTTGTCTGATCAGGAAAAGAGAAACGTAGTAATCAGTGCCTTAGCAGGCGACGCTAAGCGCTGGGGTATTAATTTGAATACCGAACGAATGACGTTCGAAGAATTTAAGCAAAAATTTACGGAAGAATATTGGTCTGAACAAAAACAGGATTATTTGTGGCGCGAGTTTATCATGGCCAAACTTCATGATAACAGGGGCAGGAATTCTTTGAAAGATTTCTGCGAATATTGGTACCGGAAGTTGACGCATTAAAGAGGAAGAAGATCCGATTCAGAAATCATCTGGGAGCTATATAAAAAGCTTCCAGAAGATTCAAAGAGATACGTGGGAAGCAATCATCGCAGCTTCCAAGCATTTCTCGAAAGGGTCGAAGACGAAGACCACTGGCGCGAGAGTCGTGCCAATTATCAAAATTTTGGTAACAGGAATAATCGTAATAATGACAAGAGAAATGACGGCGATGGGTTTCGCGTCAATATGATACAAAGAGGTAGAGGCAGAGGCAGAGGAAGAGGAAGAGAAAGTTATCTAGGTCGCGGTAGAGGGTACACCGCGAAAAATAATAATGACGTGGGAAACTGATTTCCGCGAACGTTGCGGGCCAAACGGAAGCAGACAGTACATACCGGCCCCGATTTAAGAAATGTTACCGGACTGACAGTAAAGTTATGAGACAGGTTAGAGACAGGCGTGGAACGACGCAACGTGTTGTTGCGAAACAAGTGCAGGTACAAGCGCGGATGAGACATATTCGCCGTGCAGAGCGATACTTGTTAACAGGCGAGTGGAGCATCAGAGGGCAACGGCCCAGCCTAGCAGAACAGCTGTTCAGAGAGAAGCCGCTAGCAATGCGGCAGCATTAGGTACGAACATAGCCGTAAGAGCTGGTGGATACATTACGAGTGATAATTCCGTGGCGAAGGAAATAGTAGATGAAACAGTGGATACACAGAGAGGTGGGGTTAGCAGTGTTAGCAATAAAGTAAAAGGCGAGAATGAATTAGCAGAAGTAACTGATTGGCGTGTGCAGATCGACGATCTGTACAAGGGCCTCAAGCAATGTGAGTGGGAGGATTTTAAGAAGCAGTATGAGGCAAGGAGGTTAATTAGTGAAAAAGGAAATAATAGGGACGTCGATAAAGTGACGTGGCCCAAATTTGAAGAGGAGAGAATAAATAGCGCCGCGCAAAGTACGCGTGCTGCCGATAGGACGAAGGTTAAAGATAGGAAGGAATTGGAGGATGAAATCCTAAGCATTGACGAGGAAGTAACTTCTGTTAACAATCCGCCAACAGTACAAGCTGCTACCGAAAGGCACCGTGAGGAAGAGGCAGGTAATTATCTAAAAGTAATTGAAGTCCACGAGGATTACACTAAATATGAAGCAACAGTGGACGTGAGTAAAGCTGATAATGAGGCCGTTTTGCCAAAAGAGAATATTGAATTAAAATTAAAGCCTGACGAAAATGCAGAGGGAGAACTTAGTGCCTGTCTCAGAAAAGCTTTTATGTTAGAACCTGAAAGAGATCCAGAATGGTCGGATTCTGACGATAGTTCAGATGACGAATATTTCGGTAATAGTGGAAATAATGGAAATACAGTTAATTGCGATATTGTATATATTGATGATGAAGTTTCAAAACAAAATCCAGACGTTGAGACTGAACAAAGAAAGAAAGAGCCGCCGGACGACTCAGTGTTTATTTTGCAACGATTTCAAGTAAGTAAAGACTTTGAACTCCAGAAACCGAAAAAGCCGCCAGATATAAATGGTTCACAGGTCAGGAACGTATCAATGTCACAGTCGACCAAGGTGCATTGTGGAAAAAACAGGACGGGGCATGATTTAGAGTCTGGGGCAGATTTATATCGGATTTTGAGAATGTCATGAACACAGTACATCATGAAACTACTGGGTTCCCACCGGAAGAAATTTTGTTAGGCAGCAGAGGTAAAAGTTTAATTGGGGAAAAACTAGAGTTTCCTCCTTGTACAAGCTTGGGGTTGAATCAAAAGAAAGATTTAGTCAGAAAAAGGGCAAAGCAAAAGGCTGAATCTAGATCTAAAAGACATGATAAAAATCTGAAAGTTTCAAAATTTAAAAAACCCACGAAAAGTCTAGTGAACTGAACTATGAAATTTCCAAATTTAAATATATTTATAATGGACCGTATATAATACAGAACATTCCACACGATAATGCTTACTACCTGATCTATCCAAAATCTAAAAGACCTTTAGGTGTTAGAAATGTTGTGGACCTGAAACTGTATGTTCCTAGAAGTGAGTGACCTAAGTACAATCAGAAAGCAATTTGCAGTAAATGTGCTGTATATTATGCTGAAACTATTTTATTCCAAATGTAACAAATCTTTGTAAATATATGTGTACCAATATCAGTGTGGTAATGTACCTATGTGAGTTTCGGATTACCAAATGTCCTGTAAATGTAAGGATGTATGGAGAAAAGGGTTGAAAAGAAAAAGCAAATGCTGTAAGCCGGATAAAAGATGGGACTGTCGAAAACCAAAGTGGGCAGTATATGAGTCATAATATAAAGGACTGCAAAAAAAAAAAAAAAAAAAAAAAAAATCAAAGAGGGCAGATAAATAGTCAAAGGAGAACTGTAAGTGTGGTACAGGAGATGTGATAAAATGATGTGAAATGGACTGCCCAAATCTGAATAATAGGCAGCAAAAATATGTAGTGATTTTTCTAAATATTATTGTGTGTTTTTTTTAGTAAGTAAGGAAATGGACTGCCATTCAATGCAAGCAGCAACAAATTGTCTCATAGTGTATATAGATATTTGTATTTGCTTTGTAGTTAAGTGTTTGTGTTCCAGATTTTGAAATTATTTCTTTGAGAAATTTAATAAAAATGAGTAATTTGCTATTTAAATCATGTTGTGATAGGAGGTTGGACTGTGCCAAAGGCACTTAAGCAAACGATAGGTAAATGTTCTTGATATATCAAAAAATTATAGACCTATATAATGTGAGTGAAAGGAAGTTTGTGGCATAAATTTTTTTGATGGGACAATCACACAAAGATTCAGAACCACTGTATAAGTATGAAAATTAGTGTTCCTATCAAATTTGCACTTAGTGACATTTACTGGAAACAGGGGCATGTGTAACAACACCAACGCTATACTATTGTACATATAATAATTTTTTCTTCTGATTTTCGATAAATTAGTGTAATCGATGTTCTGATTTCATTTCTTTTTTGTTTCATGCCATTATGTTAAAGAAAGTGTAAACAATTTTCGATGTGAATATTAATGTTTATGTCAAATTTCAAGCAATATTGTAATAGAATTGGAGTGTAAGAAACGTTGAAACTATTGTAAGATGTTAATTTTGTAATTGTGCGTCTGCTCCATACGTAGGCAATGTATTAGGATATGTAGAATGCAAAACCTCGGGTGAATACCCTGTCTGTAGGGGAGCGGTAAAAGGTAGATGGCAGGTGAGCGTGGGAAAATGCACACGGGCACTGCACGGCATAACGGGCTCAGCAGTAGTAGTCGGAGTTGGGCATCGGTCTGAGAAACACGTTCTGGATCGAGGAGGCTCTCCTGGAAAACGTGATTTCGTTGAGCCTCGGATGTGCCGTTTCCGACGCCTATACAGCATGGCAATATTCCATAGGCACTAAACGGAAAAGAATTGCGACGCTAAGAAGAAGCAAATTGCCGATACATCAAGAGCCATTGCTGTGATTGTATGTGTGCTCTGTGCCTCGCCATCTCGCCGCTTGCCGACCGCCGCATCGATGCGAACAGGTTGAAACTTTTAGTACTGTATTCGTGTGGACCAATGTTACTTTTGTTCCATACTGTTCAATAACAACTTAAATTTTACCAGAACTGTCCTATCATTTAATTATCCTCACAACTAACCTAGACAGGGTCCTTTCCACATGTTGTGCAATCCGAGTGTCCCGAAATGAAGATTCAAAGTTTATGTTAATAATAATTACCTGCAGACCTAGCTATGTTAGAATGATGTTTAAAGAACTTTGTTGTTAATGAATATACAGGTAAATAACAAAGGTCTGAGAAAGTTGGAGGATAATGTTGAAATTGGTTTAGTAATGAGGTTTAATTAATTTGAGACAAAAATAATGGTAGTTAAATGAGCAGGAAATAAGACAAAAAGAGTAGTAACTCATATATTGGAAATCTTGAGTGCTTAATGATTTCAATAATCAAAATTTCAATACAGTGATCATAACAGTTTCAGGGTCCCCCTCCCCCTTTTCTTTTCTATTCATTTGAATTCTGATGTGTACTGAACTGATTTGACCAGCAAAGTTAAAGTCAATATAAAACCAAAATTTATCAGTGTTTTGCCTTTTTCAAAATTGACATTGTATGTGTGTTTCGAAAGTGCTATTTCTAGGGTAACCTATTCCCGATTTTAATCCTGTCAATAGACAGTACGAAGTTTGTAGTAAACATTATAGTGTATTGTTGTGTATTTATGGCTTGTCCATATTAGTACAGAAAGTGAAATTATTAGTTCATTAGATTTTCTGGTTCTAAAATTTACCATATTATGCAGTATTATTACATGTTGTGATGCTCGAACGTACATCAACTTGTACAGGGAAGAAACTCAGTTAATGCCTAATTAGGCTGGCGACCGTATTATTAACAAATTGGTAACATCTTCTGTGTTGTTTCTTGTCCGTCCTGACGTGTAGTTGCATTTCGGACTTGATTGACGTATCATTGTTATCACTGAGTGGGTATAAGTCTGATTTGCCTCCATTCAGGTACACGCGGTCAATGTTTATACAAAAATCCTTTCTCTTAAGGTGAAGCCCGTCAACTTACTATAGTACAGGCTTTAATGAGTATCGTGTGCAATAGCGCAGCGTTACACATTACCGCAGCAACGTATTTTCGCCATCTGTCCCTGTCTTGGGCTATTTCCTTCCATTCTCCTTCAATACCTAGGCTCCTCAAATCAGCCTTCACATTGTCCTCCCATCTACGCCTCGGTCTCCCCACAGGACGTTTTCCTTCTAGGTGCCCTACCAGTACTCTGCGCACTGCCCTGCCCTCATCCATTCGAGCTACGTGACCCGCCCATCGCAGCCTACGTGATTTAATAATACTGATTATGTCAGGGCTTGAATAGAGTTCATGAACCTCTTCGTTATGCAGTTTTCGCCACTTTCCGCTAATGTCATCCCTTTTTGCTCCAAAAATTTTTCTCAAAATTTTGTTTTGAAATACTCGAAACGGCTTTTCATTTTGCACAGTGAGAGACCAAGTCTCACACCCATACAGCATAACTGGTAGAATAGTAGTTTTGGATATTCTAATCTTTAAATTCCTAGACAATATCCGTGATGAAAGTAATCTATTCAGTGAGAAGTAGCACGCATTTCCCGCCCGTAATCTCTTCTTCAGTTCGGATTCAATCTCATTTCTCGAAGTGATATCCACGCCTAGATGCTTAAATGTGTTCACTTTTTCAAACTGCATGTCTCCAACTCTTTACATTTCCTGATCTACTGCTGTTGGCATTCTAGTAGTAACCAGGTATTTAGTTTTGTCTTCACTTATCCTTACACCTACATCTTCACTAGCCTTGATTAATGCATTCGCATTTGCTGTTACAAATTCTTTCCTATCGCTAATGATGTTTAGATCATCTGCATACCCTAATATCTTAATATTTCCATTTAACTCTACACCCTCTGAATTACCTGCTGCCATTCGTGCAATATATTCTAGGACTAATTAAAAAGTAGCGGAGACAGGGCATCTCCCTGCTTAGGGCCGTTCTTTATTACAAATTCTTCTGACTCCAATTTCCCCACTCGTACTCTACCTTTTGTGTGTTTCAAGCTCGCTTCTGTATGTCTAACATACTTCTTTGGTATTCCAAGTTCCAAAAGAATTTGGTACAATTTTGACTGCAATACTGAATCATATGCTTTTGGAAAATCTATGAAAAGATTATGAACTGGTTTACTGTATTCCCATTTCTTTTCCAAAATTTGACGCAGGGTGAATATTTTGGTCTATAGTTGATCTGTTCCTCCGAAAGCTGGCTTGGTAATCCCCCACAACTTCATCTGCATATGGTGTAAGCCTGCTTAGCAGAATATTCGAGAAAATTTTGGTACATACTGGTAATAGCGATATCCCTCTATAATTACTACAATCCATTTTGTCACCTTTCTTAAAAATTGCGATCAGAATCGACTCCTGCCACTTTTCAGGTATCATCTCTGAGTTCCATACTTTAGTTATCACTTTGTGAACTACTTCCACCAATTTCTGTCCCCCATTTTTAACTAATTCTGCAGTTATGCAATCTGATCCTGGTGCTTTATTGTTTTTCAATTGGTTGATTGCATCTCTTACTTCCTTTAACGTTGGCTCAGGTATCTGGGGTTCTGCTGTATGTATTTCGTATGCCTGCTCATTTCCTGCTTCCTGGTGTACGTTTAATAGATGCTCAAAATACGCCCTCCATTTACTTAATATAGCAGTGGGGTCTGTCAGTATTCCCCCAGAATCCCCTGTGCATTTGTCCTAGCCTTGAAGCCCTTCCTATACCCATTTATGTCTAGGTAAGGTTCCCTAATGTTTTTTGTTTTACTGTTTGTTTCCATTTTTGTAACTTGATTGTTCAAATAATCCCTCTTCTTTGCCCGCAACCTACGACCAACTTCCCTTCTCAAGTTCAAGAACTCCTCTCGTTTTCTGTCTCCCATTCTATCCCAATCTAATCGCGCTTTTCTCCTTTCCTCTGCCAATTTCTTGCATTCCTCATCAAACCACGGTTTCCTCCTGTTCTTCTTAATTGTACCTATTGTGACCTTTTTTGCCTCTCTGATATTATTCCTCACAGTGATCCACTGTTTATTTACATCCTCGTCTTGATCTTCGTATGCCCTGAGAGCATCAAACCTATTTGTAATTTCTACCATGTACCTTCTTCTAAAGTTTTCATCATTTAGCTTGTCAGTGTCGAACCTAACAAGTTCTGCATTGTGACACCTTGATGTTGCTGTAGATAGCCGTTAGTGAACTTTGGCAACTACAAGAAAATGATCATAATCGCAGTCTGCTCCTCTGAAAGTCCTAACATTTTCTATACTAGTGTGCCATCTCCTATCTACAAGAACATGATCAATTTGATTTCGGGTGTGTCCATCAGGAGAGACCCAAGTTGCTTTATGAATGTCCTTCCTTTTGAAATATGTGCTCTCAACAATCATGTCTTTTGAAACAGCAAAATTAACCACCCTTGTGCCATTATCATTCGAAATGTTATGCAAACTTTCTTTCCCAATTGTAGGCTGGTATGCTTCCTCCTTCCCTATCTTCGCATTAAAATCACCTATGATTAATTTTGTGTCATACGAGGAGAACTCATCCCTCAGTTGATCTAGTTCTTCATAACGGCCGTCTTTAACAACCTCTTCAGTGTCCTCAGTTGGTGCGTGTACATTAATCACTACTAGTCTATTCCACCTGCCGGACAACACTATAAGTGATAGTCGGTCACTAATGAACCTTATATATCTGATTGCGTGAAGCACTTTTCCCTGTATTGCGAAACCTGCTCCGAAACTGTGAGCTTCCGCACCTCCATAGAAAAATGTATAATTACCCCTCTTTATGCTACCCTCCCCCTGCCATCGAGTTTCTTGAACAGCTGTAATGTCTACATAGTATCTATCTAATTCGTCTAATAATGTCTGGAATGTTCCTGGCCTGTTCAAACTTTTAACGTTCCATGTTCCCAACCTGAAAGTTCCTTTCGGCCTGAATCTCTTCGAAGTAGGCTCCGCCCGGAGATCCGAATGGGAACCTAGTTTACCTCCGGAATATTTTACTTCAAAGGGACCCATGGCCATTAATGTTGCTGATTCTTGATGAATAGAATTGCTAGGAAGAGAAGAAGAAACAGGGATGGTTCATCACGCCATCGCCTGCTCCCCACCAGCTGTCCGCGACTGCTTATTTTTTGTATTCGCAGCTAACCTTCATATCTGAAGGCCGTATCCCCTATCCGCAACCTGGGGACGCGCTGTGCCGTGGTGGTAGGGGCCCACGAGAGAGTTTAGTATTGTTTAGTATATTATACAAAGACTAAATTACATTGTTCGCACAGAAATATAAAAATAGTTCCGATAATATCAGAGGCATACTACGACGCCCACATTCTGCAGAAATAGAAATTCACTTGTTAAGAGAAACTGTAAGCCATTTGGAATATTGTTGCTAGATTTAATTTCGATTATTATTTCATAAATGAATCCAGAAATAAACATAATAAACAGTACAGGACTGCGTAATTAATAATAGAAATTTTAAGCGTGCAAATACTTCGCAATTTCAAATGTTTCTAAAAAAAATAATTATAACTGTACATTCAGAACTAGTACTTATCTATTATGACATCGAAACTAAACTATTTTATAAAGTAATTCCTTCTCATAATTTTAGCTTCAAATATAACGAACAGTGTATAAAATTATATGAGAGTTTTCAGAAAATCAGCTGAAATAATACTGACCTGTCCAAAATTCGAAAAATAATACTGGTATCGACAACTACTGTTGCGGAAAAGTAATGCTAGAGGATGATGTCCATTACGGTGTCCAGTCTCTTCTCACTGAATTCGAGTCTTTCCCTCTACCACCTCTCTTCCGGGTCCACTCACATACACCTCCATATCACAAATCGCAAAAGACTCAGTTCATCCTGTAACCCTCCGTCGCCTGTTTCTCTCTATTCTTGAAGCGTCCCACGTTTCAGAAATAGTTCACAAGGATGGTTCTGTGGTTTATGGTCACATTGGGTTCAGTTATGCACATGTGGGACATAGTGCACAGCGCTCCCCGCCAGGTGGCTGCAGCGTTTTCGCTGCAGAGCTGCTGGCCGTCTCTCACGTTCTTGAGCATATGAAATCCAGCACTGAGGAGTACTTCGTCTTTTCTAGCGACGCCTTGAGCGCCTTGCAAGCTCTCGACCAGCGCTATCCTCGCCATCCTTTGGTAATGGCCGCCGAAGAGACCGTTTACGTCCTCGAACAATGTGGACGGTCAGTGGTGTTCGTGTGTTCACTGGGTGACATGAGATGGTGTCCCATCTTGTGTGAAAACGGTTATTACTGCCTTGGAACGGCGTACGTTTGTGGAAACCAAATGCTGTACAAGGTGGTCTCGATAATGTGCAGACGTCACGGTACACCTGACAGGCTCTCTCTTCAACACGTCAGAAACCCGGGAAACAAACTTGCTGACAGATTAGGCGAAGAGGCTGCTCGTAAACAGAGTCTGGAGATCGGCATACCGGCATCTGATCTATTGTTATTCAGCTGCAAAAGTTTTGGACTCTGAAATACAGACCGGCGCTCCCTGACTTTGCCGAATAAGTTACGTATGGAAAAGGAGACAACGAATGTGTGGAGGTCTTCCATGCGAGACTCTCGGAAGGACTCCATTGCTCTTTGCCGGCTCTGCATCGGCCATACTTGGCTGACTCATGGTCACCTCCTACATCGCGAGGACCTACCCCAGTATCACTGTGGTTCACTGTTGACTGTTGTCCACAATTTGTTGGACTGTCCATTTTAGCCGTCGTGCGGCGGATGTTTAATCTCCCTGACGCTCTTCCTTCGCTTTTAGATGACAATGCGTCAACGGCTAACATAGTTTTAAGTTTTATCCCTGAAGGGATTTTTTGTCATTTTATTTAAGGGTGGGTACCCTACCCTCATCTTTCAGGTCCTCACCCTACCTTCTTTATTCTTGCGATCAGCCAGCCGAGGCCATCTGCTATATTGTTTTAAGACCTTTTACCCATTTTTCCTTTTCATCAATGTTTTCAATTTTGGCTTGATGCTTTCGTTTTCCACTTTCGTGTGGTTACATTTGGGAAGGAAAAAAAATGTGTAAAACTACAGATTTCAAGTGATAGGATTCCTTCGGGGTATGGTTTTTGTGGTGTCACCGCCAGACACCACACTTGCTAGGTGGTAGCCTTTAAATCGGCCGCGGTCCGTTAGTATACGTCGGACCCGCTTGTCGCCACTATCAGTGATTGCAGACCGAGCGCCGCCACACGGCAGGTCTAGAGAGACTTCCTAGCACTCGCCCAGTTGTACAACCGACTTTGCTAGCGATGGTTCACTGACAAAATACGCTCTCATTTGCCGAGACGATAGTTAGCATAGCCTTCAGCTACGTCATTTGCTACGACCTAGCAAGGCGCCATTACCAGTTAACATTGATACTGTAAATAATGTACCGTCAAGAGCGACGTTCACCATTAATGGATTATAGTTAAGTATTCCACCAGCTACGTCCGTTTTTTCTAAAGTCTAATTTCCTTGTCCTGTTCCAGACCTCACGCCAGCTTGCGTGAGCTAAAACGCGTGCCTTTCGGCTTCCTCTAGTAACACGGTGTTGGCTCTCCTGCCAACCACAACAGTTTTAATCTGAGGCCTGTATGACTAGGGAAAAAGGGACGTAACAGTCCATGCAGTTTAATCTCTTCTCGGAACCAACTAAAAATCCACCCACTCGCCCATTCAAAGTGCAGCCACTCGTAGAGGTCTAGTGTGAGCTGTAATTGTCGTGTGGCATCGGAACTTTGTAGATATTCTGATACTTTAATGCGGAACAGATTTACGCTGGAAAAATTACTTCCAGTTTTGATCACCAGCTGCAAATATGGAAACATTTCTACACGTGTTTCTTGCATTGACAGTGCCGCATGTAACGGATTAGGAATGCGACGTGGGCAGAAAAGGTCAAACAAGTGAGAACGGCATTAAGTTGATGTCGTTCTTAACTGCCGCTTGCACAGTTTGTTCAATTTGTGCACCGGAGACATCGACGAGATGTTGCATGCGTAAAAAGACATGGTTAACAGGTGCTCGCAACAGTTCCTATGGAATCTGAGCAATGTGATCCTGTGCACTGACTTTCGCATCGGGTACAGACTGAACGCGCACCTGGTAAACGCACTATTTTAGATATCTCCAGAGCCAAAAGTCACGTTGATTACATGAGGTGATCTTGCAGGCCATGCATCTGGAGAAGCTATGGAGATAACACGTTCATGGGAGGTACCATTAAGCAGTTTTTCACTGGGCGAACGACAGGAGGTGTTGTCCCATCTTCTGTGAAAACAGTGGTTTCCACACAATTGCTCTTCCAAAACAGGAATCACTTGCTGAACAAGGAGGTCTCCATAAAGTGCAGACGTCACAGCACTCCTGACCGGCCCTCCGGGTGTGAATTCAGACCAAGAATAAACGAGCTCGTGAACCCACACGACACTGTCACATACTGGCTCTTCTTGCACAGCACGCGGTTTAACAGTACTCCAAATTCGGCAATTCTATATCTTCGCTGCACTCTTTGGTGTGACGTCATAAGCGCGATATGTGTTGTGACCGATATTTGGAGTGTTTCGTATCGAGCAACTTAACCTCTTACCCGTGTTTACATTCCGCACTGACCAGTTGCAGCTGTAGCGGCGCATCGAAAGCTAAGTACTAATTAATTGTTTGTGTATAGTAGTTTATTTAGGAAATTTAGTAGTCTTCAACAGGTGTTCTTGGTGTTTTCTGGTGAAATAATTTCAGAAGAAATTTTTGCTAACTGCTTTCAGTTTCGTTACTGTGTCCTTAGACGTTTGATTTTCTTTCTGTGTTAGTATTTTGTTATATTCTCATTTGTTGTTGATTAATACTGTCTATAATAGTAGTTACTTCCCTTGTAGAGCAAGTTTGTGATTATTGTAGTCAGTTTTTAACATCTTCCTATTGTAGTAGCGGAGCTTAGATAAAGTTGTTTTCTTGTTTCAATAGCTGTAAAATTTTACCATGAGTGAGAAGTGTGGGCTTTGCCGTAGGTTTGTGAGTAGTGGATTGCGGTGTGAGACTTGTTCGAAGTATTTTCACTGAGGGGAATGCAGTGGGGAAGCCAGTGGGCATTCTGGTGAGATCCTCTCCTGGAACTGCAGGTTATGTAGCAAGAGTAAGTTGATAGAGGAGCAGGAGCGTAAGATCCATGCCGTTCAGGTGCAGTTGAAAAACGCACAGGAGGAGCTAGAGAGGATGAGGAGGGAGAAGGGGGTTGGGGAATGGGAGCTGGCTGTTGGCAAGAGATCTGCTAGGAGAAGGAGATTTTCAGATAGTTTTACTATTGGTGTTTGTAATAGATATGACCAACTGTCAGAGTCTAGTGGAGAGGAATCTCTAGTAGCTGTAGATGTAGGAAGTATGCAGCAGACCTCAGCAGTTATATGGTGGCTAGGACAGTTGCAAAGTCTAAGAGAAAGAAGACGGTTCTGCTGTTAGGTAGTTCTCATGGTAGAGGTGTAGGTCAGCAGTTGCAGGAAGTGTTGGGGAGTGAGTACCAGGTCACCAGCATTGTGAAGCCTAATGCAGGATTGGCTCAGGTGTCTGTTAACATAGGGGGGTTATGTAGGGATTTTACTAAAGAGGATCAGGTATTGATTGTGGGTGGGGCTGGTAATAGTATTGACAGGGATGGGGAGTATGACATAGATGGTGACCTGGAAAAGATAGCCACTCAGACTGGCAACACGAATGTGCATTTCGTGGTACTGTTTCAACGTCACGATCGGCCTCATCTTAATACAGCCGTCAGGCGTAATAACATGAGACTTGGGGGTGTGCTGATGACAGAAGGCATGGGTCACATTTCAATGGTGTCGGTGGATTCTATCAGCAGGACGGGTTTCACTAGACATGGCCTGCACCTCAACAGGTATGGGAAGAGGAGGTTGGAAAAGCTTATAGGTGACAGCATAGGTGGGGGTGGTGGGATCAATCATGGAAAAATTCCGGTAGTTGTGGATGTTAGAGCTGTACCCTTTTTAGATTGAAGTCAGCTGATAGGTATTCCTGCTTAAGGGAAGTCTCTCTAACAAAGAAACCACTTTCGACAAAGCTTAGGTATCCAATTAATGAGGGAATTAGTATATATCATCAAAATTTACAAGGTATTAGAGATAAAGTTAGAGAACTGCTTATAGATGTTGACTCTGAAATTATTGGTTATCTGAACACTTCTCAACTAAGGAGATAATTCAGAGGCTTCCTTTACCAGGATACAAGTTGGCTGGCAGCTTTTCTAGGAGCTTTTTGCGGTGTGGGGGAGTAGCCATGTATGTGAAAAACGGTATCCCATTTGAGTCAATTGATGTTTCAAAGTACTGCACTGAAAAGGTGTTTGAATGTTGTGCAGGTGTGGTTAAATTTAGTGGAGCTAAACTTCTTACTGTTGTTATTTATAGATCCCCAGACTCCGATTTCACAACATTTTTGCAAAAGCTAGAGGAGGTTCTTGGTTCACTTTATAGGAAATACAAAAAGTTAGTTATATGTGGTGACTTCAATATTAATTGTATAAGTGATTGTGCAAGGAAAAGGATGCTGGTAGACCTCCTTAATTCATATAATCTTATGCAAACCGTATTCTTTCCAACGAGAGTACAAGGGAACACTAGAACAACCATAGACAATATTTTTGTTCATTCCTCACTACTAGAAGGGCATTCTGTTAGCAAAAAGATGAATGGCCTTTCAGATCATGATGCACAGATTTTAACTCTAAAAGATTTTTGTGCTGCAACACATGTTAAATATAGTTATCAACTTTTTAGGAAAGCTGATCCAGTTGCTGTAGAGACCTTTGTAAACCTTATCAAGGAACAAGAGTGGCAAGATGTTAATAGCACTGATACAGTAGACGATAAATATAATGCTTTCCACAAGACTTTTCTCGTGCTCTTTGAAAGTTGCTTTCCGTTAGAACGTTCAAAACAGGGTACTGGCACAAACAGGCAGCCTGGGTGGCTGACTAGAGGGATAAGAATATCTTGTAGAAGAAAGTGGCAATTATATCAAAACGTTAGAAACAGTCACAATCTAAATGCAGCAGCCCATTACAAACAGTATTGTAAGGTGCTTAAAATGTTATTAGGAAGGCAAAAAGTATGTGGTATGCAGATAGAACAGCTAAGTCTCAGGAGAAAATTAAAACCATATGGTCAGTCGTAAAGGAAGTGGCTGGTCTGCAGAGACAGGTCGAGGATATAGAATCAGTGCGTAGTGGGAATGTCCGTGTTACTGATAAGTCGCATATATGTACAGTATTTAATAATCACTTTCTGAATATAGCAGGTGAACTAAATGGAAACCTAGACCCAACAGGGAATCATATAGCGCTCTTAGAAAAAAGTGTTCCGAGACTGTTACCTGAAATACTCCTCCATGATACTGACAAGAGGGAGATTGAGTTAATAATTAAATCACTAAAGACCAAAAACTCTCATGGATATAACTGGGTATCTAGCAGAACACTGAAGTATTGTTCTATGTATGTTAGCCCAGTACTTAGCCATATCTGTAACTTTTCCTTTAGGAGTGGTCCGTTTCCTGACCGATTGAAGTACTTGGTAGTGAAGCCAATTTATAAAAAGGGAGACAGGGATAATGTTGACAATTATAGACCTATTCCTATGCCATCGGTGTTTGCTAAAGTTATCGAGAAGGTTGTATACACAAGGTTACTGGATCATTTAAATTCATATAATTTGCGGTCAAATGTACAGTTTGGTTTTTGAAATGGCTTAACAACTGAAAATGCTATATTCTCTTTTCTCTGTGAGGTTTTGGACGGATTAAATAAAAGGTTGCGAACGCTAGGTGTTTTCTTTGATTTAACGAAGGCATTTGACTGTGTTGACCACAAAACATTACTGCAGAAGTTGGACCACTATGGAGTAAGGGGAGTAGCTTACAATTGGTTCGCTTCTTACTTTAAGAACAGAAAGCAGAAGGTAATTCTCCGCAATATTGAGAGTGGTAGTGATGTTCAGTCCCAATGGGGCACTGTTAAGTGGGGCATTCCCCAAGGGTCGGTGCTGGGGCCACTGCTGTTTCTTATTTATATAAATGATATGCCTTCTAGTATTACAGGTGATTCAAAAATATTTCTATTTGCTGATGATACCAGCTTGGTAGTGAAGGATCTTGTGTGTAATATCGAAACATTATCAAATAATGTAGTTCATGAAGTAAGTTCGTGGCTTGTGGAAAATAATTTGATGCTAAATCACAGTAAGACTCAGTTTTTACAGTTTCTAACTCACAATTCAGCAAGAACCGATATTTTGATCAGACTGAATGGGCATATTATAAGCGAGATGGAACAGTTCAAGTTCCTAGGCGTTCGGATGGGTAGAAAGCTGTTGTGGAAAGCCCATGTTCAGGATCTTGTTCAGAAACTAAATGCTGCTCTATTTACCATTAGATCTGAAAGAAGTGACATTTCAACACGAAAAGTAGTCTACTTCGCATATTTTCATACGCTTATGTCATATGATATTATTTTTTGGGGTAATTCCTCTGATTCAAAAAGGGTATTTTTGGCTCAAAAACGGGCTGTTCGAGCTATGTGTGGCGTAAGTTCGAAAACCTCTTGTCGACCCGTATTCAATAGTCTGGAAGTTTTGACATTGCCCTCGCAGTATATATTTTCTTTAATGTCGTTTGTTGTTAGCAATATTAGCTTATTCCCAAGAGTGAGCAGCCTTCACTCAGTTAATACTAGGCAGAAATCAAATCTGCATGTGGAATGCACTTCCTTGACTCTTGTGTAGAAAGGAGTGCAGTATTCTGCTGCATCCATTTTCAATAAGCTACCACAAGAACTCAAAAATCTTAGCAGTAGCCCAAACTCTTTTAAGTCTAAACTGAAAAGTTTCCTCACGGCTCACACCTTCTATACTGTCGAGGAGCTCCTGGAAGAGCTAAAAAATTAAGCAAATTCCAGTGTTACATTGTTGATTTTCTTTATTTAAACTTACGACTTGTCGCCTGAATATGTTTTTTATATTTCATTTTATCTGTTTCTACAATCGTATTATAATTTCATGTATTGACTCGTTCCATGACCATGGAGACTTCTCCTTAATGTGGTCCCACGGAATAATAAATAAATAAATAAATATAGTGTAGCTTGAGCCTCGTCACTCCACAGAATAGTGCCCGGCCACATGTCATCAAGTTGTGTGATCCGCAGCAACGTTTTGATTTTGCTCTTCAAAGTTTCAGTTTCTCCATCACCTGCATCTTGTCCACCCCATGGTCAACAGTACAGAACGTTTTGCCGACTGTTTTACATTGCTACCCTTACATTTAACTAGCACTAGCACTATCCGGGGAAAGTGCCGTGCGGTCTGTTACAGCTACAGCAACCTCGTCAATAACTTCCTCTTCCCGAACCAAGCTCACCCGTGTTTTCGAGTTTCATTATCGTCTTCTTTACACCATTTAACGACATCTGGCCTCTCCTCAGATCTTTCAGCCGGAGATACTCTCTGAATGGAGCACTGTGATTGCTGCCGCTCTCATCAAAAATTTTCACTAACAGCTATACCGTTACTCTTGTTATGGTTTGTCAAATAAGAGCGTGGATATCATGTCACCACACGAGGAGTGTACGGCGTCAGATTCACACCTGATGGCCATGTTTTTCTAGCGTAAGTAGTTAATTATGCCAATGCTTCAGTGTGGGACCAACTTTTGCTGCCACAGAATGTTACAGACCACAATAGGCTGCCGTGAGTGAATGCACTGTAATTACACTACTGCCCATTAAAATTGCTAAACCACGAAGATGACGTGCTACAGACGCGAAATTTAACCGACAGGAAGAAGATGCTGTGATATGCAAATGATTAGATTTTCAGAGCATTCACACAAGGTTGGCGCTGGTGGCGACACCTGCAACGTGCTGACATGAGGAAAGTTTCCAACCGATTTCTCACACACAAACAGCAGTTGACCAGCGTTGCCTGGTGAAAAGTTGGCAGCTGACAGGAGGAAACCGACTTTGATAAAGATCGAATTGTAGCCTATCGCGATTGCGGTTTATCGTATGGCGACACTGCTGCTCGCCTTGGTCGAGATCCAATGACTGTTAGCAGAATATGAAATCGGTGGGTAATGCGGAACGCCGTGCTGGATCCCAACGGCCTCGTATGTCGAGATGGCAGCCATTTCATCCGCATAGCTGTAACGGATCGTGCAGCCACGTCTCGATCCCTGAGTCAACAGATTGGGACGTTTGCATGACAACAACCATCTGCACGAACAGTTCGACGACGTTTGCAGCAGCATGGACTATCAGCTCGGAGACCCTGGCTGTGGTTACCCTTGACGCTGCATCACAGACAGGAGCGCCTGCGATGGTGTACTCAACGACGAACCTGGGTCACGAATGGTAAAACGTCATTTTTTCGTATGAATCCAGGTTCTGTTTACAGCATCATGATGGTCGCATCCGTGTTTGGTGACATCGCTGGGAACGCACATTGGAAGCGTCTATTCGTCATCGCCATACCGGCGTATCACCCGGCGTGATGGTATCGAGTGCCATTGGTTACACGTCTCGGTCACCTCTTGTTCGCATTGACGGCACTGTGAACAGTTGACGCTACATTTCAGATGTGTTACGACCCGTGACTCTACCATTCATTCGATCGCTGCGAAACCCTACATTTCAGCAGGGTAATGCACTACCGCATGTTACAGGTCCTGTACGGGCCTTTCTGGATACAGAAAATGTTTGACTGCTGCCCTGGCCAGCACATTCTCCAGATCTCTCACCAATTGAAAACGTCTGATCAATGGTGGCCGAGCAACTGGCTCGTCACAATACGCCAATAACTACTCTTGATGAACTGTGGTATCGTGTTGAAGCTGCATGGGCAGCTGTACCTGTACACGCCATCCAAGCTCTGTTTGACTCAATGCCCAGGTGTATCAAGGCCGTTATTACGGCCAGAGGTGATTGTTCTGGGTACTGTTTTCTCAGCATCTATGCACCCAAATTGCGTGAAAATGTAATCCCATGTCAGTTCTAGTATAATATATTTGTGCAATGAATACGCGTTTATAATCTGCATTTCTTCTTGGTGTAGCAATTTTAATGGCCAGTAGTGTATAACGAACTGATATTTACATAATGATTGTTACATAAAACATTTCTAGTAAATTAATAAGAATTTGTTACAAACTTTCAGAAAACACGAAGGTGATTAAATAGGATTTTCGATACAGGACGACGCGAATCTGCTACCTTTTACTTCGCAATTCGGCGCCTTTATCCACTAAGGTACGCTAAAATTAATTAATGACGTATGAGAGATTAAAGCCTTCACGAGATCTTAACACAAAGTACGAGATTGTAAGTCATATGTAAATTATAACAAATACTAGAATGAAGGTGTTTCTGATAAATATTCAACGTGCAGACCTTAAAACGGCGTACTTTGGTAACACACATTTTATAGGCATAATACGAAAATAACTAAATACGAAAATTCTTTAACCAGCAATATGGCGTTCCCTGCCATTTTATTATAACACAACGTACCAATGACAACACATTTTCGAGAGATCCTCAATGTTCTTGTGCTTTGAAACAGCAAATATTCACACAATGTAATTTATACTATAAAACGTACCAAATACGGGCTTCAACTGAAAATGACAAAATCCAATACGGCGCTTCCCAAGTTCTTCACATAAGAGCGCACTTGTCTGTTATTGGTTCAACGTCTCGTAGCACGTTGCCGAAATACCACAGAACTTATTTCCCGTTCAGGAGGCGCTGCCGCACGTGAAATACAAGATAACTGGAAGTGATGTCGCAAAACTCGTACAACTCCATGTAAATGTCGGGTAACTCGTCCCATGTGAGGGCGGCTTAAGTTTGTGGCAACATGATCATTGGCTCGCTGACGCACTATGCACTTTGATTGAGGTGAGCGATACTTTAACCTCACGGAAAGTTTGGTCTGGAAAGCTTAGTGGTTTGTTATTCATTTCTGGACTGTGGATAAATTCGCACTGCCCGACATGCAGCGCCACAGAGTGCTATACAGTTGCTAGTATTGTATTCGAAGCTCATTTTTTTGTTCATTTCGTTAATCATGATTGGTTATAAGATCCAGTAACGTTTATTCAGTCGATTTTCTTTTCATTCTCCTAACTCGATTAATGAGGCACTACATCTACGTGACAATCTCAAACTATATTTCGACCATTCCACTGCCGAAGAGCAGGTGGAAAAAACGAAAACTTAAATCGGTGCGAGCGAGCTATGAATTCTCATGTTTTTCTGTTGGCCATTACTCCTTATTTAGCTGGGATTCAACAAAATATTTTCGCAGTCGGAGGAACAAATTGGTGATTAAAACACTGAAATTTTAGGAAAGAACACCAATGATTGCCACCCCATATCACTTATCATTTCCGCGACACTTTCTGCCCTATTTCACGATGATGCAAACCGAGCTGTTATTCTTCGAACTTTTTCAATGCCCTGCGTCAGTCATATGTGGAAAGGATGCCACCCGCGCAATAATGTTCCAGAAGAGGACGGACAAGCATAGTGTACACAGAAGATGCAACAGGGCCTGCTAAAAGGACTAAGTGTTTGGCCAATAAAAAGCAATCTTTTGTTCGCTGTCCCCCACAACATTTTCTGTGTGATGGTTTCAATTTAAATTATTGGTAATTCTAATCCGTAGATACTTAAGGGGCTTCACAATTTTTATTCTTCAGGCTGAACTGCCGCTCCTCACACCATACAGATATCTGATGTAAACCATTTTGTAATTCGTGTTGGGCACCTGGCGAGTTTATTAGAAGGTAACGACAGCGTCATCTGGAAGCAATATAAGATAAGTTTAGAACATGATATGAGCAGTTTGTATATAGATCAAGAACACTTCCTTGTGGAACCTCCGATATCACTTCTGTTCCACTCGATGACTTCGCGTAATTTACGAAGAGCCCTGATCTTACCGGCAGGAAATAATGAATCCAGTCGCGCAGCTGAGACAATACCGTATTGGCACACAATTTTATTAGAAGCCGCTTTGGAGAGACGGGGTCAAAAGCCTTCTGGAAGTCTAGAAAAATAATATCAAATTGAGATTCCCTGCCAACAGTTCTCATTACACCACCTGTTGTGATGAGCAGCAAGCAGTCCTTTCCACATCATTGTTATTCCATCATGGACTTCCCACTATCTGATTTTGCTACAACCACGTTCCATCTCCCTTTGTTATTTTTCTCTAACGCTTTACCTTATTATGTGTCTATCGTTTTCCTTCTTTTCTTCCCTGTGTTTTACTGTCAACTTCCACACCGCACACACTTGACTTCCGGGCCATCCCGTATCAACAGCATTGTCCTCGCACAACCATTGGCTATGCGACCATTGCGATGATGATGAGTTTTGTAGGGCGCTCCACTGCGGGCTCATCAGTGCCCGTAGAAAGTCCCAATTTTTATACTGTCCAATTTTTACACAATCCAATCTAGCCACTGTGACGAATGATGATGATGGAATGGTGAGAACAACACAAACACCCAGTGCCCAAGCAGGGAAACTCCCCATCCCGGCAATGAGTTGAACTCGGGACCCCGTGATCCAGAGGCAGCAACGCTAGCCACTAGACCACCAGCTGCGAAGGGGACCACTGCGATGTTAAGTGCAGCGTCTCGTGCTCCGTGTTCTTTCTGCCGATGTAATAAAGCTTCTTTGAAATGGACTTCAAGAAACAGAGATCAGTTAGTTTTCATCTTTCACTACAGGCCTTCTTCACCTAGGTTTCACATTTTTTTTCACTATACTTCATCTGATTCGTCAACCATCTATCCTTGTTCCTCCTATCTGCACCAGCAAAGAAAAATTTTCCTATCCCTAGCCAGAATCCAGTCTCACATCTCAATACTGCGTCGTTGCCAAAATCATGGAATCCGGCCCCAAATGGGCTTACCATCAAATTGCAATATCTCCTCTCCAGTCCCACAGAAGTATCAACCATTTCAGAAGCCTTACCTTTTTCCTCACTCCAGATTTCAACCATCCTGGGTTGGTTAAAGACCTTCCTTTCTTCTCACAGTCTACACGTTTTTGCCACCAACTCTACCAATGAAACTCAACTTAAAACCAGAGCACACAACCCACCCTGATTCACTTCACTCCTCCATCCAACTGTGATCCACCCCCCCCCCCCCCTCCACTGACTGCAGATCATCTCCTGTTAAATTTTTAGTATTTCATCTACTCGAACTTTGGGAAATGATGGTGTGAGAAATCCCTCAACTTCCAAGCCACTTCTACATCTGCAGAAACGGCAGTAATCCGCTACCTAAAATCTGACCATGAGTGAATAATCCTAACCACCGACATAGCCTCCACCAGGCAGAGGGACTCAAATTCACCCATACTGATACCATTTCAGAAATCCAACAGGATCTCCAATCCCTTCTCAAAACCTAAAGTCCATTCTAGAAACTCTTCCCCATCTTTCTTCTGACCTGCACCGCACCCTGCACACTTCCTTTATGCTTGTTTTCTAAAGACTATAAACCAAACCACCCAGGATACCCAACACAGGGAGAATCTCTGCACTCATAGACCAACAACTTTAGCCTATTATCCATAATCCCCCCTTCCTATATAAAAGACACCAACCATTTCTCCCTCGACTATCCGTAGATCCTATTCCTTTTACCATATTGTGCCCTGCTCATCGCTATCGATGCAAATTTCTCGACCTCCGCTATCGGGTGGAGAAATGTAGGGTCCCCCTGAATAAGTCAGGCGTGCACTACACGCAGGAAGCGGCTACAAGTGTAGCGGAGTACGTGTGGAGTGCACATGTGGGTTTCTTAGGTTAGAGAATTCCCTCCCTAGGCCCGACAAGACGCCTCCTGAGACGCGACAAGGTAGCAGTAGGCAAAACGTAACAGAGAATAACAATATTAATGTGGTAATAGTAACTGCAGGAGCGTCTATAGAAAGGTCCCAGAACTGCTCTCATTAATAAAAGGTCACAATGCCCACATATTACTGGGGACGGAAAGTTGGGTGAAACCAGATGTAAACAGTAATGAAATTCTAAACTCAGATTGGAATGTATACCGCAGAGACAGGCCGGACAGTGAAGGGGGAGGCGTATTTATAGCGATAAAAAGTGCAATGGTATCGAAGTAAATTGACGGAGATCCGAAATGTGAAATAATTTGGGTGAAGGTCACGGTTAAAGCAGGCTCAAACATGGTAACTGGATGTCTCTATAGGCCCCCCGGCTCAGTAGCTGTTGCGGCAGAGCACCTGAACGAAAATTTGGAAAATATTTCGAGTAGATTTCCCGACCACGTTATAGTTCTGGGTGGAGATTTTAATTTACCAGATATAGAGTAGTAGACTCAAACGTTTATAACGGGTGGCAGAGACAAAGAATCCAGTGAAATTTTTTTAAGTGCATTATCTGAAAACTACCTTGAGCAGTTAAACAGAGAACCGACTCGTGGCCATAACATATTAGACCTTCTGGTGACAAACAGACCCGAACTATTTGAAACAGTTAACGCAGAACAGGGAATCAGCGATCATAAAGCGGTTACTGCATCGATGATTTCAGCCGTAAATAGAAATATTAAAAATGGTAGGAAGATTTTTCTGTTTAGCAAAAGTGACAAAAAGCAGATTTCAGAGTACCTGACGGCTCGACACAAAAGTTTTGTGTCAAGTACAGGTAGTGTTGAGGATCAGTGGACAAAGTTCAAAACCATCGTACAATATGCGTTAGATGAGTATGTGCCAAGCAAGATCGTAAGAGATGGAAAAGAGCCACCGTTGTACAACAACCGAGTTAGAAAACTGCTGCGGAAGCATTGGGAACTTCACAGCAAACATAATCATAGCCAAAGCCTTCCAGACAAACAAAAATTACGCGAAGCGAAATGTAGCGTGAGGAGGGCTATGCGAGAGGCGTTCAATGAATTCGAAAGTAATGTACTGGCTTGGCAGAAAATCCTAAGAAATGTTGGTCTTGTGTCAAAGCAGTAGGTGGATCAAAACAAAATGTCCAGACACTCTGTGACCAAAATTATTCTGAAACAGAGGATGACAGAGTAAAGGCCGAAACACTACATATCTTTTTCCAAATCTGTTTCACAGAGGAAGACTGCACTGTAGTTACTCCTCTAGATTGTCGCACAGATGACAAAATGGTAGATATCGAAACAGATGACACAGGGATAGAAAAACAATTAAAATCGCTCAAAAGAGGAAAGGCCGCTGGACCTGATGGGATACCAGTTCGATTTTACACAGAGTACCCGTGGTCTAAGGGTAGCGTCTTCGGTCCCGGGTTCGATCCCCGCCACTGCCTAAATTTTGGTAAATAATCGGCATTGGCGGCCGAAGACTTCCGGCATAAGAAGTCAGCCTCATTCTGCCAACGGCCTTGTCAAAGAGGACGGAGGAGCGGATAGAGGTTCAGGGCACTCTCTTGTCCTAGGGGTGGGAAATTACCCCTAAAGGTGGAAGAATCAGCAATGATCAACGACATGATGATGCAGAAGGCAATGGAAACCACTGCATTAAAGACACGTAACGTGTATCCACAGGACATGTGGCCTGTAAATGAAGAAGTGTCATGATGATCTCTCCATTGGCAAAAGATTCCGGAGTAGTCCCCCATTCGGATCTCCGGGAGGGGACTGCCAAGGGAGAGGTTACCATGAGAAAAAGATTGAATAATCAACGAAAGGATAACGTTCTACGAGTCGGGGCGTGGAATGTCAGAAGCTTGAACGTGGTAGGGAAACTAGAAAATCAGAAAAGGGAAATGCAAAGGCTCAATCTAGATATAGTAGGGATCAGTGAAGTGAAGTGGAAGGAAGACAAGGATTTCTGGTCAGATGAGTATCGGGTAATATCAACAGCAGCAGAAAATGGTATAACAGGTGTAGGATTCGTTATGAATAGGAAGGTAGAGCAGAGGGTGTGTTACTGTGAACAGTTCAGTGACTGGGTTGTTCTAATCAGAATCGACAGCAGACCAACACCGACAACGATAGTTCAGGTATACATGCCGACGTAGCAAGCTGAAAATGAACAGATAGAGAAAGTGTATGAGGATATTGAAAGGGTAATGCAGTATGTAAAGGGGGACGAAAATCTAATAGTCATGGGCGACTGGAATGCAGTTGAAGGAGTAGAAGAAAAGGTTACAGGAGAATATGGGCTTGGGACAAGGAATGAAAGAGGAGAAAGACTAATTGAGTTCTGTAACAAGTTTCAGCTAGTAATAGCGAATACCATGTTCAAGAATCACAAGAGGAGGAGGTATACTTGGAAAAGGCCGGGAGATACGGGAAAATTTCAATTAGATTACATCATGGTCAGACAGAGATTCCGAAATCAGATACTGGACTGTAAGGCGTACCCAGGAGCAGATATAGACTCAGATCACAATATAGTAGTGATGAAGAGTAGGCTGAAGTTCAAGACATTAGTCAGGAAGAATCAATACGCAAAGAAGTGGGATACGGAAGTACTAAGGAATGACGAGATACATTTGAAGTTCTCTAACGCTATAGATACAGCAATAAGGAATAGCGCAGTGGGCAGTACAGTTGAAGAGGAATGGACATCTCTAAAAAGGGCCATCACAGAAGTTGCGAAGGAAAACATATGTATAAAGAAGGTAGCTGCGAAGAAACCATGGATAACAGAAGAAATACTTCAGTTGATTGATGAAAGGAGGAAGTACAAACATGTTCCGGGAAAATCAGGAATACAGAAATACAAGTCGCTGAGGAATGAAATAAATGGGAAGTGCAGGGAAGCTAAGACGAAATGGCTGCAGGAAAAATGTGAAGACATCGAAAAAGATATGATTGTCGGAAGGACAGACTCAGCGTACAGGAAAGTCAAAACAACCTTTGGTGACATTAAAAGCAACGGTGGTAACATTAAGAGTGCAACGGGAATTCCACTGTTAAATGCAGAGGAGAGAGAGCAGATAGATGGTAAGAATACATTGAAAGCCTCTATGAGGGTGAAGATTTGTCTGATGTGATAGAAGAAGAAACAGGAGTCGATTTAGAAGAGATAGGGGATCCAGTATTAGAATCGGAATTTAAAAGAGCTTTGGAGGACTTACGGTCAAATAAGGCAGAAGGGATAGATAACATTCCATCAGAATTTCTAAAATCATTGGGGGAAGTGGCAACAAAACGACTATTCACGTTGGTGTGTAGAATATATGAATCTGGCGACATACCATCTGACTTTCAGAAAAGCATCATCCACACAATTCCGAAGACGGCAAGAGCTGACAAGTGCGAGAATTATCGCACAATCAGCTTAACAGCTCATGCATCGAAGCTGCTTACAAGAATAATATACAGACGAATGGAAAAGAAAATTGAGAATGCGCTAGGTGACGATCAGTTTGGCTTTAGGAAAAGTAAAGGGACGAGAGAGGCAATTCTGACGTTACGGCTAATAATGGAAGCAAGGCATGGTAAAAAAGGCATTTCTGGCCAAGAGAAGTCTACTAATATCAAATACCGGCCTTAATTTGAGGAAGAAATTTCTGAGGATGTACGTCTGGAGTACAGCATTGTATGGTAGTGAAACATGGACTGTGGAAAACCGGAACAGAAGAGAATCGAAGCATTTCAGATGTGGTGCTATAGACGAATGTTGAAAAGTAGGTGGACTGATAAGGTAAGGAATGAGGAGGTTCTATGCAGAATCGGAGAGGAAAGGAATATGTGGAAAACACTGATAAGGAGAAGGGACAGGATGATAGGACATCTGCTAAGACATGAGGGAATGACTTCCATGGTACTAGAGGGAACTGTAGAGGGCAAAAACTGTAGAAGAAGACAGAGATTGAAATACGTCAAGCAAATAATTGAGGACGTAGGTTGCAAGTGCTACTCTGAGATGAAGAGGTTAGCACAGGAAAGGAATTCGTGGCGGGCCGCATCAAACCAGTCAGTAGACTGATGACCAAAAAAAAAAAAAAAACGCCTAGGAACTTGCCCCGTTCTTGCAGCGGTGTACCGTAGGTCTCTAGAAGAGCGTAGCGTTCCAAAAGATTGGAAGAGGGCACAGGTCATCCCCGTTTTCAAGAAGGGACGTCGAACAGATGTGCAGAATTATAGACCTATATCTGTAACGTCGTTCAGTTGTAGAATTTTGGAACTCGTATTATCTTCGAGTATGAAGACTTTTCTGGAGACTAGAAATCTACTCTGTAGGAATCAGCATGGGTTTCGAAAAAGACGATCGTGTGAAACTCAGCTCGCGCTATTCGTCCACGAGACTCAGAGGGCCATAGACACGGGTTCCCAAGTAGATGCCGTGTTTCTTGACTTCCGCAAGGCATGTGCTACAGTTCCCCGCAGTCGTTTAATGTACAAAGTAAGCGCATGTGGACTATCAGACCAATTGTGTGATTGGATTGAAGAGTTCCTAGATCACAGAACGCAGCATATCATTCTCAATGGATAGAAGTCTTCCGAATTAAGAGTGATTTCAGGTGTGCCGCAGGAGAGTGTCGTAGGACCGTTGCTATTCACAATATATACAAATGGCCTTATGGATAACATCGGAAGTTCACTGAGGTTTTTTTCGGTTGATGCTGTAGTATATCGAGAGGTTGTAACAATGGAAAATTGTACTGAAATGCAGGAGGATCTGTAACGAATTGACGCATGGTGCAGGGAATGGCAATTGAATCTCAATGTAGACAAGTGTAATGTGCTGCGAACACATAGAAAGAAAGATCCATTATCATGTAGCTACAATATAGCAGGTCAGCAACTGGAAGCAGTTAATGCCATAAATTATCTGGGAGTAGGCATTAGAAGTGATTTAAAATGGAACAACCATATAAAATTAATCGTCGGTAAAGCAGATGCCAGACTGAGATTCATTGGAAGAATCCTAAGGAAATGCAATCCGGAAACAAAGGAAGTAGGTTTCAGAACACTTGTTCGCTCACTGCTTGAATACTGCTTATCAGTGTGGGATCCGTACCAGATAGGGTTCATAGAAGAGATAGAGAAGATACAACGGAGAGCAGCGCGCTTCGTTACAGGATCATTTAGTAATCGCGAAAGCGTTACGGAGATCATAGATAAACTCCAGTGGAAGACTCTGCAAGAGAGACGCTCAGTAGCTCGGTATGGGCTTTTGTTGAAGTTTCGAGAACATACCATCACCGAGGAGTCAAGCAGCATATTGCTCCATCCTACGTATATCTCGCGAAGAGACCATGGGGATAAAATCAGAGAGATTAGAGCCCACACAGAGGCATACCGACAATCTTTCTTTGCACGAACAATACGAGACTGGAATAGAAGGGAGAACCGATAGAGGTATTCAAGGTACCTCCTCCACACACCGTCAGGTGGCTAGCGGAGTATGATGTATGTAGAGATAGATACACTAACATTTCAAATGCCCATGGCTTTTCCTCTATTGAACACTACCTTTCCCAACGCCCACCTCCATTCAGACTTACAACCTCCTTCCTGGTTACCGTGATAGGCATCACCTACAAACAAATCTGTGGTAGAGCAATTGGCACTACTGGGACCTTCCTATTGTCAACCATTTATGGACTACGTAATGCTTTGTAACCTCTAGAATCCTGAACCGTTTACTTAGTTCAGATTCACTGATGACATCTTCGTGATCTGGATTGAGGATGCCCCACACCCATTCCTCCATAACCTCAACAGCTTCTCCCCATTTGCTTTACTTGGTCCTTTTCAACCCAAGAAGCCACTTTCCTTGATGAACATGGGTACACCAGTAGTTTTATCCACATCAAACCTGCCAGCCATCATCAATACCGCCACTTCGACATCTGCCACTCGTTCCATACCAAGAAGTCCTTTTCATACAGTCTAGCCATCCATGGTTGTTATCTGACGAGCAGTCGCTCTCCAAATATGCCAAGGGTCTCACAGAATCCTTCCCAGACCGAAATTGACCTCCGAACCTTGTCCAGAAACGTATCTCCTGTGTCCTGTCTCTCCAGTAAACTCCCAAATCCCACATACCCACTGTATAGCCACAAAGGAGCACTTCTTTCACCATTTAGTACCATCCAGGACTGAAGCAACCGAATCACATTCTCCGACAATGTTTTGACTACGAGTCACCAAGCCATGAAATCAGTAATATCCTCCACACCATCCACCCCAGCTCTCGCATAGAGGTATTTCGCCATCCACCGAACCTTCATAATGTCCTTTACCATCCCTACTCAATCTCTAGTACCAATCTCTTAAATTATAGCTCATATTCCTGCAATACACCTTGATGCAAGAAGTGTTCCATACACCCTCCCACTACTATGCACTCCAGTCCTGTCACAGGCACCTCCTGTGAAAGTATGCATGTGATCTACTGGCTAAAGTGCAACTATACTGCTACTTTCTATGTGGGCAAGAATTGCCACCACCAAACTACAGCCAATATTCAAAATGGAAAACCAAGTTGCTGAATATGCTGCCCAACATTATGTGCTTTATTTAATGATTGCTTCATATACTGTGGTGCTGGCAGCAAGATTCTATATGGCAGCTTTTTTGAATTGTACATGTGGGAACTGCAACATATCCTTTATTCTTGTAACCCCACAGGCTCAAACCTTCGCTAATCCTTGGCTGCCACCTATCTATCCCATTTCCTGCTCCTTCTCCAGTGCTGCACATGTCGTCTATCCTGACAACGCAAATTCAAGCCCTTTCCACTTCTCGCCTCGCCATGAAGCAGTAGGATCTTCTCCCGTCTGTACCCCGCTTCCCTTCCGTCCCCACATGATGCCTCCTCTGTACCCCCAACACCCAACCCTGATTATAGGTCTGTCAGGTGCAATCGCAGACAGATTCTAGCACTCTGAGACAATAGCTACGGGTGTCAGTCGTGCTTGTGTGGATGTGTGTTTGTTTTCTACTGCAGAAGGACTTAGAAAGAGGCTACTTAAATATTAAAGTTTTCGTCCATTGTACATGTCTGTGACTTAACGCCTTCTCTATATTGTGAGTAGCAATTTGACCTTTTCATATTGCTGTTATTGCATCCTAAACTTTCCATTGGTTAATCTTTCACTCGATATTTGAGTGAATTAAGAGCCAGTTGTGTTCTACAACAACGATGTTTTATGCTGAATATCTGTCTATAGATCGTTTTCTTCTGGCATTTCGTAATGTTGGACCATTTCGTACGTTCTAAAATCGTACTCCATACTGCGTATGTTACGAGTAACATGTAGATGTGAGGGCCACATATGGCAAGAGGAGGAGAGAGACATCTGCATCAACACTACAGGATTTAGGGTTCTTGTGAACATAGGAAGCAACACATTTTAAGTAATATGCATGGGTAGCAAAGAACAACAACACTTTAATAAAAGCCTACTCTAAGCAAGAACTGCACCTGGCATAGGCAAAATAGTTCCGCAACTGTAGAGCCGCTGGTGGTGATGTAGACGTCGCAGATGGTGATGCTGGCACCATGAGTTCCTTGGAGCTACCGGAAGGCTATCCTGTAAACAGTTTGTCGTGCTGGCGTGTGTACACCGACCACTGTATTTATTTACAAGCAGGCTGTGCCGGCCGGTGTTGGGAGGCCAGCACCGAACGCCTGTTGGTACAGGAACCGGTCCACCTTGGTTGTACTGCCCTGTAATAGCTGTCCTTGGGCAATTGTGGGAATACGGCGAGGGTCGCCTGTTTCTGTCGTATGATTCATGTCATAGTAATATAAGCGGATGCCCGCCCGGTTGGCCGAACGGTTTAACGCACGGCTTTCCGGAGTGGGAAGGAGCGCCTGGTCCCCGGCACGAATCCGCCCGGCGAACTTGTGTTTAGGTCCGGTGAGCCAGCCAGTCTGTGGATGGTTTTTAGGCGGTTTTCCATCTGCCTCGGTGAATACAGGCTGTTTCCCCTTATTCCGCCTCAGTTACACTATGTCGGCGATTGCTGCGCAAACAAGTTCTCCATGTACGCATACACCACCATTACTCTACCACACAAACATAGGGGTTACAGTCATCTGGTGTGAGACGTTCCCTGGGAGGGGGGGGGGGGGGGCACCGGGGGCCGAACCGAACAATAACCCCTGGGTTCGGTGTGAGGCGGCGGAGGGGTGAAGTGGACTGCGGTAGTCGTCGTGGGGTTGTGGACCACTGCGGCTGCGGCGGGGACGGAGCCTCTCCGTCGTTTCTAGGTCCCTAGTCAACATACAATACAATACAATATAGGCAGTTCATATCACTTTCGCTCAGTACTAACTGTTCAGCTAGAAAGCGTGCACAGATTGGACTCTGGATTTCGCTGTGGGCTTAGGACAGGATTTGTACTGTTGAACTCTTAAATTTCATGTAGCACAAATCTGCATTGCAGTATTAAGTCACATTGTTTATTTTAATTGTATTTACATCGACATAATCCTACAAACAAAATTTTTGGTGGAACAAGGATGTTCGTCTTCTTTCATTATTACAATACAACTGTTCGACGAACGCATTTGCTAGCGAGTTCTTTAGATGACTGCAGAGCCCAAACGTTTTGGATGGTAGCTCTCTGTTCCGATGTCGGTGGAGGAAGGATGCAAAGCTTGATGGCCTCCTAAAAAGTTTTCTTTGGTTAAACCCAGCCATGCTACGTGTGTAAAACGCGTTACTGCAGTTAATTTTTGCTATCACTGTTAACTGACTTCATTATTCTAGTGACTTGACAAGTCAATATTCCATATAAAATTGCAGCCATGATGAAACATAAACTTAACCACAACTCTTGCAGATTCTCTGAATGGTCATGCACGAAACGGTCACATGGACCAATGCATCCAGTCGATGTTTTCTGATTAGTACCTGGACCTAGTTTAACTAGCCTCTTTCTTGCAAATGAAAACGTGAGTAAATTCCCGCTTGCAGCCGCTATTTTATGAGAACGCTTTGGAGATATTTTTGCTAGGTTGTTCTGTGACATTCCTTTGATAGGTTAGTCGGAGGTCATACGTATCAAGGTTTTGTCTCTCTTTGTACAACGGGCAGTCAGATGAAAATGAGACGGATGCGAAAAAGTAAGTAAACTGTATTATTTCAAAAGTAATCGCCATAACTGTGAATACATTTATCCCATTGTGAGACAGGGCGTTCAAAGCCTACATGAAAAAATGTTCTCGTTTGCCTACGTAACCATGATTGTACACAGGCGTGCACATCTTCGTCCGAATCAAATCGATTGTCTTTCTTCAGGACTCCAAAAATATGGAAATAGCATGGGGAGATATCGGAGTGTATGGAGGACATGTGAGGGCCTCTCAGCGAAACGTCTGCATCGTATTCGAAACAACCTTGGCAAAATATGGACGGGATTATCCAGGAATAGAATGATGCCGTCCATCAACTTGCCTGGGCGTTTAGAAAAACTGAAGCGCAGTGTTAAAGAGTCCACGTACTGATGTGCATGAATTGTGGCGCCATCTTCTAGAAAGTCAACGAGCAGCGAGATGACGGAGGGCATTGTTCTGTTGCAGAATAATGCCCGCTCGTATGTTGTCAAGGTAGTTTCTACTACGCTGGAGACGTTTAGATGGGAAGCCCTTACACATCCTCCGTACAGCCCCTATCTGTCCCCATGTGATTTCCATATTTTTGGAACCATGAAGGAAGACATTCGTGGCTGATGATTTACTTCGGACTAAGAGGTGCGCCTGGGTACAGTCACGGTTGTATCGGCAACCGGAAACGTTTCTACGTTAAGGTGTTGACCGCCTTGTCTCACAGTGGAACAAACATGTTAACAGTTATGGCGATTACTTTTGAAATAATAAACAGTTGACCTACTGTTTTTCCAGCTCTGTCGTTTTCATTTGAATGCTCCGTATATACCACGCAAATATTTACTTACGAGGTTTGCTCTCCTTTATTGAACATAATGAGAATTACACACACGAAAGAATCATATTTTATCTACACACACTATTTTTCCACGTAATCTCCATCCCGTTCTACGGCCTTCCTCCAGCGCGAAACAAGGACGCGTATTTCCTGTCGGTACCTATCCTTGTCCTGGTGACAGAGCCAGTGCTTCACTGTGTGGATCACCTCCTCACCGTCCTCAAAACGTCTTCCACGAATGGCATCCTTTAATGGCCCATACAAGTGGAAGTCCGAGGGGCTAGGACAGCTGTGACAGCTGAAGATGGTCTCCCCGACCGCTACAAATCGTGGAGCTCCGCCGAACCGCCTTCTGAAGATCTCACCCTCCATGCATGGCGAGTAACTGTACTTCTGTCGACAGCTGATGCTCCGTAGACTTTGGGGAATATTCACAAACGCTTGTGCACAGTTTCCCTCTCTGCAGTGAGAAATTCAATGATGGCAAGTTGCTTGTAACGTACATCACCTACAGACGCCATTTTGAAACTGTCCTGCAGCTATGCTATCTGTCTTACAGTGACAGAAACTTGGCGTGCTGATTCAGGAGACTTCACATAACACGTAACGTTTCACATTCGTAGAATTTTATTTATTTATTTATTTATTTATTTTTTTTTTTTTTTGCTGGGAAAAAAATGGGGTGCTTTACTTTCTGGGCAACCTTCGCAAGTATTATCATATCGGTGAGGTAAAATTTCTTAATAATTTTCTTTGTCATATCTCTGCGAGAGAAACAATTTGGAATATAATGCGGATTTTGAACAGTGGACTCCTTTATAGGTCATGTTATTTCCTTTGCTGATTGGCGAGAGCACCGTCAGTATCAACATACTTTAATTTGTAAAAATATATTGCAACAAGAATTTGTTTCAGCCTCGCAAGTGACTGATAATGCGAAGTGAGAAGATTTTACTATGATTCGAAAGAAGAAACCGTCTTACGCCTATTCCAGCACTCGAATAGTCTAAGCACTTAATTTATTGAGCTCCGTTATCCGTGTTACGATTTCCTGCAGCAGGAAAGCTTTTTTTATTACTTTTCTGCTTCATTAAGCGGAATTCAGCGAGCTGGGCTCAAAGCAGTAAAAACCCTTGTGGAAGTCGTGAATGCAATTCCATTGGGGTCTGTGGGGGAGCTAGTAATGTATCAAGTTTTCCCTGTGCTTTTACAAAAATCAATGGATTGTTATTATCGTAGTCAGATACGTATGAATTTCTCAGTTAGGGTCTCATGTAGTTATTGACGTAATGTAGACAGCAAAGACATGTATCTTGCATGGGTTGTTCCTGCAATGAATGGCCGATTCACACCACAGTATAGTCGTGTATTAAATGCTTCCAAAGCTTAACCTTTTCCATCAGCTATTTTGTTCAGTCTCCATTGTGCCTACCACAAGACTATATTTATGTGATTTGATAACTGCACTAAACAGTTGGGCTTCATGTGGTAAGTCCTGTCAGGATTTTAAGTTCATACAGAACAAAATACGGTCCTTCAGAAGCGCGCCCATTTTATATATGCACTTTAACAAAATACGTAATCAAGTTCATGTGTTTTGAAAACATAATCACTCTTTCCCATGTTAGATCAGAAAAATGTCAGATATATGACCTCTTCTACTGAGCTAGCACGCAAGATCTCTCTCCGTGAAATTCTCTGTGACTACCTGACAAGACCAACAACAACACGTCGAATTGTCATCTTTAACTTGCAGATGTATTGGGTTGAAAATATTTTCATAGCCAAAGTCGCATTAATTAATATTTAATATTGACGACCAGTTTTTACAGTTAAAACTGTCGTCGTCTGATCTGTAACAGACTACAGCTACATCATGATTTATAAGAAAATTCTTTGTTTGACAATACAGATAAGGAAGTGATAGTTGCACATTGTCATACCTTCAAAACATCTTATTATAAATCTTATTCCATTATATCACTCGATATGAGAAATTTCAATTGGATGTTGCCGGTTTTATTGACACACACCGGTGAGATAGGATAACGTCAAAGAAAAAAATCGCAAAAGGTTGCCACATGACCTTGGTGGCCATTGTTGGTTACCATTATGCGATATGAGGCCCTGCGGAAGCCGCTCATTGAGCAGCTCAATTGTTTCATGGGAAATATGACAGGTGACACCTTCCTGCTGAATCCAAAACTCTTGAAGTCCTCTCCACTCAAATGAGGTCACAAAAAGATCTCTCGTCATCGCGCAGTTTTCATCAAATGACACATATTGTCCTGTCTCATCTTAAAAAAGAAAAAAGAAAAGGGCTGATATTGCTCGCCACCTGAGAGCCACGTTAAGTCGTCTCTCGCTGCCGCTGTGTTTCTCCCTCTTGAACCATCCAAGAATTACATAGTCCACAGATACAACACTTCCGTTTATTCACAAACCCATTTAAAGTGGAAGTATGCCTCGTCACTAAGGATGATGATCCTCCTAAAACAATCTTAGAGACCAGTCAACTAAATATCGCCTATTCTCATGATAGGCTGCTTTCAGTTGCCGTGGTAACTAAATTCTGTAACAGTGGTAATAGAGATCCAACTAGAGAATTCGTCATGCGAAGAATATTGTTTGCCCCATTCTTGAGAAAGGCAAAGAACCGACTTCATCGGACTATGAGCCACACTGTAACATTTTCTATACCGTCTTGCGGTCAGATTAATTTGCACTGTAAATCTAACAACTGTGTTGGTGCCGAAGAAAACAAAATTACGTCGCCCGAATCCGAGAGAATACAGAATGACAAACCCTACGTGACAACGTACCGTTGGCTGTAGCTCACTGTTACTGTAGGCGACAGTTTACAGAAATTCAAGGACGCAATATTGGCAGTAGGTCAGTACTATCATAGTGCCACGAAGGCCAGCCGCACTGTTCCGCGCGTGAAACTCACCTGAACGTACCTCTGGTGAAGTTATTTGTCCGCTGCGTTCCAACATGTGAATTCTGCCTAATTACTCTTTCAACACAACCACGCTTGGCGAATTTGGGTACAACTACCAATAATGCGAAACTGATCCTGTAGAAATAAACTATACTGTGGGGACTCAGTGCCCTCATATTAAGAAGTTGTACATTCGGCATTACATAAAAACAAATTCAACGATAGTCGCATTTGAGCAAGCTCTGTGAATTCCAATACCAGTTGTGTGAAGGCCATACAAGAAACTTCATTCACACGAGAGCTTAAGTTTTATAAATACCACAACACAGCTGATCTACACTGGTGTCCAAAATTAAAGCAACAAACCGCTATTACCCCGTTCTGTCATACAGACTGTTACAGACGTCATACGATCGTGTTTTGCGCGGAAGACGGCGTTCCAGTCAACGGCCAATCATGGCAAAGATGACGTCAGGGCACCTATCAGACAGTGTAGTCTTTGCAGGGTGGTCCCACATCCGCGATCGTTGTGTATAGAGTCACAGACGGTGCAACACGGCGCAGAGAAGACGCCCACCAAACACTCTGCGGTGGAATGCCATACGAAGAGAAACAGGACAGTCGCAAACTGATACGGCACGATGGGTTAATGTGAATCGTTCTGTTGTTTCAGGGATGTGGCGTAATTTTGTAAAGACCGAAGCTGTAAACCGAAGACCAGGACAGGGCCGACCACATGTACCATCAGAAAGGGAGGACCTTTCTTTGGCCATAAGAGTACGACGGTACCGCCGTAGTACTGCATGGCATCTGGCCGCAGCATCCACTGGACGTGTTGTATCGAGGCAAACTGTCTACAGAAGGCTTCGCCAGAGTGACCTTTATTTTCAGAGATCTGCTGTATGTGTACATCTGACGCGTCTTCACAGAAGAGAACGCCTAGGTTGGAGTCGTCAATATGCCACCTGGGCGGTCGAACAGTGGGCGAACGTTATTTTCACAGATGAGTCCAGATTTCATCTGGACTGTGATTCTCGACGGATTCACACCTGATCGAACACAATTTCTGGATCCAAACATTGTGGAAAGAGACCGATATCGAGGAGGATAACTAATGGTGTGGGCAGGGATTATGTTGACAACTTGAACACCGCTTCATGAAAATTTACTGGTGAATCGGCAAGGTTTAACTGCTGTCAGGTATCGTGACGAGATCTTCGGATATCATTTGTGGTTGTCGAGAGGTGCTGTGGGCTCATACTTTGTACTGATGGACGATGATACTCGACCTCATAGAACACAGGTGGCGGATGTTTTCTTGAAAACAGAAGTCGCTGCACGCATGGCGTGGTGTGCTCGCTCTCCCAATTTGAATCCCATAGAACATGTCTGGGATGCACAAAGAAGACGGGAGCCGCCATGTCATCATTCGCCAAGCATTCTCTAAGACTTGCGAGCAACTCTGCGGGAAGAATGTCCTCAACATGAGATTGGTGACGTCATTCACAGTATGGTCCGTCGTTGTCAAGCCTGTATTCCTGCTAGAGGTGGTCACAACCCATACTGAACACATCAACCAGTACTCAGAATTTGTGTGCAAATCTGTTAAGTAGGAGAAAGTGATAGTAATCTTGCAAAATATCCAATAGTTGCTTAAATTTGGACACCAGTATACGTTGAGAAGGTATATTTAATGCCCTCTGTCATGCAGCACTTGTCACACTTTCCCAGGGTAGTTAGGAACGCCGCAATTAAATAATCTGATTTTCTCCAAGTCGAAAAATCTCACATATAACGAGTCACAACCAAGGGTCATGCGCAATGATAATACTACAACATTAGAGTAGCTAGTAACTTGCCAGTATGCCGCATTCATCTACTTTCACACACGGAGCAGCTAGGTCGCACAGTCCATAGGCTTTGTTCATCAACACTGTCTAAATATTCACTGCTTGCACGATTTCGCTCAGACAACGTTGCTTGAAATGTGCCCAAGCAAAGTTCGTTCATTGTGCAATCACAATGGAGCAACACTTGCCACACGTTCGTCCTGTTCAACAGTCAGGCCACATCTCTTCTGACAGTGGCGACACGCTTGGTTGGTTGATCGGATTAAGAGAGGGGGAAAGGGACCAAACTACGAGGTCATCAGTCCCCTGTTCTAAATAAAACAATGCCACAAGTGTGAGAATAAAATAAACGAGACTGACAACTCAAATCGGAATGAAAGGAAAAATCACAAGAACGATTAAGAGCAACAAGCATGTAAATGGATAAAAGGGGAGAAGAAAATCACAGAAACGCAAGAAACGGGATGAATAAATTAAATCAACAAATCAGATTACCATGGCTGGCTGACCATGAGAACAAAAAAGAAGCCAGCCACTCTGCAACACATTAAAACCTGCACCCTAAAAGCACTAGCGTGGAGGACACAGAGGGACAAAGGACATGCGCTATAACTTAGATCGAATGATAAAACCCACCCTCTCAGATGAAACGTAAAACAAAATCAGCTGATGAGGCGTTGTCAGATAAAACTAGCTGCAACGAGTCCGGTAACCCAAGATTTCGTTACTGGGCAGTCAAAGTGGGACAGTGCACCAGAATATGGGCCACTGTCAATCGGGTGCCGCAAAGACACTCAGACGGGTATTTACGGCGCAGGAGGCAACCGTGGATCGCCGAAGTGTGACCAATGCGGAGTCGGCAGAGGACAACTGATTCCCTCCAAGAGGTCGGCATGGAAGACTTCCACATATTTGTAGTCTCCTTAATGACACACAGTTTGTTGTGCGTACTGTTATGCCATTCCGTCTCATAAAGCCGAAAAACCCTACGGCGTAAGTGAGAACGCATCTCAGTTTTGGAGATGCCCATCTCCAGAAGCGGTTTCTACATAGCCTGTCGGCAAGTTAATTGCCTGGGACGCCGACGTGTCCTGGGGTCCACACAAACATCACTGAATGACAGCTACCAAAGGACGGCGAGGGTAGCACTGATCGACAGCTTGTAGGCTGCTCAAGGCGTCAGTACACAGAAGCAACGATTCCCTGGGGCATGAACGGATATACTGAAGTGCACGAGAGATGGCCAAAGCCTCTGCAGTGAATACACTGCAGCCATAGGGCAAGGAATGCTGTTCAACATGGCCTCTGGATGTAGGCGAAGCCAACATGACCATCAGCCATCGAGCCGTGTGTGTAAACTGCTTCAGAGCCCCGGAACACGTCACGAATCGAGAGGAAGTAACAGTGGAGAATGGCAAGAGTAACTGAGTCCTTAGGGTCACGCGAAAGGTCCAGACGAATCTGCGGCCTAGGTGTACACCATGGAGGTGTACACCTTGGAGGTGTATGCAGACGGATCTGGATGGGAGGTGGTAAAGGGAAGGACTCCAGACACGAACCGCAATTGTTAGCCCTGACCTGCGCCGCCGATGCGAGAGACGAACTGCCGCAAGTGGAAGGAGGAGACGGTAATTCGGATGCTCAGGAGAACTCCGAATACTGGCGAGCAGTTGTGCACGTCGGATATGCAATGCACGGACTCCAGGCTCCACTAGGACACTGGTCACCGGACTCGTTCTAAAAGCTGCTGTCACTAGGCGATCGCCATAGTGGTGCACTGGGTCGAGTACACCCAACGCTGAGGGCGCCGCCGAACCATAGTCAAGGCGGGATTGAACAAAGACGTCGTAGAGGTGCAGCATCTTAGAGCGATCTGCACCCCAGTTGGTGTTGCTCAGGCAGCGGAGGGCATTGAGGTGCTGCCAGCACTTCCGCTTAAGCTCACGAAGGTGAGGTAGCCAAGTCAATCGGATGTGGAAAACAAGTCATAAGAATCGATGTGAGTGGATCGACAGAGGTAAAGTTCTGGTTCCAGACGAACAGTACGACGCCGACAGAAGTGCATGACACACGACTTAGCGGCTGAAAACTGGAAGATGTGGGTGAGAGCCCATGACTGGCGCCTACAGGGAGCCATCCACACTCCGCACTCAGCAACACCAGTACTGGTGGAGCGTTCGAAATGCAGAAATTGTCTCCATACAGAGAGGGTGAGATGGATGGCCCTACAACTGCTGCTAGACCATTAATGGCCGCTAAAATGAGATACACTCAATACAGAGTCGTGTGGGACCGCATTCTACTGCATATGGGGGGGGGGGGGGGGGAAACTATGGGACGCATCAACATAGATACGGAGAGTAGGAGACGAAAGGAAATTCTGGATGAAAATCGTGAGCAGGCCTTGGAGACCCCACCCATATAATGTGGCAAGGATATGATGTCGCCAAGTCGTGTCGTATGCTTTAGGTAAAGTAAAAAAAGGCAGCAATCAGGTGTTGCCGTCTGGAAAAGGCTGTTCGGATGGTAGACTCGATGGACACAAGATTATCAGTGGTAGAGCGACCCTGGCGGAAGCCGCCCTGACATGGAGCCAGTAGGTCGTGTGACTCCCGGACCCAACCCAACCGCCGACACACCATATGTTCTAGCATCTTTTTTTTTTTTTTTTTTTTTGGTCATCAGTCTACTGACTGGTTTGATGCGGCCCGCCACGAATTCCTTTCCTGTGCTAACCTCTTCATCTCAGAGTAGCACTTGCAACCTACGTCCTCAATTATTTGCTTGACGTATTCCAATCTCTGTCTTCCTCTACAGTTTTTGCCCTCTACAGCTCCCTCTAGTACCATGGAAGTCATTCCCTCATGTCTTAGCTGATGTCCTATCATCCTGTCCTCCTTATCAATGTTTTCCACAAATTCATTTCCTCTCCGATTCTGCATAGAACCTCCTCATTCCTTACTTTATCACTCCACCTAATTTTCAACATTCGTCTATAGCACCACATCTCAAATGCTTCGATTCTCTTCTGTTCCGGTTTTTCCACAGTCCATGTTTCACTACCATACAATGCTGTACTCCAGACGTACATCCTCAGAAATTTCTTCCTCAAATTAAGGCCGGTATTTGATATTAGTAGACTTCTCTTGGCCAGAAATGCCTTTTTTGCCATAGCGAGTCTGCTTTTGATGTCCTCCTTGCTCCGTCCGTCATTGGTTATTTTACTGCCTAGGTAGCAGAATTCCTTAACTTCATTGACTTCGTGACCATCAATCCTGATGTTAAGTTTCTCGCTGTTCTCATTTCTACTACTTCTCATTACCTTCGTCATTCTCCGATTTACTCTCAAACCATACTGTGTACTCATTAGACTGTTCATTCCGTTCAGCAGATCATTTAATTCTTCTTCATTTTCACTCAGGATAGCAATATCATCAGCGAATCGTATCATTGATATCCTTTCACCTTGTATTTTAATTCCACTCCTGAACCTTTCTTTTATTTCCATCATTGCTTCCTCGATGTACAGATTGAAGAATAGGGGCGAAAGGCTACAGCCTTGTCTTACAGCCGGCCGCGGTGGTCTCGCGGTTCTAGGCGCGCAGTCCGGAACCGCGCGACTGCTACGGTCACAAGTTCGAATCCTGTCTCGGGCGTGGATGTGTGTGATGTCCTTAGGTTAGTTAGGTTTAAGTAGTTCTAAGTTGTAGGGGACTGATGACCTCAGATGTTAAGTCCCATAGTGCTCAGAGCCATTTGAACCATTTGAACCTTGTCTTACACCCTCCTTAATACGAGCACTTCGTTCTTGATCGTCCACTCTTATTATTCCCTCTTGGTTGTTGTACATATTGTATATGACCCGTCTCTCCCTATAGCGTACCCCTCCTTTTTTCAGAATCTCGAACAGCTTGCAGCATTTTATATTGTCGAAAGCTTTTTCCAGGTCGACAAATCCTATGAAAGTGTCTTGATTTTTCTTTAGCCTTGCTTCCATTATTAGCCGTAACGTCAGAATTGCCTCTCTCGTCCCTTTACTTTTCCTAAAGCCAAACTGATCGTCTCCTAGCGCATTCTCAATTTTCTTTTCCATTCTTCTGTATATTATTCTTGTAAGCAGCTTCGATGCATGAGCTGTTAAGCTGATTGTGCGATAATTCTCGCACTTGTCAGCTCTTGCCGTCTTCGGAATTGTGTGGATGATGCTTTTCCGAAAGTCAGATGGTATATCGCCAGACTCATATATTCCACACACCAACGTGAATAGTCGTTTTGTTGCCACTTCCCCCAATGATTTTAGAAATTCTGATGGAATGTTATCTATCCCTTCTGCCTTATTTGACCGTAAGTCCTCCAAAGCTCTTTTAAATTCCGATTCTAATACTGGATCCCCTATCTCTTCTAAATCGACTCCCGTTTCTTCTTCTATCACATCAGACAAATCTTCACCCTCATAGAGGCTTTCAATGTATTCTTTCCACCTATCTGCTCTCTCCTCTGCATTTAACAGTGGAATTCCCGTTGCACTCTTAATGTTACCACCGTTGCTTTTAATGTCACCAAAGGTTGTTTTGACTTTCCTGTATGCTGAGTCTGTCCTTCCGACAATCATATCTTTTTCGATGTCTTCACATTTTTCCTGCAGCCATTTCGTCTTAGTTTCCCTGCCCATTTATTTCATTCCTCAGCGACTTGTATTTCTGTATTCCTGATTTTCCCGGAACATGTTTGTACTTCCTCCTTTCATCAATCAACTGAAGTATTTCTTCTGTTACCCATGGTTTCTTCGCAGCTACCTTCTTTATACCTATGTTTTCCTTCCCAACTTCTGTGATGGCCCTTTTTAGAGATGTCCATTCCTCTTCAACTGTACTGCCTACTGCGCTATTCCTTATTGCTGTATCTATAGCGTTAGAGAACTTCAAACGTATCTCGTCATTCCTTAGTACTTCCGTATCCCACTTCTTTGCGTATTGATTCTTCCTGACTAATGTCTTGAACTTCAGCCTACTCTTCATCACAAGCAACGTTGGTGAGGCTGAAGGGCCGGTAGCTATTCACATCAAACGGTTTTTACCGGGTTTGAGCACCAGAACGATGGTACTCTGCGGCCATTGCGATGGAAAGACACTGTCACACCAGATCTGGTTGAAGATGACGAGGAGATGGCGCTTGTAGTCAGATGAGAGAGAATCTCCACCTCATCGACAGACGCAGAGCTTGTAGGCAGCGTTAGTGTGGGTGCCACTGCAAGTTCCTTGTTCTTGGGGTCTTCTTTTTCGATTTCTCACACTGTTCCTTGTGTTCCCCTGGTTGGGAGGACTTCACTGAATCAGTCTCCTGGACTGAGGATGAGCGTGAAGCCCTATGACCAGCTGCTTTTGGGCTCTTCAGCCACTGGCTAGCAGACATCTGGGGAGTGACCCATGGGACCCCTTACTAGCGAGAGGAGCCGAAGAAGCCTTACACTTCTCTGACTCATAAGTGGGGACTGAAATCCCCCATAGGTGAGGGGGGGGGGGGGAGAGGGGCTCCTGAGAGGCGACAGGAATGCGAGAGACTGATGGGGTCGACAACTGTTCTCGTAGCGGCGGCGTATGATGAGGTCATAGCCACAGGATGTAGGTGCTCAGATTTCCTCTTAGCCTCAGTGTATATCAGTCGGTCCAACGTCTTATATTCCATGATTTTCATCTTTCTGTAAAACCCTGCAGTATGGTGAGCAAGATGAATGATGCTCTCCACAGTTGACACAGATAGGAGCCAGGGCACATGGAGTATTGGGACGCAATGGACGTACACAATCTCTACAGGTGGGGCTGGGAATGCACCAGGAAGACATATGGCCAAACTTCCAGCACTTAAAGCAACGGATCGGGGGAGGGATATTTGGCTTGATGTAACAGCGGTAGACCATCACCTTGATCTTCTCGGGCAATGTGTCACCCTCGAAGGCCAAGATGAAGGCACAGGTGTCAACCTGGTTATCCCTCAGACCCTGATGGACGCGCCGGACGAAACGTCGCCACTCTAAATTGGTGCGCAGCTCGTCGTCAGACCTCAAAAGAAGGTCCCTGTGGAATATAATTCCCTGGACCATATTTAAGCTCTTATGAGGCGTGATGGTAGCAGAAACATCCCCAAACTTGCCACAAGCGAGTAATGCCCATGACTGGGCAGAGGATGCTGTTTTTATCAAAACTGACCCAGAGCGCATTTTGGACAAGCGCTCCACCTCCCCAAACTTGTCCTCCAGATGTTCCAGAAAAAACTGAGGCTTCATGGAGATGAGAGATTCTCCAACTCTCGTACACACAAGGTACCGGCGCGAATAAGCTTCATTGCCATATTTAGCCTGGCGTTCCTCCCATGGTGTGGCCAGGGAGGGGAACGACTTGGGGTATATTTCTTAGCATTAAAGTTAGAATTTGCCCACTTAAGAGGCTGCTGGTGGCGGACAACCAGCAAGAGATGACGTATTGCGCTTCATAGTGTGTCATCATCCCTGATGCCCCCCACTCCGACCAGGGGCCCTCCCCATGGGCGCCACCAAGCCGCAGCAAAGGCTACCTGGCAGGATGGCCATTGCCAGGAGTCTCGATGCCCAAGGGTGAGGGGCATCTAGTCCTTGGCATAGTGGGGAGTTAACGGCGCAGGCATCAGCAAAGTGATACCTGTGTGGTCAGGGGGCTACAACCAACAGGGTACATGGCGGTTCCACCACAAGACTGGCTACCATGCTGGATATCAGTTGCTAAGAAGTCCATGCTCATCGTCGATGCAGAAAGCGACACTGCATAGTGATGGTGGAAACGCACCCAGGAAGGTGTCCTCGCCCAAGAGATGGAGAACGGGCGGGACTGCAATGCGACGACGAGAAAGTCGGCTAAAGATCTCAATGCACGATGGACACGATGCACCATCTACGGCGCCCTTCCTCAATTGGCTGGCTCTTTGGGAAAATTTTGAAAAATCGAGGTGAAACCCTACAGGGGACCATCACAAAGGCCGAAACGTGTGAGACTCCTTTTAGTCGCCTCTTACGACAGGCAGGAATACCTCGTGCGTATTCTAACCTCCGGACCTGCAGGGGGGCGAGGGTGACAGGAAATCACCAGACAGGAAAAAGCCAACATGTATAATTAAAGTAATTCGTCCAAAATGTACTCCCCTTGTTGAAAGTTGTGACGTCTGTTCTTATAGAAAGGTAAAATATCTAATAGAGCATACAAAACTAGGCGTATCTTATTGAGAATAATAGAGAAATAAATTCCTGTGAAGACTGAATAAAATGTATGGTCGCGTATTTTTCCATTCCGCTGACTCGCTGATGTACTCGGCCACAGAGGCCAAAATGAGGGGGTATCTGCTCCGAGAGCTGTGTCCTAACTCGTACTTCAGGTCCTTTCTCTGTATCATGCCTGCTCCTACCATATCAAGCATTGCTGGCTGCGCTCACTACAATGTCTGGCGTCCGAGTACGCTACACAACCTACCTGCGCTCAAGCCATCTCTGGATCAATTCTGATACGCTCTCTTAATTAAAACTCTACATTCTCCAATCGTCGTGCTGATTTGATCATTCCTATTGTAATAACATCCTGCATCTTTTTACAGGTTTCCCGACGACTTGCATTTCTGAACTATTATGCTCAATTGTTTAAACTGCTAATTGTCAGCTGGAGTGTGCACAGTGTTATGATAGCGCACAGCTACGTCTAAATATTGTTACGAATAACTGGAGTGTTCTGCACATTGGGCTGAACGAGGGCACCCGTAACCATTAATGTTCATTGTTGAACCAGTTTCATTAAACTATGCAATTACTCGGCTAACTGTTGATTTGTCCCATAGAATTGGGCGTAAACGTTTCACAGCTGCTACTGGTCAAAATATTTTCACAATTAGCACACGATGCACGTTATTAAAGTGGTCCTTAGGCAGACACACAACGAAGATAAGCGAGAAATTCAGGCTAAAGCAACAGCTGGAATATTTACAACAAACGCCATTTATTCTCCCGCCTCACTTTTCAGCTCGCCCACAAAGTAGAACTACACCGATGAGTACACAGGATGTTACAAAAAGGTACGGCCAAACTTTCAGGAAATATTCCTTACACACAAATAAACAAAAGATGTTATGTGGACATGTGTCTGGAAACACTTAATTTCCATGTTAGAGCTCATTTTAGTTTCGTCAGTATGTACTGTACTTCCTCGATTCACCGCCAGTTGGCCCAATTGAAGGAAGGTAATGTTGACTTCGGTGCTTGTGTTGACATGCGATTCATTGCTCCACAGTACTAGCATCAAGCACATCAGTACGTAGTTTTGTGGCGGTGTTCGTAGCGACAAACAATTCGCTGTAGAAACGGCTTACGAAGTCACCGCCACACTTTTAATAGCGGGCCGACCGGTCCGCTGGAACAGTGAACAGAAAGATGAAAACCCAAACACTCTGATTAAATAAAAGTCGGTACTTATCTTTATTACGAAGATACAGCAACACAATAGTGAACTCCGTGTCTACATAAATCTGTCTAGTTCGAGTCGGAACGGCTAGGTCAGCGTCGGCTGACGACAAACAACAACTCTACTGCGATGAACACACAACTGACTAGCAAGTACACAATTCGGTGGCGAGTATACAAGTGAGCGGCGAATACAGAACTGTCCTAGCGCTCGCGACTCCAGCGCTTAAGAAGCCAGAAGCCAGCGGTGGCGCGCGCAGACTTGCGGCGATTTCCTGTATCGCTGGCGCTGCTTATGCGGACGGCGTCCGGACTTTGATGCTGCCAACCTTTTGGCAGCGGGCTCGGTTGGCATTACTGGCTAGGATATAACACGTAGCATCAACAGGTTAGTGTTCATCACGAACGTGGTTTTGCAGTCAGTGCAATGTTTACAAATGTGGAGTTGGCAGATGCCCATTTGATGTATGGATTAGCACGGGGCAATAGCCGTGGCGCGGTACGTTTGTATCGAGACAGATTTCCAGAACGAAGGTGTCCCGACAGGAAGACGTTCGAAGCAATTGATCGGCGTCTTAGGGAGCACGGAACATTCGAGCCTATGACTCGCGACTGGGAAAGACCTAGAACGACGAGGACACCTGCAATGGATGAGGCAATTCTTCGTGCAGTTGACGATAACCTTTATGTCAGCCTCAGAGAAGTTGCTGCTGTACAAGGTAAAGTTGACCACGTCACTGTATGGAGAGTGCTACGGGAGAACCAGTTGTTTCCGTACCATGTACAACGTGTGCAGGCACTATCAGCGGCTGATTGGCCTCCACGAGTACACTTCTGCGAATGGTTCATCCAACAATGTGTCAATCCTCATTTCAGTGCAAATGTTCTCTTTACGGATGAGGATTCGTTCCAACGCGATCAAATTGTAAATTTTCACAGTCAACATGTGTGGGCTGACGAGAATCCGCACGCAATTGTGCAATCACGTCATCAGCACAGATTTTCTGTGAACGTTTAGGCAGGCATTGTTGGTGATGCCTTGATTGGGCCCCATGTTCTTCCACCTACGCTCAATGGAGCACGGTATCATGATTTCATACGGGATACTCTACCTGTGCTACTAGAACATGTGCCTTTACAAGTAAGACACAACATGTGGTTCATGCACGATGGAGCTCCTGCACATTTCAGTCGGAGTGTTTGTACGCTTCTCAACAACAGATTCGGTGACCGATGGATTGGTAGAGGCTACGCACTGATGTGCTTGATGCTAGTACTGTAGAGCAATGAGTCGCATGTCAACACAAGCACCGGAGTCAACGTTATCTTCTTTCAATTGGGCCAACTGGCGGTGAATCGAGGAAGTACAGTATATACTGACGAAACTAAAATGAGCTCTAACATGGAAATTAAGCGTTTCCGGACACATGTCCACATAACATATTTTCTTTCTTTGTGTGTGAGGAATGTTTCCTGAAAGTTTGGCCGTACCTTTTTGTAACACCCTGTATACACTGAAGAGCCAAAGAAACTAGTACAGCTGTCTAATATCATGTAGGGCCTACGCGAGAACGCAGAAGTGCAGCAACACGACGTGGCATGGACTCGGCTAATGTCTGAGGTAGTGCTGCAGTGCATTGACACCACGAATCCTGCACAGCTGTCCATAAACCCGTAAGAGTACGAGAGGAAGGAGATCTCTTCCGAACGGCATGTTGCAAGGCATCCCAGATATGCTCAATAATGTTCATGTCTGGGGAGTTTGGTGGCCAGCGGAAGTGTTTAAACTCAGTGTGTTCCTGGACCCACTCGGTAGCAATTCTGGACGTGTGGGGTGTCACATTGTCCTGCTGGAATTGCCCTCGTCCGTCGAAATGCACAATGGCCATGAATGGATGCAGTTGATCAGACAGGATGCTTACGTACGTGTCAACTGTCAGAATCGTATCTAGACGTATCAGGGTTCCCATATCACTCAAACTGCACACGCCCCACAGCATAACGGAGCCTGAACAGCCCATGCTGACATGCAGGGTCCATGGATTCATGAGGTTGTCCCCATACCCGTACACTTCCATCCGCTCGATACAATTTGAAACGAGACGCATACGACCAGGCAACATGTTTCCAGTCATCAACAGTATAATGTCGAAGTTGACGTGCCCAGGCGAAGCGTAACGCCTTGTGTCGTGCAGTCGTCAAGCGTATATAAGTGGGCTTTCGGCTCCGAAAGCTCATATCGATGACGTTTCGTTGAATGGTTGGCACGCTGACACTTGCTGATGGCCCAGCGTTGAAATCAGCAGCAATTTACGGAAGGGTTGCACTTCTGTCACCTTGAACGATTCTCTTCAGTCGTCGTTGGTCCCATTCTTACTGGAAATTTTGCTAGCAACAGCCATTTTGGGGATTTCGTGTTTTACCGGATTCCTGATATTCACGGTACACTCCCGAAACGGCCGTAAGGGAAAATCCCAACATCATCGCTACCTCGGAAATGCTGTGTTGCATAGCTCGTGCGCCGACTGTAGCACCATGTTCAAACCCATTAAATCGTGATAACCTACAATTGTAGTAGCAGTAACCGATCCAGCTACCACGCCAGACACTTGTCTCATATTGGCATCGTATTCAGCTTCTTTGCATATCTCTGTATCAGAACACGCATACCCCGTAGTTGGCGAATAAAATCTATGGCCCCACAACATGGTAACTGTAAATGCTAAAAGCGACTGCGAGATTAAGCACCTGTTAACTGTGGTGGTATTTGCAGGAGCTATTCCTGGTGGTGAGGAAGTCCCCCCCGCGCTCCAGGGCGGAGATGCTGGCTTACCTCCTGTCGCCCTTGGCCACGGCTGCTCTCCTGGGTTCTTATGTGCTGACAGCTGCTCTCTCCTACGGTCTATCCTACATCAGACACAGGTACGTTCTGCACTATTCCACGACAACAGTCTGATGAAATCGAGACTTTTTGTATCTTAGTATCGATACAGAAATGTGAGTGGATGGGGGATGTGCACATACAACACAGTCTGTGGAAAAACGTAGTGAAAATGTATTGGGCAAAAATAAGCAGCCATAGCTTTGGGACTGTTGGGAGGATTCCGCGCTTCCATTCATGTTTGCAAACCGGCAATTAATTTCAGGGACGACATAGGAATTTGCAAATGAATAAATGGCAGAATACTGATTGTATTTCAGCCAGTGCGTCTCCACGCCACTAACAGTTAAGTTCTTATGGATCGTTGGCTGTAACAATAAAGCACTAAAACATTTCATGTGTCATATCTGTTAAATGAGAACTCGCGAGACTTATCTAATTTACATTAATATTATTGCAAATGGTTCTAAAATTAATAATAAGACTTGTTAACTGTGAGACGATAATGGAGAGGAGATGACACGGAATGTTCGTGTTGACGATTAAGTCAACGTTGATGTGACGTAATGAAGATGGCTGTGACATGGAATGAATTGGAAGTGACATAGTATCAGATGGAGATGGCGACAGAAGGGAAATGACGTAGGACGATGATATCAATGCTGATGTCGATCCCAAGGCGAGAGCGATTACCTGAAATGAGTTAGAGATGATGTAGAATAACGTAGAAATGGAGGTGGGGATGTGGATATTGAAATTGATGTCGGTGATGGAAATGTGGATTTATTTGTGATCAATAATAAGCAGTATGTACTAGGCAGGTAAGTATAAAGTATTTAGAAAGTTGAGAAATGACAAAAGTAACAAATAATTGTGGATAAATTGTTGTTACCCTTGTCTCGGGATATAATACGTGAGATATCAGTAATGTGATATGTTCTATAATACACGAGAGTAACACTTTAAAAATGTAAATATCGGAGAAAATGTCTGAGTGTAAAGAAAATTGTGAATAAATTGCACCTGGAAACAAAAATGTGACCTTTTCAAGTGCAAACGAAAGGAAGAGGATCTATGACAATCGTTTCTTGGTATTTTCACATAGTGAAATAGGCTTATGAGGATTTGTCACGGTTCAATTTGGCCACATTGGCATATTTTGAATTTCTCACTATTTTTTCTTACCAAAAGTGATCTATCTGGCCACCTTTCAGTTTTACATAGCAAAAATAGGTCACTTCGGCCATCTTAATCTTACCCTACGGAAATGTGACAGTGGGTCAAGGAGAGACGTATCAGAAACAATACATACTTTAACTGAAGGAGGAGCACTGGATTTGTTTCACGAAATAACTACTGAGCCGTGTACAAATTTTCATCATATTGATGTACATTTTGCGACTGAATGTCGAAACTCAACTCCGTATTCAAAGTTCTTAAATTCTATTGACAAAGTTTTCTGAGTGTGGTACAATGTCACAATGTAAAGAACTATACCGGAGAAACCAATATTTTGCCCACTGTTACAGTTGCCTTCTTCTGTGTCTACTTTAAAAATTTGGTACCAGTGATTCAAAAAGATGGAGGGGTGAACCATGTAAAGATAGGATATAACTGCCTACGCTTCTATGGTCAGAGACATAAGTAGCCCTCTACTGTAATTATTTTTAAGATTTATATATGATGATCCGTTTCATGAAAGATATCTGTTACTTTAAATTTGTAAGGCTGTTACTCCAAAATGGTTAATTTCACGTATTCTTTTAAATTTCTCTCTCATTGAAAATAGCCATCTTTTGGTGACCTGCGTATCCTGAGAAACTGTAGAATTATTTACGTTAAAATTCTTCTGTGTTATAATACACTCCTGGAAATTGAAATAAGAACACCGTGAATTCATTGTCCCAGGAAGGGGAAACTTTATTGACACATTCCTGGGGTCAGATACATCACATGATCACACTGACAGAACCACAGGCACATAGACACAGGCAACAGAGCATGCACAATGTCGGCACTAGTACAGTGTATATCCACCTTTCGCAGCAATGCAGGCTGCTATTCTCCCATGGAGACGATCGTAGAGATGCTGGATGTAGTCCTGTGGAACGGCTTGCCATGCCATTTCCACCTGGCGCCTCAGTTGGACCAGCGTTCGTGCTGGACGTGCAGACCGCGTGAGACGACGCTTCATCCAGTCCCAAACATGCTCAATGGGGGACAGATCCGGAGATCTTGCTGGCCAGGGTAGTTGACTTACACCTTCTAGAGCACGTTGGGTGGCACGGGATACATGCGGACGTGCATTGTCCTGTTGGAACAGCAAGTTCCCTTGCCGGTCTAGGAATGGTAGAACGATGGGTTCGATGACGGTTTGGATGTACCGTGCACTATTCAGTGTCCCCTCGACGATCACCAGTGGTGTACGGCCAGTGTAGGAGATCGCTCCCCACACCATGATGCCGGGTGTTGGCCCTGTGTGCCTCGGTCGTATGCAGTCCTGATTGTGGCGCTCACCTGCACGGCGCCAAACACGCATACGACCATCATTGGCACCAAGGCAGAAGCGACTCTCATCGCTGAAGACGACACGTCTCCATTCGTCCCTCCATTCACGCCTGTCGCGACACCAATGGAGGCGGGCTGCACGATGTTGGGGCGTGAGCGGAAGACGGCCTAACGGTGTGCGGGACCGTAGCCCAGCTTCATGGAGACGGTTGCGAATGGTCCTCGCCGATACCCCAGGAGCAACAGTGTCCCTAATTTGCTGGGAAGTGGCGGTGCGGTCCCCTACGGCACTGCGTAGGATCCTACGGTCTTGGCGTGCATCCGTGCGTCGCTGCGGTCCGGTCCCAGGTCGACGGGCACGTGCACCTTCCGCCGACCACTGGCGACAACATCGATGTACTGTGGAGACCTCACGCCCCACGTGTTGAGCAATTCGGCGGTACGTCCACCCGGCCTCCCGCATGCCCACTATACGCCCTCGCTCAAAGTCCGTCAACTGCACATACGGTTCACGTCCACGCTGTCGCGGCATGCTACCAGTGTTAAAGACTGCGATGGAGCTCCGTATGCCACGGCAAACTGGCTGACACTGACGGCGGCGGTGCACAAATGCTGCGCAGCTAATGCCATTCGACGGCCAACACCGCGGTTCCTGGTGTGTCCGCTGTGCCGTGCGTGTGATCATTGCTTGTACAGCCCTCTCGCAGTGTCCGGAGCAAGTATGGTGGGTCTGACACACCGGTGTCAATGTGTTCTTTTTTCCATTTCCAGGAGTGTAATTATCTAATACTGAGTTAACTTTTAATCAGAAATATTATGAATTTTTAGACTCTCGTTAACAAGCTTAGAGGTGTTATGTTGGGTAAAGTTGCATGTGTGTCTAGAATCGGTTAATGCTCGTGAATTTCGGATATGAAATATTTAAATTGCACACAAAAAGCTAATTTTCGTTAAATTAACTAACGAAATATTGCTGAAAGTAATCTAATTTAACCACATTTGTTCAGAAAAAATATTTACTATTCTTTTATCTAAAAAATGGTTACGATATGAATTTGTAGCAAGTCCAAACAAGTGAAATGTTTGGAAAAACTAACAACTTTCAGCTCAGCACTGTTTCCATTTCCGGCCAAGGGCACAAAAACAGTACCAAAGTGCCAGAGCGACAACTAACTGTACGGATGGAGGGAGTGGGGCACTGACGAACTGCATTAAGTTAGTTTAAGTTGGATTAACAGTGTGTAAACCTAAGGACCGATGACCGCAGCAGTTTGGTCCCATAGGAACTTACCACCTACCATTACGTACGACAATCAGACCATCTGTCATGACGTCAGACAACTCGGCAACCTGATGTTAAATAAGCGAAACCGGTCGTAACACAATAAATGTGTAAAAATATAGCTGAGGTGGTTTTCATTAATCATTAACAGTAATGTCATCTGTGGGCTCAACATTATCCAAATCATTAGTACCAGTTATATCACTCACATATTAATTCTTCTCTCGTCATTTTAAAAATTAGAGTTGGAAGAACATTATTTTTCATTCTGAAGTTTAAGTAGGTGCTAAGGTTGATTGCAATGAGACATTAGCCAGTACTACTGGCGCCCTCCCACGCCGCGCTGCGCACTACCCCCACTTCATCAGACGTCTGCACTCGTGGTCCTAAAAAGATCGGGAATCACTGCTGTAGAATGAATGCAGGAATAGCTGTGCTCCGTTTAAAGGTGAACACTGTTTTCAACAGAGTCAAAACAGAGGGTACATAGACAGTGATTCAGTTGTGGCGGTCGTCGAAATTGGTGCCATAAGAACTTACCACAAATTTCCAAACTGCTGAGGTCATCGGTCCCTGAGCTTACGCGCTACTTAATCTACGCTAAGGAGGACACACATACCCATGGCCGAGGGAGGACCCGAAGCTCCGACGGGGGGAGCCGCACGGGCCGTGACAGGGTGCCCTAGATTGCACGGCGCGGTTGTCGACAATCAGATGTTGCTCTTGTAATGGCACTTGAATTACGTAACCTCACCTCAACCTCTCGATACCAGCAATATTCTACTGTGTTTCTGTAAAATAGTTAACCTATTTCTGTGACAACATTCAGATTTGATTTCATTAATGTAGAGATACTTTGATACATCGATATGTTTATATTGCAATGATATTATTCTTATGTGTATTCTTTCTTTTGTCACTATGATCATTGACGTACCTGTAACTCTGAATTTGGGCGCATAAGCGGTTATTAGAGAGTCAAGTTTTGTCATCATGTTGAAAAGACGCAAATTGTAGTCAGTTTATGAAATGTGAACTTTAACAGTGAGGAAGATATTTTCAAGTATGATTTATATTGTGAAGTGATATTACAACAAAAGTAATAAAAAAGAAGTGAAATATTCGGAGTGCTGATTACTATTTTAAATCACCATTGGCCTAACTTGCAAAGGTTTAATCTTCAAGAATGGTTTGTGAAGCGCATCTATAAAACTTTTGAACATCGCAGAATAACACCTAGGCCTCTTTGCATTCGAGCTCGGAATCATCACTACCTAGACGATTGAGCCACGAGTTCACAACGAGACCAGCGTGGGAAACATGAAAAGATGAGTGCCTAGTTTATCCATTATTTCAAGAAATGACTTTAATAACTGTGCTCTGATGACACCTGCCACATAATATAACTTTGTTGTTGCCCGAAAATGCAATATTTAGCAGCGTGAGCAACACTACAATCATAATTAATTTTCGACCTTTGTTGTGGTAGGGTTGTTAGACTCTGGAGGCCTGACACACGAACTCGTCGGTCCGCAGCTCGTGGTCTAATGGCTAGCTGCTAGTGTTGCTACCTGTCGTACACGGGGTCCCGGTTTCGATTCCCAACCAGGTTGGGAATTTTCTCCGCCTGGGTACTGGGTCTTTATGTTATCATCATCATCATCATCATCATCATCATCATCATCATTCTCCTCCATGAAAGTGGCGACATTGGACTGGGTAAATATTGGGAATTTGGCCTGTGGGGCGCTGAACTGCGCGGTTATCGGCGCCCATACAAACATCATCATCATCAAGAACTCGTCAGTGTGTACAATGAACACAGCGCTGATTGTGGCAGTGTAGTGACGCTGGCAGCCCCCCCTGCTGCAGGCTGTGGGGCGGCCGCCGGCCCGGCGCGGGCGCCGTGCTGCTGGACACGGCCCGCGCGCTCGCCTCGTCGTGCGTGCCGGCGCCGCCGCGCTCCTCGGGCGCGCGCCTGCTGCTGCTGGGCTACGTGCTGACGCTGCAGCTGCTGTACGGCGAGCTGCAGGGCGCAGTGCTCGCCGTCTTCACCAGCCCCAAGGGGCGGCCCGACGCGCAGAGCCCCGCCGAGGCGGCCGGCACGGGCGTCGTCGCCGCACTCGACATGCGCTTCCCGGGCACTGCCGCCGCTCTAGGCTTCGATCTAACGACCGTCACGAACAGTTCTCCAGGTAAGCACCTGATGGCGTACAGCAGAAACCAGTAACAGTGTGTACCGTATTTGACACGCTGCGAATTTAACTGAAGATTACGAGGGTCGCCTTATACGTTTTTAGAAAACTACATGTCTCTGTATTTCAATACGTATACCTATATCAGTTTCTTTGGAGCTGGCAGAATACGGCGCACAAGTAATAGGACACAGCGACTGTGACCTAGCGGTGACGCGGGGATTTTCCCATACGACCATTTCACTAGTGTACCGTGAATACCAGGAACCCGATAAAACACCAAAACTCCGAAATCGCTGTGGCTGGAAGAAAATCCTGCAAGAACGGGGCCAAAGACGACTGAAGAGAATCGTTAGTGTGACAGAAGTTTAACCTTTCCGCAAATTGCTGCAGATTTCAATGGTTGGCCATCAACAAGTGTGAGCGTGGGATCCAATCAACGAAACATAGTCCATATGGGCTTTCGGAGCCGATGGCCCACTTGTTTGCTTGATGACTGCATGACACAAAGCTTTACGACTCGCCTGGGCCCGTGAACACCGAAATTGGATTGTTGATGACTGAAACGAGGCTCTTCCGACCAGGCAACATGTTTCCAAATTGTATCGAGCGGATGGACGTGTACGGGAATGGGGGCCAGCCCCGTTAGCCGAGCGGTGTAACGCACAGCTTTCAAATGGCTCAAATGGCTCTGAGCACTATGGGACTCAACTGCTGTGGTCATCAGTCCCCTAGAACTTAGAACTACTTAAACCTAACTAACCTAAGGACATCACACACATCCATGCCCGAGGCAAGATTCGAACCTGCGACCGTAGCAGCAGCGCGGCTCCGGACTGGAGCGCCTAGAACCGCACGGCCACCGCGGCCGGCACGCGCAGCTTTCCGAAGTGCGAAGGAGAGCCTCGTCCTCGGTACGAATCCGCCCGGTGGACTTGTGTCGAGACCTGGTGAGCCGGCCAGTCTGTGGATGGGTTTTAGGCGGTTTTCCATCTGCCTCGGCGAATGCGGACTGGTTTCCCTTATTCCGCCTCAGCTACAATGTGTCACCGATTGCTATGCAAACAACTTCTCCACATACGCGTACACCACCATTACTCTACCACGGAAGCATAGGGGTTACAATCGTCTGTTGTGACAAGTTCCCTTGGAGAGGGGGAGGGGGGGGTTCCACTGGGGCCTGAACCGCACAATACCCTGGGTTTGGTGTAGGGCAGCGGAGGGGTGAAGTCGACTGTGGTAGTCGTCATGGGTTTGTGGACCACTGTGGCTGCGGTGGGGACGGAGCCTCTCTGTCGTTTCTAGGCCCCCAGTTAACATACAATACAATACGGGTATGAGGACAACCTCATGAATCCATGGACCCTGTATGTCAGTAGCGGACTGTTCAAGCTGGTGGAGGCTCTGTAATGGCCTGTGGAGTTGGAGTGATATGGGACCCCCGATACAATAGATACGACTGTGACAGGTGGCAGGTGCGGAAGCATCTGGTCCAGTCACTTGCATCCATTCATGTCCATTGTGAGTTCCGACGGACACGGGCAATTCCAGCATGACACTGCGGCACTCCACACGTCCAGAATTGCTACAGAGTGTCTCCATGAATACTGTTCTGACTTTAAACATGTTGTGTCTAGACAAGACAGCCTAGACACAATGAGAGGAAGCCGAAAGGCACGCGCTAAGTTAAAGCAGGAGGGCATGAGATCTGAAACAGGATACGTAATGAAAGCTATAAGGAAAAGTACGTAGCTTCTGGAATACTTTTTAATCCATCCTTTTGGTACATCTGGAGATTGTGGTGATACAAGTGAGACTCTTTAGATACATGCAATGTTACTAATGGCGCCTTGCTAGGTCGTAGCCATTGACTTAGCTGAAGGCTATTCTAACTATCTGCTCGGCAAAGGAGCGAGGCTTCGTCAGTGTAGTCGCTAGCAATGTCGTCCGTACAACTGGGGCGAGTTCTAGTCCGTATCTCGAGACCTGCCTTGTGGTGGCGCTCGGTCTGCGATCACACAGTGGCGACACGCGGGTCCAACATGTACTAATGGACCGCGGCCGATTTAAAGCTACCACCTAGCAAGTGTGGTGTCTGGCGGTGACACCACAAAACACTTCCCCAGGCCACCAAACTCCCAAGACATGAACATTGTTGAGCTTATCTGGGATGCCTTGCAACATGGTGTTCAGAAGAGATCAAAAATGGTTGAAATGGCTCTGAGCACTATGGGATGTAACTTCTGAGGTCATCAGTCCCCTAGAACTTAGAACTACTTAAACCTAACTAACCTAAGGACATCACACACATCCATGCCCGAGGCAGGATTCGAACCTGGGTCCGTAGCGGTCACGCGGTTCCAGACTGAAGCGCCTAGAACCGCACGGCCACACCGGCCGGCTAAGAAGAGATCTCCACCCCCTCATACTCTTATGGATTTATCGACATCCCTACAGGATTCGTGGTGTCAATTCCCTCCAGCACTAGTTCAGACATTAGCAGAGTACATCCACGTCGTGTTGCGGCATTTCTGCCATTTCTGCTTGCTCGCGGGGGTCGTACACAATATTAGGCAGGTGTAGCAGTTTCTTTGGCTCTTCAGTGTAGATGGCGCTACTGAGAGCTGATACTGTTGTTGTTTAAAAACTTATTTATTATTCTTAAAACAATGGCAGATCGTTCAGCAGTTCCGTGGAGAGGTTAATGTTCGGAGAGAATGTAAATACCCTGTGATGGTTAGACGATTTTTTTAAATTTTCCTAAATACCTTATTTGACAACAGTTCGTCGAATCATTCCGTTCAGTTTTTAATAATTCGCATTCAGAATTTTTACAATTACTTCGCAGAACTTTGCCACACTCACGGTTCTGTCAGAAATGAATTTCACGAAGGTCGATCAAAATCGTTCATTGCTCCACAAAGACGTTGATGCTGGGCACAACTTTATTGACGTGGACTAGCCCATCACTTACTGTGAGATAGAAATTTCGTTAGGCATTTCAGCAGCTGGAGCACATTCGACTTTGCACGTATATTTAGCTGTGAAAAGATTTGTGGTTGATGCATTCCTCCTACTTTGATGGAACCTAAGAAATTTTTTTTGTCAATTTGTGTAAGGAAATGCTTATGAATTCGGCTATGAAAATCTATTATACAACATTGTAATACGAGATAAAACTTGGATATATTCATACGAGCCAGAAAGTAAAGCGCAGTCAACTCTTTGCATGTTCCAAGGCGAATCAAATGCAAAAAAGTTGCTTGTTTATGGAACACTTTCACGAAACTGATCGACTGATACTTGCAGTGTGAGCTGCTTCGATTAAATTAGATTAGATTACTTTTTCGTTCCATAGATCCGTGTTGAGGAGATCCTCGTGGATGTGGAACAGGTCTTTTTTTAAAGCTGAAATAACAATACTAATAGTATGAATATATACAATACATCATTTGTTTCTATTAAAAAATTCGTCAATGGAGTAGAAGGAGTTGGCCACTAGTAAGTCTTTCAGGCTCCATTTAAACTGATATTTATTTGTAACTAATTTTTTTATGTCCGCTGGCAAATTATTGAAGATGAGAGTTCCTGAGTAGTGGACCCCTTTTTGAACTAAAGTAAGTGCTTTTAAGTCTTTGTGCAGATCATTTTTGTTCCTGGTATTGTATGTATGAACTGAGGTGTTCGTTGGAAAAACAGATATATTATTTAGGACAAATTGCATTAAGGAGTATATATACTGAGAGGCAGTAATTAGTATACCCAGTTCTTTGAAGAGGTTTCTACAGGACGTCCGTGAATTTACTCCACAAATAATACGTATTACACGCTTTTAGACTCTGAAAACTTTTGTTTGACTTGAAGAGTTACCCCAAAATATTATACCATATGATATTATGGAATGAAAGTAGGCAAAGAATGCAAACTTTTTTATTTTTATGTCGCCTATGTCTGCTAACGCTCGAATTGCAAATACAGATTTGTTAACGCGTTTCTGCAGTTCTGTGGTGTGCTCCTCCCGACTGAATTTATTATCAAGTTGTAATTCCAGGAATTTAAGACTGTCAACCTCTTCTACCTGCTCTTCTTCATACTTTATGCGTATGCTGGGTGGAAACCTCTTACAGGTTCTGAATTGCACATAGTGAGTCTTTTCGAAGTTTAATGTCAGTGAGTTGGCTTTAAACCATTTATTAATATCCTTGAAAATATCATTAGCAGATCTTTCTAGAACTACACTCAACATACTATTTATTGCAATACTTGTGTCATCTGCAAACAAAACGAACTCTGCTTCTGGCAGTGTAACTGATGAGAGATCATTAATGTACACAAGAAAAAGCAATGGTCCTAAGATGGATCCTTGTGGGACACCACATGTAATTTCTTTCCATTCTGATGATGACTGATGACTTAATTCACTAGTCCCTTGCACTGACACCCTTTGTTTCCTGTTAACAAGGTATGACTTGAACCATTTTGCAGCACTGCCCGTGACACCATAGAATTCTAATTTATTTAAAAGGATGTTGTGATTCACACAATCGAATGCCTTTGACAAATCACAGAAAATACCTGCTGCTTGTGACTTGTTATTTAATGAATTAAGTATATTTTCACTGTAGGTGTAAATAGCCTTTTCGATATCAGAATCCTTCAGAAAACCAAACTGTGTTCTTGATAATATGTTATTTGTGGTCAGATGATTGAGAAGCTGCCTGTACATTAATTACTTTTTCTAAGATTTTTGAGAATGCTGGCAAAAGTGAAATCGGTCTGTAGTTTGATGGTATTCCTTTATCCCCTTTCTTGAATAGAGGCTTAACATCTGAATTTTTTAGCCAGTCAGGAAATGTCCCATTTATAATTGACTGGTTACACAAGTAACTTAGAATTGTACTAAACTCACAAGAACATGCCTTAATTAACTTTGTTGATATTTCATCGTAACCACTAGAATGCTTTGTTTCGAAAGATTTTATTATGTAGGTTATTTCTTTTGGTGAAGTGAGTGACATATTCATGTACCTGAAGCTATTTGCAAAGACTAGTTTCCGCTATTCAAGGGCATTATTTACTGATCCTGACAATCCCATTCTATCAGTAACGGATATAAAGTACTTGTTAAATAGATTTGCCACACTATGCCCATCGGGTACTAATGTGTCATCTAACCTTATTGCTATTTGCTCCTGTTCCTTTCTGGTTCTACCAGTCTCCTCTTTCACTATATCCCATATTGTTTTTATTTTGTTCCCTGACATTGTTATCTTCTTCTCGTAGTGCATTTGTTTAGATGTCTGAATTACTTTTTTTAATATTTTACAGTATTCCTTGTATTTAGCTAAATCATCAGCAATGGAGCTATTCTTGGTCGACAGATACTTTTTCCTTTTTGTCTTACAGGAAATCTTTATTCCTTGTGTGATCCATGGTTTTATAATAGACTTCTGTTTAATTTGAGTAACTTAACTCTAGCTCACGTGCCCGTCGGTAGGCTCTTGGTTGGTCATAGCCACAGGTGGTCAAACAGTTTATGTGCGGGCATCAAAGCTGCCGGATCATAGCCTAAGAAACAGTTCTTCACCGCCGGAATACATGCGGGCAGTGTTGGCCAAGTCATTAACACATGCGTAGAATGAGTGGAATAGGGTAGCCTGGCCTATCGACAAGTGAGCTGAGGGGTGCCCGTACCCCCTGGCGCACCGTCAGAAAAGTCTGTTATATATGATTAAAGAACAGTTTATACTGGATGGTATACAATAATTTGTTTGCCACAAGTCATCCACGAAAGCCGCAAATGCAACCGAAAACCTTACGTCGTTTTTCATCACAACAATGCGAATCATCACACAGTACATAAAAAGTGATGTGTTGGCAAATGTGCCAACACCTTGTAGATAGAGGAGGCCGAAATGCACGCTATCTAACGCAGACGGGCGTGAATTCTGGAACAGGATAAGTAGTAATTGCTAATAAGAAAAGTATGCAGCTCCTCGAATACTTAACTTTTATTCCTTCATGTGAATACAGCATTCTTGATGAGACATTTCATACGATAACTATCAAACTATGTAAGGCTAATGGGGCCTTGCTAGCTAATGAGCGATGCTTCGTCCGTGTAGTCGCTAGCAATGTCGTCCGTACAACTGGGGCGAGTGCTCGTCCATATCTCGAGACCTGCCTTGTGGTGGCGCTCGGTCTGCGATCACACAGTGGCGACACGCGGGTCCGACATGTACTAAATGAACCGCGGCCGATTTAAGCTACCACCTAGCAAGTGTGGTGTCTGGCGGTGACACCACAAAAAGATTAATAATTTGACGGAGGAAGCTACACTCATTGAGACGTTTTCACCTGATTTGGCAAATAGTGACTTTTCTTCTTCCCTTGAGTGAAACTGGCAATGTGTAGACAGTGTAAAATTGTTGAATCGTTTGAAAATCTTGACTTACCAACTTCGTAGAGGAAAAAATATTCTACGATTGATTCAAATACATCGAAAGGTGTATAATCTGTAAAGGTAAATATTTTGAGAAACAACAAAACGATCTGTACCAAAAATTTTTCTTTCATGTTTCTGTAAAATTTAACAGGGGGCCATTGCACAACTAACTGCCATTATTTTTAAAAGCAAGACTTTACATTACAGTGTGTCGTCTGCGTTCTCCTCTCTGAAGGTACAATGTGTGGGCTCTGTGCTGCTGCTAGTTATCTAACAAACTGAGGACAGCCTTCTCGAAAATTGCTCTGCGATATGTTACACTAGAGAACAATCTGTAAAGTCGCCAGTACTCGGTGTAACTAGGAGAAGGCTGCCGTCCTTTATCGACTGCTGGTGTATGTTCAGGTCCATAGCTCGTCACTTTTGTACTCACCTTTCTAAGATCAAAATAGACACTAGCGAAAACGTGGAAATGTGAGACTTTGGCGTGCTGGCTGGTACCCCAACGTAGGATGTGCCAGAAATGCTGATGCCTTGGTTCTTTCTTACCTGGTGCTGCTTCCCAACAAATGTTCTGTGGTCCTGTGATCCTGTGTTAGTTAACCACGCATTTTCGCCATTGGTGGAGGATGTAAGCAGCACATGACAATATGTTGTAGTTTCGATCGAGACACTCTTCTCAAAGAAGGATGTATTGCATGCTAGGAAGGTGTATTCGGGTAAAACGTGGTCAGATGTATTCACTGAGCCTTGATGTGATCTCTACATTAAATAACCCGATTTTCAAAAGAATGAAAACGTACATTAGGTTCTGTGAAATTTCGGGAGAGGTACTGGATGGCAGTAACTTCCTGCCAGGATATTTCGGAGCAGAATCCCTGGACGAACATCAGGTATATAACCAAGAAACGTAGGTCAGTTCGATTAGCACTGTTTCCTACTCTATGTAAAATCTGACAGTATCATAATTTGTTAATTAATATTTACGTTCTACAGGTTGAGTCACCAACTATTGCCACCAAGAATAACTCCGAAAGTATGATAGGAGCTGAAAAGTTTGTGGGACAAAAGTTGCATGGGCCAGCGGGGGCCATAATATGAAGTTGGTTTTTTTTGTTGCTAGGTGAGGTCGCTTCAGAGATATGAAGCTCAACTTTTTTTTAAAATGGGATGCTATAGTTTGGTACTTATTTTCTGATAGTGGCTATCGATACGAATCCAGTGATGTGTAACAGTAAGGTCTTTGAAAATCAACGAAGGACACAAAGGTGGCATGAACGTCCATTTACAGAAGGTGTTCGAAGTGATGATCAGTGGTATCAATGCAGTGCTGCAATCTTCTTACCATGGATTGAGTGGTATTCCTTATCACATCGGCACTTATCGAAGCACAAGCTCTGACAATTCTCTCTCACATATCTTCAGGTGTAGTTGGAACGTTTTTATAAACAATGTCTTTTACGAATCCCAACAAGAAAAAATCCAGAGGTGTCAAGTATGGCGAACGAGCAGCCCACGCATATCTCCTCTGCGTCCAATACAACGATTTGGGAATTTTCCCTGCAACTCATTTCTAGCCATCAGCGAAAAATGTGCCGGACACCCACATTCCGTCCCTTGTTCCTAAAGGTATTTCTTCCAATAAGAGACCTAATGTTTCTTGCAGGAATGTGGTGTACTTCCTACCAATCAGACTTCCTTCGACGAAATAGGGGTCTATAATTCCAGAATCCCACACCATACTTTCACCGACCACGGTTTTTGGTGTGCAACCTGGCGCAGTCAACATGGATTTTCAGTTGCCCAGTAATGCATGTTATTGCAAAGTAACATTTCTATGGTTCGTGAATGTGGCCTCGTCAGTAAATAAAATCAAATTAATAAATGTGTCATCCCTCTGAATCTGAAGTTGAGCCCGTTGGCAGAATTCAATCCAACGCATACAATCCGTAGCAGTTAATTCTTAGTGGAGGCTGATATGGTAAAGATGATATTTATGACGATGCAGAACACGAACAACGCTACTCTGGCTAATGCCAGATTCCCTTGCGATTTGACGTGAACTAACACAATGATCTCGAACCACAGTGGCAGGAGTACCAATTTCCGTTTCCTTGTTAGTAATTTTACTTTGCCGGATATGTTTCCGATGCGTTTAAGATCCAGTTGTTCTCAATTTATCATATACATTTTTAAATTTACGACGTGTAGGGTGAGTACGTTGAGGATATCTTTCAGCGTATAAGTCTAGCTCTCACTGAATTTCGTTGGTATTCTCCGTAAATAAGAAGCGTATCGATTTGTTCTTCGAAGGAATACATCATTCACATTCTCTTCATTCGACGATACTAGTCTTACCGTTCCAATTAGTGTTGTATTGCGAAACCGTCGAATGGAGTTTACATATCAATGGCACATTAGATGGATACACTGTATTCGGCGAATATTTACTAATTGCACCATATACGAGAGAGAATTGTCAGAGCATATGTTTCGATAAGTGCCGATGTGATAAGGAATACCACTCAGTCCATGGTAAGAAGATTGCAGCACTACATTGATACCAATGGTCATCACTTCGAACGCCTTGTGTAAATGGACGCTCATGCCACCTTCGTGACCTTCGTTGACCTTCAAAGACCTTACTGTTACACATAATTGTATTGGTGTCGATAGCTGCTATCAGAAAATGAGTACCAAACTATAGCACCCTATTTAAAAAAACAAAGTTGACCTTCATATCTCTGAAGCGACCCCACCTAGCAACAAAAAACCAACGTCATATTATGGCCCCCGTTGTTCCATGCAACATTTGTCTCAGAAACTTTTCAGCTACTATCATACTTTCGGAGTTATTCTAGGTGTAAATTCTTAGTGACTCATCCTATATATTGTGCTATGGCATGATATTCTAGGGACATGTTGCAGCAGTTGAGAAAGTAACGACATATATTAATCTCACTGCTCGTTTTTTAAGTCTGAAACCTAACATAACAGAGGTCTCGTAAAGTCTCTCATGACATTTATACTTATAGGTCAATATACATGGGATAATGTTACAAACTTACAAGGATTGTGGGCAAGAGTACATGTGTCAATCTGAGTTTAGGGAGCCCGGTCTGGAAACGACTGCGTAAGCGAATATCGTTCTGGTACCTCTGACAGTGGACCTAAGCTACCCCAAGTTCTTTGCTCATAACTCTTCAGCTATTCGCTCTTAAGCCCATGCTTAATAGATATTTTGTTCTATACTACCAAGAGGTAGTAAACATGGACTTAATAGCGTATAGCTGAAGAGTTATGAGCACATACTCATATTTGGTACAGTGATACACACTGTTCTCCTAAACAATTGCTTATAGCTCTTAAGGTATGCAGTTTAGAGCCCACATTTACTGTAAAATTTATTCTTCTTTTGGTCCATACTACCTCCTCCCAAAATATGGAAGGCAAACAGCTTGCAGTGGAAGGAAACTACTGTCAAAGGCATCACAACAATTTTCGCTTCTCACTGTCAACTCGGTCGTTTCCGGACCAGAGTCCCTTGCCTCAAGTAGATGCATTCACCGTTGCCCATTATCCCTTTAAGTTGGTAACATCATCACGGAATTGTTTGTAGTCAATAATAGGGAATTGTTTGAGAGAAACTCTGACAGTCACAACCACATCACTAGATAAATGAAAAATTTTTCAACAGCCCTCTCAATCCTGACACAGTAATTCATTTGGGAACTTCTGAGACTGTCGCAAAGTACACAATAAGCTTCCTTTCAATAAAAAAATAATTAATAATGTGTTCAAATGGAAACTAAAATGTTCTCATATAGCAAACTTCTTGTAGAACAAATGAATGCTTGCAATTATAAGATATGCTTTAGTGTAAGAACAGAGAAAAACCATTTAGGTAAAGAATACAATACACAAGAACTATGTGGTATTTCCATTAATGTCATGAGGATGAAAATATAAATTTACCTTCTTATCTTCGTAAATTAAATAAAAATACGTCATGCAGATAAAAATGTGTACTTTTACTTATTGTTCATTTTTGAGCGTTCACATAAACCTGCGCCAATAAACTCCAGGCTATAATGCTATGTGCAACAAATCGTTCTCCGAATTGTGGCGAAAGACATGTTTTTTTCTTGTATTGCACATTGCTTCTTGTAATTCAGGATGTAGTTTAAGGCAACACATAGCTGTTTTGATGTGTTGTTTGTTTAGTCCCTTAATCCCTCCTCCTCCTCCCCACCAACCGAACATCAAGGTCATCAGTCGTTTTTTCAAGAAATAATTCATCTGGAATTAGCGATGCCAGACAGAAATTTGATCTAATTCTGATAGTATGTAGAAGTGGTAAAAGCTAGGAATTGATAGCAATGAGAGATAATTTAAAGAGAGATAAAAGTATGTGGACCAATCCATTGTATGGGTCAGAGAGCAGACAACAGCTCGCTCAGGACTCATCTGTGGCGAAGGAAATCCCATTTGCATCTTACTCCCGGTAGACCGATACAGGGCTAAGATGGTAACGGAATGAGTAATGTCTTCTAGCCAAGAGATTCGTAATAGCGAAAGACACAAGGCTAAAACGTGATGAGCATCGGAAAACACACATTAGTAAAATAAAGTGAGAATAAAAACCTAGATTTGTTTTGTTTCAGAGCGCAGAACCTACGAGGGTCATATGCGTTCATGGCGGAACTGTAGAAAACGAAGACAAAGAAAAGGTAGTTAAAAACGACTACGTGTTAAGCCCAATCACGGAAGGAAAGACAGTTAAAAACAGGGACTTTGAGAAAGGCCCATAAAATACTCCATAGAGAAACGGAGGTTCTGAACTAAAGACTGAATGTCCTTTGTGATATTGCTATGACGGATTAAAAAAAGAAAAAAAAACCGCGTTTGACAGGCTGCGCGTCGTTCGCTGAAACCGCCGTCAACTAAGACGGCTAACATAAATGAGAACTTAAGTGGTTGAAAACAGGGCATTCCGTCAGGAAATGGCGAACCATCAAGTAGTGCTGCCCCACCGTTTTGTGCTCTTTGCCCTCAACGTTTAACTAAGAGCAATGGCTACAACGACAGTCTCCAATACGCAACCTAGCTAAAATGATCTCTTCGCGGCGAGAGGGCCGAGAGGAAGTGGTGTAAGCCGGTGGGAGAGGATTAATTCCCCGGAGTTGTTCCCGTGGAAGGATGACCAATGGTGATGTCAAAGTGACACAGCCTCCTTACAGACGGCAACACAGAGATCATCGGAGAGAAAGTAAGAACTAGCGGGCTGAGGTACGAGGACTGCAGCCTTGGTGGCAAGGTCAGTATCCCCGTTCCCTTTCAGACCGATGTGATCAGGAAGCCAAGCATCACAGTGGCTCCATCAAGAGTGGGCAAGTGACTGTGTGCTACACACCGTCCGTCCCTTAGTGCAACGGGTCCAGGCAAGCTGAGGCTTTGAAGGGCGCTGAAAGAGTCGGAGCAGATGGCGCAATTGAAAAGCCTGTGTCGCCAGATGTACTCCGTGGCCTAATACAGAGCGAAGAGCTCTGCTGTAAATACTGAGCAGCGGTCCAGAAGCCGATACTGAAAAACGTCGGTGCCAATGACGCAGCACACCCGACACCATAGTCAGTCCGAGAACCATCAGTGTACGCAAATGTACTATGTTCCGTGCGAAGATCGTGAAACTGAAGGTGATAGAGCGAGGTTAGAGTAGTATTCGTAGGGAGCGAATGAAGGTTGGTTGGTTTCTGGGATTAAAGGGACCAGACTGCTACGGTCATCGGTCCCCGAATGAAGGCCAAGATGAATGCAGACCGCCACACAACGCCATTGTGGTGAAGGTTCAGACCCATCGGGAAAAAGGCACGTAGCGTGGAGTTGAATTGCCGGAGCAAGAGCTTAAGCGAAATACAGGAGGTGACAGAGAAGAGGGACGCACCCCATACTGGCGATCAAAGGAGTCATCGAAGGAGGGGGGAGGGGGAAGAATGGATGGCCAGGCGAGGCAGACAAACGGCATGTGTATCCGCGGAGCATAAAGTCACGGCGGTATGACAGCGGTAGTTCGGCAGCTTCAGAATACAGATCTCAACCGGACTAGTGTAAAAGGTGCCAGTGGTCAAATGGATGCCACGATGGTGGATAGTATTGAGACGGCGTAAGAGGGATGGACGTGCAGATGCATAAACGGAACACCCATAGTCGAGTTTCGAACTGACAAGGGACTGATATAAACAGAGGAGGGTGGTCCGATCCGCTCTCCAGGAAGCACCGGAGGACATGTGGGACACTGAGGAAGCGCATAAAGCAGGCAGCCAGGTAAGCCATGTGGGAGGACCCAAAGATAGTGGGAATAAAACCTATTACCCGCCAGAAATTCATACAAACGGTTTTGTCAGTGGAAAAGGGGAAGACATTGTCGACGCTCCGTGAGTAAAGACGATCAAGACATCACTGAAGTCGCCGCTGAAGAAGAAAAGTCCGTGGAGAACCGCAATAAATCTAAAAGCGAGCCAGAGATGCCCAGCAAGAGAGAGGCCATTATAGGAGAACCCACACATACATAGATATCGAAGTAATACTGGCTTCACACCAGATGCAATTGTACATAAGGAGGAGAAAGTGCTTGCCTGCAAGAGAAAGGTTCTGCCACATCTGAATGTGAACATCAACTGGCCCTGGAGCGGAGGATCACGATGAAGTGAGAGCATGACCTAGCTCCCTCATGGTAATGGCGGCCTTATAGCACTCAGGATTTTCAGAAGAGAAGGGTATCACCGAGCATCTTCCATTCGCTTCCGAAGGAGGAAGGCAGGGTTGTAGTATGTGGAACTCGAAATCTCCGCAATATAGCGACCTGAAGGAGACAGCAATAGGGTACACTATGACATCATCTGCTACTGCCAGGCTGGAAACTGGGGAATGGATCTTGGTCCCAGAGAGCCATCGGAGGTTGGCCCATACAATGGAAGAGGGACTGGAACTATTAAAAGAACCAGTAAATGAAATTTAGCTAGCTTTTCAGCTATCCCAATGAACGCGACGACACTGCACACGCACCTATTTATAACGAACGCAGTTTGCCGTGGTAGGATAACGGTTAAAAACGCGGAGAAACGTCTCCACGCGCGAACTGCGTCGCGGCACGCATCAGTCCACCAAGGGAGCGGGACACTGCGGACTAAAGATTAAGTGCGATAAATGGAACGTTATGCGGCACTAAGGATTACGTTTATATGATATTCCACCTGGCCATCACCACTGGAGATATGTTGTTCGTCGAAGGTCGCCAGGAAGGAGTAAAGCCTCTAGTCAGCCTTAGAATGCTGTTATTTGGGTGTGTGTGTATGGGTGGGGTAGGAGTAGATAACAGATAAAACACGCGAAATCACTGTTCTCTCTGACATGTACTCGAGCGACCAACTCTAGATGATAGACAAGCTGGGCAGTGTGGAAGGAAAGGTCCAAATGGGAATATATATGTGTGGAGTCTGAAACTGAAATGTGGGTGCTTGTGTGTTAAGGCAGAAGAGGTTAAGTTGATTGGCGAGGTCAGCCAAGAAGACACCTTTTGGATAGGTTATGAGGGAAACTCAAAGGGGATGGTGCACTTTTAAGTCACCGAGCATCAGAAAGGGGTGAAGAAGTTGCCCAGTAAGCTGGAGGAACTCTGCCCTGACGACACTGAATGAGTGAGGGATGTAAATGGTCCAAAGGGGAATCCAGACGGCAACAGCCTGGAGCCGGGTAATCAGGGAGATGGGTTGATTCTGAATGTCATCTCGAATGAGTATCATTTCTCTCCATGAGATGGAATGTCATCCTTGGGGGGAAGGTCAAAGTGAACCGCGGAAAAATGCGAGAGCTCAAAGTGGCAGTGAGGAGGCAGTTTTGTTACCTGAAGGCAGAGAACAAGCGGATGCTGCGATTCCAAGAGCAACCATAAGTCCTCTTTGTTGGATCAAAGCCTGTGAATGTTCCATTGGAGAAGAGTCATGAGGAGGAAAGGGGAAGAGGGAGAAAAAGGAGGGGTGTCACCTCGGCAGCTGCCAAGTGCCAGCCCTTGAGGACTCACCGCTACAGGGCGCGGAGGCTGGAGGATCCTGTTCCATGAGATCTACAGAGGCTCGGCATTCTCCCTCTATTGGTCTGCAGAGTCTAGGGCGGAAAAATGGTTGGCAGTGTACATCAGCGACTTGGAGGTTGGCGAGGAGACGGAATGACGTGGCGACCGGTCAAAGAGGATCCCTGAGTCGGTGAAGGGAAGACTGTTTGCCTTTGTTTGATTTCTTGGAGCCTTTCCGGCAGGCAGAAGAAGACTCATATGTTTGTTGGCTGGAGGGACGTAAGAAGTCTTTGCAGGAGTAGTCCTCATGTCCTTTCCGGCCGGATGGTTGTGTAGCAGGCGACGTATCCCCTTGGGGAGAAAGTTTGGTGGTTTGTTGCACAGTTGGAGGAGGAGACAGGGATGCTACCATGACACTGGGCGATTTTACCACTCAGAGCTGAATTTCAGGTCGCTTGTTCGTGTGGCCATGTCCTTCGTGGAGCGAGATGTATCAAGAAAAGTAGTGTAAGAGCCGGATGATAGAATACATAGTCTTGCAACTAACCAACAACTCGTGAGAGACTGGGTAAGGCACATTTTCCTTCACCCCGATCTCTTTGACAGCCCGTTCATCGAGATACAAGAGACAATCTCGGGATGGAAGTGGCATGCTCACCATTGCAATTGATAAATTACACATTCAGCGGTGTGTCGACAGGACATTCTAGTTTGGTTGCAACGATGACACTGGTAGCAGCACATCGTGTTCGAAATGAATGGTCAACAGACGGTGGTAACTTCAGAGCCTGATTTGATCTTAGAATGGTGCTTCCATCAAAGAAAAGCGATAGAAAGTGTGTGTGTGTATGTGTGTGTGTGTGTGTGTGTGTGTGTGTGTGTGTGTGTGTTGGCACTGACGATGCATCTACCGTTTTCATCCCCTGATGAACTGCAATGACACCATAACCAGAGTGGTACGTTTGCATTTCTGCCTTTGTCAAACCATACAGCAGCCTAGTGTAAATAACACCACAAAAAGTATACGGCGTTCTATGGGCCTCAACACGAAAAGGATAGCCATGGAGGAGCGAAGCTGCAAGCAGATGTGCTTGAGAATCAGAAGTAATCTCTAAAATCCAAGTGCCACTGCATAAACGACAGCTGGATTTCCCATGGCCAGGAATTGCATTAACACCTTTCTGAATAATGAAAGAATTTACTTTCTTTTCATAATGCGGGGCCACAGTCATAATATATTTCTTTAACGTCAGTACCGCCATTAGACTGTTGTTTATTAAGTGTGTTACATTTACACTTACACGATCATGATTTCGGCTTCAAAGTGCCATTATCAAGTGTTTTCTGAAAGCAGGTTAGACAATAAAAGTGGAATTCATAACAAGTGATATAACCGTATGACAATCCATATTTGTAATTCTTATTTACAAGTGATATAAATTGCCTACCGGATACTAAGTCCAAAGACTAAAAAAGGTCACCTGCGCGTAACAGGAATTTCTTTGACCAAGATAATTCGACAGCCAACTGTCATTCAGTCAAGATGGTGTACTCAGTAATGAAACAAAGCAGTAGGCTCTGACAGAAATATCGACTGTTAGACAAAGTGTCTAGTAGTGTATTTTAATGGGGCAATGGAATCATGGGCAATGTATAACACTTGTAAGTAAGCATTACAAATATGGATTGTTATACGGTTATATCACGTGTTATGTACTTCACTGTTATTGTCTAACCTGCTTTCAGAAAACACTTGATAATGGCACTTTGAAGCCAAAATCATGATCGTGTAAGTGTAAATGTAACACTGTAGATAAACATCAGTATAATGGTGCTACTGACTTTAAAGAAAAGGTTTATGATACCAAAGGACGTCTTCTGTACTAGAAACCACAAGGAACTGTGGTGCAGCTGGGAGGGTCTTTGAATCGGGAGCCTCATTCTGTTTATGTTTAGTAGACGTTGACTGTGAAGATGATGATTGGCTCATTGCAACAAAATCGCCCACGATTGGCAGACTCACCGATAGTGCGCTCCTTCTAACTGGGTCCCTCCTCAGAGGCGGCACACCTGCTTTCACGAGATGTGACCTGAGGGGTGACACCTGACCAATCGGCTATTTGGAAAGGTAGCAGCTCAGGCAGTCACCCCTCCCTGGGCCTGGGAATTACGTGTTATCCTGTCACATGTTACACATCAGATGCATGGGCCAGCTTTCAGGAGCGCACAGAGAAGAGAAAAGGGAAGCACATACCCAAGTAGAGGAGGGATTGGAGAAGGGAAATGGTGAAAGAAAAAAAGGAACGGAAAACAATGGGGAGACTGTTCTGATTTCAGCTACTGAAAATGCAGAACACATTTCCAAAAATATCCCGGACATCTTCCCCAAGGAAGGGAAAAAAGAATAGCAGGAGGACAGACATGCAGCAAGGAAGGGAAAAGATGTTGCCAAGGTCCCAAGCATGAACTCACCAAAGAGCGGTGAGCCTCCGGGGAGGGAGGGGGGGGGGGGAGCACAGAAATCTGTCAACAGCTCTTATCATTTGCTAATATAAACTACAAGCAAACCTCAAGATCTTGCTATCATCGGAGTGCTACTCCTAAGTAAAGTAGGGTGTGACTGGAAATAGGGGTTAAACAGCATATAAAAGCAATTAAGTGTGAAGGAGGGATGATCAAAACTGCTGGCGGATGAGGTAGTATCGACTGCCCCCTGGATCAAGTTTTGATGTGTCACAAATAGTTTTTCCTTCGTGTGCTTCAGAGCTCTGGATGCACGACTGATCTCGAGATGGGTTATCACTGCTGGACGAGTAAATTACAAATCTCCGTCAGTAACTTAGACCTTCTTAGGCAACATTTTTAACGTATGTTAGTGCACCGCGATTCGACACGGAAGCACCAAATTGAAATCTTGGACATAGAAAAATATATATGTAGCCAGTGATGGGAGGAGAGATGTATAAATTTTCTGAACATCTGAGTGCAATTTAGCCGAGCACCTAATTGTACAAAGTAACTTGAAGAGAGAGCATCGTCAACAATTTTATCTGCTCAATCTGTTAGATAATGATGGTAAACTTTCCGAAATCACTGGTGGTGGTGGTGGAAATCATTTCTTTCCAAACCCATCCCTATCAGCACCAACATTACACTGCAGAGGCACCTGTCAGATCCAACTGCACGATAATGCTGCACGATCGACGCTTCATAGTAAGTCTGAACAAGGCAACATCAAATCGCCCCATTTCGACAGACATCAGTTAAGAAGCTCACAACGCCTCTCTTATTTCAAGTGAATTGTACAAAACTTATATTTCAGCTGATGGTAGAAAATTTAGCTGATGATAGAAGATGTTTAAGAAAAATACAGCAGTCATTTCCTCAATTTCAAGATAAGGACTTACATAGACCGGACAGCTTAGTATTAATTAGAATTTTTTGTAGGGATCCACAGTTTTAAGAACGAAAACATGGTCCAAAAAGGCTATACTATATTTGGGTCAAATGGCTCTGAGCACTATGGGACTTAACATCTGAAGTCATCAGTCCCCAAGACTTAGAACTAGTTAAACCTAACTAACCTATGGACATCACACACATCCATGCCCGAGTCAGGATTCGAACCTGCGACCGTAGCAGCAGCTCGGTTCCATACTGAAGCGCCTAGAACCACTCGGCCACTGCGGTCGGCTATATACTATATCTATTATCTGTGCTATTAGCTAATTTCGACTGTTGTGATAAGTGTTTGAAAATGACAAGCGGTTTAAATTAACCAATAGCATGGAGAATAAATATATTACAGCCTATCTGGACCATGTTTTCTTTCCTAGTATTAATTGTATTGTTTAGCTGACGAGACAGTGGTTGAGTTACCACTCCTCGAAAATCCTGATATTTGCCACAACTGTTGGTAACATATTTCATGAAGCGAACGCTCGAATTTGTAGATTCCTACATCTTGACGTACCGTAGTGCATGATTTCGAGTTTTGAAGTTCACTTCCCTGTATACATCATTCCTAGAATATAGGAACAACAACAATAATACAATAATAAATATGAACTTTAAAGTCAAGATTAAATTATCTTAGTATGAACAGTCGTAGTATGAATATAAACTTAGCTAACGGTCTTTCGTTTCACATATTCGTAATCAAATTCTACTTGTATTTTCTTATCCAAAATGTAAACCGTTTTTACACTACATCAGATTACATGTTTTATTTGTTATTAAATTACTGGCATGTATCTACAGATAACTGTAGACAATTGTAGATGGGCTGCAATTGACTGCGCCTGATTTGTGATTATGCCTACACAGCTTAGGACACTAACTGATACACTGTTCTTAGCTAATATTTCTTGTGTGTGTAACATAAAATGCAAATAAATGTTAATTATTTATCAAGATGATGATAAATTTTAAAATAACGTTTGTATGCAAAATTAGTGTTAAAACTCACAAATTTCAATTATTTAAAGTAAGATTTTGACAAATGCTGTGTTCATCATAGATCCTACTACTTAACAATTAAAAGTTCTTAAAATACTAATGAAGTATGAAAAATGACAGTTTTATATGTAACATCAAGCTATCAACTTATAGATAAAACAGATGTAAAAACAGACATAGTTTAATAATAATAAAAAAACTTCATAATAAATTGTTTCCTAACAACACCCAATGTTACTCGTAAAAGCAGATAGTGGTGTTGACTCCCACAAAATCTCATAACTATTAGCACATTAAACATTTTTTTAATTTTTAAATTCTTGTTCCTCATTAAGTTAGTTTCAAAACATTTTAACTGTATGAGTAGTCTAGGAATATAAATGCAAAATATCACTTTTCATCATAAATAATGCATGTAGTTTCGCACTTACAGCTCTTGCTTAATATATATGTCACCTAATAAAAGTGCTTATGTGATATAACATTATTACATAATAAAATGCTAAAGTAGTTACCAACTTGTGATGTAATTGCCATAAGTTGTGATTTTATTCGTAGTACCGACTGATTCAGTTATAAATTTTGAAGTCACAGCTGAGCATTTCGCAAGCCCTTGAGATGCTAACAAGATTTGATCCCGGTGACCTACACAGAAAAGTCATTGCTCCCTATAAGACAAAGTGGAACGAATGAAAACAACAAAAATGGAATCAAAGGTCACAATAAAATCATGTTTGTTGCTATGATGTATGAACTTTATACTAATCATTGAGTAAGCAAAATAAGTAATTATAATTGAAGTTTATAGTATCGGTTGACACAGTATCTATCTTCACACACATGCATGTCTGAAAGATAGGGTAGTGTAACGATATGTTCGTCTATAAACACTTACATAGTAACCGTCAGTACCGTATTGATGCCCCAACAGGCTAAAATGACGGTAAAACCTGTCTATCTCTCCCTGTGTGGGAACCACAAAATGGGCTAGTGTAAGTGTTGTAGACTCTGAACTCTAATGACATACGGAAATATGGATCATTCCTGGAGACATACCGTGAGTGGTCACCTTAAGCACTTCTGCGAAGTGGGATATCAGGTTTCGAATACCAATCTGGCACAAAATTTCATACATTGCAAAATCTGAGTCCATTTTGTAAAACAGTTATTAAGTGCACAGAGGTTCAAACGAAATATGAAAAATACACAATGGTTCCTTGGCATGGTGGGTTGATTAGGAAAGGAAATGATACAATTAACTAATGCATCAGTCATTGCAGGCGTAAGTGCACATAGTTAACAGCAAAGAGCCAGTAAAGTGGATATAAGTACCAGCTACCTTGACTAACTAGCTGACTGTATGAATTGATTTAGAAAAGCAAGACTATATCGAAACGAACGACTTGGCGGTCCCATATCATGACGAATGCTAATATGGCCTGTTCTTAGTACCGGTCTAAAACTTAGCCGTCATAGGGAGAGTTGCAGAAAGAGAGGGCTCCATCCTAGAGCTGACCATGCAGCCTGGGTTGATTTAGAAAAGCAAGACTATATCGAAACGAACGACTTGGCGGTCCCATATCATGACGAATGCTAATATGGCCTGTTCTTAGTACCGGTCTAAAACTTAGCCGTCATAGGGAGAGTTGCAGAAAGAGAGGGCTCCATCCTAGAGCTGACCATGCAGCCTGGGGTTGGACTAAAGACTCTCAGCTGTCACGGCAGCCATACTCTGCACCTAAGACGAAGACATTCTTTCTCTGGGAATTTGGATTTCCCTTAGTATGTGGCAGAAAGAAGAAATTCTCTCGAACCACGAGAGTGAGCCAATAATGACTGCACATCCACACTCGCGAGTCGTCACCCCCCGCTGCGGAAATAATTCTGGTGAAGTGACCCAAGACTCCCTTACAAAACTGGACTATCGACTCCTGCTGCCCTCCTTTTAGTCCAAAACCTTCTCCCCGACCCCTTGCAGATTTCCATCCTTTTAGTTTCCAGCCCGCCGAATGCCGCTTCAGTCCTCCATGAGGCTGTTATCGGAATGTCTGTGACAGCGGCTGTCTCACCAGGTAGTACCGGGCTCGGGACTCGTCCTTTCAGCGAGGAGCAGTTTGACGACTTGCTTGCCGTTGTATCCCTGCATTCTTCACTCTCTGTCAGCCAGCGGACCCAGCTTACAGAGAAAGATTACACGTACCTTTCAACGAACACAAATCAAACTGGAAGGTACTAATTAGATTTCAAATATCTGGTGTTTCAGTTACATCTGCATTTTCATAGTTAGCTAGTAATTTTAATTCATTTGGTAATCTAAGCTGAGTAGTGGGTTATTAATTAGGTTATGGAGCAGTTTTGAGAGAACTGTCCCATGAAAAAGTCATTTGTGGCACACGTAAAATATTCTCCAGGCACTTGCCATAGCGCAGCAATTTTAAAAGCCAACAGCTTAAATGCAATTTTATAAACGACTGTTCATACGACCTTCGAACTGGCATGAGGAGTACCGAGTCCTTGGACACGCAATTTCATTACAGTTGCAGTTAGTACTATAGGTACAAACTAAATGGACGAGTGGAAAGCAATGAAACAGGCAAATACTACCAATATACATAGGTCTAGAAACTAATGGTTTTCCCGATGCCTTCACATTTCTTATCTTGCCGACTTACTGTTCGTACGCACCTTTGTTTACTGCAACACAAGCTGACTGCCTCGTTGGCGTTACATATGATGAAAAGATGCGTGTGTGGCACAGTCCTCATGGTGGGCTGGAACATTTTCATATGGCTGTTCAGGAATATTTAGCATGAATAGTCAACAAATGGCTCGCTAATAGCGTGGCCTGCCCGGTCCCCAACTTGAACACTTCGAATGTTTTTGTTGGGGAAATTTAATATCTTCATTGCGTTTCAGCCCAGTTGACAGTGTTGGTTAACTCCGTTAAGGCATTGTGACAGTTGTAGCGCTCTGAACACGTCTGCGATTATGGGACGTGTACAGGAATAGATGAGGACGCGTGATGAAGCCTGTACTCACACGAACGGCGGTTAAGAGGAACCCCTGACGTAATGTATTTTTCCTCAAGGACATATCTGTGACAGGTATCGTCTTGCTGTAAGGTGTACTCAGTTGTACAATGAAGCGCCAAAGAAACCGATATAGGCACGCATATTCAAATACAGAGATATGTGAATAGGCAGAATACGGCGCTGCGGTCGGCAATGCCTGTATGAGGCCATTGTCTGGGGCAGTTGTTACATCAATTACTGCTGCTACAATGGCAGGTTATCAAGATTTAAGTTAGTCTGAACGCCGTGTTATAGTCGGCGCACGAGCGACAGTACACATCATCTATGAGGTATCGATGAAGTGAGGATTTTCCCATACGACCATTTCACGAGTGTGCGGTGAATGTAAGGAATCCGGTAAAACATCAAATCTCCGACATCTCTGCGGCCAGGAAAAGATCCTGCAAGAACGGGACCAACGGCGACTCAAGAGTATCTGCAGCAGTTTACGGAAGGGTTGCACTTATGTCACGTTGAACGATTTCAGTGCTGGGCCATCAACAAGTGTCAGTGTGCAAGCCATCTAATAAGTGTGAGACAGGTTCTAATCTATCTTCCTACCACAGTTGCGCAAGCACACTCTGTGAGTGTTTTAGGAACTTGTGTTGAACCTACGGCCTGCAGGGTAGAAGGAGACCAGCTCACCATGCCGAGTTCAGCAGAGTGCAGCAGTGCGGATAGTGATGTTATCATACAACGATCTCAATGTCGGTTCCACTACATTCATTGTGAAGGAAACGTCATCGCTAACAGAAATTAGTGTACGGGTTCAGGCGTAACTGTATAACATATAAGTCATACTTGTTATACATAAATGATGATGAAATATTGACACTGGCTGTTTACAACTGTGAAGCGATATTCCTAACTATTCTAAGGTTCTTTAATAGTAAGATAGTTGATGACCATGTCTGGGGAGTAGATAAAATACAAACAAATTAAATACAATTGGGGCCAGAGATATCAATCAAGCTACACAATGAAAATACTAAAAATTGAATGGTGTATATATAAGGTACATATACACTCCTGGAAATTGAAATAAGAACACCGTGAATTCATTGTCCCAGGAAGGGGAAACTTTATTGACACATTCCTGGGGTCAGATACATCACATGATCACACTGACAGAACCACAGGCACATAGACACAGGCAACAGAGCATGCACAATGTCGGCACTAGTACAGTGTATATCCACCTTTCGCAGCAATGCAGCCTGCTATTCTCCCATGGAGACGATCGTAGAGATGCTGGATGTAGTCCTGTGGAACGGCTTGCCATGCCATTTCCACCTGGCGCCTCAGTTGGACCAGCGTTCTTGCTGGACGTGCAGACCGCGTGAGACGACGCTTCATCCAGTCCCAAACATGCTCAATGGGGGACAGATCCGGAGATCTTGCTGGCCAGGGTAGTTGACTTACACCTTCTAGAGCACGTTGGGTGGCACGGGATACATGCGGACGTGCATTGTCCTGTTGGAACAGCAAGTTCCCTTGCCGGTCTAGGAATGGTAGAACGATGGGTTCGATGACGGTTTGGATGTACCGTGCACTATTCAGTGTCCCCTCGACGATCACCAGTGGTGTACGGCCAGTGTAGGAGATCGCTCCCCACACCATGATGCCGGGTGTTGGCCCTGTGTGCCTCGGTCGTATGCAGTCCTGATTGTGGCGCTCACCTGCACTGCGCCAAACACGCATACGACCATCATTGGCGCCAATGCAGAAGCGACTCTCATCGCTGAAGACGACACTCCATTCGTCCCTCCATTCACGCCTGTTGCGACACCACTGGAGGCGGGCTGCACGATGTTGGGGCGTGAGCGGAAGACGGCCTAACGGTGTGCGGGACCGTAGCCCAGCTTCATGGAGACGGTTGCGAATGGTCCTCGCCGATACCCCAGGAGCAACAGTGTCCCTAATTTGCTGGGAAGTGGCGGTGCGGTCCCCTACGGCACTGCGTAGGATCCTACGGTCTTGGCGTGCATCCGTGCGTCGCTGCGGTCCGGTCCCAGGTCGACGGGCACGTGCACCTTCCGCCGACCACTGGCGACAACATCGATGTACTGTGGAGACCTCACGCCCCACGTGTTGAGCAATTCGGCGGTACGTCCACCCGGCCTCCCGCATGCCCACTATACGCCCTCGCTCAAAGTCCGTCAACTGCACATACGGTTCACGTCCACGCTGTCGCGGCATGCTACCAGTGTTAAAGACTGCGATGGAGCTCCGTATGCCACGGCAAACTGGCTGACACTGACGGCGGCGGTGCACAAATGCTGCGCAGCTAGCGCCATTCGACGGCCAACACCGCGGTTCCTGGTGTGTCCGCTGTGCCGTGCGTGTGATCATTGCTTGTACAGCCCTCTCGCAGTGTCCGGAGCAAGTATGGTGGGTCTGACACACCGGTGTCAATGTGTTCTTTTTTCCATTTCCAGGAGTGTATATCACTGCAAATGTAATTTCACAATTTAAACAGTTCAATAACTTCAGAGTAAAAAGCACTCTCCAGTGGCTGGTCAATCCTTTTTGTTAGATTGTATATCTATGTTTCTGCTTCAATTAAGCCCGAAAATTGTGAATATGTTTAACTGCAGCTCATGGTTCAATGTACGAAAAATTAGGAGAGACAGAGACGACCGCAGTCCTGAGTGTCAAATATCACTTGCTGGCATAGCGCGAGCATGCATGTTTACCTTTCGTCGTCGGCGGCAGTGGCTGTTGTCGGTGCAAGCTGTGAACCTGGGAATCTATCCTAAATACCTCTTGACTGTCGAACACCAGTCTGATACCGATAGTCCTAGTTGTTCCCTAGCTAAGTTAATTGGCATGGTACACGTTATTTTACTGGAATAGCGTGTACGTCGCTGCCCACAAATCGCTCGCATGCGTAAGCTGTCAGTGCTAGGTGCAATTCTTCATTCTAGGAGACTGCAATTTAACTCTTTAAGAGTTAAGGGGAGACATGAGCGAAATCGGCTCAAAAAATCGAAATTTCTTTTATGGTCATTTCAAATGCTTCTAGTTTGTTTCATGAGCTTTGTTTCATGTAAATCTGACGATAATTTTCCGAGATATCGTCAATTTTACAATTCGTTGTCCGTCAAGTGCCACACCCATTTTCGTGTTACTGTAATATTTCGTGCATATGATCTCGTGGTATGTCCTTGAGATGTTAGTATCTTTGGAAAACCATTGAAATGTAATTCAGACTGTAATCAGGGTGACAATTGAACGTCATTTGACAACAGACGCTGTCCCCTTTGTTTTGTTTATTTACACACGTGAATTACTGTTCTGATACATTTATGCAAAGGAAATGCCGAGAATAAAGAAGTTTTCTCAAAAGACAAGATTCATAGGAAGTCAATACACAGGTAATAAAAGCAGCAAACAAGAAGGACGTCTGCCTTCACGTACTTCATTCTTGATGCACTTACAGGTTGCTTGTTTGAAGTTGAAAGTGAAACTTGATTCTGTGTTTGACTGTCACATAAAACTTCAAAACAGAAAACTGGAAATATTATAACTGACTTGAAGATACTGAGTGAATTTATCTTTTGACATACACGATGTAAGGAATGTTGTGGTATTATATCTTTGGGTGAGAGCAGAAATATTCTGAAGGGTATTGTGAGTGAGCTAGTTTTAGAATGTGCTAAGTGCAAATATACTGCGGCAACAATGACATGTAGCTTAGGTCCAACGAAGTTACATGACAATAATATACGCCTTGTATGTGGACTCAGATCAGTAGCTAAAGGTATGCAGTCAGGAAAGATTTTTCGTGCACTTTTAGATGTTCCTCAGCCTCTCTCGCGATTTTCAGTTTATTATGAAGTCTTTGGTTCAGCTGTCAGTGAGGTGTGTAACTTGTCAATGAAAGAAGCAGCTCAGCAAGCGATAAATGAAAACACCGAAGATAATTCCACACACATAACAGCTTGTTTTGATGGTTTATGGCAGAAAAGGGGGCGCACGTCTCTCAATGGCATCGATTCTGACATCTTTTGACACTGGAAAAGTTTTAGATGTAGAAGTGACGAGTGAATTTTGCTTTGTTTGTCAAAATGACCCAGGAACAAAACACATCTGTGAAAAAAATTGTAGTGGCCAAGTGGGGGTATGGAGGTGGCTGGAGTCGAAAAATATTTCGGTGCTCTATCATTGCAGGAGGTGTCATGTACACGAAATATCTCGGTGATGGCGACAGTAAAGCCTTCGCAGAAATCTGTGAAGAGAAGCCATATGGCCCTGACATTCGGATTACGAAACTAGAATGCATAGGACGTGTTCAGGAAAGACTCGGCTCAATGCTGAGAAAGATTCTAAAGGAAAAGGCAGGAAATAAATTAGAAGATGGAAAAAAGGACGTCTTACAAACTGTGAAATAGACAAGATGCATGTTCACTATGGGTTCGCCATAAGAAGGAACTGCAATGAGTTGGAAAATATGAGAAGAGCTGTATGGCCAATATTTTTCCATAAAGTATCAAGTGATGAAGACCCACAACACAGCCTTTGCCCAAACGGTCCTGAAACTTGGTGCAAATATAATCGGGCATTATGTTCTGGTGAGAATTATAAACACAAACACTCTTTTCCTCTAGGAGTTATGAGTGCAATAAAACCTACATTTAGCGACTTGGCTAGTACTGATCTACAAGAAGTGCTTACATGGAAAAACTCAAAATTTGAATGGAAATTAGAACTCTGTAATTTGGAATCACCAACCGAAATCGGCCTTTGTACACTATGGAACTTTAAAACACAAAACAGCATCTAATACCCCAAATTTTAACGATGGAACATCAAGAAAAATTGAGGTACTGGAGAGACTTGGAGTAAATGCAGGTGCAAACACTAGACTGGCGTTGCGTAATATCGATTTTTCAAGAATTCGTAAAGCGAACATAGCTGCTCTCAATTGCACAAAAGAAGAGAGCAAAAGGAGAGAGACAAAGAAGAAGAGCCAAGAAGAAAAGAAGGGAGGATGCCTACAATTTAGATGATGATGAATATGGTGCAGGAAAGTATTAATGGTATGTACTGTAACAAAAATTTGTAAATAATATACAAATAAAACTTTAAACCAAGTTTTCTCAAAACTACATTTTTTATCTTGTAGGTACCATTGTTTCCCGAATGGTTTGTCACAGAAAGTTGAAATTTTGTGCAGTTGTTCCAAGACAACAAATGAACAAACACATGCACATTTGGCATTGTGCGTCTATTTCTTTTGAGGTACGCCAAAAGCAATTATAAATTTTATATAAAAAAACCCAAATGTTTGAAAAATGTCAAACGGTCTCTACACATTCGATGTGCCTGAATTGGCACTAGATTAATGCAATTATTACTGAAAATATGCATACCAAGTTTCAAGGTTCTATGTTTAATAGTTTGTTCAGAAACGGTACCTGAATACCTCGGAAATTTGCATTGCCGGCATAGGGAAGATGGCTGGGTTTTAACACAGGTGGCTCCTGTGAGTTACCAATGTTTTGAGAGGGTGTTTTTCAGGACGTTTATCTGCCATTTCCAACAGTTTTCCTGCAGAAAGGCTTTTCAAAGTGTTGGTATGAAAAGCAGGGACAAGGGCGGCTTTTGCCGCCGGCCTTAGCAGTGGCTCCGGCGTCACATTGTGTCCACTGGATATCCCGCAATGAAGGTTTCAGCCTAACATGGGACGGGCGTTGCCATCGTAAAATTCTCCTCTCCTCAGAACTGCATCTCGTAGCTCGGATTTGGGAACTTAATTGCGTGCAATTACTAGTTAAAGTGTTAGTGATTTATCTCACGAAATGTCGGCTTGTTTATTCGATTTATATATCAATAAAACTCACACATTTTCACGTAACTACGTCTGTGACATGTCGACTTAACTGGAATTGTTCCAGGAATTCAATGTAAGGTGTGTTATTTGTCTGACACCTTACAATCATCCTACGAAACAATACTGATACGGGCTTTCGGAGCTGGAGGCCCACTTGTGTACCCTTGATGACTGCACAGCACAAAACCTCGCCTGGGCCCGTCAACACTGACACTGGACTGTTGATGATTGGAACCATGTTGCCTTGTCGGATGAGTCTCGTTTCAAATTGTAAAGAGCGGATGGACGTGTACTGGTGTGGAAACAACCTCATGTAACCAATTGGACCCTGCATGTCAGCAGGGGACTGAAGTTGATGGAAGCTCTGTAATGGTGTGAGGCGTGTGTAGTTGTATCTAGACGTATCAGGGATCCCACATCACTCCAACTCTGCCAGCTGACACGTACGTTAGCATCAACTGCATTCATTCGTGTCCATTGTGCATTCCGACAGACTTGAGCAATTCCATTAGGTCAATGGGACACGCCATACATCCAGAATGGTTACACAGAAGCTCCAGGAATACTCTTCTGAGTGTAAACACTTCCGCTGGCCACCAAACTCCCCAGACATCAATATTATTGAACATACCTGGGATGTCTTACAACGTGCTGTTCCGAAAAGATCTCCACTTCCTCGTACTCTTACGGATTTATGGACAGCCCTACTGGATCAGGAGTCATGGTGTCAGTTCGCTCCAGCACTACTACATCATATGGCACTTCTGCACGATCATGGAGCGCTACATTATATTATATAGGTGTACCAGTTTCTTTGGCTCTTCAGTGAATGTTGCTTTCTGGACGTATGTTTATTAGGATGGTTTGCTTTTTTTACTGTCTTCTTCTCTCCCCTTTCGCTTGCAGCTATGATAGTCAAACACCCTGTATAACGAAAGCTTACGCAGTGGGTTTGTCATTCAACAATCACGCTTAAATGTTGCCTGTTTGTGAGAAGATCGCGTTATACTTCATGTAAGAAGGAGAAACGTGTAGCAGGAAATATTGGAATTCGGGAGTGCGGTTTATCGATCTACAATATTGCTGCTAATGTTATTTGAGATCCTATACAGTCATTCGAAGGTTGAACCGTTGGGTTCAGGAGGGCTACACTAGACGCCATACTGGCTCTAACGGTCCCACGCGACTAGCATAGAGCGGATAGACATTTTGTTTGCTCGGCTGAGCAGGATAATACAGGTATGTCGTATACCTTGACTCGTAACATAAGCCTTCTTGAAAGATGAGAAGTATCGACAAAGATGGTGCGTGGTGGTCAACATATCGTTACTCAATTATAACAGCGTCAAATGTTGCAGCTTCTAATGATGCGCAGCAGACACATGCGGGTCAGCAGTGATCCGCCCAATGACAACACCGGACGCAGGAGCATTAGACAAGATCCAGTGCAGCGTACAGCATTACGACCCACATATTGGTGTGTGGACGCTGCGTGGAGAACGAACGTTGTCCAACAGCATTTCGTCATTCTCATAATGGTTCAACACTTGTCGAAATGGTATGTGGAGTCATTGGGTACACGACATTATCACTCTGGATTCCCGTGGCCTATTATTTGGACAGTAGGTGGTACCCTTCTGGCGTGTTAAGATTCGTGGCTGTACTCTATTTGTGAGTTGGGTTTTAACTTTAAAAACACAACCAAGACCGACCTTGGTCAGGATAACATGGGCAACTTGCTATCAGGAGGTGTTCGACTGTTTCCCTGGTCAGGACGTTCTTCGGATCTCTCATTTCTGAAAACATCTGGTAATGGGTTGATGAACACTGGCTTATAGTTAAAGGAGATTGGAGTGATGTACCAGTATCTGTCAACGAAGCTGGGTTCGACTCTATGTCCGGGTAGGTTACTTGCTATCAGAGGCGGAAACTCCGTGCAGTGAGTCCCAAGCCAGCTACAAATTCAATCATGTATTCTTCCGTCCATACTGCGCAATGCTTCCGAGGTTGATAAAAATTACCTTATTTCCACTTAGGTAGAGGTTTGGATGTATGTAGTAATTTGAGGATCTATTAGAAGACTATCGGTTTGGCTTTACGACTGGTAGACGCACCAGAGAGGCAGTCGTGGCGGTCAAGATGACAATGGAAGGCTGAAGAAAAAAAAATCAAGACACGTTGACAGGATTTGTTGGCCTTGAAAATTCGTTCGAGAATTTAAAATGGTGCAATATATTCGACATTCTGAGAAAAACAGGGTGATGTTCATTATCTACAAGAGCCAAGATGGAACAATAAGACTGGAAGATCTAGAACGAAGTGCACCGATGAAAGAGGGTGTAAGAGACGGGTGTAGTTTTTCGACCCTCGTGTTTAATCTATACATCGAAGAAGAAATGGCGGAAATATCAAGAAGGTTCCAGGATTGGGATCAATATTCAGGGTGAAATATCAATGATTAAATTATTAGATTAGCTGATGACACTGCTATCCTCAGTGAAAGTGAAACAGAACTACATTACGTGTTGAGTGGAATGCTCTAATGATTACAGAAAACGGATTGAAAGTAAAGTGAATAAATATGAAAGTAACGAGGAGTCATAGAAATGAGATTGTAAAGTTGGTGATCACAAAGTAGACGAAGTTAAGGAATTGTGCTTCCTTGGAAGCAACGTAAGCTATTACGGACGAAGCAAGGAAGATTAAAAATAAGACTAGCACATGCAAATAGGTCGTTCCGGACCGAAAGAAGTCTATTAGTATCAAACATAGGGCTAATTTTAGGACGAAATTTCTGAGAATGTACATTTGGAGCACAGAATTGTATGGTGGTCAATCATGATCTGTGGGAAAATCAGAGGAAAAAGAGAATCGAAGAGTGAGTTGTGATGCTACAAAAGAATGTAGAAAACTGGGTTGACTAATAAGGTAATGAATGAGAAGGTTGAAGCATTCTGGCAGATGAAAACTGCTTGCTGGACCGAGACTCGTATTTGGGACGTGCTGCTTTTCGCCGGCTATTACTCTACCGACTGAGATAGCCGAGCATGGCACCCCTAACCACAGCTTTATTTCCGCCAGTGCCTCATCTCCTTTCTTCCAAACTTTACAGAAGCTCTCTTGCGAAATTGACAAGACTATCGCTGAGGGAAGGAAGGATACTGTGGAGACATGGCTTAGTCACAGCCTAGAGGATGCTTCCAAAGTGAAATATTCGCTCTGGAATTTTCATTCTGGAAACATACTCCAGGCTGTGACTAAGACATACCTCTGCAATACTCTTTCTACAAGGAATACCAGTCTAGCCAGTTTCGCAGGAGAGCTCCTGTGAAGTTTAGATCAGAAACGAGGTACTGGCGGAGCCAAGCTGTGATAACGGGCCACGAGTCGTGCTTGGATACTCAGTCGCTGGAGCACTGACCAGTGTAGGGCAAAACCCTCGATCGGCGCCTCGGTTTGGCACGCAGAGCTTTCGCCTGACAGAAAGTTTCGTATCAGCGCACAATCCGCTGCAGAATGAAAATTTCTTTCTGAAATGAGGCGGTTCTCCGCAGAACCGGCGAAGAAGATAACATATGGAAAGCATTGGTAAGAAGAAGGACTGAATCCAGAATGAGCCAAGGTACTGGCATAAGTAAAGCTGTGAGGACGGGGCGTGAGTCGTGCTTGGGTAACTCAGATGGTAGAGCACTTGCCCGCGAAAGACAAAGGCCCCGAGTTCGAGTCTCCGTCCTGCACACACTTTTAATCTGCCAGGAAGTTTCAGAAGGACTGAATGATAGGACATGCGTTAAGATATCCACGGTAGCTGTAGAGAGCGAAAACTGTAGAGGAAGACACAGTAGCTCTTGCACCCAGCGTCCTCAATGATTTGCTGGATGTATTCCCATCTCTGACACAAAAAGATTGGCACAGGAAAGGAATTCTTGGAGGGCAGCATGAAACTAATCACAACGTTAATGCAAAAAAAAAAAAAAATTGTTAAGCGGACCTGTCCATTAAAATCGCTACACCACGAAGATGACGTGCTACGGACGCGAAATTTAACCGACACGAAGAACATGCTGTGATATGCAAATGATTAGCTTTTCAGAGCATTCACACAAGGTTGGCGCCGGTGGCGACACCTACAACGTGCTGACATGAGGAAAGCGATTTCTCATAGGCAAACAGTAGTTGACCAGCGTTGCCTGGTTAAACGTTGTTGTGATGCCTCGTGTAAGGAGGAGAAATGCGTACCATCACGTTTCCGACTTTGATAAAGGTCGGATTGTAGCCCATCGCTATTGCGGTTTATCTATCGCGACATTGCTGCTCGCGTTGGTAGAGATCCAATGACTGTTAGCAGAATATGGAATCGGTGGCTTCAGGAGGGTAATACGGAACGCCGTGATGGATCCCAACGGCCTCGTATCACTAGCAGTCGAGATGACAGGCATCTTATCCGCATGGCTGTATCGGATCGTGCAGCCACGTCCCGATCCCTGAGTCAACAGATGGGGATGTTTGCAAGACAACAACCATCTGCACGAAAAGTTCGACGACGTTTGCAGCAGCATGGACTATCAGCTCGGAGACCATGGCTGCGGTTACCCTTGACGCTGCATCACAGACAGGAGCGCCTGCGATTGTGTGTTCAACTACGAACCTGGGTGCACGAATGGCAAAACGTCATTTTTCGGATGAATTCAGGTTCTGTTTACAGCATCATGATGGTCGCATCCGTATTTGGCGACATCGCAGTGAACGCACACTGGAAGCGTGTATTCGTCATCGCCATACTGGCCCATCACCCGGCGTGATGGTATGGGGTGCCATTGGTTACACGGCTCGGTCACCTCTTGTTCGCATTGACGGCACTTTGAACAGTGGACGTTACATTTCAGATGTGTTACGACCCGTGGCTCTACCCTTCATTCGATCCCTGCGAAACCCTACATTTCAGCAGGATAATGCACGACCGCATGTTGAAGGTCCTGTACTGGCCTTTCTGGATACAGAAAATGTTCGACTGCTGCCCTGGTCAGCACATTCTCCAGATCTCTCACCAATTGAAAACGTCTGGTCAATGGTGGCCGAGCAACTGGCTCGTCACAATACGCCAGTTACTACTCTTGATGAACTGTGGTATTTTGTTGAAGTTTCATGGGCAGCTGTACCTGTACACGCCATCCAAGCTCTGTTGGACTCAATGGACAGACATATAAGGGCCGTTATTACGGCCAGAGGTGGTTGTTATGGGTACTGATTTCTCAGGATCTATGCACCTAAATTGTGTGAAAATGTAATCGCATGTCAGTTCTAGTATAATATAATTGTCCAATGAATACCCGTTTATCATCTGCATTTCTTCTTGGTGTAGCAATTTTAATGGCCAGTAGTGTATGTTACCTCTCTTTTTATAAGTCCTGGGATAGCGACGTGTACATATAGAGATGGCGGTAGTATCGATTACACAAAGTATAAAAGAGCAGTGCAATGGCAGAGCTGTCAGGTGATTCCTTTGAAGGAGGTGTCCGACATTATTATGGTCGCACGACGAGAATTAAGACACTCTGAACGCGGAGCCGTAGGTGGAGCTAGATGTATGGGACATTCTATTTCCAAAATAGTGTTGAAATGCAATATTCCGAGATCCACAGAGTCAAGAACGTGCCGAGAACACGACATTTCAGGAATTACTTCTCGCCTTTTGCTCCCGAACAACAACGTAATTTTAATGGGGGGCAATGCGCCATGTCACCTGGCGACAAATGGTTGGCGGTTGGTTTGAGGCACATTATGGACTATTCGAGTGAATGATTTGGCCACCCAGATCGCCCGAAGTCCTGCACAGGCATCACTTTCGCGGTTACGGACAGCTGTAGAGGCAGCATGGGTCAGTATTTCTGCAGGGGACTTCCAAAGGCTTGTTAAGTCCATGCAGCGTTGAGCTGCTGCACTGCGCAGGAAAAAGACCTCCAACACGATGCTAGGACTTTTCTCCCCTCAGTGCATATTACGTGTAGCTTCATAAAAAGTTCCTAACATAAAAGGACAAGAATGACCTATGCTCACAGGGTTGCTTGAACTAGATCGTGCTTGGGATGCGTGAGGAATGCTGCCGTCCACTGGATTCTCTGCACAGCTCCATCTGAGTAAGCTGTCATTATGCATGCACTCCGCAGAACTGGGTCGCAGGCATCTGCGCGTGGCCATTATGCTCCCGATAGGGCTGCCAGTTGGTCCCGGGGCCATGGTTCCCACGCGTCACCCTCAGCCTGATATGAAAGGTTCCTCCAGTCCACAGCTTATTACAAAATGTCCACCAATCTCATTGTCCACGTCCCTATGAAAACTTCGTTTCCCCTTTCACTCCTCACGTGGACCACGTCTGCGTTGTCACTGCTGGCTGCCTACATGATTTGGCACAGTGGCAGAAATTGGCCAGCACTACGGCGTAACTACCTCTTCTTTCTCCTTTCCTTTAGTAGTTTTGGGCTTCGCAACCAACGTGTCCTGGGAATGTCTTACACTTACTTAGTATACTTCAAAACTGGCACTCCTTCCTAGGAAGCCCAGTCGCCAGCGTGACGAACTGTACAGGCGCCAGTCAGTCTCTCTTTTCATGTCGCAGAATGCTGTTGACGTGTAACTGTCCGCGAAGAGCGAGGGGACTCAGCATGTGTCCCAGAAATACAGGCTGTTTAAACTACAGAAGTGTCAATATTCCTACAGGTCTAGATTGCTGTACCTCTGATACCCAGTGGCACGTCCTCTTGAATTGATGCACGACTGTATTCGTCGTGGCGCACTATCCACAAGTTCATCAAGGCAATGTTGGTCCAAATTATCCCACTCCCCAACGGCGATTCGGCGTAGATCGCTCAGAGAGGTTGGTGGGTCACGTCGTCCATAAACACCCCTTTTAAATCTAACACAGGCATGTTCGATAGGGTTCATGTCTGAAGAATATGCTGGCCACTCTGGTCAAGCGATGTCGTTATCCTGAAGGATGTCATTCACAAGATGTGCACAATGGGGGTCCGAATTGTTGTCCATGAAAACAAATGCCTCGCCAATTTGCTGCCGATATGGTCGCACTATCGGTCGGAGGATGGCATTCACGTATCGTACAGTCGTTACAGCGCCTTCCACGACCACCAGCGGCGTACGTCGGCGCACAAAATGCCACCCCAAAACAGCAAGGAACCTCCACCTTCCTACACTCGCTGGACAGTGTGTCTAATGCGTTCAGCCTGTCAGGGTTGCCTCCAAACACGTCACCGACGATTGTCTAGTTGAAGGAATTTGCGACATTCATCGGTGAAGAGAACGTGATGCTAATCCTGAGCGGTCCATTCGGCATGTTGTTGGGCCCATGTGTACCGTGCTGCCTGGTGTCGTGGTTTCAAAGATGGACCTCGCCATGGACGTCGGAAGTGAAGTTGCGCATCATGCAGCCTATTGTGTACGTTTGAATCCTAACACGACGTCCTGTGGCTGCACGGAAAGCATTATTCAACATTATGGCGTTGCTGCCAGAGTTCCTCCGAGCCATAATCGACAGGTAGCGGTCATCCACTGCAGTAGCAGCCCTTGGGCAGCCTGAGCGAGGCATGTCATCGACAGTTCCTGTCTCTCTGTATCTCCTCCATGTCCGAACAACATCGCTTTGGTTAACTCCGAAACACCTGGACACTTCCCTTGTTGAGAGTCCTTCTTGGCACGAAGCAACAATGCGCACGCGATCGAACCGCGGTATTGTTCAACCAACTTAGATGGTCAACACGAGCCGTGTACCTCCTTCCTGGTAGAAAGACGGGAACTGTTCGGCTGTCGGACCTCCTTCGTCCAATAGGCGCTGCTCATGCATGGTTGTTTACATCTTTGGGCGGGTTTAGTGACATCTCTGGACAGTCAAAGGGACTGTGTCTGTGATACAATATCCACAGTCAACGTCTGTCTTCACGAGTTCTGGGAAGCGGGGTGACGCAAAACATTTTTTTGATGTGTGTATAAATCAACGATTATTCATACACTAAATCTACTAAACATTCAATTTGGAACCTGTTTCATCCATGTGTCTAATAGTTTCTGAGTTTGTTGCCCCAAATACAAAGTTGACAGATTCCATACCAAGAAGTTGCGTGTGTGTGTGTGGTAGTTGTGTTCACTCTGCATCTCAGTCTGTAGTCAGCTGTTGTGCGAACATGAGCATTTGTGTTCGGTGTGTACTGATGGAGGAGGTTCACAATTTCTTGAGCGTAAGGTATATTACTTTTCCAAGTGTATGGACAATCAATTTTTAACACTCTTACACTTTACAAGCAAAAATATTACTCTGCCAACTTGATTCTAACCATGCAGATCCGAAGATGACAACGTAGTCTTACCGAAACCGGCGATCAAAGTAAATTCTTTACGAGCGATCTTGGTTTTTTGAAGTTTCTCTTTTGCGTTTATCGCACTACAGATACACTATGTGATCAAAAGTATCCGGACATCCCAAAAAATACATCTTTCATATTAGGTGTATTGTGCTGCCACCCACTGCCAGCTACTCCATATCAGCGATCTCAGTAGCCATTAGACATCGAGAGAGAGCGAGAGAGAGAGAGAGAGAGAGCAGAATGGGGCGCTCCGCGGAACTCACGGACTTCTGACGCGGTCAGGTGAATGGGAATCATACGTCTGTACGCGAGACGCAAGTGACATCCACACTCCTACACATCCCTAGGTCCACTGTTTCCGATGTGATAGTGAAGTGGGAACGTGAAGGGACACGTACAGCACAAAAGCGTACAGGCCGACCTCGTCTGTTGACTGACAGAGACCGCCGACAGTTGAAGAGGGTCGTAATGTGTAATAGGCAGACATGTATCCAGACCATCACACAGGAATTCCAAACTGCGTCAGGACCCGCTGCAAGTACTTTGACAGTTAGGCGGGAAGTGAGAAAACTTAGATTTCATGGTGGAGCGGCTGCTCAGAAGCCGCACGTCACTCCGGTAAATACCAAACAACGTCTCGCTTGGTGTAACGAGCGTAAACATTGGACGATTGAACACTGGAAAAACGTTGCGTGGAGTGACGAATCACGGTACACAATGTGGCGATCCGATGGGAGGGTGTGAATGTGGCGAATTCCCGGTGAAGGTCATCGGCCAGCGTGTGTAATGCCAACAGCGAAATTCGGAGGCGGTCGTGCTATGATATGGTCGTGTTTTTCATGAAGAGGGCTTGCACCTCTTGTTTTGCGTGGCACTATCACAGCACAGGCCTATATTGATGTTTTAAGCACCTTCTTGCTTCCCACTGTTGAAGGCCAATTCGGCAATGGCGATTGCATCTTTTAACACGATGGAGCACGTGTTCATAATGCACTTCCTGTGGCGGAGTGGTTACACGACAGTAACATCCCTGTCATTGACTGACCTGCTCAGAGTCTTAACCTGAATCCTATAGAACGCCTTTGGGATGTTTTGGGACACCGACTTCGTGCCAGGCCACACCGACAGACGTCGATACCTCTCCTCAGTGCAGCACTCCGTGAAGAATGGGCTGCCATTCCCCAAGAAACCTTCCAGCACCTGATTGAACGTATGCCTGCGAGAGTGGAAGCTGTGATGAGGTTAAGGGTAGGCCAAACCATATTGACTTCCAGCAATCGCTGGAGAGCACCACAAACTTTTAAGTCATTTTCAGCCAGGTGCTATATTTTTGATCACATAGTGTACCCCGTTGTCCACAATGTGACAAATATGTGCTACAGGAGGTAGCATTACTGAAAGCTACAAAAAAAAGATGCTATAGCATTTCCGGAAAGCGATACCTGTTCAGATGTCGGACAAGCTGTCCTCTCGTTCCTAATTGTCTGTTAAGCAAAATTAGGTAGTAAAAGCTATGCTGTATGTGGTTACCACACATTCTGACAAATCCGTCAGCCCTTCTTCGCAGTGAATCACACACTCTTTTAGATACAGCAGACTTTATTCGGTGTAGGCCACCCTCTGCCGGATTAGAAACCCGTACTAATTCGTCAGCATGCATGTCGAGGATCTGTGTGGCATCCTTGCACACAATAAAACTATACTGAAAATTATTCCATCTGTTAAAAGTCGTTGCTGCGTCTTCTACGTCAACTGGTGATTACGCACTACGGAGAAGAATCCGCTGAATGCAATATGGGACTCGCGGCGGCCGAGGACGCTACTGGAGCTCGGAGTGGACGTCGCTGACACACTAATGGGTCAGTCTTGCCGCCCGCTAGCGAAGTAGGCATGCCCAGGCGGTAGCTCGGTTTGGGGACGGCGGCGGCCACGACGTGTGTTTTTTGACTCACGTGCTGATTTGTGGAGTATTCAATTCCTCCAAGATCATTGCTTGCGTTATTCTCTCAGGTGGACCATGATGTTTGATGGTTGGTTTTAAAAAGGGGGAAAGGGACCAAACCACGAGGTCATCGGTCCCTTGTTCCTAATAGAACAATGTCACAAGTGTGAGAACAAGACAGACGAGACATATAACGCAAAACGGAAAGAAAGGAAAAACCTCAAGAACGAGGGAAAAGCAACGAACACTAAAAGGAACAAAAGACGACAACAAGAGATGCAAGAAACAAAAGAGAGTAAAACAAGGAAGCAGATTACAGTGCCTGGCCGACTACGAAAACAAAAAGGAAAAGCCAGCCACCATGCAACGCATTAAAACCTTCACCCTAAAAGCACTAGGGTGGAGGACACAGAGGGACAAAGGAAAGGCGTTAAAACTCAGATCGAATGATAAAACTCACCCTCACGGATGAAACGTAAAACCAAATCAGCCGACGAGGCTTTGTCTGCTAAAATCAATGATAAAGAGTCCGGCAACCGAAGATGAAGTAGCAGGGCAGCCAAAGGACAGAGCAGAAGAATATGGGCCACTGTCAACCTGGCGCCACACCGACACTGAGGTGGGTCTTCACGGCGCAGGAGGTAGCCGTGGGTCGCCGAGGCATGGAGCCGGCCGGAGTGGCCGAGCGGCTCTAGGCGCTACAGTCTGGAGCTGCGAGACCGCTACGGTCGCAGGTTCGAGTCCTGCCTCGGCCATGGATGTGTGCGATGTCCTTAGGTTAGTTAGGTTTAAGTAGTTCTAAGTTCTAGGGGGCTGATGACCTAAGCAGTCAAGTCCCATAGTGCTCAGAGCCATTTGAACCATTTGAACCCAGGCATGGCCAGTTAGGAACTGGCGGAGAACCACGGAGTCCCTGCGAGAGGCCCTTATCGAGGACATCCACACATTCGTGGTCCCCTTAATGGCTCGCAGTGTGTTATGCGTACTGAGATTTTGCCATTCCGTCTCCCAAAGCTGAAAAATCTTCGGACCTAATAACGAACGCAGGTCAGTTGTGGGGATGCCCATCTCGAGAAGTGGTTTCCATGTAGCTTGTTTGGCCAGCCTGTCAGCAACCACTGAAAAACTGGACCGTTCCAGGGTATAGATGGACTCCTGGATGGATGCTACCAAAGGATGACGAGGGTAGCACTGGTCGATAGTTTTCAGGCTGCTCAAGGAGTTAGTACATAAATCAAAAGACTCCCCAGGGCGTGAACGGAGATACTGAAGTGCACGAGAAATGGCTACCAGCTCTGCAGTGAGTACACTACAGTCATCGGGTAAGGAATGCTGTTCAATATGGCCACTGTGCACGTAGGCAAAGCCAACGTGACCATCGAGAAGTCGGTGTAAACCACTTCAGAGGCCTGGAACACGTCAAAAATCGAATGGAAGTGACAGCACAGAGCCGCAAGGTTAATGGAGTCCTTTGGGCCACGTGAAAGGTCCAGACGAAGCTGTGGCCGAGGCGTACACCACGGAGGCGTACGTGAACAGACCGCAAGTAGAGGTGGTAAAGGGAAGGACTCCAGTTTGGAGAGAAGGGACAGCACGCGAACCGCAATGGTCAGCTCCAACCTGGGCCGCTGATGCGGGAGATGGACTGCCGAGGGCGGGAATAGGAGAGGGTAATTCGGATGCTCAGAGAAACCACGAATGTGTGCTGCGTAACTGGCGAGCAGATGCTCATGTCTGGTCTGCAGTGGAGGGACACCAGCCTCCACCACTACGCTGGTCACCGGACTCCCCCTGAAAGCTCCTGTCGTTAGTCGAACCCCGCAGTGGTGCACAGGGTCGAGTAAATGCAACGCTGAAGGCGCTGATGAACCATAAACCACAATCCCATAGTCAGTTCAGGATTGGACAAGGGCTCTGTAGAGCTGCAGCAGAGTAGAGCGATACGCACCCCAATTGGTGTTGCTCAGGCAACAGAGGGCATTGAGGTGCTACCAGCACTTCAGCTAAACCTGACAAAGATGAAGGAGCCAAGTCAATTGAGCAATGAAAACTAGTCCTAGGAATCGATATGTCTCCACTACAGTGAGTAAATCGTCATTAAGGTAAAGTGCTTGTTCTGCGTGAATGGTACGACGCCAACAGAAGTGCATGACAAACGACTTTGCGGGTAAAAACTGGAAGCCCTGGGCTGGAGCCAATGACTGCACTTTGTGTATGGCTCCCTGTAGGCGCCGTTCAGCAACATCAGTACTAGAGCAGCAGTACGAAATGCAGAAGTCGTCTGCATACAGAGAAGGTGAGACAGAGGGCCCTACAGCTGTTGCTAGACCGTTAATGGCCACTAAAAATAGAGAGACAGTACAGAGCCCTGCGGGATTCCATTCTCCTAGATATGGATCGAAGAATGGGAGGCACCAACTTGGGCACGGAAAGTACAGAGCGACAGTAAGTTTTGGATAAATATCGAGAGTGGTCCCTGGAGACCTCACTCATAACATGGGGCAAGGATATGATATCGCCAAGTCGTGTTGTATGCTTTACGTAAGTCAAAAAAGACGGCAATCAGGTATTGCCATCTGGAAAAGGATGTTCGGATGGCAGGTTATCAGTGGTATAACGACCCTGGCGGAAGCCGCCCTGACATGGAGCCAGCAGGCCACGTGACTCCAGGACCCAACCCAACCGCCGCCATACCATACCTTCCAGCAGCTTACAGAGAACTTTGGTGAGGCTGATGGGCCGATAGCTATCCAAATCAAGCTGTTCTTTTACGGGGTTTGAGCACTGGAATGATGGTGCTCTCCCGCCATTGCGATGGAAAGACGGCATCGCACCAGATACGGCTTAAGATGACGAGGAGATGCCGCTTCTAGTCAGATGAGAGATGTTTAATAGTCTGGCTGTAGGTACGATCAGGCCCAGGAGCTGTGTTGGGCACTGAGGAGCTCCCACTCTGTAAATGGGATGTTATAAAATGGCTCTGAGCACTATGGGACTTAACTGCTGGGGTCATCAGGTCCCTAGAACTTATAACTACTTAAACCGAACTAACCTAAGGACATCAAACACATCCATGCCCGAGGCAGGATTCGAACCTGCGACCATAGCGGTCGCGCGGTTCCAGACTGTAGCGCCTAGAACCGCTCGGCCACTTCGGCCGGCGGGGTGTTACAGGATTCACTGTGGCGTGTAGTGAATGAGAGGACATTCCCCTCCAGCCGCCGTCTGAGAGTGCGAAAGGCTATGGGGCAATTCTCCGACGCAGACTCGAGCAAAGTGCTCAGCGAAGTACTCGGCAATCGCGTTTGCGTCGTTAGATAACACGCCATTTATGGTAACACCAGGGACACCTGTTGGGGCCTGGTACCCGAAAAGCTGTTTGATCTATGCGCAGACTTGGGAAGGTGGCGTATGGAACTCAATTGTCGAGAAGTATCTCTCCCTATACTCCTGCTTCCATCGTTTGATAAGGTAGCGAACACGGGCATGGAGCCGTTTAAAGGCTATGATGTGCTCCAGTGGTGCCACTTATGCCGCTGTAGAGCTCGCTGAGGCTCCTTAATTGCTTCAGCGACTTACGGCGACCACCAAGGGACTGCCTTACGCCTCGGGCACCTAAAGAGCGAGGTATCGCGTTTTCTGCCGCAAAAACAATTGTTGTGGTCACCTGCTCAACCATCACATTGATGTTACTGCATGGGGGAGATTCAACGGTGACAGTAGAGGTGAAAGTTTCCCAGTCCGCCTTTTTTAAAGACCATCTGGGCAGGCGTCCATGGGCCTGATGCTGGGCCAGTGATGGGATGAGGGGGAAGTGGTCACTACCACACAGGTCATGTGGTCTCCAGTGGATAGATGGGAGAAGTTCTGGGCTGCAAATTGATAAATCACTGGACGAGTAACTACCATGAGCCACACTGAAATGCGTGGTGGCCCCAGTATTTAAGTGGCAGTGTTCGAATTGCGACAGTAAAGTTTCGACATCTCTGCCTTGGCCAGGACGCATGGTACCACCCTACAAGAGGTTATGGGCATTAAAAGCTCCCAGAAGTAGAAAAGGTTTAGGTAGTTGATCAATCAGCGCAGCTAATACATTCAGGGGTACTGCCCCATGTGGAGGAAGATATACATTGCTGACAGTTATTTCCTGCATCGTCCTTATTCTGACAGCCACAACTTCAAGAGGGGTTTGAAGGGGCACATATTCACTACAGACCGAGCTTAGGACATGAACGCGAACTCCACTCGACACTCGATTATAGTCACTACGTTTCCTGTAATATCTCTTATAGCCGCAGAGGGCAGGGGTCCACTTTGCCAGGAACCACGTTTCCTGCAGTTGAATGCAGATAGGAGGTGTAAAGCTTAACAGTTGCCGTAGCTCAGCCAAGCAGTGGAGAAAATCGCCACAATTCCACTGGAGGATGGCATCGTGAGACTGGGAAGGCATGGAACATTCAATGAGGCAGTTTACGCCTCAGTGTCACCAGCTGCCACTGACGTATTGCCTGAGCAGTGTATACCCATTTTTGTCTGAGGGTCTGGCGAGATCTAGGTCCTTAGCGGACGCCAAAATCTCCATCCCGTCTTCAGAGACAGAGCTTGTAGGTACAAGGTGGTGTGGGTGCCACCGCAATTTCCTTGGTGTTAGGGGTTTTCTTTTTAGATTTATCTCACTGCTCTTTGGGTTTTCCTGGCTGGGATGACTTCACACTCATCGTCAGTCCTGGAGACTGAGCCAGTGGAGCCCTACGAACAGCTGGTTTTAGGCTCTTCAGCTACTGCCGGGTGTTGTCCTTCCCACTAGCAGAAACCTGGGAAGAGAGTGACCCAAGGGACCCCTTCCTAGCGAGAGAAGCCGAAGAAGACTTACGCTTCTCTGACTTGGAAGTGGGGACAGGTGTCCCTGATGGTTGCTCCCGAAGTAGGTGCTGCAGGAGCAACAGGGAGGGAAATGCCCCCCACCATCAAGGGGGCAGGTGTAGTCTTTCTGCTTTGACAGGTGACTTGGGTTGGTGGAGCTGATGGGACCAGCGGCAGCATAAGACAATGTCGGATGCAGGTGTTAAAATTTTCTCTTAGCTTCCGCGTAGGTCAGGTGGTCCAGGGTCTCGTACTCCATGATTTTACTTTCTCTCTGGATAATCCTGCAGTCTGGCGTGCAAAGCGAATTGTGCTCTCCGCAGTTGACACAGATGGGAGGCGGGGCACATGGAGTATTGGGATGTGATGGGCATCCGCAATCTCGGCGTGTGACGCTGGAAGTACAACGAGAAGACAATGGCCTAGCTTCCAGCACTTAAAGCACCGCATCAGGGGAGGGATATAGGGCTTTACATCACAGTGGTAGACTATCACCTTGACCTTCTCGGGCAATGTATCACCTTCAAAGGCCAAGATAAAGGCACCGGTGGCAACCTGATTATCCCTCAGACACTGGAGGACACGCCAGACGACATGTACACCTCGCCACTGTAAATTGTCATGCAGCTCATCATCAGACTGCAAAAGAAGGTCCCTGTGAAATAAGATACCCTTTACTATATTAAGCTCTTATGGGGCTTGATGATTACAGAAACATCCCCCAGCCTATCACAAGTAAGTAACTCCTGTGACTGGGCAAAGGATTCTGTTTTGATCAAGACTGACCCAGATCTCATTTTGACAATCCCTCCACCTCTCCAAACTTATCCTCTAAATGCTCAACAAAAAACTGAGGCTTTATTGTCATGAAAGATTCCCCATCAGCTCTCGAATATACTGGGGCGAATAGGATCCACTGCCATCCTTAGCCTGATGTTCCTCCCATGAAGTGGCCACGAAGGAGAACGATTTGGGGTCGTACTTCTGTGCATTGAACTGAACTCATGATCGCTTAGAGACTGCTGGTGTGTCACCACCAGCAAGAGATTATGGACTAAACTTCATCACGTGTCATCTGCCATGATGCCACCCACTCTGACCAGGGATCCTCCCCATTGGCTCCACCCAGCCGCAGCAAAGACCACCTATGTGGTCAGGTGGCTACAACCAACAGGGTACATAGCAGCCTCACCACGAAAGACTGGCTACCATGCTGGATATGAGATGCAAAGAAGTCCATGGTCATCGTCTATTCAGAAATCGACATTGGATAGTGCATGGTGGAAAACGCACCCAGGAGGTTGTCCTCGCCCAAGAGATGGAGAATGGGCGGGACTGCAATGGGACGACGAGAAAGTGGGCTGAAGATCTCAATGCACGATGGACACGATACACTATGTAAGGCGCCCTTGTCCGATTGGCTCGCTCTTTGGGAAAATTTTGAAGAATGGAGGTCAAACCCCACAGGGGACCATCACATAAAAGCCGAAACGTGTGGAATTCCTTTTAGTCGCCTCTTACGACAGGCAGGAATACCTCAGGCCTATTCTAGCCTGCGGAACTGCAGGTGGAGATGCCTCATGCCTTGTAGTCGTGCTGTATGCTGAACCTGACCCGCCAGAACAGTTGGCCTTGTGACCTGTGCGGCGCTAGAGTTTAGGGCAACTTCTGCTTTGGACCGGAGACGTATTGGTAGACCCTCGGACTACCCATCAGCGCTGGCTACTGTGCTGACGTCAGCACTGGATGCTGGGCTCCGCCAGCCGTGACCTCCGATCGCTGATCGCCTAGTAGAGCAGCAGGTTCAAGACCAACATTAGAACAACATGAATATGGACAACCATCAGTTGTATAGTGGAGTAACGAGGATGAAAATGTGTGTCGGGCCGAGACTCGAACCCAGATTTCCCGCTTATCGCGAGAGGTCACCTTACCATTAGCCTATCGGAGCACACTCTAACGAGGGGAGGTCGCCAATCGGGACACGCCGATTTCGCCCAAATTGCGTGTGTAGAAGGAGGTGAGTCTCCACATCACGTGCCTTAAATATTTCACCTCAGGGGGCCTTAGGAACGGAGAAAATGCTCTCGAAAGTTTTTCCGATACCACTATATTCTTTATTCAGCGCTCTGCTCGTCGTTAACGGGGTAGCGTGATGGTCAAGGGGGTTGCCTACGGAACAGGTGACCTGGGACTTCCTGATATTTTTCAGTTTTTTCTTATGTTTATTTTACTTTGTGTCTTCCGATTGTTCAATATTTACCGTAGAAATTAAACACATTCAAGCAGTATATTAATATAATTAGGCGAAAGGGTTAATGAAAATAAAGTTTCCAAAGATTCTTGTGGTTAAGTGCGCTACTTTTTATTCATTATCACAGTAGAAGGCTTGCAATTTTTATGGTAGCATCTACCATAGAAACATGTGAAACATATATATGTTTCACACCAGACACATTTTATGAAGGCATTGAGCAGCAACATTTTGCCGAAATACGCGTCATTGGAAAGCACACTTCATTCGAATTTTGAAACGACTGTTTGTCCGCCATCAGTTTGGATGCAAACTAAGCGTACTGGATCATAGGGGTGAACGCAGGAGCACTGAATTGATGCTGCACGATCGAATGTATTTTAATTGCATCTTCCCTTGGTGATATTTCTCGCTGTTGTCGGAGCAATTCAGGGACACTTTGTAGTCTTTTAATTAGAATTTTGACTTGGCGATAGAAATATACATCACACGGTTGAACCAGCGGTTTACATTTTGGTGGAATGACCTTCATGGTACACATTGTCTCGCCTAGCTCATTCGTAAATATCTCATCATACAATGTTGAATCTGTTTGGCCGCTCCAAGAATCCACCAACGGAAGAAATTTATTGTCTGCGACGTATGGCTTCAATGTTGTTTCCAAGAATGTTGCATAAAGCTCTTTTGTTAGTTTCCCTGACATGGAACAAGTAACGACAACATTTTCGTACTCGTCTTCTAATTTTATGACAGTGGCGGCAACCGGAGGACCGAATTTATTCGGAGGCTCTTGCAAACACAAAAACACAAGGGGTAAAAGTTTCCCTGACGCGATTAAACAGTACTGTGCTGTGCTGTGTAAGAGTGGGTGGTCTTCGATAGATTGAGTTTCTTCACCATAACTGTCTTTTCAGCCAGCCGGGGTGACCGAGCGGTTCTAGGCGCTACAGTCTGGAACCGCGTGACCGCTACGGTCGCAGGTTCGAATCCTGCCTCGGGCATGGATGTGTGTGATGTCCTTAGGTTAGTTAGGTTTAAGTAGTTCTAAGTTCTAGGGGACTGATGACCTCAGAAGTTAAGTCCCATATTGCTCAGAGCCATTTGAACCATTTTTGAAGTCTTTGCACTTTTGACATCCAGAGACCTGTAGTACGTTGATTCATACTGGCAGCCGGTCTGGTCGGTGTTAATTATATAGTCAGTGTTGAAATATGGCATTAAATGTCTCATCTGCATACGAAATTTCTCTGCTGTTGCCACTGTTTCGTCCAAAGTTGCGACATCATTTTTGGTGACGAATTTCGTGATTTTTCGCTGCGTTATCGAATATTTTTTCTTCAAAGATTTTGCCCAACTATTAGAAGCACGGAAGTGAAAACTCTCCGACAAATACGGAAATGGAGCGTTCATTGCCCTTTGCTGTGGGGTTCTAGCCGTCACCTGTTCACAGCAGCGTCATGCATCATGAAATTTTTCCCATGTTTCCGAGTCAATTAAGGACAGCTTTTCAAGTCTGGTGCCACCTTGGTGTACTTCTTTCCTCCAAATTTTAAGATAATCCCTTCTCTTCAGGATTGGGAATCTAGACTGCAATGTTGCAAATTTCCATTTCGGATGAGCGTCAGCAAATTCGAGGACCTCCTTCTTGTCAGCCAATGTTGCTGATGTACGTGAGGAACTCGTGGAGAAATCTTCAGGAGTATAATCCTCATCTATACTTGAAGAAGTCACCTGTGACAGGTAAAAAGAGACTGCATATGATAAACGCGCTCGTGCGTGCTCGCGTGTGTGTGCGTGCGCGCGTGTGTGTGTGTGTGTGTGTGTGTGAGAGAGAGAGAGAGAGAGAGAGAGAGAGAGAGAGAGAGAGAAAATTAGATGTTCCCTTTACCTCTTCATAAATATTTTCTTCATCAGACTCTGTGCATAGTATCAGATCTTCGACGTGCTCTATGAATTGCGTATTCATAACGTCGATAACTGCCTCTGCAATTACTGTAGCACTGTAGCACTGTAGCACTGAAGGACGTAGGTGGATTGTCAGTGATCATCCCTTTTTCTTTATAAATTGAAAAAACGTGGGAAAGAGAACTGATGACTTTTGCTTTGAAATCTTCATCAAACGTTTCGAGATTATCAGTCACTTTTTGTTGGGTTGTCTTGTTTGATTTTGGCGTGACGATACTCATAGCCCCACGAATCGTTGCGAACTGACAATAGAAGCACAGTCTAACATGTACAGTCGCGACACTCACCGGTGAGAGATCCACTACCGCCTGATAGCTGACGCGACGGCAGCGATCCCAGCGGTCAGCTAGGGTAACGTCTGTTAGCGTTATATACGTAATTAGAATATTTTATTTTCTAACCTAACCAAGAAGGGACCGGTTAGTACGACATGTTCTGAGGCATCAAGGGATCCCAAATTTAGCATTGGAGGGCAGCGCGGAGGGCAAAAATCGTAGAGGGAGGCCAAGAGATGAATGCACTAAGCAGATTCAGAAGGATGTAGGTTGCAGTAGGTACTGGGAGATGAAGAAGCTTGCACAGGATAGAGTAGCATGGAGAGCTGCATCAAACCAGTCTCAGGACTGACCACGTCACTTACGATATGAATGTTTTATATTTGATTCGAAAGCTTGAATGTATTTAAATTCTACGGTAAATAGTTGAACAATCTGAAGAAACGAAGTAAAATAACAATGAGAAAAAACAGAAAAAAATTAGGAAGCCCCTGGCATTAATCTCAGGACACACATTTCGCAAGCAATGCCTTGACCATTACGCTACGCCGTTAACAGCGAGCAGAGCGCTGAATAAGGCATATACTGCCATCGGAAAAACTTTCGAGAGCATTTTCTCCTTTCCTAAGGCCCACTCAGGCGAAATATTTAAGGCACGTGACGTGGAGACCGACATCCTTCTACACACGCAATTTGGGCGAAATCAGCGAGTCCCGATTGGCGACCTCCCCTTGTGAGGTCAGACCCAAACTTCTCTATGTCTTCAACCGTGTGTCTATAAGCTGCATTCGTACATTGAATTAAAATGTCTGTCCTTTATGGGGATACACACAACTGAAAGTCACTCGCCCAGCATCGACAGGTAACTACTGTATTGCAGTGCCTTTGTTATTCAGAATTACGATGCAATATCGTAAACACTAAACCATTTCACGCAGAAGATGTTATGACACCTTATCCAGAGAATCGAGTGCGAACAACATGAACGCCATCTATCGTACTGATCGAGCGGCCAAAGGTAGTGATGTTGGAGTATTTATTAATTATGTAGCAGAGCAGAGCCTCTCCTCGGCAACATAATGATCTAATTGATTCTGCTCTTCCGTAACCGTCTCCGGTCTTCAGTTCTGCTATGTTTGCCGAGAGAATTCGTTACAGGGTCTTCACGTAAGAGATACTAGATTGAACGTAACAATGTCTAGCGTGAGTTTACCTAAGCAGTAATGCTACGGGACTAACGAAGGCGGTTCGGTGTGCATTGTTCTAGCCGTTATCTGCTGAGTTGTTCGCAGTCTGTCTTAACAGTACTGAGGTGTTGAAATGTTTACGCTTCCCGGTTGGCGGCTGCCGACACTTACGCGGGACTGAGTGACGTCTGCTGTTCGAACTTAGTAAGGAATGTTGAGTGGTACTTAAGTAAATAAATTAGTGAAATCAAAGTGAACTAGAAATTACAATATAAATGGAAAACTTCGTTTAGTTTAGAGAGTTACATACTCGCATTCAGTGGGCAGAACAGCAGAACAGAAGAGACAATGACCGTGAAGTCAGCGAGTTCCACATAAGCGGGTGCTGTCGATTCAGCCGTCAGGGCATCGCCCGACCGGCTCACGTGTTTCTCAGTTGTCGCATGTTAGCAAAGGCCCTCTCCTACATTCCAAGAGCCAATGACCGACGTCAAGAAGATTCTTCGAGAAGCTTTTCAACGTGACGGAAGAGGCAATGACCGGCTCACGTGTTTCTCAGTCGTCACATGCGATCAGAGGCCCCCGCCTACATTCCAAGAGCCAATGACCGACGTTAAGAAGATTCTTCGAGAAGCTTTTCAACGTGACAGAAGAGGCAATGGCCGTGAAGTCGTTCACCTCCAGTGAACTGAAGTGAATAAATACGCGAGACGCGGTGGGCCCGACAGATGAAGACAGATGAAGACGGGGATGAAGACGAAGACGGAGACGGGGACGGAGACGAAGACAAGAGACGAAGGAAGAAAAGAAGAGTAGCAGTAGTTTTCAGTCAGTTTCGGTGCTGAAGACCGTCATGCAAGAAGAGACTGCATCATGCAGAGACGCACCAAGTCCGCCGCTGTAATGGAATAGCAAGTAGCAGCCGCGGCGCCAGAAGACAGAAGTTAAAAGGTATTTGAAGTCTGATTTTTACGTACCCGGGTGACTTGTGAGGACGGGAAGGAGACGGCCTCACATCAGCAGTCACCTGTGAGCTGGGATGAAGATCTGACAGCCAAAGACTGGCAAGTGGGAGTCCGTGGTTCGAGTCCGCGACACCGGCCTTCCCCCGCCGCACCGCTCCGCTGGCCGACGCACAACACACGCGGCCGCTTAGAGAAGAGAAACACTGGGACGCCACACCCAAAGTATCATCCGATGCACTACTTCGCTCGCAATAATTAAACCGGCCACCTCGCGCTGCGCGTCTCCCGTCAGCTGGACGAGACGGCGACACGAGATTCACACCGCTATGCGTAATCAGACGCCGCCTCCGCCGCCACTGCCGTTGCCGCAGCAGAAGACTTCACAAACGACACAGCCGCCGCTCTCCGAACCAGAACATCCCGTAAGATACATTTGTATAAATCTTCAATAAAAGTTATCTTATGTAAAAATGATGTTTCATTCGACCTCATACCCGAGCCAAGGAAGAACCCACCCTGCCCACATGTTGTTAAGAGAGAAAAGTTAATTTATTTAATATTTTCACCCTGACAGAATGCTTTAGAATGCTTATCCTGACAATTGACAGCATCAAAAGAGAAAACACAGTTACATTGAGTGACAGAAGTGTCACATTTAGTAACACAACTGTTACATTTGGTGTCAAAAGCCGTTTTAGTTGTTACATTTGGTGTCAGAGAAAAAACCCTTGGCTCAATATGAGGTGTGAATGACAGTCACTAAAGGTCCACAGTTAGTATTTTTTAATGTGTGAAGGGATAGAGGTTTGCATAGCAATCGTAATATTTTCTTTATTTAGAAGTGTGTTTTCTCTCATGAAATATTTAAACATCTTTTAAATTCAGTATAGGAAGATTGTGTAACTAACAGTTTGTAAAATGATGACACGAAATCGTACAAAGTCAGAGTCAGCACCACAAGCGGTTTCTACTGATGAAGCTATTCAGATCTTAGTTAATCAGATAGCAGAGCTTAAAAACGATAACAATGCATTATTTAAACAGTTGAGTGAGGTTAGGAAAACCAGTTCAATCCCTCCCACCGTAGATTCCTCAGCAGCAGCCTTAGTAACTCCTTTTTCAGGTAAACCTGGCGAGGACATAACAGCCTTTTTTGATGATTTAGTAGCAGCTGCAAAGTTAGGATCATGGTCAGATGAACAGCTCTTACAAATGACAAAGTTAAGATTGACAGGAGAGGCTAAAGCACACGTCTTATACCATGAAGAATTACGGAATGCTCCAACATTTGAGGAATTGAAAAAAGGATTGCTTAAACGTTTTCAAAAACAGAACAGCTGTAGATTTTATAGGGAACAGTTAAACACTATCACTCAGAGGCAAAACGAGTCGTTAGAAAGCTTTGTAGATAGGATTAGAAAAGTTAATACAGGGTGAGGCAGTGAAACGGCACGATTTCGATAGTGGTTGTCGGGCGCGGAGGGGGTTGCGAGAGTGGGGGAAGTGACCTTGGGCGTCTAGAGTGGTGGAAGTTTCAGTAGCCATGGAGCGTTGGTCGAGTGCGCAACGTGCATATGCCGTAAAGGCATATTACAAAAACGCGGATAGTGTGGTTGGTGCTCAACGCGCCTTTCGTCGTGAATTCAACCTGCCGCCACGGGCTCCCGTGCCATCAAGGAAAGCCATTCTCCTTTGGGTTAAAACCTTTGAAGCTACTGCTAGCACAACAAAGAAAAGAGGCGGCAGCACAAAAACAATCCGGACACCCGAGAACATTAATCGTGTGCGCGAAGCGTTGGGACGAAGTCCGCGAAAATCCGCGAGACGGCACAGCGCAGAACTTGGTCTCAGCAATCGATCAGTAAGACGGATTTTGAAGAGTGACCTTCACTATCATCCATACAAAATTCAGGTAGTGCAAGCCCTTAAACCTAATGACTACAATAACCGTATACGCTTTTGCCAGTCAATGCTTAACGTTATTGAACGAAATGAAGAAAGAGTGCATAACTTATGGATGAGTGATGAAGCCCACTTTCATCTTAGTGGGTACATAAATAAGCAAAACTTCAGATATTGGTCCTCAGATAACCCGCACGAACTTCATGAAAAACCTCTCCATTCTGAAAAAGTAACAGTCTGGTGCGCAATGTCATCTCGTGGAATCGTGGGGCCCTATTTTTTTGAAGATGAAGATGGCAACACAGTGACGGTAACCTCTGGACGTTATGCTGACATGTTGACCATTTTTGGTCTGCCTGGAATTGATCGACATGATCCAGATGGTGAAACACTCTTCCAGCAAGATGGTGCAACAAGCCATACTGCTAATGTCTCAATGGAATTGCTCAGACTTGCATTTCCACGACGTCTAATCAGCAGGAATGGCGATTTCCCCTGGCCTGCCCGTTCACCAGATCTGACGGCACCAGACTTTTTTCTTTGGGGCTACCTCAAGTGCAAAGTCTTCCAGGAAAATCCACCAAGAACAAAAGAAGACCTGAAGGAGCGAATTCGACAGGAAATTAACAACATTCCAGTACAGATGCTACGAAACGTCATGGGACAATTTCATCTCAGGCTTAGACAATGTGTGCAAAACCAAGGACGACACCTCACTGACACCATATTTAAAAAATGATTGTTTTTAAGTTAAATCTTTAATTTCCACTCTTGTACTTGAGATCCATGTTCAACTATTATGATTTTACTTGTAAATAAATCTTTGGTGGTTTTACAAAATCGTGCCGTTTCACTGCCTCACCCTGTATTAACACCTATCAGTTGACAACTAGTGATGAAGCAAATAAAGTTATTTTACAAGAGGCAGAAAATAGAGCTCTGGATACATTTTTACGTGGGTTACCTCCTGAAACGTCCCGTCGTGTCAGGGCAGAGTTTCCAAAAAATTTAGCAGAAGCTGTATCTGTGGCGACAGCTTTTGAAGAAATTGACATTGCCACCAGATACAAGGAGAAGCGAAATATATTTTCAGCAGGAGTACGATGTTTTAGGTGCGATCGACAGGGACATATAGCAAAAAACTGCAGACAACCTCAATGCACTAATTGTCAAAGAATAGGTCACACATTCAAGGAATGCAGGTCTAAGAAAGTTTTTGGAAATAGAAATCAGTTAAACTCAAACGGGAATGTCGGAGCCGACACCAGGCGTTCCCAATAAAATTTCATGCCATTAAGGCGAATGTGAAGGCGGAATGCTGGTTATCTGCTACCATACAGGATAAAGAGGCAAGGATACTGGTGGATACAGGCGCAAACGTATCAATAGTAAGTAATAAATGTATTGGAGAAAAGAAATATGACCCTCCAAGGTATAGATTGAGTGGAGTAGGAGGAGGTACAGTGAAGTCATTAGGATGTACATCACTGATTTTCTATATTCACGGTGTACAATTTCAGGAAGATGTAGAAGTGGTAACAAAGGTAACTGACGGGTACGACGCGATCCTAGGGTTGGATTTCCTGAATAAACATCACGCTAAAATCGACCTCAGACAGCAAACTGTAGAACTTAGCGGAATAGTGTTTCAGCTAGGTGACACCGCTGCAAAGGGCCCTCTGCCGCAAGATTTCCCCAACCGGAAGGCGAAATCAGCTATACTGCGTGCAACGTCCTTGAAGGTTGATTCGCGGGATCAGATACCATCTGGCTCAGGAAAACTTCTCTGGATGACCGTTGACCACGAAGTACCTACAGATACAGTGTGTCTAATAGAGCCTTTAGAGGAAAATGAGGAATTAGATGTATCACATTGTTTTGTACGTAGGAGTGTTGTACGGGTTCAAGACGTTGAGGGAGAAAGAAAAGTACCGGTACATATTGACAATTTCGGAGTGGAGGACAAAGAGTTGCATAAGGGAATATTAGTGGCTACAGTCAGTACTTTTGAAGAAGAAGATTTCATTTGGTCAGATATTAATGATGGTCAGAAACCAGACGCCTATAAAACCGCATTGCGCCAGAAGATTGAGCATTTGAAAGGAAAGGATAGAGACACGATAGAAGCAGTTTTAGTTGAGTTCCAAGATTTATTTAATGCAGAAGGTCCATTGCCAGCAACAGACATCACACAGCATAGGATCCCAACAGGAAATAGCCCCCCAGTTTATAGGAAGCCTTATAGAGTTGCGCATCACTTACAGCCAGTACTGGATGAATTTATAGAACAGCATCTAAAAGATAGAATTATAGAATATTCTGATTCGCCTTATAATTCAAATATTGTAATTATTCCAAAGAAGTCTCCCGACGGTACGAAACGATGTAGATTCTGTTGTGACTACAGACACCTTAACAAACAAACAATCTCAGATGTTTATCCTCTTCCAAACATTACAGATATCATTGACAGTTTGGGTAACAGTAAATACTTTTCAACAATCGATCTACGCAGCGGATATCATCAATTGGAAGTTGCACCTGAAGATAGGCATAAAACAGCATTTTCTACCCCTGGAGGCCATTGGCAATTTAAAAGAATGCCTTTCGGTTTGAAAAATGCACCAGCAACTTTTCAAAGACTACTCGATGGAGTATTGCGAGGACTCAAAACTCAGCAATGTTGTGTATATCTAGACGATATTATTGTATTCTCCAGAGACATTAATGAACATGCTGTGCGTCTGCGTAATGTTTTTCAGAGACTTAGAAAAGCTAAATTAACATTAAATATGGAAAAATGTACTTTTGCATTGACAGAGGTTACATACCTAGGGCATGTCATTAGTGAAAAAGGAATTAAAACAGTTGTTGTTGTTGTGGTCTTCAGTCCTGAGACTGGTTTGATGCAGCTCTCCATGCTACTCTATCCTGTGCAAGCTTTTTCATCTCCCAGTACCTACTGCAACCTACATCCTTCTGAATCTGCTTAGTGTATTCATCTCTTGGTCTCCCTCTACGATTTTTACCCTCCACGCTGCCCTCCAATACTAAATTGGTGATCCCTTGATGCCTCAGAACATGTCCTACCAACCGATCCCTTCTTCTGGTCAAGTTGTGCCACAAACTTCTCTTCTCCCCAATCCTATTCAATACTTCCTCATTAGTTATGTGATCTACCCATCTAATCTTCAGCATTCTTCTGTAGCACCACATTTCGAAAGCTTCTATTCTCTTCTTGTCCAAACTATTTATCGTCCATGTTTCACTTCCATACATGGCTACACTCCATACGAATACTTTCAGAAATGACTTCCTGACACTTAAATCTATACTGGATGTTAACAAATTTCTCTTCTTCAGAAACGCTTTCCTTGCCATTGCCAGCCTACATTTTATATCCTCTCTACTTCGACCATCATCAGTTATTTTGCTCCCCAAATAGCAAAACTCCTTTACTACTTTAAGTGCCTCATTTCCTAATATAATTCCCTCAGCATCACCTGACTTAATTAGACTACATTCCATTATCCTTGTTTTGCTTTTGTTGATGTTCATCTTATATCCTCCTTTCAAGACACTGTCCATTCCATTCAACTGCTCTTCCAAGTCCTTTGCTGTCTCTGACAGAATTACAATGTCATCGGCGAACCTCAAGGTTTTTATTTCTTCTCCATGAATTTTAATACCTACTCCGAATTTTTCTTTTGTTTCCTTTACTGCTTGCTCAATATACAGATTGAACAACATCGGGGAGAGGCTACCACCCTGTCTTACTCCCTTCCCAACCACTGCTTCCCTTTCATGTCCCTCGACTCTTATAACTGCCATCTGGTTTCTGTACAAATTGTAAATAGCCTTTCGCTCCCTGTATTTTACCCCTGCCACCTTTAGCATTTGAAAGAGAGTATTCCAGTCAACATTGTCAAAAGCTTTCTCTAAGTCTACAAATGCTAGAAACGTAGGTTTGCCTTTCCTTAATCTTTCTTCTAAGATAAGTCGTAAGGTCAGTATTGCCTCACGTGTTCCAGTGTTTCTATGGAATCCAAACTGATCTTCCCCGAGGTTGGCTTCTACTAGTTTTTCCATTCGTCTGTAAAGAATTCGTGTTAGTATTTTGCAGCTGTGACTTATTAAGCTGATAGTTCGGTAATTTTCACATCTGTCAACACCTGCTTTCTTTGGGATTGGAATAATTATATTCTTCTTGAAGTCTGAGGGCATTTCGCCTGTTTCATACATCTTGCTCACCAGATGGTAGAGTTTTGTCAGGACTGGCTCTCCCACGGCCGTCAGTAGTTCCAATGGAATATTGTCTACTCCGGGGGCCTTGTTTCGACTCAGGTCTTTCAGTGCTCTGTCAAACTCTTCACGCAGTATCATATCTCCCATTTCATCTTCATCTACATCCTCTTCCATTTCCATAATATTGTCCTCAAGTACATCGCCCTTGTATAGACCCTCTATATACTCCTTCCATCTTTCTGCTTTCCCTTCTTTGCTTAGAACTGGGTTTCCATCTGAGCTCTTGATATTCATACAAGTCGGTCTCTTATCTCCAAAGGTCTCTTTAATTTTCCTGTAGGCGGTATCTATCTTACCCCTAGTGAGATAGGCCTCTACATCTTTACATTTGTCCTCTAGCCATCCCTGCTTAGCCATTTTGCACTTCCTGTCGATCTCATTTTTGAGACGTTTGTATTCCTTTTTGCCTGTTTCACTTACTGCATTTTTATATTTTCTCCTTTCATCAATTAAATTCAATATTTCTTCTGTTACCCAAGGATTTCTACTAGCCCTCGTCTTTTTACCTACTTGATCCTCTGGTGCCTTCACTACTTCATCCCTCAAAGCTACCCATTCTTCTTCTACTGTATTCCTTTCCCCCATTCCTGTCAATTGCTCCCTTATGCTCTCCCTCAATCTCTGTAAAACCTCTGGTCCTTTTAGTTTATCCAGGTCCCATCTCCTTAAATTCCCACCTTTTTGCAGTTTCTTCAGTTTTAATCTACAGGTCATAACCAATAGATTGTGGTCAGAGTCCACATCTGCCCCTGGAAATGTCTTACAATTTAGAACCTGGTTCCTAAATCTCTGTCTTACCATTATATAATCTATCTGATACCTTTTAGTATCTCCAGGGTTCTTCCATGTATACAACCTTCTTTCATGATTCTTAAACCAAGTGTTAGTTATTATTATGTTGTGCTCTGTGCAAAATTCTACCAGGCGGCTTCCTCTTTCATTTCTGTCCCCCAATCCATATTCACCTACTATGTTTCCTTCTCTCCCTTTTCCTACACTCGAATTCCAGTCACCCATGACTATTAAATTTTCGTCTCCCTTCACAATCTGAATAATTTCTTTTATTTCATCATACATTTCTTCAATTTCTTCGTCATCTGCAGAGCTAGTTGGCATATAAACTTGTACTACTGTAGTAGGCGTGGGCTTCGTATCTATTTTGGCCACAATAATGCGTTCACTATGCTGTTTGTAGTAGCTTACCCGCATTCCTATTTTCCTATTCATTATTAAACCTACTCCTGCATTACCCCTATTTGATTTTGTGTTTATAACCCTGTAGTCACCTGACCAGAAGTCTTGTTCCTCCTGCCACCGAACTTCACTAATTCCCACTATATCTAACTTCAATCTATCCATTTCCCTTTTTAAATTTTCTAACCTACCTGCCCGATTAAGGGATCTGACATTCCACGCTCCGATCCGTAGAACGCCAGTTTTCTTTCTCCTGATAACGACATCCTCTTGAGTAGTCCCCGCCCGGAGATCCGGAGATCCTCGATTAATTTCGGCAGTTAAGGTCTTCCCAACACCACAACGCGTTAAGGAAGTACAAAGTTTCATTGGTCTCGCATCGTATTACCGAAAATATATTCAAAATTTTGCTGAAATTGCCCGACCCTTAACCCAATTATTGAAAAAGGGTGTAAAATTTCATTGGTCTGAAGATTGTGAATCTGCATTTCAAACCCTTAAAGATAAGTTAACACACAGTCCTGTATTAGCCTACCCAGATTATAATAAAGAATTTATTTTATCCTGTGACGCAAGTGGTCATTCAGTAGGAGTTGTTTTGAGTCAGAATACTAATGGCGCGGAACACCCCATAGCCTACGCTTCGAGACAACTAACAACGGCAGAAAGAAATTATTCCACAACGGAGAAAGAATTGTTAAGTGTTATTTATGGTATCAAATACTTTAAATGCTACTTGTATGGTAGGAAATTCAAGGTCATTACAGACCACGCAGCTTTAAAATGGTTGCTTGGATTAAAGGATCCATCTAGTCGTCTTACCCGTTGGGCCCTATGTCTTTCCGAAATGGATTTCGAAGTTATCCATAAACTAGGCAAAAAACACACGAATGCAGATTGCCTAAGTCGGAAAATAGCACTTTTGGAAGCAACAGGCCGAGATACTGAGGACTGGAGAGAGGCACAAGATGAGGATACAGAATGTAAAAAATACGCAACTCAAAAACAATTTTGCTTTGAAGATGGTGTATTATGCCGTAAAACAAAACTTGGACCGCGAATTGTTGTTCCCCAACACCTTAGACAAGAAATAATGGCAGAGGCCCACGATCATATCCTTGCAGGACACGGTGGACAGCGGACAACCGAAAGACGTGTAGCAGAGCGATTTTGGTGGCAAACCAGAAAGCAGGATGTTGCGCAGTACGTTCGTAATTGCATTGCGTGCGCACAACGAGCTGAACTTTCTCGTTCAAAAATACCCTTACAGAGGCTCCCCGAGGCTTCATGTCCATTTCAAATCTGCGAAGTGGATCTCTACGGGCCATTTCATAAAACACCTGCTGGTAATAAGTATGTTCTTACAATTATCGATCACTTTTCACGCTATCTAGCTATGGAGAGTCTCCCAGATCAGCAAGCAAATACAGTTGCCCAAGCTTTAGTTAACAACTGGATACTTAAATTTGGAGTACCTGAAGCTATTATCACAGATCAGGGATCTAATTTTATGTCTGAATTAATGAAACAGCTATGCCACTTATTAAAAATACGCAAATTACGCACAACTCCGTTACACCCTCAGTGCAACGGGCGCACAGAAAGAGTTCATCGGACAATTGGCAAGATGCTTAGTTATTATATTAACGAACAACATTCTAATTGGGATACGTATTTACCAATAATCGTGTCGATATACAACGCCAAAACGCATGAAGCAACTGGCATGTCACCTTATGAAGTGGTCTATGGGAGAAAAATGCCGTCCCCTTTTGATGTAATCAAGCAGAAAAACGGAAAAGTCGGAGAAACAGTAAGAGATTTCAGTCGAATGATGAAGGATATATGGAAAAAGGTTCAAAAATCTAATACAAAGGCTTTGGAACGACAGGAAAGATTAGGTAATACCCAAGCTAAATATCCAAATTACAAAATCGGTCAGTGGGTTATGCTTTCAACTCCTTACATAGCGAAAGGAAAAACGAAGAAATTTGTAACAAACTACAGAGGTCCTTATCAAATTATTGAGATCACGTCACCAGTCAACGTTAAATTGCAACTGCCCACCCGAACTACCATTGTCCATGCAAGTCGTTTAAAACCTTTTAAGGGCGCTCCAGATGTAATTCCTTCAACAATAGTGTCTGCTTTTCCGAAGGGTGGAGGAAGTTCCCGTAAAGGAAAAAGAGTGGCCACGCCAGCACAACATATAGACATGGCACCATACAATCTTCGTTCAAGGGTGCGAATGTCCTAGTTGAATCTTAGTAGACTGTGGACAGTATACAAATGTAAATAATTAATAAATTATAATGGTTTATTTTTTAAGAAAGAAAAGTTGAACGTAGAAACATGTAGATCTTGTAGTTAACAATGTATTCCTTCTGTTCTTTATTTTTGTTTTTACTAGGTTCGTAGGTCTATAACCATGTTTGCTTTTTTCAGAAAACGCCATGCAAGCATTTCCTACACAAAACCTATCCTACCTCAATGACTCCCTTGACAGTTCCCTTCTGAAGTCATAAACTCACAGCAAGGCAAAATTGATGCCAATGTTATGATGCAACATGTCTTAAAATTAAAAGGTGAACACGAAACTCAAATTATAATGCTAGGAACGGGTATATCTGAAACCTTTGTGTTGGTGTTTCTGCTTTGTACAGTTTTCTTTTATTTAAGACGAAAAAATAAGCCAAATAATAATAAACCACTTCATCAAATCCCTGTTAACTGGATACCACACTCTTAACTGGTGTACTTCAGCAGTTACTTTTGAGCATTAGTGTATTAATTTTGTTTATTGTACTTCATTCTTTATTAAACAGTCTCTTGTTAACATAAACAATACTGCAGAATAGATATTCTTGCATTAGTATAGGGTAGATAAACAGCTGTTGCTCTTTAATTTTCTAAGTGCAAAATCTATTTTTTGTTTATTCATTGTCATCAAGATTTGTTACACTTATTACAACCATTTATGTAAGAACTATGTGATTCCTGACCGTACAGTGCTTTTGTAAAGTGATAAAGTATTTTCCACATACTTAATGTGAAGCGTGTGTAATCTTCTAAGTCGAGAGTTTCCAGTGCTTGTGCTTTTTCCGTGTGAAGAGTGGAGGAATGTTGAGTGGTAAATTCGAGGGCGAATTTCTCCGAAGGGTGGAGGAATGTTGAGTGTTACTTAAGTTAATAAATTAGTGAAATCAAAGTGAACTAGAAATTACAATATAAATGGAAAACTTCGTTTAGTTTAGAGAGTTACATACTCGCATTCAGTGGGCAGAACAGCAGAACAGAAGAGACAATGACCGTGAAGTCAGCGAGTTCCACATAAGCGGGCGCTGTCGATTCAGCCGTCAGGGCATCGCCCGACCGGCTCACATGTTTCTCAGTTGTCGCATGTGAGCAAAGGCCCTCGCCTACATTCCAAGAGCCAATGACCGACGTCAAGAAGATTCTTCGAGAAGCTTTTCAACGTGACGGAAGAGGCAATGACCGGCTCACGTGTTTCTCAGTCGTCACATGCGATCAGAGGCCCCCGCCTACATTCCAAGAGCCAATGACCGACGTTAAGAAGATTCTTCGAGAAGCTTTTCAACGTGACAGAAGAGGCAATGGCCGTGAAGTCGTTCACCTCCAGTGAACTGAAGTGAATAAATACGCGAGACACGGTGAGCCCGACAGATGAAGACAGATGAAGACGGGGACGAAGACGAAGACGGGGACGGAGACGAAGACAAGTGACGAAGGAAGAAAAGAAGAGTAGCAGTAGTTTTCAGTCAGTTTCGGTGCTGAAGACCGTCATGCAAGAAGAGACTGCATCATACACAGACGCACCGAGTCCGCCGCTGTAATGGAATAGCAAGTAGCAGCCGCGGCGCCAGAAGACAGAAGTTAAAAGTTATTTGAAGTCTGATTTTTACGTACCCGGGTGACTTGTGAGGACGGGAAGGAGACGGCCTCACATCAGCAGTCACCTGTGAGCTGGGATGAAGATCTGACAGCTGAAGACTGGCAAGTGGGAGTCCGTGGTTCGAGTCCACGACACCGGCCTTCCCCCGCCGCACCGCTCCGCTGGCCGACGCACAACACACGCGGCCGCTTAGAGAAGAGAAACACTGGGACGCCATACCCAAGGTATCATCCGATGCACGACTTCGCTCGCAATAATTAAACCGGCCACCTCGCGCTGCGCGTCTCCCGTCAGCTGCGCGAGACGACGACACGAGATTCACACCGCTACGCGTAATCAGACGCCGCCTCCGCCGCCACTGCCGTTGCCGCAGCAGAAGACTTCACAAACGACACAGCCGCCGCTCTCCGAACCAGAACATCCCGTAAGATACATTTGTATAAATCTTCAATAAAAGTTATCTTATGTAAAAATGATGTTTCATTCGACCTCATACCCGAGCCAAGGAAGAACCCACCCTGCCCACATGTTGTTAAGAGAGAAAAGTTAATTTATTTAATATTTTCACCCTGACAGAATGCTTTAGAATGCTCATCCTGACAATTGACAGCATCAAAAGAGAAAACACAGTTACATTGAGTGACAGAAGTGTCACATTTAGTAACACAACTGTTACATTTGGTGTCAAAAGCCGTTTTAGTTGTTACAGGAAACAGAAAATAATTTGCTTGACTAATTCTTTCGTGTAACAGGTTTACAGTGCATGAAACGTTGAGGTACTGTGGCACTACCCATAGAAAATGTGGTGGTGCACCGTTGTGTACAAACGGCAGTCGTTTCTGCTCGAATACCATCCTTGCCAGCAGGTGCGCTTGCCAGTGCTTACGAATGCTAATGCTGCACTTCTGCGGAAGGCTCATTTCGAACTGTGAACAAGCAGTCAGTAAAATCTCCTTATTTTCTACGGTTCCTGGTGTTGTAGACATTTTAACTGCTTTAATTTAATGAAGAAAAATTACATTACTTCCCGGTTCTCATTATACATCATTTATTAAAAATAAAACTTGTTCACACTAAATGTCAAAAGGCTGTTGATAACGAAGGTGTCAACATTTTCAATGTGGGATCGATAAAAATTGATTGGTTTTTGAGCAAAAATATCTGGAATTGGCGATGGGAATAAATGGAAATCCTATGGCGAAATATCGGGCGAGTATGGTGGGTGTGGCAATACTTTCCACCCAAACTAAAGTTTTTTCCGGGCTTCGTCTTGTGCAGTGCGATCTTGCGTAATCGTGATGCAGCATAACGCCATTTCTGTTGATAGTCGCTGGCACTTTTCAATTACAGACCGATTTCCTCTATCCTTTTGTTCACAGTAAAGGCCTGTATTTACGGCTTGTCCAGATTTCAACACGCCGCAATAAACCACATCACGAATACTCCACCAACTACACAAAAGCGCCTTTCTGACGTGTAAACCTGGATTAGCTGTACTTCGTCGCGATTCATTCGGGGAGAGCTACTGCCTTTTGCGTTTTGGATTATTATGGAGGAGCTATTTTTCAACTCAAATGATCAAGAGATCAAAATACTCTTCTGTATTGTACCGCTGATGCAATAAGTTGCATGTGATGGACGGATTAACTTTGTTTGTCTTCATCAGTCTACTGAAATGAAATGAAACGTGTCACTAGGGCCTCCCGTCGGGGTGGA